>NC_140589.1:930150619-930791619 GCF_964204655.1 Triturus cristatus | reverse complement strand
ACACCTTTGAAAGAGAAGCAGAAAGGGCTGTGCCTGACCTAAGACCTTGAAAGCAACTAGGCAGAGAATGAAGCATCTAAAAGGCCTCACCGATCAAAAACATTTGCTCACGGCATAACAAACATCAATATCAAAATGTCCAGAGCACATATTTGCTGTACACAGCTGAAATATTTTAGCTACTACTCAAAGCCCCTACTATGACTATACACTTATTCTGTATAAAAACGACTCAATCCTGGAGAGCCTCATACTCCACCCAAGAGAAGAAGGGCTTTCACCTCAGATAGAGTGCATAAAGAATGGACCAGTATATCACACTTAGGGGTTGAAAAATGTCTTGTTTAGAAGTGAAATATTCCTTTGGACTAATATGTTGTTTATGATCATATTGGTCAGCAGTTGGGAGCAGAGATTGTGGGATTCGCTTAAGTGCAGACTATTAAGAGTGTTTATAAGTTTTGAAGGCCTACCTTTAGCAAGGAATCTACGATACGTGTATTGGAATTGAAGCATGAATTTTGCTGTAATTAGACTGTCATTTAAGGAGGGCAGTACTTTTTAAAATAAGGCACTACACTTAATATTTTGGGTAAGCTTAGAAAATTATTGGTATACATCTAAGAAGAAAGAGCCATAGCATAAAACAGTAGATGTGTGTCTGTTTTGGAATGTAATTGCACTACATTACCTACAGCTCATACCCTAGCATGGAAATAGTCTAAGTTAGTGGCTAAGCTGTAGACAGTATATTATATAAATACATCCATGATTTACTCACATTTTGATCATGTACTCGTGTGGCAATGAAGGGAATTCAACTTTGCCACACAAAATGCTTTTTGTGTCAAACGTTGATGTGAGTGCAGCACCAAATTCTCTGCTCTGTGGTGCACAACCCACTATCAGGGTGGCAACAGTTCAAAGACAACTATAATCCACACAAAGCCAGATCTACTTAACTAATGTGTCCTGCCTTTGCATGAAGCTATACCACCAAATGAAACCAGGAGCAAACAATGGGTATATGGAAAAGCCTAGGATATTTCCTGATGTAATTTCTTCAAAAATATCCACTGGACACAGCTTACCCTTAGCCTCTTGACATTGTCTTGAAGTTTGTACTGGAGAGCTTCATCGTATATACATTTCACAAAAGACACTACTAGCTTGGCTTAGCACTGCCGTGCAATGCTTAGAATCACACAAAAAGGCATCATTGGCATGCAACTCTTTGTAAATATGGTGCTGTACTATTTTTACTATTTGTCCAAGGGAGTGCAATGGAATATTCCAAATGTTTATATAGCACTGCCCCATGTTTAGTTTATTTAGATCACAGGGTGGCACCACAGCTCCATGTTTCTGAACAAGAGAGTAGCCAGAAAATGAACATACTCCCCGATTTTGAACTCAAGCTCTGACGGCACCAAGTAAGCGAGCCCAACCCGCCCTAGAAGAGCTCCCTTGTCTCTTCCATCCAGGCATCATTTCACCCTATCGGTTGATATCCACTTTTTCACCTTTACATTGTATCAGTCATTTATTCTTTCATCCGTCATTCATTCTTCACCATTACATCCATAAAGCCATACATCTATCCAGCCTGCCATCCATCCATCCACTTTGTCATTCATCCACTCTGCCATGCATCCATCCATCCTTCCACCCACTCTGTCATCCCTCTCTCCATTCTGCCATTCATCCGTCATCCACATTGCCATCCATCTGTTATCCAATCTAGCATCCATCCATTCACTCTTCCATTTATCCTCTCTGACACCCACCCATCCACTCTACCATCTATCTACTCACTCAGCCATCCATCATCATCCATCCATCCACTGTGTCATTTATCTACCCACTCAGCCTTCCATCTAGCCATCCATCCATCCACTCTGCCATCCATCCACTTTGCCATCCATTCAGCAATCCATCTACTCTGTCATCCATTTACTCATTCATCCAGTCTGCCATACATTAACTCATTTCATCCACTCATCCATCACTTTAATCTGCCATCCTTCCACCCGCCCATCCACATAGCCATTCATTCATTTATACATACATACAGCAATACCTTTACTCTTCCATCATTTCACCTGTCCATTCACCTATCTATCCAGCTTTACTCTGCCTTCTATCCATGTCTTACCTCTGCCACCCTTTCACATGTTCATCCACCTATTCATTCCCTCTGTCATCCATCTAGCCATTTACTATCCATTCATTTCATGCATCCTTTCACCCACTCATCCATCCACCCACCCACCTACTCATACACCCATCTTTCTTTCTTTCACCCATCCTTCCTTTAAATATTCCTTCTTTCTTTCCTTTTTCTCTTTACCCATCTTTTGTTCTTCCTTTCTCCTGTTTGCTTTTCTATTGAGGCAGTATTCCTTTATTGCATTAATTACGACATTTTGTCCGCCCAGGTGAAGACAGAATAGGAACACAAAGAACTATAGCCCCCCTGTAGCTGCTGAAGCAACACGACACCCCTGTTTCTGAGCTGTGCTAGCTCCAGTTTATTCACTAACTTGTACTTCAAGTTATTTCATGCCCACATAGGCATTCTGGGTTAATTCAAAACAGGTACACTGCTCCCTTCAGCATGGCATGCCTTCCAGACTCTTTAAGCATGTAACTTGAGTAAGAAGAGTCTTAGTCTGCCCACTGAACTGTGATCATCCACAACAGGTGTTTTTGTAGATTTGCAGCCAGCCAGGGAAGACTTCTCAAGAGTGGCTGAACATCCCAATAACTACACAGTATCTCTGTTGGGACTTGAACATGTTAGTAACCACACATTATTTATGAGGAGATTTTAACATTAAATTCACACACTATCTTTGTGGGGACTTGAATAAGATTAATTTCACACACATTCTGTGTGAGCTCTTGAACAGTCCTATCATCACACACTATTTGTGTGGGCACTTGAACATCATAATCTTCACACACAATTGTTGAGGAGACTCGAACATGACTGCCTTCACACTCAATCTCTTTGAGATCTTAAACATTCCTATAATCACACTATCTCGGTGGGTACCTGAACATCATTTACTTCACAAACAATCTTTTTAAGACTTGAACATTCCTATAATCTTCATTATGAGGTAGTTCGGAAAGCATCTGACCGGCAGTCGGATTCCCCTAGACCGTGTTGGAACCCATCCGCCCGACTCAGTAAGAAACAATTCCGACTGACCGATTATGATGCTCACGGTCGGAAGGTGAATTCCGAATCGGAACTGATTCGTACAGCTCAACTGCCAGCATTTCTGCCTGACTGATTACGATGTCTGATTCCAACATCCTTTCTGACTTGGTCTGTCTGACACGAAAATGCTGTTGGAAATTGACTATGGGGCCCCTAGAAGGCCCCCCTTCATCCTGAGTCTTCTGGTTTGGGCTCAGGGGAATATCCAGGGGACCCCCCCTATGTAACCATGCACAGTGTGGCAGGCACCATGGGGAGCCAACAACAGGGAGCAAGGTTTTCCGCAGCCACCCATTTTTTTCCAATAGGAGCCTGTGTTGTCGGTCGGAACAGAGGCTCCTATTGAAGTCAATGGGAGTCCTTCCGAACGGTGTTTGGAAGCATCGTTATTGGTCGGGCAAGAACCACCGGCCACAAGTCAGTCAGAACCGAATCCGACAAGGAGTCGGGCGGTGTAGTTTCTGACCAACATCGTAATGAGGCCCTAAGTAAGTGCAGGGTTGAATATGCCTATAATGCATGTTTGAACGTGAACAATTGTACGTTCACATGCTATCTGTGTATGGACATGATGATTATCTTTAAACACTTTCACTGTAGGGACTTGAAGACTACAATAGTTGCACACTATCTCTGTGGGGACTTGAACATAATAATTAACACACACTATCTTTGTGGCTGCTTGAACACCCCAGCAACCACCTACTATGTCTGTGGGGAGATTTGACTATTATATTCACACACTATCTTTGTGGGGACTTGAACATGATTAACTTCACACACAATCTGTGGGAGGTCTTGAACATTCCCATAATCACAAATTTCCTGATTCACAGGTAAACTTACACTTCTGTGTATGTGGAGTCTCTGCCACGGGTTTAGAGGCTCTGCAGCCATAAAGATACTACTCGTAAAATGCCTTTGTGAATTGCAAAAATTTGTAAGCTTAAACAAAAGTTTAATTTTACCTTTATGAATCAGGACCACAGTATCTCCGTGACACTAGAACAGCATTTTTGTGAAGACTTTAGCATGATCATCAACCACTATATTTGTGGTGACTTGATTACCTTCACACACAATGGCTGTGAGGTCTTGAACTTTCCTGTAATCGTTTCATTTCTTTGGGGACTTAAACATCATTATCTACACACAGTGTCTTTGTGGAGCCTTGAACATCATCTTCATGCTCTATCTTTGTGGGAACTTGATCAATCATTATCTTCTCACACCATCTAATTGAGGTCTTGATCATACCTAAAAACCCACACAATCTTTGGAAAACTTGAACATCCCTATAATCACACACTATTTATATGCAGATTTAAACATACCTATAATCAGATAGTATTCCTTTTTAAATGTGAACATCATTACCTTCTCAGACTATCTGTGAGGAGACTTAAAGATCATATTTAAACTCTACCACTATACGGACTTAGGGTCTGATTTAGATTTCGGCAGACGGGTTACTCCATCACCAACAGTGATGGATATCCCATCCACTAAAATATAAATCTCATAATATCCTATGGGATTTATATTTTGGCGGACGCGATACCTGTCACTGTTGTGACAGAGTAACCCTTCCACCGAAATCTAAATCAGGCCCTTAAACACTTTTATCTTTGCACACTATCTTTGTGGGGACTTGAACATCCTAATAAACACACACACTATCTTTGTGGTAGCTTGAACATCCCATTAACCATACACTATCACTGCTGTGACTTGAACATCCCTGTAACCACACGCTATCTTTGTGGGGACTTGAAAATCCTAATAAACACACACTATCTTTGAGGCAGCTTGAACATCTCAGTAACCACACACTATCACTGTGGGGACTTGAGCATCCCTGTAACTACACACTATCTTTGTGGGGACTTGAAAATCCTAATAAACATACACTCTCTTTGTGGGAGCTTAAACATCCCAGTAACCACACACTATCACCGTTGGGACTTGAGCATCCCTGTAACTACACACTATCTTTGTGGGGACTTGAAAATCCTAATAAACATACACTCTGTGGGAGCTTAAACATCCCAGTAACCACACACTATCACCGTTGGGACTTGAGCATCCCTGTAACTACACACTATCTTTGTGGGGACTTGAACAAGATTAATTTCACACACAATCTGTGTGAGTTCTAGAACAGTCCTACAATCATGCACTATCTGTGTGGGGACCTGAACATCATTTACTACACACGCAATCTTTTTGAAACTTGAACATCACTATAATAACGCTATGTATGTGCAGGGTTGACCATGCCTATAATCCCTGATTGAATGTGAACAATCTTACTGTTATATACTATCTGTGTAAGGACATGAATATTATTTAAACACTATCACTGTTGGGACTTGAACACTACTATAGTTGCACACTATCTCTAGGGGTACTTGAACATCATAATAAACACACACTATCTTTGTGGCAGCTTGAACATCCTAATAACCACATGCTGTCTCTGTGGGGACTCAAACTCATCACTAACCACACACTATTTGTAGGGATATTTGACCAATATATTCACACACTATGTTTGTGGGGACTTGAATATGATCAACTTCACACACTATCTGTGAAAGGTCTTGAAAATTACCATTATCACACGGGCCTGATTCACAAAGGTGAACTTAAATATTTGTGTATGTTTATGACATTTTGCAATTCACAAATCAATTTTACGAGCGATATTTTTACGACTCTATATCTTTTTATGTGTGGAGTCTTTGCCCCGATTGCAGAGACGCATCAGTCATAAAGATACTACTCATAAAATGCCTTTGCGAATTGCAAAAAATTCATTTTACCTTTGTGAATCAGGACCACAGTATCTCTGTGATATTAGAACAGCATTTTAATCACACACTAGCTTTGTGGAGACTTGAACATGATCATCAACCACCATCTTTGTGGTGACTTGAACATGATCACCTTCACATACAATCGTTGTGAGGTCTTGAACTTTCCTGAAATCGCTTAATTTCTTTGGGGACTTAAACATCATTATCTACACACACTATACTTGTGAAGAGTTGAACATCATCTTTATGCTCTATCTTTGTGGAAAATTGATCATCATTACCTTCTCACACCATCTCTGCGAGGCCTTTATTGCACCTAAAAACATACACAATCTTGGGAAAACTTGAACATACCTATAATCACACACTATGTATATGCAGATTGGAACATGTCTATAATCATATACTATCTCTGTTTAAATGTGAACATCATTATCTTCACACACTATCTGTGTGGGGACTTAAAGATTATCTTTAAACACTACAATTGCAGGGACTTAGGGCCTGATCTAGATTTCGGTAGATGGGATATTCTGTCAAAACAGTGACAAGTATCCTGTCCACCAAAATATAAATCCCATAATATCCTATGGGATTTATATTTAGGCAGGTGGGATCTTTGTCACTGATGTTGACAGAGTAATTCTTCTGCCAAAATCTAGATCGGGCCCTTGAACATTATTATCTTTGCACACTATCTTTGTGGGGACTTGAACAGCCTGATAAACACACTCTATCTTTGTGGCAGCTTGAACGTCTCAGTAACCACACACTATCACTGCGGGGACTTGAGCATCCCTGTAACTACACACTATGTTTGTGAGGACTTGAAAATCCTAATAAACATACACTCTATTTGTGGCAGCTTAAACATCCCAGTAACCACACACTATCACTGTTGGGACTTGAGCATCCCTATAACCACACACTATCTTTGTGGGGACTTGAACATGTTGATAGTCACACAATTTTTATGGGGAGATTTCAAAATCATATTCACACACTATCTTTGTGGGGACTTGAACAAGATTAATTTCACACACAATCTGTGTGAATTCTAGAACAGTCCTATAATCATGCACTATCTGTGTGGGGACCTGAACATCATTTTCTTCACACGCAATCTTTTTGAAACTTGAACATCACTATAATAACGCTATGTATGTGCAGGGTTAAACATATCTGTAATGCCTGTTTGGATGTGAACAATCCTACCTTTACATGCTATCTGTGTAAGAACATGAAGATTATTTAAACACTGTCACTGTTGGGACTTGAACACTACTACATCTTAAAACCTGGCTTTTTAAAAAACGAATCCTTCTCTGCAGTATGTGGTCCGCAATCTGCCATAGACACCTACGGGTAGTAGTTAGCAATATAAATGGTTATAACATAACATAGTTGCATACTATCTCTGGGGGTATTTGAACATCATAATAAACACACACTATCTTTGTGGCAGCTTGAACATCCTAATGCCCACATGCTGTCTCAGTTGCGACTCAAACTGATCACTAACCACACACTATCTGTGGGGAGATTTGACTATTATATCCACACACTGTCTTTGTGGGGAATTGAATATGATTAACTTCACACATATTCTGTGGAAGGTCTTGAACATTCCCATAATCACACAGGGCCTGATTCACAAAGGTAAACCTAAACATTTGTGTAAGTTTATGACATTTTGCAATTAACAAAGCAATTTTATGAGCGTTATTTGTAAGACTCCCTACCTTTTTATGAGTGGAGTCTCTGCCCCAAGTGCAGAGACTCCCCAGTCATAAAGATACTACTCTTAAAATTCCACGGGAAATTCGAAAAATCGTAAACAAGTGTAAGTTTACCTTTGTGAATCAGGACCACAGTATGTCTCTGATACTAAAACAGCATTACAGTCACACACTCTTTAAGGAGACTTGTACATTATTATCAACCACTATCTTGAAATGGAAAGGCACTATTCTACTGCAGCTTTGAAAGCTGATCATGCTGTAAAACAATTGTGTAGCCACACTCCAGTCGCACCCTACATGAGATTACACCTGTTCTGACCATTGCACTTGCTTTCAGAAGCTCAGACAAATTATATCATTTGAAATTTGCCAGACCATGTTTGGCTATGGAAACCCTTATTGCAACTTAGATTTGCAAACCATCTCTTTTTTTATTTTAAACAGTACCATATTATGTGATCTCTCTGTAAACACAAAAATCACTGAACTCTGTAGTGCCTGCCCCGCCTGTAACAGGCAACACTGCTGGAAAAATGCTGCCTTGGGCTGACGCTGTTCTAGTAGTTTGTTAGCTGGGCTGTGGTGTTATAAGTATACAATTTCAGTGATGGAATCATCCACGCCTTCCCTTTACAACAATATTTTAACTCTGCACCTATATACTTATTTCTTCAAAATTACCATTTTACTTGAAGCTGTTTATTTAATGTTAATTGGCGAGAAAGCAACGTCTGATGCGAACCTGTTCACTACCTCGACTGCACAGTGCGAGCACCACATAAATGCAAGAAGCCATGCAGCGCCTCGAAGTCCACCTTTTAATTTCATTAGTAGAATAGAAGCAGTGATTAATCCAGTGGACTACAGAGTGGGCAATAATCGGCACACTGAAGCCCAACAAGAGCCCAGAGTACAGAGAGTGATTGCACTTACTCACTACTTCCTGTCCTATGTTTTCCATCACACTCCAAGTGCACGCACACAGGGACATCTTAAAGATTTCGGAGGCCCTGAGCAAAATGTAATTTGGGGGCCCCTGTTAGGAACAGCTTTGGGATCATGATCTAATTTCAGCTCTTTTCTGCTCTCGTTGACCAGGTCACTCAACGTGCACAGGCTCACTGGTCCATATTCCATGTGTGTTTACATTTGATACTCAAGGATGCTGACCTGTTTTCAATATTAGAATGTACAGCGCCAGCTCACTAATATTATTGCAAATAGTCTTTGTAACTCCCAGTTTTGGCTACCTTGATGTTTTTGCATATGAAATATCAGATATCACTTAAAGATAACCTACGATGACACGAATGGTTAACTGTGTGCATGCTGGAAATCCTGCCATTCCCTTAGAAAGAACTTTAGTAAGAAACAAACATTATTTGAGAGTTATGACTAAACAAAGTAAATAACATCACTCTTGTAACCCCAGTACAAAGTGTTTTTAAATCGGTTTTTTATCTTGATATACTTTTATTCTGTTTTACTAAGTGTTGTGCACAACCATTGGTCCTCACCCATCTCAGAGCTGACATTTGCAATCATGTATTTTTGAGATATTATCCTGACAAATACATTCATGCATTGTAATACTTTGCAAACATATATTCATTTGACAGCAACAATTTGATAACTAACCATCTCCCTAGCATAAATAGCTAACAAAACAAAAATCCTTTTGGCAGTCCTTTATAGTTTGGCGGAGCAAGAGTGCAGCTATAAATTAGCAACACTTCTCCACTGCCAAACAAGTAGTGCGATCGCTGGGTTTCTGTCAGTTGAGCTTCAACCAACTCCAGTGGAAACCATTGCCCCAGTGGTCTCTCCACCAGACAACCACCAGCTAAAACTGGCACTTGCCCTAGGTTGTAGTTACCATAACTGAAATTGTCTTTCTGGAGCTGCCATGTGAAGCATGCCAGTCCTAGGAAGGAACATTTTTAAACAGCCCTGATGCACAAGAAGAAAACATCCTGTGACCTTTGTTTGTTGCTTGAAGTGTTTTATATTGCTGCAAGGAAAAGAGAATAATGCCATTAGGGCCACTACAACATAGAGGCCTGATCAGCATTAAGGGTAATGAAAGTTTAACCGTGGCCACATTTTCATTACAGTGATCAACACTGAATAGTAAATCATAGCAGCCAATTAATGTAAACTGTGCAGACTATTTCTCTCCTCTCACTGATAAGCTCTACTGTCCAGGACAGGATAAGAACACTTCTGGTCACTCATGCACAGCACCAAAATGCTTTCCACATAGCTCTCACTGCAAAACACCATCATTTAAGCTAAGCCTGTAGCATGCTAACCTTCTGATAATGCACTTCTGTACTCCTCAATGGGGTTTGAAGCATTATATGAAAACTATTACAATCATCCAGTTTAATGGTACTACATTCACCCACCCCAGAACGATGGAAGGCTGAAACATATTTAACTCAGATTCAAACTTGTGAGCATGCAGCTCACACAGACATCATACCACCTGGCAATCCACTAGACAGAAACTAGATGTACTTTGGATGAATATCTGTACAAAAAGTGATATTATTAACTAAGTGTTAAAGGTGTATTTTAAAATGCAATTATTACTTATCAACATTGCCTGCTCTTGTGTTCAATGCAAACTGAGCAGTTGTCCTTCTAGCATTAACATCCAATCCCATATTGAACACTCACTTTCAACATAAGAAAACACATTGATATATCCAAAAGTAAAATGTACTTTCTATAAGGGATTTGTTGTGGTTTATTGAAACTAATGGACTGTTGCTTAGCGTTAATACTGAGGCTTGCCCTTTTTAGTTATTAATTTCTCTAGCCCTGTCAAACGTTTCTAACCACATTTGAGAAATGGCTTGTCACCCGAACCTCTGACAAGAAGCTCATTTCTGATCTTTACAAGCACCTCCTGGCTACTACTACACTCACATATAATGCAGGTCGGGCACACAGGGAACGGGAGCTAGGCCGGTCCCTCACCCATAAGGAATGGGACAATATCTACTACAGGGCTCGACACTCAGCATACCACACAGGCCTTACTGAGACATTGACTAAGGTAGTTACCTACTGGTATTACACGCTGGAGCGCCTCCATCACTTTGACTCCCGTCAGAGCGCTCTGTGTTGGAGGGGTTGTGGGGAGGTGGGTACCCTAGAACACCTTTTGTGGAGCTGTGGCCGCATTCAGCCATATTGGTCCCCAATCCTTGACCAAATAGACACTCACTTGGATACACAGCTCCCACGCTTCCTAGCCTACATCCTCTTGGGCCTTCCCAATCCGTTGATGTATCCCGTAAAATCCCAAGAGGTTGCCTGATCGCAGTCGCCCTCGGAGCGGCCATTCAGAATATACTGGCACTCCCCCCTGCCTCCACCTCACTCTGGATGGCTGCAGAGACTCTGGCTGGCACTGGGGATGGAGAAGCTCACTCTCACTCTGGCAGGCAGAGGGTCCAAGTTCCCGGAGTTGTGGGGTCCCTTTCTCACTCTGCTCATAACTGAATTCAGGGAACTGACTTGCCCCCGCTACTTAAGACTTCTACGCCTTGCTGACACACAAATCCCACAGAAGGGCTCCTCACGTAGAGTTACCAGGCTAAGATGATTCTCTGCACGTTTCATAATCCCTTCCCTTCCTTTCCTGTGGGGCTTTAGTTGGTGGACGAGAGTGGGGGAAGGAGGGTGGATATGTTGGGGGTTTTCTTTGGTGCGCTGCCTTTTGTTGTTCTTTTTATATGTTCCCTTTTGTAGACCCGCTCCATGCCTTTTACCTGGGTAATGCTACTAGTCGCGACACTTGTGTCTGTAATACATTGTATCTGGGAGCTGGGGGTCTGGTTCCTTCTTCCTTTATTTGTCTTGAAAATCAATAAAAGATTTAAACCATAAAAGCTGCGGGGACCAAGAGACGAAGGCAAAACCCGCAGTCCACTAGTGCCTGAACAGCCATGTAGGTACCCTGGAGAGCATCGGGCCATTGAAAAGAGGCAAAAGAGGCTGTGCTTTGAGGCGGCACAGCTTGAGCAGCCTTAAGCCCTAGAAAGCAAAGTATGGAAGAAAAGCAAGGTGAGTCTAATTGGCCCATTAAAACACATACCCAGGCCGCCACTTAACTTAAGGGTTGTGATCAGAAGTTTTGTAAGCAGGCTGATGGGAAGAGCAAATCCTATCTGGTCACATGACTACCTTCTCCTGCCACTAAATGTTTGGGCCTTGGAGGTCTGCAACCAGCACCCTTCTACAGTGCCATAGACATATAGCGTCCATTGATTACTTATATGTACAACTACCATATCTGAATACAGTATCTTTGTTTATCAAATACTCTCCAGAACACCTGCACAATCTGATGAATTACGACTTCACCAGCCCTGAAATTCCTATACTCTTCCTAAAAAATCAAGGGATCCAAAACTCTCATCATTTCTCTACCAATTGTCAGTGTAACACAAAATGTGCGCAAAACGTATATAATGTAAGGTATTGCCTTATTAATGCTAGGCATGCCACCAGACATTCCGAGAACTTCACAGACCTGAGTATCAGCCTGGCTTCAGACTATCCCATTGTCACTCAAACCTTAGTCACAGCCTTCTCTCTCCTGACATTTTACCACATTAGCCCACAGATTACTCCCTCAAACTCACCAACAGACCTAAAGGTAGAGTGCATGTCTCACTCATTATCCATAAGAGTAATGTTCACATTCTGAAGCTTACCATCTGTGACAGAAACTCTTTTGAATCCTTGGAAAGACTCTCCTAACCTTTCCATCAAAATCTGTACTTGCTCTCACCCACCTAGTCCTGCACAAATCTTCTTTGAAGACTTCTCTTTTCTCTTAATCAACTTATTCCTCATATCCAATCACCTCCTATTCATAGGGGATTTAACTTCAGGCCAAGGACCAAACTATCCCACCCTTCAAAGAGTTACTTGGCAAATGCCATAGCAGCAGCCTAGAAATAGCAATCACTGCATTCCTTTAAATCAAAAGCCATTGTTTGACACTATAGTTCACCATGCACATAATATCACCCCTGCCATTTGGTATGACCATCACACCATCTTTGATAACCACATTCTTCAATATAGTTCTCTCTGTAACCAGTGCAATCATTAATAAACACTACACCTCCTACTTCTGCTCCAAGAAAAAAATCAAGTCCTATTCATTCAAATACTTTCTGGGGATACATTTCTTGCTAGTGATCACCGCTAATTCCCCTCAATGTATCATGAACCGGATACACTCCACAATTTCCCTTACTGCTGATTCATGTTACCACACCTAAAATTATCTAAAAGAAATATACACAATATGTGGTACTCAAAAGTGCTGAAACTGCTTAAAAAGAAAATCCATCAACTGGAATCTGTCTGTTTTCCTGCACTTCCGTCAAACATGCCAGAACCACTTATCTTCAAAACCAAACAAGGCTTTTATTCAGAGCAAATTTAAAATGCATTGAACTGCCCCTGAGATTTCTTCAAGATGTTTAAGAACGTTTCCTTACCTTCAAATGCAAAAATGGTTCATCTGCCTCTAACAGTTCAGAATGCAAAAGTATGCCCCAGCCAGACCATTGCATTTCATCAACTTCAACTTCCTCCAAACTCCCAAATCCAATTGCAGTTCACATGAGACAGATACTTCTCAGTTGTAAGGCCCCTCCTGTGGAATAGCCTTCTCATTCATGCATGGCAATCAGCCAATGACACTCAATGGACCTGCCTGACAAGTCAGTATGTGAGCCTGTTTTATGGCAAGGTGGGCTGGTTTTATTGTTAATTTCCCTGATATTACTGCAAGATTGGCTGCAGCGAACACAAATGCATGCAGTCTCCCATATCTTGCAAAGTATCCATATAGCGTGATTTTGCAAGTTCAACACTGGTCTGATTTGCAAGAGTGGGGGTCACTTTTCAGCTGACTGGTTTGGTAGTAGGGGACACTTATTTTGGTGCACAGACCAATTTTTCGTTCCCGTCGAAACCTGGCTCAGGACCACAACTACTACAAACCCTGCATTGTGTAAACCATTTCCCACCAATCAAACTCTGCTAACAAAGCCACAGCCCTCCATTCGACTTAGAACCACCATTCCCAGCAAACGCCATCTTTTGACCTGCTTCTAGTAAATTGGACAAAGCCAAGCATTGCTTTAAATCACTCCCTGGGTTGCCCTCTACCTCGGATCATGGTGGACCCTAGTTCCAAATCCTCTTCTTCCATCTGAACAGCACCATGCACCTGCAGGGTAATGCTGCCTCTTGTCAATCTACAGTTTGAACATATCTCTGGGCATCAAAACCTAACCCCCCAGCTTCCAACATTAATACCCTTCTTTCAAACTTCACTACATTCCGAGAAAACTATGCAGTCTTTCATGGACACATGAATGCACATAAGTATATAACTAAATTATAAGCAGCCTTGTACTCCACGTAACTCGACGTCAACCAACATTAATTGACTAGAAAAAAATGGAAGAAAAGCTTGCCTACCAATTAACTCGCTCTACTAAAATCTACACATTCGCATCAATACCATCAAAGATGCAGCAAACAAAAGTGGAATGCCCTTCAAGACAATTAATCATTTCACCAAACCCTTACCAGACAGATAAATACCATGTTCAACAGAGAAGTGCAATGCTATCATCCTCTTCTTCATGGAAAAAGGTATAAAGAATTGCCAGCACGTGGACTATACTTCAAATTAATGGCTTGGAAAGGGGGAACAACCTTTACAACGCAACTTTTACAATGCACTACACTTACAACGCATTTTTTACAACGCAAAATCCATTACAACGCATTCCATTACAACGCATGACACTACAACGCATTTTTAAAAACTACCTTTACAACGCATTCCATTACAACGCATACTACCTTTACAACGCATACAATTACAACGCATAATATTACACTACACTATCCAACACTTACTCTACTGTTGCACCCCCTGGAGTTAGAATAGTAATTTTTACCCCTATACTATCCAACACTTACCCTACTGTTGCACCCCCTGGAGTTAGAATAGTAATTTTTACCCCTATACTATCCAACACTTACCCTACTGTTGCACCCCCTGGAGTTAGAATAGTAATTTTTACCCCTATACTATCCAACACTTACCCTACTGGTGCACCCCCTGGAGTTAGAATAGTAATTTTTACCCCTATACTATCCAACACTTACCCTACTGTTGCACCCCCTGGAGTTAGAATAGTAATTTTTACCCCTATACTATCCAACACTTACGCTACTGTTGCACCCCCTGGAGTTAGAATAGTAAATTTTACCCCTATACTATCCAACACTTACCCTACTGTTGCACCCTCTGGAGTTAGAATAGTAATTTTTACCCCTATACTATCCAACACTTACCCTACTGTTGCACCCCCTGGAGTTAGAATAGTAATTTTTACCCCTATACTATCCAACACTTTCCCTACTGTTGCACCCCCTGGAGTTAGAATAGTAATTTTTACCCCTATACTATCCAACACTTACCCTACTGTTGCACCCCCTGGAGTTAGAATAGTAATTTTTACCCCTATACTATCCAACACTTACCCTACTGTTGCACCCCCTGGAGTTAGAATAGTAATTTTTACCCCTATACTATCCAACACTTACCCTACTGTTGCACCCCCTGGAGTTAAAATAGTAATTTTTACCCCTATACTATCCAACACTTACCCTACTGTTGCACCCCCTGGAGTTAGAAAAGTAATTTTTACCCCTATACTATCTAATACTTACCTTAAATGCAATTTAATATTATGCGTTGTAATGGTATGCGTTGTAAAGGTAGTATGCGTTGTAATGGAATGCGTTGTAAAGGTAGTTTTTAAAAATGCGTTGTAGTGTCATGCGTTGTAATGCAATGCGTTGTAATGGATTTTGCGTTGTAAAAAATGCGTTGTAAGTGCATGCGTTGTAAAAGTGTGCATTGTAACGACATACATCCCTTGGAAAGTCCCCTTCCCCTCTCTATGCACTGCAGCCCACCCTAAAACCATAGAAATAATCTCTGCCTATACTCTGTTTTTGGCCTTTCATATTTTGCCGTTACCTCTGGCTAGGTTTGGGCTACATACATACATACATACATACATATATATGTATATATATATACATATATATATATATATATATATATATATATATATATTCACTGAAAAAACCATAGCTTTTACACACGTTATAGTTAGGAATTAGCATTAAAAAACCTTGCAAATTCACTTAAAAAACCATAGGTTTCACACATGTTATAGTTAGCTGGACATTTCACTCGTGAAAAACCATTGAAATTCCCCCGTTATAGTTAGTGCAGGCAACTATAACTCACGCGACCGCAATACTCTGCTGATGACGTCAGATATTACATCACTGTATTTAGACACTTATTTACCCATGTCTTCTTCCATTAATCTTTAGCTATACATATATTACAAATATTTATTTTTCAGAAAGGCACATATGTCTTCGCGCACCGTGCGCGCGCTGTGGGCGCGCAGTGCGCTTCGCGCACTGCGCTCCGACGTTACGCAGTTCGCGGAATTTTTCCGTTTCTACCGTACACGCATGCTACGTGTACTCCGTGATTTTTCCCCAAAAATTTAAGGAAATTTTGGCCCTTGGGGGTCCTTCTGGGACCCCCCTGACAAAGGCTAGGGGGTCAGGAACTATCCACCATGCCCCCTTTTCACGTTCTCCACCTTTGTTTTTCACCCCCTCAGACTGCGAGAGACAAAATGGCGGCCGACACTTCCTGGTTTCGACCGATTCGAATGTTTACTAAGATCTAACAACCAATCAGAATCGCGCTCGCACACGGCAGCGTGCGTGTACGGTAAGTTTTACCGTACGCGCGCGGTGCGCGCTTTTAGATATATATATTGATTTAAATGCTATTTTCTCAGGAAATACTGAACATATTTACAACAGACCTGCAAAAGGCACATCCCTGACCCGAGGACTACCTCTCTGCCAAATTTCAAGTAATTCTGTTCAGCCGTTCGGGCTGTAGCTTGGACTAAAGGTCCTATGGAAAAATGCATGGGGAAAACGCGTTTTGGGACCCCCCCTTTTTCTCAGCCCCCGCTTGACGAATCCACCCGAGACTTTCAGGGAAGGAGCGGAGCGCCCCACCTATTTTGAAAATTTCGCAAGGATTCGTCAATCGGCGCCAAAGTTATTCCAAATAGAATGTTGCGGATTTCCTATGGAAACACGGTCCTAACTATAACTATCTACTGGCGACCGCCAGTAGATGATATATATATATATATATACATACAAGGCTTTCAGTGTGATGGAAAAACTGGGGTCTCTCTCAAAGGGGCGTGGTTAATGCAATTAAAGGCGTGGCTTAAAAACACGCAAGCTAAAAATCTGTGTTTAGCACAGTGTGCTGCCCGACTTGTATTTTACTGTTCCTGTCATTGCATCCAGATATATGATACAACAAGTCACATCATACCTAAAAGTCAGGACTATTGGCTTTGTCAGTGGTTGCTAATTGCACAAGATAAATTAGCAGCAACTATGGTGTGTATATAATATTGAAAACATTTCCACTTTAAGCCCTGGTGACACCACGACAATGTTGCTGCTCCTGAGTTTCAAAAAGAGAAGGGAAATCCAGAGAGAAAATGACTCTCTTTAAAGGATTTCCCTTCCTCTACAACACTGAACACAAGCACATCGATGTGTCTGCTGTCACTGCAGTCAGGGGAAAAATTGGACCGCATGTGCCAGGGCACAATACAGAGCCCGATAGGGCCGGTGCTCAGACCCGGTGAGACCCGGGCCACTTAAAGCCCTGCATACATACATACATGTATACACACATAGACACATACATACAAATACATACATGCATAGATACATACAAACATACATACAGTTATCAAGTTATTCTTCATTCAGGACTTGACCCATCTGCTTCTCTCATTGTGGTGCTGGTAGTACTATATCTCAGGGTAAAAAGAAAACTACAAGTATCAGAATGCAAAAAATAAAACAATGAATACAATGCTGAGAACCAATGCCAACACCACATAATAAAAAAATATTTATAGACATTGGACCTATAAAATTGATAATACGGAAAAAGCACACACTAGTTCACGTTTCAAAAATTCCCTCTCGCTAATACCTATAGACAATGTATTATTCTAAATGAGATTCGAAATTAAATTTATTACATTTACTAGGAGTGTGAATATAGTTTAGCGATTTGAATTTCATAGTATTCTTAAAAGCACCTTAGAGTTACTACTGGATTTTCACAATCGATTCCCTAGTCAAAATATCAAGGCTCCAATGCACGCTTTTAAGAACCAGGAAATGAAAGTTCCCGTGCCCCTGTCCCTGCCCTTTCTGCTGACTAGAGAACACACAATGTGTATGAATCCTGACTGAGGAGGACAGGCGCGTTAATCTGATGTACTCTGTTGCTAAACTCGCCCTCCTTCCGAAGTGCTCATCCTTTGTGGAACCCTCCCCCACAGTCAGGTTGATGCAGGGGAGAGAGCCTCTTCTGTCAGGTCTTTGTTGTCATGACTATGGCCGTGAATCAGGTGTGAATGGGCGCTCTCCCAGGTTCAGCATAACAAAGGGCTGGAAACTTGACGCTCTCAGCTTCATTCTGACCTGGCCATTTCACACCCTGAGCCAGGGCGTGCACAGCAGCAAGACATCCCGGGGCACCTTGCATCCCAGATTGTAGTCATGTGGGAGGGGATTCAATGGGCTCAACATAAACACCCAAGCTGAAAAATGAACTTTACACGCATCTCTGCCTTTTCAACCTTTCATTGTGGGAACGGAAGGCAGCTGTCCAACAAAAGGTTATCAAGTGCATCTTCTTACATATGCTAAGACTATTTTCTCTCTCATGACAAAAAAGATATTTCTCAGGCTAGGACCTTTTTCGCTACATGTGAAATGCTGCCATGCTGCTAGCTAGCATCATTTTTATTTTACACTAATTAATTTTAAATTGTAAAATACTTGAGGACCCTAATCAATTGTCATAGGAATGTTGAGATTGCTATTTTGTTTTGCTTCTGGAAACATGGGTTCTATTCCGGAGTTCTGCACAAGGCAAAACGATTTTTCAGTTTTGCGCAGTTCCTTTATCTCCCTTCTTAACTGTTCTGCTACTCTCAGTCCCTATCACATCATGCTTTCTATAATAAAACGTTACTGATAATGCAGACATATTTTCTGCAAACAGCATCTCATTTTAAAATAAACTAATACAATAAAATCATTCTTTATACACCTTAAAACTATTCGTTGAATTATATGTCAGAGGTTCAGCAAATGCAAAACATTACATGGCAACAGGATAAGGGGAGAGGAAAGTATACGGAGATTGGACTTAGAGATCTCGGCATCGGCTCAACATCTTTTGATTCTGGGCAAATAACCTAATCTTCCCGTGCCTGAAAAGTGAACGTGACCTTGTGTAATGTAATTGGGGCTCAAATAAACCACTTTAATACCTTTGAGTATAGATTGTGCTCTATGCAACTACAAATTTAAATAAAAGCAACAGAACTTCATTTCGCTGATTAGTTCAATTCAAACCCTGGAAAAAAAAAACATGAGGAGTCATGGCAAGGAGATGATGGAAGGTTGAAATGGAGAGACATATGTGGGAAGACAAAGACAATACAAACCAAGCATTGGCAAAGTCAATGGATCTCGCCTATGCAAGAGTCATTGGTTTTGCCAATGTGTTTTAACCATGTTGTACACCAGCGTGGCTACTGTTCAGCATGGCTAAAAGTTAGTGATGTAGAGGAGAGCAGAGTGAAGTGTCAGAGTCGAATGGTGAAGAGTGGAGAAGAGTTTTGTGACATAGAGTGTCCTGAATTGGAGCGGCGGAGTGGAGTCACATAGAGTCTTGTTCACTGGAGGATTGTAGCGTAGAGTGAGCTGGTGTGGAATGCATTGGCATAGAGTGTTGCAGAGTACAGCGGCATAGAGTGCAGTGGCATAGAGTACAGAGGCATGGAATTCAGCAGCATTCAAAACAGTGTTGTATAATGAAGTGGCATAGATTAGAGTGTTGAACAGTAGAGTGCAGTAGTGCAGGGTGAAGCGGTGCAGAGTAGAGTGGTGTAGAGTGCAGTGGTGCAGGTTAGAATAGAGTCGCAGAGCGTAGTGGCATAGAGTGGTGCAGAATAGAGTGGCATAGAGTGGCGCACAATAGAAGACAGGGCTGTAGTGTGCAGTGGCATAGAGTGCAGTGGCATAGAGTGAAGTGCTGCAGAGTGCAGTAGCGTAGAGTGGAGTAGAATGGAGTGGCCGGGTCTGGTGACTTAGTGGACTGATGCGTCTACTGTAGGGGCCTGTGTTTGACAACATGGTCACAGGTTCAAATAATGGTTTAGAGTGCAGTGGCATAGAGTGCATTGGCATAGAGCGGAAAGGCGCAGAGTGGAATAAAATTACATAGATTGCAGTGGCATAGAGTGCAGTGGCATAGAGTAGATTGTTTCAGAGTAGAGTGAAGTGACAGAGTGGAGTGGTGCAGGGTAGAGTGTCAGAGTGCAGTGGTGTAGAGTGGCATAGAGTAGAATGGCAACGGGTACAATCGGGCAGAGTAGAGTGCATTGGCATAGAGTGCAGTTGTTTCGAGTAGAGTGACAGAGTGCAGTGGCGCCAAGTGGATAGAGTGATATAGAGTGCAGTGGCATAGAGTAAAGTGACATAAACTAGATTGTTTCAGAGTAAAGTGAAGTGCCATATAGTGTAGTGGCACAGAGTGACGTTGAGTGGCATAGAGTGCAGTTGAATATAGTGCAGTGGCATGGAGTAAAGTGTTTCAGAGCAGAGTGAAGTGTAGAGTGGAGTTGTTTAGGTAGAGTGCAGTGGCATAGAGTGCGACAGCATAGAATTCAGCGGCGTGCAATGCAGTGTCATAGCATGCAGTGGCGTAAATTAGAGTGGTGCATAGTAGAGCAGTGGTGCGGAGTGGAGTGTGCTGAGTAGAGTGGCATAGAGTGCAGTGGCATAGAATGCAGTGGTGAAGAGTAGAGTGGCAGAGAGTGCAGTCGCATAGAGTGGTGCAGAGTGGAATGGTGCAGAGTGCAGTGGCATAGAGTGGAGTGATGCAGATTGCTGTCATGCAAAGTAAAGTGTCATAGAGTTCATTGGTATAGAGTGCAGTAGTGCAGAGCAGAGTGTCGTAGGGCCCGATTCACAGAACTAACTTAAGACAAAATCCTAAGCTTACTACCATTTTCGTATTCACAGAAGGTACTTACTCATTTTGGTATTCACAGAAGACACTTACTCACTTCGGTATTCACAGAAGTTAGGAGTCCTAACTTTAGGACTCCTAAATGCCTTCTGTGAATACCGAAAGTCTTAAAATTAGGATTTTTCTCAGTTTAGGAGTCCTAAAGTTAGGACTCCTAACTTTACTACCACTAAACTGAGAAAAATCCTAATTTTAAGGCTTTCGGTATTCACAGAAGGCATTTAGGAGTCCTAAAGTTAGGAGTCCTAACTTCTGTGAATACCAAAATGAGTAAGTGCCTTCTGTGAATACCAAAATGAGTAAGTGCCTTCTGTGAATACCGAAATGGTAGTAAGTTTAGGATTTTGTCTTAAATTAGTTCGGTGAATCGGGCCCGTAGAGGGCAGTGGTGTAGTGTGGTGTAGAGTGCATTGGTGTAAAGTACAGTGGCATGGAGTACAGTGGTGCAGAGTGGAGTGCATTGGCATAGAGTGCATTGGCATATAGTGCAGTGGTGTAGAGTGCAATGGGTTTGGGTAGAGTGGCATGGAGTGGAGTAGCATAATAGAGTGCAGTGGCATAGAATAGATTGTTTCCGAGTAAAGAGAAGTTGCGTAGAGTGGAGTGGTGCAGGGTTAAGTGCAGCAGCGTAGAGTGGAGTGGAGTGGATTGGTGTAGAATGAATAGGGCAAAGAGTTGAGTGTTACATAGTAAAATGCATTGGCATGAAGTCTATTAGCATTATGTGCAGTGGTGCAGAGTGGTGTAGAGTGGAGTGGCATAGAGTGGAGTTGTTCAGAGTAGATTGGCGTGAGCTAGATTGGAGTGATGTAGAGGGCAGTGGTGAAGAGTGCAGTGGTGTAGAGTAGAGTGGCATACAGTTCATTTGTACAGAGTGGAGTGCTGCAGAATGGAGTAGAGAAGCGTAGAGTGAAGTGGCATAGAGTGTAGTT
This sequence comes from Triturus cristatus, assembly GCF_964204655.1. Classification (NCBI taxonomy): domain Eukaryota; kingdom Metazoa; phylum Chordata; class Amphibia; order Caudata; family Salamandridae; genus Triturus; species Triturus cristatus. The sequence goes on along the minus strand of NC_140589.1, from coordinate 930,769,591 downwards.
GGGTGGAGTGCAGTGGCATACATTGATGGGGTGCAGAGTGGAGTAGAGTGCAGTGGCATGGAGTGGTGTAAAGTGGAGTGGTGCAGAGTAGAGTGCATTGAAATGGAATGGTGAAGAGCAGAGTGGAGTATGCATGGTATGGTAGGACACTGCCATTACAGACAACACATTTTTAATTGAAATGTCCATTACATTTGCACAGACATTCCATTTTACAAATAAAGCTATACAGTACACAAACAATATTGTGTGAAAATTCCATCACCTAGTGCATTGATTTGTTTTGATCATATTAAAGAATTTGTTTCCAAAACACTTCAGAGTTAACAAAAAATGTGTTTCTCCTGTATGTTGCTATTTTACAATATTCAGAAATACTTGCACAGTTATTTTAAATGTTGTATGCTAGAAAAAAACCTTTCTTACATCTAGTATCCAGCAAGAGTGTCACATAATTCCTCTCACTTTTATGTCGGAAAAAGAAATGTAAACACCAAGCTCCCTCAGAAGACAAAGCCTGACATTTGACCTCTGTCTTTGAACACAGAGCAAATGTGACAAGATACGACAAGATGTGCCGTAAGTTTCCCTAGACATTCTCTGATGACATTTTATTCAGGAGATGTTCATTCGCAATTGTTTGATTTGCCTTTTGATGAGCAAAGATTGTTCAGCAAGTTTAGACTCTCATCTCCTATCTTTTTGGTACCTGGACATCCCTATAATTAGACAGCTTTCTTTGTGGGGGCCTAGCATCTCTATAATCACACACTATCTCTGGAGGGATCTGGGCATCCCTATAATCCCATACTATCTCTGTGAGACCTGGGCATCAATATAATCACACACTATCTTTGTGGGGACTTGAACATGGCTATTATCGTGCACTAATTCTATAATCGCACACATTCTCTTTGGCAACCGTGGTAATACTATAGTCACACACCATCTCTGTGGGGACTTGAGCATTCCTGTAACTACACACAAGCTCTGTTTTGGCTTGAGCATCATCAGCTTCTCATTCTCTGTATGGGGCTTTGTGAATAGTGATAAGTATTAAAGTTAGACTTTTGGTCTAAGTTTACATTGTTGAAACTGAAAAGTAGAAAAGTTAGATTTTTTGTCTAAGTTTACCATTGTGAATCGGGCCCTATTTTAATGAGGACTTAAACACAATCATCTTCATGCACTATATCTGTGGGGAATTAAACATCGCTTTAATAGCACTCTATCTTTGTGGTGGCTTGAAAAAAACTATAATAAAGCACTATCTTTGTGGGGACTTGAACATCACTATAAAAACATATCATCTCTGTGGGGACTTGAGCATTCCTGTAATTAAACGCAAGCTCTGTTTTGACTTGAAGCACCAGGGGGTGCCATGACTGAGGCACAGGGTTAAGACTGATATGCATTTAACTGGTCTGAAATGGGGTGGCAAAGGGAGCTAAAGAACTATGATGGATTCAACTCAGATCTGTGACTGGGGGTGAGTGACTGAAAAGTTTCAGCACTCGGTCCATAATTTCTTGTTTTTGCTTTGTTCGCCCTAATTTGGCAGGGTATGCCCAGACGTGGGTCCCTTGCTCACTGTGCCACAGGATTCGAGCTAGCCTGGCTGATGAGGAGGTGTTACCCGAAATTGGTCCCAGGATGCTTGTTTCCGGTCCAGGGAAGACCTGGCCTGGAAGTTCTGGCTGGAATGTTCCCATGAGGTACAGTGTCAAGACTGATTTGCGTATAGTGGGTCTGAACTGGGGTGGCGAAGTGAGCTAAAGAACAATGATGGATTCAACCCAGATCTGTGACTGGGGGTGAGTGACTGAAAAGTTTCAGCACTCCGTCCATCATCTCCTTGTGTTTGCTTCGACTTGAACATCATCAGCTTTACATTCACTGAATGGGGCTTTGTGAATATTGAAAAGTAGTAAAGTTAGACTTTTGGTCTAAATTTACCTTTGTGAATACTGAAAAAAGTAGTAAAGTTAGACTTTTTGTCGAAGTTTACCTTTGTGAATCAGGCGCTATTATAATGAGGACTTAAACACAACCACCTTCATGCACTATCTCTGTGGGGACTTAAACATCGCTATAATAACACAACATCTTTGTAGGGACTTGAGCAACACTGTAATAACACACTATCTTTGCGGGGACTTCAACATCACTATAATAACACACCATCTCTGTGGGGACTTGATCATCACTTTGATAACACACTATCTCTGTGGGGACTTGAACACCGCTATGATAACACACTATCTTTGTGGGGACATCATTGTTTTCACACTCTTTATAATGGGATTTAACCTTTGAATGTACACTATTTCTATGGAGACTTAAACAAAATCTTCACCCACTATCTCTGTAGGGACCTGAACATCTATTTTGGCAAACATTTAAGCAGTTAATCAAGCTTTGGATTCCACTTGACCATATTCCTTGGTTCCATATGTTAATTTCTTTATGTGTTAGTTCCCTTATCTCCTCAGATTTAAAGAACTAATAAATAGGTTAACTACAGCTTAAGTCTCTTTCTTTAACCATGATATGATATTTTCTGGCACATTCACATAATTTGTCTTTAATGTATACCCCTAGTACAGCAATTCACTTATGAAGAGATTATGATGTTGTTTGTGTACATTGTTGATAAAATAAACATTTAGCCATGTGCCCTCGACTGAATTCAATCACAAATAGTGTTACGGACTAGGTCCCCACAAGGATGGTAGCACTTGTTCAAGTCCCCACAAGGATGGTGCTGTGCGTACGATTAAATAACAATATATTTGCAAATTTGAAGCAGGATCCTGTATCATGAATTTTTTCTTAACATTTTTCTGTTATTTGTCTGTTGTAAAAACATTCAGAAAGGTTAGTCCCCACAAGGCAGGTGTTCACACATAGTCCCCACAAGGATGGTAACACGTGTATGTGTGTGTGTGTGTGTGTGTGTGTGTGTGTGTGTGTGTGTGTGTGTGTGTGTGTGTGTGTGTGTGTGTGTGTGTACTTATATATGGCTGTACCATGTATGGACTACGTGGATAGCCTCACAATCGTATGTGTGAATAAGTTGCAAGATTTTATTTTTTCCCAACACCATTGCCTGATTGCTGGAGCATCATTTCCAAAATTGCTTTTAGATGGTGCTTTGTTGCCGTTTTGCATGCACGCATTGAATTCCCAAATTGGGCTCATATAATTACGTTTTTTGTTTTTCTTCTGGTGCAGCGCTGAGCTGAGCAGCTGTTTTATGCACAAGAAGGGCGACATGTGGATTCATTTAACCCTATACTTCTCCGAGTTCGCACTTTGTTTTCAGATAGTGAAGCCCACAGACACAAAGGGGTAAATATTGCCCACTGTTTCTGACCTGTAGTATCTGAAAACAAAGCACTAACTCAAAGGAATATTGGGTTAAAGTCACTTCACAGCTGAAGGCGCATAAAACATGCGCTCTGCACTAACCTCGGCGGCAGCCGGCTTAGGTAGACACGGTGGAGTGGGACAGTGCGTGGCGGGGGGAAGCCGACGGACGACCGAATAGGTATAATTAATTAATCGGCTTCCCCCCTGCCGCTCATTTTGTTTTCTCCCCCTACAGCTCATAGCATGGGCCAATGGGTCAGCACACTTCAGCATTGCCTAATTTCACTGTGAGTGAAGGCATTCTGCCATTTCACAGGGAGCACATAGTAGTTCCCTTCAGTGGCAGGGACCACTATGGCAATGTGCATGTTTGTATTTTTAGCCAATGTTCTTCTTTTTTTATATTGACGTGGGACGGAAACTTCCCTAGCAATAACGTTTTGCAAAAACCATGACAAAACAAAATAAGCTTTGCCTTGACTCGCTTTTAACACGCTCCCTTATTGCCATTGAAAACGATCACCCAAGTGTAATACAAGTACAGATTGTAACCAGTTAAGTTATCATTGGGTAGTCAGATGGCATCCTCATGGTGAAGTGACTTTCAGCCCTTCTGCAGTTACCTTTTGCAAATGCTCTTTACTGATGAGGGCGCCCATACTGGCCGACGGGTCACATGGGAGACCAACCTTCCACTTTCTTGCAGCGTCCACAAATTTCTTCAGAAACTCCTCATAGATCATCCTTTGGACATAGATTCTGCTGGTGCAGAGGCAGATCTCACCCTTACAAAACGAAAAACAGATTTACTGATTTTAAAAGAAACTGAATTTAAGAGTCACATTCACAAGCCCCTTGCTCCACCGGAGCCTCACTTTTTTTAATGCCCACCCTGCATGGCGTTTCATGGCCTTGTAAATATGGCCCGCTTTCATGCATTACTCTGCGTGAAAGGCGCATTCCATGGGTGTTGTTGTGGATGTTCCTAAGCAACACCCATGGATTCTGGCGCATTCCCAGATTTACAAGGTTTCATAAACCTGGAAATGTGTCAGATTCTAATGCCTCCCCAGGAGAGGCGTAAAAGTGGTGCAATGAGGAGAAATACCTTTATTTCTCCTCTTTCTTTCCTCTTTCTATGTGTGCTGCAGAATGCATAGGACAGAATTCACTAAGCACACCATTTGGTTATACTGAGCCTACGTCCCCCAAGTTTGGTTGACAACACTAGAGGACAGCGAAAACAAAAGTAAAACTACAACCATCTTATTGTTTAGGGCACTGTCCAGAGGACTTGACACTGCAGCACTTTAATATTCAATAGAAAAGGGACGCCAAGATGGTGTCAAGACAGTATATCTATTAAGGCACTTGCCAATTGTTATGGATTTTTAAGGGAGTTTTTATGGATTTTTTTAATGAATTTTAAATGTTTTGAACAATTCTATAACTAAAGGATTGCTGTATACTTTAAAGTGAAAGCACCTTAAACGTGTGAAACCATATAATGATAATTAATTATTATTATGTTGTTTCTTTGTTTTTATCCATTTGTATCCATTTTTATCCATTCATATCGATTCTGTACGTCTCTGCTTATATAAAGAAAGAAGGCAGCTTTTGAAGATTGTGTAATGTGCACATTTAAAGATGGCACTGATGAAAAGTGTTGAATTGTCTGTATTGGCCTTTTTCACTGTCAACAGTTGTGTAGTCCATTGTCACTTTTGTTGATACTAGAAAGCCCCTGTGTATGATGCATACAGGGGACATGTTATTGTGAACAAGGCTGTCTTTATCAGCCAAAACGGGTAGATGATGGAGTAAGAAACTACAAAATCAATTTGAATAATCACCATTCTGTGGAGTGCTGCTTTTATTTCCTGACTGGGACATTTCCTTTAAATGTATATAAGCAAGGCCGTGTGAGGCCGAAACGTATCGGTAAGACAGACTGGCTCTGAGTAAAGAATAAAGTCGATTGAAAAAGACTCCTGAGTGCGACGTACCTCTTTGTTGTATATATATATCCTCTGCTCATTTCTCCTACTTTTTCTGCCTCTTCTCTGCTCACGCCTGCACTCTATGTTGCCTCACTCTGTCCATTATTTTGCCTCTTTCTGCTCACTCCTGACCTTTATTCTGCCTCTTGTTGCTCGTTTCTGACCTCTATTTTGCCTCTTGCTGCTTGTTTCTCACCTTTATTTTGCCTCTTTCTGCTCATTCTCCCCGTTATTTGGCCTCTTTCTGCTTGCTCCTGACCTTTATTTTTCTCTTTCTGCTAGTGTCCGACCTTTATTTTGCCTTATTCTGCTGGTTTCTGAACTTTATTCTCCCCCTTTCTGCTCCCTTCTGCCCTTTATTCTGCCTCTTTCTGCTCACTACTCACCTTTATTTTGCCTCTTTCTGCTCATGGCTGATCTTTATTTTGCATCTTTCTGCTCGTTTCTCACCTTTATTTTGCCTCTTCAGGATTGTATCTGACCTTTATTCTGCCTCTTTCTGCTCATTTCCCACCTTTAGTCTGCCTTTTTCTGCTTGTTTCTGACCTTTATCTTGTCTCTTTCTGCTCGTTTCTCACCTTTATTTTGCCCCTTTCTGCTCGCTGCTGCCCTTTATTCTCTATCTTTCTGCACATTTCTGACCTTTAGTTTGCCTCTTTCTGCTTGTTTCTGACCTTTATCCTGCCTCTTTCTGCTCGTCGCTGACCTTTATCCTGCCTCTTTCTGACCTTTATTATGCCTCTTTCTGCTCGTGTTTTTAATCTTTATTTTGCCTTTGTCTGCTCATTTCTGACCTTTATTCTGCCTCTTTCTGCTCACTTCTGACCTTCCCCAAGACCGCAGAGGGAGCCTCAAGGGCCCTGCGGTCCCAGCCAGCTCACTGTGTCCTGCAGGAGCCGGCATTGCTGCTGTACTCAAGGAGCTGCTGGAAATGCAGCTCCCTGCATGCAGGAGCAATACTTTTATCTCTTTCCCTGTCTGCATGTCTGACAGCTGTGTTTACTTTAGCTTTAGCTTGGCGGGAGGTGAGCAAAAGCAAACAGTTGTGTTTCGGAGGTGGGCACCACGGAACATAGCAGGAGCCTGGGGGGTGGTGGTCCCCAGGGCCATATATGATTCCAGGAGGGCAGCCACACCCCCCCCCTCCTTTACTTTTTAGGGCTGTCCCCAGGAGGTGGTGTTCTCGGGCCCTATGTGGCCTAGGAGGGGGCCACATGGTCCCTCTCCCATTTAAAAACAAATGTTTGGGCCCAGGTAACTGGTAGTCCCAGGGCCCTGGGGAGGTCTGCAGGGCTCCCCATTATGTGTTGTTTAGCCCCAGGGAAGTAGCGGTCCACAGGGCTTGGGGGGTCTGAGCAGCCCCCCATGAATGTTTCTTTATTAAATGACCTGGGGCCCATGAGAGGTGAAGCGTAGTAGCCCAAACAGCCCGCCGGCATTAATTTCCAAAGTCCAATATCAAATTAACAATAAAGCTCACTCAGAGATACATGGGACCTTCGCTTTGCTTCCTACTTTTCTTGTTGGAAGTAAAACGAAGTTCCTACGTATCTCTGAGTGAGTGTTATTTATGGTTTTGACATTGGACTTTGGATATATATATATACATAAATATTTACTGAAAAAAACAAAGGTTAAAGCAACGTTATAGTTAGGTGAAAATGTCAGTGACCACATTAACGATTTGAACAAAAAAAAAACACAGTAATTCACCAGCTATAGGTAAAAGAGCTAACTATAACTTGCACCCCGGCTATGCACTGCTTATGACCTCATAAATGGAAATTGTTAGACAGTTGCACTTCACAATGACTGATAGTCCCTATGAATAGCAGGGTTGCAACAACTATATTCATAACTCTCAAGTCATTTTTCATAAATTACAATGATCTTTCCTCACTATAAACCAGCTTTAGTGTATTTATTTACCCTACTAGAGATTAGCACAAATCATTAGAGTAGCTAGAGTGTATACGCTCATTTTTAGGTTGAAGCTATACCCCTCACAGGATTGTGAGCGATATTTCTTGTATCTGACCTGAGAGAGCCCTCTAGTCATGCTGTGCTATCTCAGTGAAGTTGAGAATTTGAACAGACATAATTGGGAACACTGTCCCAGTCTGCACCTGCACACCCACTAAAGGATGTGCCTCACTCAACTTTCATGCCGAGTGGCCCATCTGTAACTTGATAGCAGTTGATACAAAAAACACAAATATCAATGTGACCTTTTAAGGAATAGCTCATCTCCAGAGTTCATCTTTGCCATGCAAAATATCTTCCAATCAGATTTCCAGTCCCCATATTTCTTTTGTTTTTCTTTACTCAGTGTGTACCTTGAGATTTCCACCGTACCTGATTGGCAAAGCTTGACCTCACAGTGGTTGGAATGCACTCCTCCAGGTTGGCATCCTGAAAGACTATGGCAGGGTTCTTGCCCCCCAGTTCTAGAGACAGCTTTTTGAGGTGGGGGGCACTTCTCTCGATGATGCGCTGGGCTGTGACGGTGCTTCCAGTGAAGGAGATGAGCGGCACATCAGGATGGGCAACAAGGGCATCTCCAGCTTTGGGACCAACCCCAAACACTATGTTTACCACTCCGGGGGGCACACCTCCATGAATAAAGGGAATAAAAGTAGTAGTCACAATTACACAGTAATCATTTTGAATGAATGTAAAGCAACACACAAGAATGACAATATATATATGTGTGTGTGTGTGTGTGTGTGTGTGTGTGTGTGTGTGTGTGTGTGTGTGTGTGTATGTATATATATATATATATTCACTTAAAAAACCATAGGTTTCACACAAGTTATAGTTAGCTGTACATTTCACTCGTAAAAAACCAATGAAATTCCACGTTATAGTTAGATCAGGTAACTATAACTTGCGCACCCGCAATGCACTGCTGATGACGTCACATATTACATCACTTATGACATGGTCAGTGACATCACTCATGACATCAATGATGACATCTGAAATGACACATTGTGCATTGCGGTCGCGCAAGTTATAGTTACCTGATCTAACTATAACGTGGAATTTCATTGTTTTTTTACGAGTGAAATGTACAACTAACTATAACTTGTGTGAAACCTATGGTTTTTTAAGTGAATTTGCAAGGTTTTTTAAATGCTAATTCCTAACTATAACGTGTGTGAAACCTATGGTTTTTTCAGTGAATTTGTACGGTTTTTTAAATGCTAAGTTATGTATTTATTTTTAATTTTTGCGCGCACGGTGCGCTTCGCGCACCGAGCGCACACGTTGCGCATTTCGTACCGTGCACGCCACGCCATTTTTTACAAAATATCGATTGTTTTTTTCTCCCTTGGGGGTCCTTAGATTTATATATTAAATGTGATTGTTAATTCTTGGGGTTTTTTTTGTTTTTTTTTACCGTACGCGTACGGTAAGCTTACCATACGCGCACTCCGCGATTTTTTTTTACAATTATTAAATTTATTTTTCATACTTTTTGGTCCTTCGTGAACCCCCTGACGAACGCTAGGGGGTCTGCAACTCTCTTCGTTGCCCCCTTTTCATGTTATCAACCTTTGTTTTTCAGTGCGAGAGACAGAAAATGGCGGCCGATACTTCCTGGTTTCGACCGATTCGAATGTTTACTTTGATCTAACAACCAATCAGAATCGCGCTCGCGCACGGCACCGTACGCGTACCGTAAGCTTACCGTAAGCGCTCGGAGCGCGCCCACAGATATATATATTGATTTAAATGCTATTTTCTCAGGAAATACTGAACAGATTTACACGAGACCTTGAAAAGGCACATCCCTGACCTGAGGGCTACCTCTCTGCCAAATTTCACATAATTCTGTTCAGCCGTTCGGGCTGTAGCTCGGACTAAAGGTCCTATGGGAAAATGCATGGGGAAAATGCGTTTTGGGACCCCCCTTTTTTCTCAGCCCCCGCTTGACGAATCCCCCCGAGACTTTCAGGGTAGGAGCGGAGCGTAGCGCCCCATTAGTTTTGAAAAATTCGCGAGGATTCGTCAACCGGCGCCAAAGTTATTCCAAATAGAATTTTCAGATTTCCTATGGAAACACGGTCCTAACTATAACTATCTACTGGCGACCGCCAGTAGATAATATATATATATATATATTATCTACTGGCGGTCGCCAGTAGATAGTTATAGTTAGGACCGTGTTTCCATAGGAAATCCGCAACATTCTATTTGGAATAACTTTGGCGCCGATTGACGAATCCTCGCAAAATTTTCAAAATAGGTGGGGCGCTCCTTCCCTGAAAGTCTCGGGGTGATTCGTCAAGGGGGGGCCGTGAAAAAGGGGGGGTCCCAAAACGCGTTTTCCCCATGCATTTTTCCATAGGACCTTTAGACACAGCTACAGCCCAAACGGCTGAACAGAATTACTTGAAATTTGGCAGAGAGGTAGCCATAAGGTCAAGGAAGTGCCTTTTGCAGGTCTGGTGTAAATCTGTTCAGTATTTCCTGAGAAAATAGCATTTAAAAGCATATCAATATCTATACGCGCGCACCGTGCGCGCACTGTGCGCGCACCCTGCCGTGCGCGAGCGCAATTCTGATTGGTTGTTAGATGTCGGTAAACATTCGAATCGGTCGAAACCAGGAAGTGTCGGCCGCCATTTTGTCTCTCGCAGTCTGAGGGGGTGAAAAACAAAGGTGGAGAACGTGAAAAGGGGGCAGAATGGACAGTTCCTGACCCCCTAGCCTTGGTGAGGGGGTCACAGAAGGACCCCCAAGGGAGAAAAAAAAATGTTGTTTTTTTTTAAATCGCGAGGTGCGCGCACCCTGCGCGCACGGCACGAACTGCGAAACGTGGGCGCACACAGAGCGCGCATGGTGCGCGAAGCCCACCGTGCGCGCAGGGTGCGCGCACCTCGCGATTTAAAAAAATAATAATAATTGTTTTGTTTGAAAAACCTGAAAAAAAACAAATTAAAAAAACATAGGTTTCACACACGTTATAGTTACGAATTAGCATTTAAAAAACCTTGCATATTCACTTAAAAAACCATAGGTTTCACACATGTTATAGTTAGCTGGACATTTCACTCGTAAAAAACCAATGAAATTCCCCCGTTATAGTTACTGCAGGCAACTATAACTCACGCGACCGCAATCCTCTGCTGATGACGTCAGATATTACATCATTGATGACATATGTGTCTTTCTGAAAAATAAATATTTGTAATATATGTATAGCTAAAGATTAATGGAAGAAGACATGGGTAAATAAGTGTCTAAATACAGTGATGTAATATCTGACGTCATCAGCAGAGGATTGCAGTCGCGTGAGTTATAGTTGCCTGCAGTAACTATAACGGGGCAATTTCATTGGTTTTTTACGAGTGAAATGTCCAGCTAACTATAACATGTGTGAAACCTATGGTTTTTAAGTGAATATATATATATATATATATATATTACCTACTGGCGGTCGCCAGTAGGTAGTTATAGTTAGGACCCTGTTTCCATAGGAAAACCGCAACATTCTATTTTGAATAACTTTGGTGCTGGTCGACGAATCCTCGTGAAATTTTCAAAACTAATGGGGCGCTACGCTACGCTCCTACCCTGAAAGTCTCGGGGGGATTCGTCAAGCGGGGGCTGAGAAAAAAGGGGGGTCCCAAAACGCGTTTTCCCCATGCATTTTTCCATAGGACCTTTAGACACAGCTACAGCCCGAACGGCTGAACAGAGTTACTTGAAATTTGGCAGAGAGGTAGTCTACAGGTCAAGGAAGTGCCTTTTGTAGGTCTGGTGTAAATCTGTTCAGTAGTTCCTGAGAAAATAGCATTTAAATCAATATATATATCTGTGGCAGCTTACCGTGCGCTTACCGTGCGCTTACGGTAAGCTTACCGTACGCGTACGGTGCCGTGCGCGAGCTCAAATCTGATTGGTTGTCACATGACTGTAAACATTCGAATCGGACGAAATCAGGAAGTGTCGGCCGCCATTTCGTGTGTTTCACACAGAAAAAAAAGGGAGATAACTTGAAAAGGGGGCAAGGAAGAGAGTTACAGACCCCCTAACATTTGAAAGGGGGTTAAAGAAGGACAGAAAAGTACAAAAAAAACATTTATTAATTTTAAAAAAAAATCGCGGGTACGCGTACGGTAAGCTTACCGTACGCGTACGGTAGAAAAAAAATAAAAAAAGAAATAACATTCAGATTTAAGTGTTTAGATATTAGGGGGCTCTAAAAAGAGCCGTTGTGTTTATGAAGTGATTTTTTAGTGGTACCTACAAGTAAGTACCAATGCAGAGTCTAAGGTTCAAGAGGAAGACTCTGTTCCCTTCATCAGTGAAGTGTACACCATCTCCTCTATAAATGTCTTGCATATCGTAACGCAAGTTGTTGTGGTAAATGGAACCCATACCATAGTCTCGTAGGAAAGCAGAAACAGATTTGTTGACGTGCTTTCTTGCTTTGTCAATCTGCGGACAAAAATGATTGGACCAGTTCCATTTTTGCCTTTGGCATATGTTAGAATACGCAAAGGCAGTTTTAGGGAAAAGTGAAAACAGTTGTGCAAAGGTCTCCTTCATAAGCATTTCCAGACCTACCCCAGTCAAAGTGCCTAGGTCATTGCCACCACAGTGCACTATTATGAGGTCAGGGTGTTGGATTTGCATGAAGGATTTCACCAATGGCATCAATTGGTGCCACTTTAACCCTCTCTGACCAATCCATTTAATGTCTACATTTGGCAAAGCAAGGTCTCTCACCATACCTGTTTTCTCTGCATACTTTTCACTCCAGAAGACATAGCTGTGCCCTACAATCCACACTGTGAACATCTTCAAAGGAGATCTGGATGCACTCAGGAGGTGTATTTCAGTAGAATGGGAAAAAGAAATGAAACACAGTTTGGAAATGGAGGCATACATATTTTTTTTAAATAAAAATAACTCATTGGCTGTTTCATACCATTCTACACTGAAAACTAGGCTGTATGTGTCAATTTATAGAAGCACGTTTTGTATTGGTACAGAAAAATGTGTTACCAAAGAACAGTACTATGGATTTGCTGTTAGGTTTGAAAAGTCAAGCACTCTTGCTCTTTGGAAATGAAACATTGTGTGGTGAACTTCTGACCTAACTCCACACAGCAGTGTTCCATGAGCTGTTGCTATGGTAGCAGGCAGAAGTCAAGTTGGGGGAAGGGTACTAGGCAGAAGTCAAGTTGGGGGAAGGGTACTTTTGGAAAAGGGTTGGTTTTCAACCAATAGAAATGTGTGATTACATTTGAAAAAAAGGGGGAAGCACTGAGATTTGAAATTACCATGTATATGTGTGGAAAAAGAGAGGGAAACATTGCCATTATCTGGTTCTGCTGAGAGGAGAGAGGTGTACAGAACAGAGATCCTGGCTCTGATAATCTGCTGTTTGAGTGCCACATTTCTTTCACAACTAACTAATTTTAAAGGTGAGTTATGAGTTTGAGAGGGGATGTATGTGGTAAATTAAGAAATGAATAATAGAATTGGAATTCCTTTTGTTGAAGTTGTGTTTATCATTTTTTATTTTGGGAGAAATTTAAATGTAAGGAACATGTAAAATATTATGGACTATGTTTTCACCATAAATTAAGGTGTACTGGTATGAATGAGGAATACTGTTTTCTAATTAAATTTTTGGGTGGGTCATGTAAGTCAGAAATTAGATGGTCCCTTTCTTCCACTTCTCCTCAAACAGATGTTCAGTATTTAGTTATTAATCCCTCAATGACCTTGTAATGTGGTAATTGTTTTTTAGTGGTTTTTAAAAAAAAAAAAAAAAAATACGCTTACCGTACGCGTACGGTAAAAAAAAAAAAAAAAGTTTTTAAGAAAAAATTAAAAAAAATTGAGAGGTAAGGTTGGCTCTTAAAAGAGCCGTTGTGTTCATGCAGGGACAGAGGAAAGGAAGAATGGGAACATTAGCTGGTAGGACAAATGTGCTGGTCTATTTTGTTGTTAATGAGGGGAAGACTGGTCTCCCTATGAACAATTAGACCATGGCAAAATGAGCACCGCATTGTAACCCTCGCAAACCGATGGTTAGTTTCCACAGGACCAGAAAAAGGTGAATCTGCCCCCACAGATGAAGGGCTCAGCTGAGCTTCCGAAGAAGGACTCGGCTGAGCTGCTGTGGATGTGCTTGCTCGACTTACTGAAGGGTTTCCTCTAGTATGTCGTGCATGTGTCCTAGGGTGTACATCCTCAAGGTGTCGTAACATAGTGTGATTCCCGAAGGAATACTTCTTGTTAGGATTACCTCTTGAAAGTACACGCTGGCACAGCTTACAAGTCACCAAAGCAGCATTGACTTTTTTCTCGCCCTCAGGAAAAGTAAAATACTCCCATATAAAAGAGCTCTTCTGTTTCCTCTTTCTCTGCCTGATGGTGGTGCTGCTAGCCTCACTCTCAGCAGAGGAGTGCTGGTCTGCCATCGTATCCCAAAGACAACTCAGCTCCTTCTCCTAAGGCATCACAAGCAGAAATGAGGGGAATGGGTGTGGTGTAGGAGAGTTCTAGAACTGAAACTACTTTGAACCAATCAAAAGTTTTGTTTCTTGATCACATGACCCACCGTGCGCGTACGTTACGCTTACGGTGCGCTTACGGAGCGCTTACGGTAAAAGTACGCATGCGCGTAAAAAAGACACGCGCTCGCGCGCATGCGCATAACAGGCACGCCCCAACACTTCCGCGTAACGTGCGCGTGTAGCGTACACGCTTACGCGCCGCGTACGCAGTACGCACGGCTACGTAAATTGCGTAACCATACGCAAAAAGAGTAGACCGTACGCTTATCGTAAGCTTACCGTACGCGCACGTAAAAAAAAAAAAAAAGAAAGGAAAAAAAAAATCAGTATGTTATACTAATATATCTTACCTGTTTGGTAAAAAAAAAAAATGAGAAAAAATAATATATTGCAGAATTTTTTAAAATTAAGCATCGTGTTTTAAGAGAATATAATGTAAAAAAAAAAAAAAAGTACAAAAGCTTGCAAATAAAAAATAAAAAAATAAAAACTTTTAATATAAGAATTTGTATTAAAAAAACCATACAAAATCAATGAAAAAACCATGGGAATCACACATGTTATAGGTAAGAATTAGCATTTAAAAAACCATACAAATTCACTGAAAAAACCATGGGTTTCACACACGTTATAGTTAGGAATTAGCATTTAAAAAACCTTGCAAATTCAGTGAAAAAACCATGGGTTTCACACACGTTATAGTTAGGAATTAGCATTTAAAAAACCTTGCAAATAGGGTGAGAGGAGGTCTACCACTCTGTCACAAGGATGATGTCATCAGTGATGTCATTTGAGATGTCATCAGTGATGTCATGAGTGATGTCACTGACCATGTCATGAGTGATGTAATATGTTACGTCATCAGCAGTGGATTGCGGGTGCGCGAGTTATAGTTAGCTTAACTAACTATAACGGGGGAATTTCATTGGTTTTTTATGAGTGAAATGTCCGCTAACTATAACGTGTGTGAAACCTATGGTTTTTTCACTGAATTTGCAAGGTTTTTTAAATGCTAATTCCTAACTATAACGTGTTTGAAACCCATGGTTTTTTCACTGAATTTGCAAGGTTTTTTAAATGCTAATTCCTAACTATAACGTTTGTGAAACCCATGGTTTTTTCAGTGAATATATATATATATATATATATATATTTTTTTTTTTTTTTTTTTTTTTTTTTTGCACAAGGATTGTTGCGAACTTCTGCTCACCCTCCTATCGACGCCGGTGCCTGCCTCAGTCGCAACTCCGTTTTAAATATTTCAAAGTGGATCAATCCAAACCATCTCAATGAATAATCCAGCGGCACACCCAGGACAAAACAATAAGTTTATTATTGTTTCAAGCGAACAGAACTACGCGTTTCGGCGAAGCCTTTGTCAAGTTGTTGACCTCTGCCCAAATTCCCTTAGAAATACAGGTCATGGTTGATGGATAGTGAGAAAATACTATCGCGATCCAACATTTAAATTTAGTACATTGTCGTAACATTGATCAAAATAACGCATTGTAATATTCATGATCGTATTTACAAATCCAACAATTAAAGGAAAATAAAAATAAAAAATTACCATTTTCAGATAATGTCTCACGCAAAACTCGAACTCATATACCCCGAGTGTGCCAAATGATAAATAGTGAAGAAATACCTCCGAATTCAACAATATCACTATTGCAGTTGTGTGCGTTCACAATATTCACAATAATTCTGTAATTTCCAACACATGTTGCTGATTATAAAATTAGGCATTCATTTATATTTTCTAAATTTATCCGACAATGAAAATCGTAATATTGTCAATTGATCATACCGTGTCTCACTAGTGGCTCAATTTTATGCAAACAATTAGGTCGGGGAACCCAATATATACCCATGGCGTATATCTAATATATTATGTAGACATTTATCATTAGTCCTAAACATATCGAATTAATTCTGACATGTCAAAATATCGATAATTCCTGCTGGGTAAAGTGGGCATGGGTCCAAACTCAACCTGGTGTTAGAGTGCATACGTATTTAACGGGTAATGTACCCCCACAATATTAGAGACAATTTCACTATGATGGCAGATGTGTCTATCATAAGTGGGTAATGTACCCCTACTTTATACACGAATTATTTACATCCAGTTCATTATAGCCTCCATGTATATAGTCAGCTCTTATTATTAAATGGATATATACAAATAACATCAGAAGTGAAAAGAAGAATTCATAACTTTTCTACTACTAGCTAGCAAACGGGGAAAGAAAGGGAATGTTCGCGGGGCAGGGCCATCAGCTGTTCGTACTAAGGATATTTAAGAATTAAAATCTATTTCAATACCTACACCCAGTGAAGATAGAAATAACAAATCAATAAGATAAAACTAAATGTCACCAGAGGATTCGGACAACCTATCCAGAAGCAAAAACTAGCTAGAAACCATTCAGATATCTCAACCTAATATAATCTTAGGTCATTATTATACTTAGCCTATTCCTCCAGTATTAAAAGAAAGGTGTAAAAATGTTATATGAATGTCGGGACACGTACAAAGAAGGAAACAACTAAATCCCAATATGGGTGGCCAATTCTTCCCCATAATTCATCCCATTGGGAATCTTGGTGTTGAGTTCTATGATGTACTTCGACTCAGTGATTCTCAGAAGTTTTTCGCGATCTCCCCCTCTTTGGAGGGGTAAGATTCTGTCAACTCCATAGAACTTTACCAATTTGGCATTACTCTGGTGTTTCTCTTGGTAATGCCTCGCTACGGGGTAATTCAGATCAATGTTGGTTACTGCTCGCATGTGTTGTAAAATGCGGGTTTTAAGCTGTAATTTCGTGCTGCCCACATAATTTAAACCGCAGGGGCATTCCAGGACATAAATGGTATAGTCACTGGTGCAGGTTATAAATTTATTAATCTTTTTTCTCTTCTTTCCTGCGATATAGTTGTCTCGATTTTTGCTGTGCTCACATGCTTTGCACGAGCCACATTTCTTAAAACCCCTGGCGTTTCCCAGCCATGTAGTGTTATCGGCGGTGTTCTGATAGCTGTGTACAAGTTGATCTTTGAGTGATTTAGATTTTTTGTATGTTATCAGGGGCACGGGACCTATCTCAGTGCCAATGATAGGGTCTGATTGAAGTAGTCCCCAGTGTTTCTTCATCAGATATCTCAAGGTATTTGACCTGCTGTTGTAGGTGGTAATTAGTCTGGGGATGACCGTCCCTTTCTCTTTCTCCCCTTTCCTCTGTGAGGAGAACAATGCCTCATTCCGTGATATGTTCTCAACTTTTTTTGCAGCTATTGCGATCACTTTCGGCAAATAGCCTCTTTGTTCGAATCTTTTTTCCATTGTGTGTTTTTCTTTCGCAAAACCACTTTCAGTATTGCAGTTCCTTCGAGCCCGAAGGAACTCGCCAAAGGGAATGCTATTACGGAGTGGTGTGGGGTGGTTACTATTAGCATGTAATAGGGTGTTCCCTGAGGTTTCTTTACGGAACAGAGTGGTGACAATTTGGTTATTTTCAATATTAATAGCAATATCTAGAAATTCACAATGTGAAGTACTGATGGAATGTGTAAAGGACAAATTCAGATTATTGTCCCCCAATTTGTTGATAAATTCCTTAGCTAGATCTAGAGGACCATCCCAAATCAGGAACAGGTCATCAATATACCTGATCCAGATTGGGATGTGTTGTACATATTGCTCATTCTCATCTACCCATACAACACACTCCTCCCACCACCCTAGAAAAAGATTCGCTAGGCTGGGCGCGAAAGATGTTCCCATCGCCGTACCTGTCTTTTGGCGAAACAGTGTCTTACCAAAAATAAACATATTTTTCTCCAAACAGAAAAGCATCATTTGTTCCAACATTTGGGTGTGTTCCCATAACGATATGTGTCTTTGTTTCAAAAAATACATGCACGCCTCCACACCCTTTTGCTGATCTATAGATGTGTATAGAGAACACACGTCAAGTGCTATCATATGATAGTTGCTTTCCCATGTGATGTCATGTATTCTACGTAAAAAATCCGTACTGTCTCTACAATATGATCGTAGTTTATTCACATGTGGTGCAAGAAAGAGATCTAGATAAATCGCGGTGTTTTCCAATAGTCCTCCATTCGATGAAACGATTGGTCTCCCCGGTGGTCTAGTAGGATGTTTGTGGACCTTTGGTAATAGATAGAAGCAGGGAATGCGTGGGTTATCCGTTTTCAAGAAAGACCACTCATCCGTAGATAGGAGTCCATCCCTCCGCCAACCTTCCAATAGTAGGTGGTATTCGGTGATAGATGCTTTATAGATCCCCCAGTTTATTTCCTCATAACATGTAACGTCGTTTAGTTGTCTAAACGCTTCCTGATTATACTGGGCAATGTCCATAACAACTATGTTACCACCCTTATCTGAGGGTTTTATTATTATGCTTTTGTCATTTGCGAGGGCTCTCAGGGCCTTCCTCTGGATTGTTGTCAAGTTATCACCTTTTCTCTTTTTCCCTTGTTCCTTCAACTTATTGATTTCCCAAATCATGGTTTGGTTAAAAGTTTCAATGTTATCGTGTGGAACGTTGGGATTAAATTTGGATTTTGGTCTTAAATCTGTGCAATACGTGGCATCCGGTCTACAGCCAGCCGTCATAAGTATTTTGCTTTTCTCTTTTACTGATAGGTCCGTAACATCATCTTCCATTTGCTGTATATTCAGAATAAGATTTGCATCTTCCACATTTAGATTGAAATCTTCTTCCCCTAGAGTACCGCCCATTTTCGATACTTTTGATTTGATGTTGGTTTTGTAGATCTTCATAAGCTTTAGCTTGCGTATAAATAGAAACAGATCGATACGTGTGTCCACAAAGTTTATGTCTGTTGTAGGGCAAAAGGATAGCCTTGGATGGTTTCTAGCTAGTTTTTGCTTCTGGATAGGTTGTCCGAATCCTCTGGTGACATTTAGTTTTATCTTATTGATTTGTTATTTCTATCTTCACTGGGTGTAGGTATTGAAATAGATTTTAATTCTTAAATATCCTTAGTACGAACAGCTGATGGCCCTGCCCCGCGAACATTCCCTTTCTTTCCCCGTTTGCTAGCTAGTAGTAGAAAAGTTATGAATTCTTCTTTTCACTTCTGATGTTATTTGTATATATCCATTTAATAATAAGAGCTGACTATATACATGGAGGCTATAATGAACTGGATGTAAATAATTCGTGTATAAAGTAGGGGTACATTACCCACTTATGATAGACACATCTGCCATCATAGTGAAATTGTCTCTAATATTGTGGGGGTACATTACCCGTTAAATACGTATGCACTCTAACACCAGGTTGAGTTTGGACCCATGCCCACTTTACCCAGCAGGAATTATCGATATTTTGACATGTCAGAATTAATTCGATATGTTTAGGACTAATGATAAATGTCTACATAATATATTAGATATACGCCATGGGTATATATTGGGTTCCCCGACCTAATTGTTTGCATAAAATTGAGCCACTAGTGAGACACGGTATGATCAATTGACAATATTACGATTTTCATTGTCGGATAAATTTAGAAAATATAAATGAATGCCTAATTTTATAATCAGCAACATGTGTTGGAAATTACAGAATTATTGTGAATATTGTGAACGCACACAACTGCAATAGTGATATTGTTGAATTCGGAGGTATTTCTTCACTATTTATCATTTGGCACACTCGGGGTATATGAGTTCGAGTTTTGCGTGAGACATTATCTGAAAATGGTAATTTTTTATTTTTATTTTCCTTTAATTGTTGGATTTGTAAATACGATCATGAATATTACAATGCGTTATTTTGATCAATGTTACGACAATGTACTAAATTTAAATGTTGGATCGCGATAGTATTTTCTGACAGTGATGTCATTTGAGATGTCATCAGTGATGTCATGAGTGATGTCCCTGACCATGTCATGAGTGATGTAATATGTGACATCATCAGCAGTGCATTGCGGGCGCGCGAGTTATAGTTAGCTGAACTAACTATAACGGGGGAATTCCAATGGTTTTGTACAAGTGAAAAGTCCAGCTAACTATAACACCCCTGAAACCTATGGTTTTTTCAGTGAATTTCTGAGGTTTTTTAAATGCTAATTCCTAACTATAACGTGGCTGAAACCTATGGTTTTTTCTGTGAATTTCAAAGGTTTTTTAAATGCTAATTTCTAACTATGCCTACAGAGATAGGACATATGAAGAAAGAAGAAAAAATGCACAGAAAGAAAAAAAAGAAGTGCAGAAAGAAGCAACAGAAGTCCTCAAAGACGAAGAAAAGTGCAGGAAGAAGGATAACGTGCAGAAAGAACAAAAAGAAGAGCAGAAAGAATCCTTGTTGCAAAATCATCCTGTACCCTCAACTTTTTCAGACGGATACTGGTGGTAACTGAGTCTGACTAACCAGTCCTAGAGCCAGTGCTATGTTAAAAGACACTTAGAATACAGTGAACACCTACATACACTAGGGAACGTTATGCGTTGGGGTCTCCCTGTGATTAGCATGACCTCCTCTGTAAGCCCCTAGTATATAATAGGGTAGGGGGATTAAAACTACCTCTTAAAACAGGCCACAGGGCGTTTTTGCACACGTTAACTCAGGCCCCGTCCCCTCCCTTCACCACTGTGTAAACACGCCCTGTGTCCGTTTTTAGTTGGGAGATTAAGTTCATTTGAATCCTGAGGGTCCCTAGGGTCCAACTAGCCCACTAGGTACCTCCAGTAAGTGCCACAGAGCTGCGTTGCAGAGAGGTGTAAAAAGTGGCACAGCCTGGACCACCTCTCTGCAATGCAGCTCAGTGGCGCTTACTGGAAGCACTTGGTGGGCTAGTTAGCCCCCAGGGGCCCTCAGTATTGAAGGAAAATTATATCCCCAATTTAAAACGTGCCATAGTGCGTGTTTGCACACGTCACCTCAGGCCCCGTCCCCTTCCTTCACCACTGTGTAAACGCGCCCTGTGGCTGTTCTAAGTTGAGAGATTAAGTCCCCTTGAATCCTAAGGGTCCCTAGGGTCAAACTAGACCACTAGGTACCTCCAGTAAGCGCCACAGAGTTGCGTTGCAGAGAGGTGTAAAAAGGGGCTTGGCCTCAGAACACCTGTCTGCAGCGCAGCTCCCTGGCGCATACTGGAGATGCCTGTTGGGCTAGTTGGCCCTCAGGGACCCTCAGTATTGAAGAGGAATTAATTCCCCAACTTACAACTCGCCAGGGGGCGCGTTTGCAGAGTGCTGCAAGGAGGGGGCGTGGCCTCCGGCACGATGCCAGTCTTTTATTTATTTTAATTTTTTAAGAAGGGGGGCTGTGTGGTTCCCCTTCTTATTCTAATTTATGGGCCCTGATGACCCCATCCCCCAGGGCCTGTCTCCTAATTATATTTTTTTACCCCAATCCCCAGGGCCAGCCACTGTTTTTTATTATTTTTTAAAAATATATATTTATAGACACACCTAGGACATGCTGGACAAACCGTATGTACCTATCACCATGACGATTTGAGTGATATTCATTAAAAGGCGACTATGCATACAATGAATCCACGTGGAATGTATTTACACCACTAGTGAAGCTCTGACATGTCTGATGCCCTACCGTGCCTAATCCCGGTAGACACCCTTGTCGTTTATTTATACAAACATGGGTAGCTATTGACGGGCACATTTAATACACATGCACACCAAGCCATTCAAAGGGGATTCGACAACAATTCGACCAAAACTATGTAAGAAACCCCCCTCACGGTTAATAAAACGCACATCCACTGCCGGATGTGTAATACTTTTTATTTTACTCTCTGGAAAGGGGACGAACATCACTTGAGAGTCACAGCGCGCTCCTGGCAGAGCCCAATGCTGTGTTACACCCACCATTGCCTGCCGAGTGCCACACACCTCTGTTTTGTATTCCACCAGCTAGTGCATATGCTATGACACTCTCTAGCCCATGTGCACTGTAACACCACCCCGTGAATATGTCATGCCA
This sequence comes from Triturus cristatus, assembly GCF_964204655.1. Taxonomy (NCBI): domain Eukaryota; kingdom Metazoa; phylum Chordata; class Amphibia; order Caudata; family Salamandridae; genus Triturus; species Triturus cristatus. The sequence continues at coordinate 930,747,657 of NC_140589.1, read as the reverse complement.
CACTTGTCTTCGCATGGGTTATATTGCCCCATCTAACGTGCCTTCCTCGATGCCTATGTTATAGCGCACAGTGCTATGCCATACATATTACAATCTGGGATCCATATCTTTGTCACAGTGCATATGCAACGTTACACTCCCCAGCACATATTTTATATTACAACTTTAGAGACTAGTTAGGTTACACAACACTGCCCTGTGCATATTACACTCCAAGGCGCACATCGCATAGCACGCGCTAGTGCCTGTGCTATCTCGCGCTCTCCAATGAATCTGTCATTGTGCACAATGTATTGCATATTATATTTCACGCCCCGTTCATCTTATATCACACTTTTTGGTGCATAGTTTACTTTATACCATACACTATATCTAGTTTATTTTCAATCGTGCTCTCAGGACTATGTTCTATATAACACTGTGTTCACCTACCCTTTTCACGGGCATTACATTTTACGATAGGGGGTGGAGGGTCAGGGGGTGTTTCTGCCAAGTGAGCCCGGATTCACAGTCACAAACGTCCTCTTCTTCCTGAATAAAAGTGAGATTATGCTGCATACTTGTTCATATTTTAAGTAGTTCGCACAGACACACGTTTTAAAAACAATAAAGTTCCTAATACCTGCCTTCTCTGAACAGTTAGCTTGCTGCCCCATCCCCCTCCTCCCTATCCTCTGGTGTGTGAATCCATGGACTAGCCTCCTCCCTCCTGCCATGCATGGTCTGATGTGCTGCCACTGCCCTCAATTTAGTATGATGTACCAGTCCCCTCCTCCTGCCCTCCATTGCCCAATTCTATGCCCCATCATTGACCTCCTGCTTAAACTCTGTGCTTAGCTTGCTGCCCCTATTCTCCTTCCCCCTGCCCTCCGATGTCTTTGTGCATGCCCCTGCTCCATCCTTTTTGCCCACCATGTTCCATGGACCTGCCACTCCTATCTACTCTGAGTGTTCTGTTGAGCTGCCACTCCCCTCCCACCTGCCTAGCATTGTCAGATGACTGTAACCTGTCCCTGCCACCTCCACCCTGCCTGTCCACATGCCATGCCCCTATCCTCTTCCTCCTGTCCTACATGGTCCATTGTACTGCCACACCCTTCTGCCCTCCCTGGTCTGTTGTGCTGCAACTGCTCCTCCTGCCTGCCCCGTGCGGTCTGTTGTGAGGCCCCTTCCCCTGAACTTTCTTGTCTGTGCACAGGTCCTGACCCTCCCTTCTATCCTCCATCGTCCTTTGTGCATGCCCCTGCACCCTCCTTCTTGCCCATCATAGCCATTGTGCTGCCACTAACCCTCCCACTTGCCATGCATGGTCTTCTGTGCTGCCATGGCCCCTCCCACCTTCCCTGTGTGGTCAGTTAGCTGCCCCGGACCCCCTCCCACCTTCCCTCCATGGTCTGTGTGTATGCCATCACAGTCTCACTGTTGCTCTTCATGGTGTATCTTGCTTCTAGTGCCCATCCTGCCTGACCTCCATGGCTATCTTGCTTCTCCTGCCCTGCCCCCTTGCCCTCAGCCCTCTGTTTACATGTACAGACCCCTACTCTCTCCCTCCTTGCTTGTCTGTTCCATTGTAATGCCCCTGATCCGTCCCTCCTGCCCTTTATGGTCTGTTATGCTGCAGCTTTCTCTCCTGTCTGTCCATTATGGTCAGCTAGCTACCATTGCCTCTTGCCCCTCTGTTCTCTGTTGTCCATGTGCATGGTCCTGTCCCCTCCCTCTTGCTTTCTATGGATTGTTGTGCTGCACTCCCGTCCCGCATGCCCTGTGTGGTGTATTGTGCTGCTGCAAACCCTGATGCCTGCCCTGCAGGGTCAGTTTGGTGCACCTCTCCATGTCCCTCCTGTCCTCTGTTATCCAAGTCCATGTCCCTACCCCATTTCCTTCCATGATCCAATGTACCATACTGTCGGATGTCAATGGCATATACATGTGATGAGCCACTAACCTCTGAGGATCGTCAGCGGGAACAATGATGTGCAGAGTATCCTCCCTCGTCCCCAAAGCACAGTGGCGCATAGGGTATGTACAACTCCCAAGCGACCCTGCACCCCGGGGAAAGGGGAAGTGGATAAAACAAAAAAAAGGACGCTGCCAGCTGTTCTCCTTCTCCTGTTCTCCCTCTATGGCCCTGGGTGGATGTGCAGATGTCATGGGAACAGGATGAGACTGTATGCACACAAGAGAGAGAGTAAGCGATTAGTACAAGTAATATTACGTACCCTCTACTACTATTCTATGTCTGCAGATACTCACTAAGAACCGTGACAAGCGAATCTGAGAACAGTGTAGTCCATACGGGAGGTTCAGGAAGGCTACACTGAATCCGGATACCAAACCCGGTAATTGATGCGAGTCCCAAAAACAAAGCAGCGCTACCGCGCTCAAATCCAAAGTGAAGTTTTTAACCTAAATACCTGAATAATCCGAGGATGTTCAAGGTGAAAGAAGTCACCCGCTGAGACCAAGGAAAAGTGGCTCACGGAGCTACAGCAGTCCTGCGGGGAATACCATCCGCTCTGCCTGACTCCAGACCACCACGTGTTTTATGTACGGTGATTCTGAGGTCCCCACTGCAGGTAGGAATTGATCAAGGAGGCGAAATGGCAGCGGCAGCCGCACTTGAATTATGAACCGAGGAAGTTTAGGGCAGCGGAGAAGCGGCTTGACACATCCGCTACGAGGTTGCAAACAGGAACGGCAAACTGGAATGGCAGAGACTACTCAGAGGCAGGGAAACTCGGCAGAGAACAGGAACGGCTGGAACCTGGCTCCAAGGCTCATTGCAAAGCCCCGCGCTGAACCAGGGGCGGGGCTTTGTAGCGTCTCTCTCGGCCGAAATGCGAGCTTCCCCTTCCGGTGACTCCGCTGTGGGGCTTATGGGAGTTGTAGTGTCCTGCGACCTGCGGGATTATAACTTGTTCCATGTCGCCCACCCTGCCTCTTCCTGGCACTCCATCTAAGGGAACGCAGGTATGGCCGCCTGCACCATGTCGAGATGCCAGTGAGCGCTACAGAACCCCCTCTCAATAACCGCCGTCTCGGTGGTTGACCCGGTTTCCCGGGATTCTCCGCATGAAACCTGTTCAACAAGAGAGGGCAATGCAGATTATCCACTGGTTCCCAGGTTCGATCCTCTACTCCAAACCCTTTCCAATCTACCAGGTACTGCACTTTTCCCCTGACCATGCGAGAGTCCAGAAGTTTGTGTACTTCGTATTCTTTCTCCCCATCTATGTCAATGTGAACGGGTTTAGTGGGTAGTCTTGTAGAAATCGGACAAGGCAGAAGTAGAGACACGTGAAAGACAGGATGGATGTGCCATGACGCGGGAAGAGATAAGCGCATCGCTACAGGATTGATTACTTTCTCAATGGTGTAGGGACCGATGTATTTGGGAGCTAATTTACCCACCCCTTTAAGATGGAGGTTCTTTGTGGCCAACCAAACCTTATCCCCTACTGCATATGAAGGTGCGGGTGCCCTTTTTGTGTCTGCATGTCGTTTTTGAGCGGTTTGGGCCAAGACCAATTGGTGTTTGGCGTCGATGAGCACCGCTCGTAGGTGAGCGTGATGTTCTTGTATGCTGGGATGATTGGATAAGACAGGCCAGTCAAAGGGGAGCATGTTTGGATGTGAACCATACATACAGAAGAAAGGGGAGCAACCCAGGGTGGAGTGTTCTGCATTGTTGTAGGCGAATTCAGCCATCCAGATAAGGGGAAACCAATCAGAGGTGTTTTGGAGTGTGAAGCATCTAAGGTATTGTTCTAGGGTTTGATTAAGCCGCTCCGTCTTACCATCCGTTTGAGGGTGATAACTGGAAGATAAACGGGCTTCTATGTTTAAAGTGCTACATAGCTCTTTCCAAAACCGTGAAGTGAATTGTGTTCCCCTGTCTGTGATAAGTGCTCTGGGGATTCCATGGGCCCTGATGACATGTTGCAAGAACAGAAGAGCAAGTTCGTGGGAAGTGGGAGGACGTGTGAGTGGAATGAAATGTCCCATCTTTGTTAAATGATCGACTATCACTAATACTGTGGTATATCCTTTGCACGGCGGCATTTCAACTATGAAGTCCATAGATACTGTATGCCATGGAGAAGGGGGAATCGGAATGGGTTGTAACAAGCCAGCCGGTTTGGTGTGTTTGGCCTTTCCTTGAACACAGATGGCACAATTCTTGACATAGTCTCTGGTATCTTTCCTCAACGTGGGCCACCAAAAATGTCTTTCCATCAAGGCGATGGTTTTTGTTTCTCCCAAATGTCCCCCTAGCGAAGAATCATGAGCCCAGGCCAGTACTTGTTGTTGCAGCGATGTGAGGGGTACATACAAAGCGTGATCGTGGTACGCTAAATTTCCGGTCGTGCTCCGTTGGTCTGGATTGTTTTGAATCCATGAAGGGACATCCAGGGTTGTTAGAGCACCCTTTACCTTGTTGAGGAACTCCTGTGAAAGAATGGTTACCAGCACTTGTGCAGGGAAGGCAGAGACAGGAATAATGGCTGGTGGTTCCTTCAGGTCTTCCTCCGGTGGATCTCCAGATTCGTGACTCCGGGATAGGGCATCTGCCTTCCCATTTTGTGGTCCGGGTCTGTACTTAATGACAAAATTGTAGACAGAAAAGAATAACGACCAACGTAACTGGCGAGGAGTTAAAGCTTTTGCTGTCTTGAGAAAAAGGAGATTGCGGTGATCAGTGTAAATTTCTACTGTGTGAAGTGCTCCCAAGAGATAATGACGCCATTCCTCACATGCCCGTTTAATGGCCAGCAATTCTTTATCTGTGATGGAGTAGTTTATCTCACAAGGTGTGAGTTTCTTTGAAAAGAAAGCAATCGGATGTAGTTGACTGGTTGTAGGATGTCGCTGGGATAGAACTCCTCCTAAGGCGTACTGTGAAGCGTCGGTTTCTACTACAAAGGGTACCCCAGGATCAGGGTGACGTAAGATGGGGGCCTGGGTGAACCGTTCTTTTAACTTTTCGAACGCATGCTCGGCTTCTTTGGACCACACAAACGGGGTGTTTTTCTTCAGCAGACTAGAAATAGGCTGTATGATTTTTGAAAAGTCTTTTATGAACCGCCTATAGTAATTGGCGAATCCCAAAAATCTTTGTACAGTTTTGACGTTCCAAGGAGCCTTCCATTCCGTGATAGCTGTCACCTTGTTGTTGCCCATTTGGAAACCTTCGGCATTGATGATATAGCCCAGGAAGGCAACTTCATCGACGTGGAACAGGCATTTTTCCAACTTGGCGAACAAAGAGTGTTGTTGTAATCGCTTCAATACCTTCTTCACATGGATTAGGTGCTCCTGGCGGTTAGCAGAGTAAATAAGAATATCGTCAATATAGACAATACAAATGGTGTCCAATAAGCCCCTTAGCACTTCATCCATAAAAAATTGAAACGCCGCAGGGGCGTTACATAAACCAAAAGGCATTACTTGGTATTCATATAATCCAAATTTTGTCCTGAACGCTGTTTTCCACTCGTCCCCAGCTTTGACCCGTACTAGGTGGTAGGTGCCTCGGAGGTCCAACTTGGTAAAGATACGAGCTCCTTTTAGTTGGTCCAGCAACACCGGAATTAAAGGTAATGGGTACCGATTTTTAATGGTTACTTTATTTATGGCTCTGTAGTCAATGCATGTTCTGAGCTCATCGCAGTCCTTCTTAGAAATAAAAAAAAGGGGAGATGAAGCCGGAGAAGATGAGTGGCGGATGAAGCCAGAGGCAAGGTTTTCTTCGAGGTATGACTTGAGATAACGTGTTTCGGGTTCCGTGAGAGCGTATACCCGACTACACGGAATGTCGGCACCGGGAATGAGATCTATTCGGCAATCGTAGGGTCTGTGAGGTGGTAACTGTGTAGCCTTCTGTTTGTCAAATACCTCCTGGTAATCAGTATACTCCACAGGTAGGGAGATGGAGCAGCAGAACTTCTTCTCTTCACATCCGGTGGACAGCAACCCAGCTTGGGATGTCATGGCGTTATCCTGCACCTGGGGTCTCCTATAACAATGCTCTTGACAAAACGGAGAAGTCAAAGAAACAGTGCGATCCGTCCATCTGATAACAGGGTCATGCAGGGTTAACCAGGGCATTCCCAAAATGAGGCGAAAATCCGGGGCGTCTATCAAATCGAATTGAATGAGTTCATAATGGTCCATGCCCACTTGTATTTCCAAAGGGGTAGTATGAAAACGTACTGGACCTGAAGTCAATGTCTTGCCGTCTACTGCTTTACCTACTTCTGGGATGGTTTTACGTTCACACAATACTCCTATATGTTGGGCGTATTGTTGATCAATGAAGTTCCCCGTGGCTCCGGAGTCAATCAATGCAGAGACACATATCGCTTTATCGGTGGCAACCCAAACAGTTACGTTCACATTGATGTGTGCCACAGAGGGCTGAATGGTGTTAGCTAGCAGAGATGGGATCTGGTGTGATCCATAACCCAAGGAAGAGATCCCGTCCATACTTGGGTTCATTAGTTTTCCGTCTTCTGAAGGGCAGATTTCTGAGGCTTGGCCTCTGTTCCACGGTCTGGTCCTCTGGCTCGGGCTCTACAGTCCCTGATAAAATGGCCGCTTTTGCCACAATAGAGACAGAGCTTTTGTTGGCGCCTCTTCTCCCTCTCTTCTGGCGTAAGGGGGCCCCTGATCCCCCCAATCTGCATAGGCTCTGCTCCATTTGCCGTCTTCGCCTGTTCTTCCGGAAATGCACGGGCCCTGGGGGCAGGGAAACGGGAGTCCCCACGGCCTCGATCACCCTTCCTCTCTTGCAGCCGATGATCTAATTGGACGGCTAACTCTATCATTTCTTCACACGTATTGGGTAGTCGTACCACTTGAGAGAGGACGTCTTTCATCTCACTCCGCAGCCCCTGATAGAATAGAGTGGTTCTTTTCTCTTGTGGCCAATCGGTTTCAACAACAAGACGATTGAAGGTGGTAATATAAGTGAGCAAGTCCTGAGACCCTTGTCAGAGGGTAATCAGTTCTTTGTCTAAGGCCATCATGTGCGTCTTTCTATCAAAGAGCTTCCTCATCTCGTTACAAAATTCAGGAAAGTTATGGAGCACAGGGTCATTCCGCTCCATTAATGGGATGGTCCAACTTGCCGCGTTACCCCCCATGTAGGACATCATGAGCGACGTTTTAGATGCATCGTCTTGGAAGATGACCGGTTTACACAAAAAATGAAGTCTACAGTGATTGAGAAATATCTCAAATTTTTTCGGATCTCCATAATAACGTTCAGGGGGTGCTAACGGAATACCGGGATTCTGCACTATGTGTACGGTGGGTGAAGTGCCCTGGGCAGGGGGTAGTGACGTGGGGTCGGGTAGAAAACTAGCTCCCTGTGACGGGACCCCATAGAAGATGAAGGAGGTGTAAGAGTACTTTCCTTGATATAGGGACATTTACCAAAGGCATATGTTTTCCCTGCTCTAGAAATACCCGCTACCTCTCTTCTTAATGATCCTACCTCGCTTTTCAACTCATGGGTTTCTGCCCGGGAAGTGTGTAATTCCTGTTGGAGAGCGGTAAGGCTCTCCAGCAAGGATGTGAGAACCACATTGGTATCCATTGTTCAGGCTGACCCGTTAACGTGCGGCTTTGCAATCTGTCGGATGTCAATGGCATATACATGTGATGAGTCACTAACCTCTGAGGATCGTCAGCGGGAACAATGATGTGCAGAGTATCCTCCCTCGTCCCCAAAGCACAGTGGCGCATAGGGTATGTACAACTCCCAAGCGACCCTGCACCCCGGGGAAAGGGGAAGTGGATAAAACAAAAAAAAGGACGCTGCCAGCTGTTCTCCTTCTCCTGTTCTCCCTCTATGGCCCTGGGTGGATGTGCAGATGTCGTGGGAACAGGATGAGACTGTATGCACACAAGAGAGAGAGTAAGCGATTAGTACAAGTAATATTACGTACCCTCTACTACTATTCTATGTCTGCAGATACTCACTAAGAACCGTGACAAGCGAATCTGAGAACAGTGTAGTCCATACGGGAGGTTCAGGAAGGCTACACTGAATCCGGATACCAAACCTGGTAAATGATGCCAGTCCCAAAAACAAAGCAGCGCTACCGCGCTCAAATCCAAAGTGAAGTTTTTAACCTAAATACCTGAATAATCCGAGGATGTTCAAGGTGAAAGAAGTCACCCGCTGAGACCAAGGAAAAGTGGCTCACGGAGCTACAGCAGTCCTGCGGGGAATACCATCCGCTCTGCCTGACTCCGGACCACCACGTGTTTTATGTACGGTGATTCTGAGGTCCCCACTGCAGGTAGGAATTGATCAAGGAGGCGAAATGGCAGCGGCAGCCGCACTTGAATTATGAACCGAGGAAGTTTAGGGCAGCGGAGAAGCGGCTTGACACATCCGCTACGAGGTTGCAAACAGGAACAGCAAACTGGAACGGCAGAGACTACTCAGAGGCAGGGAAACTCGGCAGAGAACAGGAACGGCTGGAACCTGGCTCCAAGGCTCATTGCAAAGCCCCGAGCTGAACCAGGGGCGGGGCTTTGTAGCGTCTCTCTCGGCCGAAATGCGATCTTCCCCTTCCGGTGACTCCGCTGTGGGGCTTATGGGAGTTGTAGTGTCCTGCGACCTGAGGGATCATAACTTGTTCCATGTCGCCCACCCTGCCTCTTCCTGGCACTCCATCTAAGGGAACGCAGGTATGGCCGCCTGCACCATGTCGAGATGCCAGTGAGCGCTACACATACTTGCGAACATTTTGAACTTGGTAAGAGGGAGATTTTGAAAAAAAACTGGGGTATTGATTTTCCCCTTTGAGTTACATTGAAAAAGAGGAGATTGTAGACAGGAGACAGATCAAATAAAGCCCATTTGAGCTTAAAAACATTGGACGTTTCCTGACTGAATCGGGTCTGTTGGCATGTATGGTTGTACTACCACTGCCTCTTCCTTCTGCCCACAATGGCCTATTACATTGCCACATCCTCTCTTGCAAGTCCTGTATTGTTGGTTTGTTGCCCCTGCCCCCCTTTCCACTGCCCTCCATAGTCTGTTGTGCTGCCACGGCCCTTCCTGCCTGCTCAGTGTGGTTAAATTGTTGCCTTTGCACCCTCCTACCTGCCTTCAATTTTCAGAGTCCGTGCCCCTGGCCTCTGCCTCTCAACAGTATCCTAATGAACAACTAGATTGCTAACATTCTATATTTATTACAAAAGTGTGGAACGCCTGACGTCATCTTGATGTAATCAAAACTGTAATACCTAGAGCATTTCCTTTAGAAATTACATATATGAGAGGGTCTTATTGGCATCAAAATTATGGTTAGTGCTCTAAAAGACTAAAATAAGGACATATTTTCTGAGTTTTCAAATAGCGACAAAGCACTTTTAAATTATTTGTTATCTTTATGTTTTTTTATCCAGTTGACCACTTGATTAAATGTTGCAGTTAGGGGAGAGGATGTGGTGTTACTTCCAGAACTGCAGACTTTGCAACTGGGGAACCAGGTTGGAGTTTCTGCTTCAGCTCGACATTCTGTGATTCTGGTCAAATCACTTAGTCTCCCCATGTCTACAACCAAAATGAATTTGTTCTTGTGTGATGTAACCAATGCTAATGTAAAGCACTCCAATACCTGACAAGTCTGCACTATATAACACTGCAAAAACACAAAATAATAAGTGTTTTGCACACTTCTGTCATTGGGCTATATTTGGGCTACATCTGGGTGATTTTGGGCTACATTTGGGCTCTTTTGTCTCCGGTGGCCATCTTGGGAGATTTATTTGTTATGAAGTTTCCTAATTTCCTCATGTACTGCAGTCTCCTCAGTAGGAAATGCTTTCAGTTTTTTACTTTGATTCCATCATGAAGGTATTCAGATATGTCACACATTTGCCATAAATTCTGAAAGTTAGCACTCTAGTTGCTCATTAGATCACTGTAGTAAAACTACTGTTCACCATGGAAGTCTGCTCCTGGTATTAAAAGTGCATGTTTCAGTCTGCATGTCAGAATTTTTTAATGAAATAGAGGAGGATTTGAGAAGTCACTCAAAATGTGCCCTCGTTTTCTTTCTTCAGCATTAATCATAATTTCTATGGCAAAATTAACCCCCTCATTGTGTTCCTTTTTAAATTAAATGTTTTAAGTGTTACCAGTTTATTCCAATCAAGATGGCTTCAGGTGTGCCATACTTTTGTCATAATGAAGACAGTAAGCGCTCTAGTTGTTTTTAAGAACACTCTGGGACATTCTGTCATTGGGCTATACTTGGGCTACATCTGGGTGATATTTGGGCTACATTTGTGCTCTTTTGTCTCTGGTGGCCATCTTGGGAGACTTATTTGTTATGAAGTTTCCTAATTTCCTCATTTACTGCAGTCTCCTCAGTAGGAAATACTTTCAGCTTTTTACTTTGATTCCATCAAGAAGGCATTCAGATGTGTCACACATTTGCCATAAATTCAGAATGTTAGCACTCTTTTTGCTCATTAGATCACTGTAGTAAAGCTACTGCTCACCAGGGAAAACTGCTGCTGGTATTGAAAGTGCATGTTTCAGTCTGCATGTCAGAATTTTTTAATGAAATAAAAGAGGATTTCAGAAGTCAAAATGTGCCCTAGTTTTTCTTTCTGCAGCACTAATCATACTTGTTATGGAAAAATGAACCCCCTCATTTTGTTCCTTTTTAAATTAAATGTTTTAAGAGTTACCACTTTAATCCAAACAAGATGGCTTCAAGTGTGCCATACGTTTATCATAAGTAGGACTGTTAGCGCTCTAGTTGTTCTTTGGAACACTCTGGGAAGCTGCAGTAGAACACAAAGGAATCAACTGACAGTCTCTGCCCTTGTTGGATGTACATGTTTTACTGAGAATGTCAGACTTTATTCTCAGATGACTGAGAAAGATAATGTGAATTTACAGAAAATAAGCTCTCAGTTTAGCTTATAGATCACCTTCCAAACCTCTGTGGGAAAAGCATGAGAAAATATTTTTCTCTCAATCATGATATCCCAGCAGAAGGCTTTTTCACATGGTGAAATCACCTTAGAACATACCACAATTCCTAAAATGAGTATGGTACCATCAACAAATGATTTATAATGTAACTAAAGTCCTAAAACCTTCTATTAACTGCAATGCTTTTTAATGAGGTGCTATCATGTATATTGGTCCCAAGATGGCTGCCAACACTTCTTGGATGAAGTGCTGACAGCCAATCAGATCTCAGGATGAGATGTGTGATTAGGCTCCGCCCACATATATATATGATTTTACTTTTGATTTTCTCAGGAACTACTGAACAGATTGACACCAGACCTGCAAAAGGCACTTCCCTGAGCTGAGGACTACCTCTCTGCCAAATTTCAAGTAATTCTGTTCAGCCGTTCGGGCTGTACCTTGGACTAAAGGTCCCTATGGAAAATTGCATGGGGAAAACGTGTATTGGGACCCCCCTTTTTTCTCAGCCCCCGCTTGCCGAATCCCCCCGAGACTTTCAGGGTAGGAGCGGAGCGGAGCGCCCACCCTATTTTGAAAATTTCGCGAGGATTCGTCAACCGACGCCAAAGTTATTCCAAATAGAATGTTACGGATTTCCTATGGAAACACGGTCCTAACTATAACTATATTCAGTGAAAAAACCATAGGTTTCACACACGTTATAGTTAGGAATTAGCATTTAAAAAACCTTAGAAATTCAGTGAAAAAACCATAGGTTTCACACATGTTATAGTTAGCTGGACATTTTACTCGTAAAAAACCAATGAAATTGCCCCGTTATAGTTAGTTCAGCTAACTATAACTCGCGCGCCCGCAATGCACTGCTGATGACGTCACATATTACATCACTCATGACATGGTCAGTGACATCACTCATGACATCACTGATGACATCTCAAATGACATCACTCATGACCTCACTGATGACATCATCCAGTGAATGTGTGTTTTTCTGAAAATTAAATATGTTTTATATATGTATTTCTCAAGGACAATGGAAGAATAAATGGGTATATAAGTGTCTAAATGGATGCTTTGTTTTTGAAAAATTTATTGTGTAACTGACTGATTAAGTGTATCATAGTGAATACATGGCTTACTGTGTAATGTTTAAATATGAAAATATCTGTATCAGTCTCTCACTTTGTGTATAAGTGGCTGCATGGGTTGGTGATTAGCTTCATGGGTGTCTATATAGGTTATTAGTTGTTTTTTTGAGTATCAGTCTGAGTGTCTGTATGGTTCGGTGGGGGGTATTATGTAGTGCATAGGTGCATGAATGAATGATTCACTCTTTGTGTGTGTTGAACAAAGCATGTGTGCAGGACTGTATGGGTGGATGAGTGTGTGTATGGGTGTGTTAGTGAGTGAATGACTGTCTCAATAGTGTCTTTATGAGTAACTACATATGTTTAAAACTGGTATGTGTGACTATTGGTGTATATATGTGAGTATATGTGAGAGTGAGAGATTGAAAGAGTTCCTGTATGAATAAGTATGTGTTTCTATAAGTGATTGTTTAAAAGACTAAGTATGTGTAAGTTTCTGTAGAAGTAAGTGTGGTGGTGTGTGTATAACTGTATATGCTAGTAAATGTATGTTTGATTCTTTATTAGCATGAGTGACTATGTGTGTGAGTAACTCTGTGGATGAGTGGCATTGTGTAACAGGATGTATAGGTGTATGAGTACATGTGTTGAGTGAGTACATGTATGAGTGACTGTATTGGACTGTTGGTGAATGAGTGGATGTGTATGTGGATCTTAGAATTACTGAAGAGGTTGTTGTAACTGTTATTGGTATGTCCTTTGTTTTAGAAAATTTTAGTCTCTATTTTTGAATGTGTGTGTCAAAGGTTATATTAGGGTTAGAGGAGGTGTGCCACTCTATCACAAGGATGATGTCATCAGTGAGGTCATGAGTGATGTCATTTGAGATGTCATCAGTGATGTCATGAGTGATGTCACTGACCATGTCATGAGTGATGTAATATGTGACGTCATCAGCAGTGCATTGCGGGCGCGCGAGTTATAGTTAGCTGAACTAACTATAACGGGGCAATTTCATTGGTTTTTTACGAGTAAAATGTCCAGCTAACTATAACATGTGTGAAACCTATGGTTTTTTCACTGAATTTCTAAGGTTTTTTAAATGCTAATTCCTAACTATAACGTGTGTGAAACCTATGGTTTTTTCACTGAATTTCAAAGGTTTTTTAAATGCTAATTCCTAACTATAACGTGTGTGAAACCCATGGTTTTTTCAGTGAATTTCTAAGGTTTTTTAAATGCTAATTCCTAACTATAACGTGTTTGAAACCCATGGTTTTTTTAGTGAATTAGCAAGGTTTTTTAAATGCTAATTTTTTTTTTATTCTTCAATTTTTTCTAACATATTTTTAATTTAATTTTCTTACCTTTTATAAAGACTATGCTTAAATTTTTAAAATTCTTTAATATGTTTTTTTTTTATATATTTTTTAAAATAAACATGTAAAATTTATTTCCAGTTTTTTTTTTTTTTTTTTTTTTTTACCGTACGCGTACGGTGCGCGTACCTTTTTTTTATTTTTTAAAAAAAACACTAAAAATCATTTATCACATTACATTGTCCTTGAGAGACTACAATTATTATTATTGACTTACCATACTCACTGAAAAAATATTTATTCATTTCTTTTTTAAAAAAATAGTTTTAAAAATGTTTGTAGTTTTCGTAAATTTTCTATATCTATCTGAAAAAAAAGAAAAAAGTATTAATATTTTTAAAACATTTTATAATACAGTACACATATTTACATATTTTTCAAAAAATATTTTTGCCTTATTTTTGCTGTTTTCAGAATATATTGCATTTCACTATAAATTGTGAAAGCAATTGCATTCATCATTTTACAGCGGGCAAAAAAAAATAACAATCTCAAAGATTGTATTAAAAAAGCCCAGAATCTCTTTTTACTTAAACTTAACATTATAGAAATGCATAATATTCTAAAAAAATATCATCTAATACCAATACTTATTTCTTTAAAATACCGTCTGATATGTTTGTTTCAGAAGTATAATCACAATATTATATCTCAAATAACTCCAAAATACATCTGATTTCATTTCCTTTAGGCCAAATAGTAATTTTTTTTTTTTTTTTTTAATAAATTTCCAACGGAAATCCATTAAAATTCTAAAGTTTAATTTGTCCAGATCTCACCGATTCTCTGTAACATTTTGGTTCACGAAAATTTTTTGAATAATTTATTTAGTCAACAATAGAATTGCTTACTTTTCCACATGGCCAAATAGTAATTTTTTAAATCATTTTTGAAAAAATTTCCAATGGCAGTCCAATAGCATTCCAAAATTTAAAATGTGCAGAAGTTACCGATTATCTCTAAATTAATGGTTTTTCAAAATTGCATTAAAAATTTAAAAAGTCCACATTACAATTGGTTATCTTTCCATTAGGCCAAATGATAATTTTAAAAATATTTTTTTTACAAAATTGCAATGGTAATCCAGTAAAATGGTAAAATTATTTTGTCCAGATCTTGCCAAGTCTCTCTAAAATTTAGGTTTCAGGAAGATTAGATAGGAATTTGCTAAATCAAAAGGCAAACGTTGTTTGAAAATCAATTGGGAATCATTACACAGTGTCCAGCCTTTTTCACATTTTAGATAAACTGTGTAATGTCCAGAAGTAACAGTAGGTCCATCATGGAAAATTGTTGCAACAGTTACAAAAGTTTTTCCTGAAATTGATAATTGCTGTCCTGTAAACTTCTTTATTAAAGTATCCAATTTAGAACCATCAGCTCTACATCGTTGCATCATTAAAATTACATACTGTCCGTATTCCCTTAAAATTAATGTTGAAAACATGTCAGAATTACACTCACCACATTTCATGCTATGATTAGCATCTTTAACTAATTTTGCAAAAGTGACTGTTTTACTCTCTGGCAATGTCAAATAAATAAACCTTTCATTATCAACAATAGAGCCACATATATTATAACAATTATCACAACTATGTTCCCATTTATAAGAGAGACCAAAAAAAATGTCAATGGGAACTCCTTCTTCTTCCACTACCTGAAGAAAATACATCAAAAATTCGTGTGCATCTTGCTGTTCATTTTGAGAAAACTGTGTTCGTCCTGAACATACATCTAAAAGTTTTCTAATGTCAGTAGCACTTTCTATTTGAGTTTTATCTTTACTCAGCTTTTGAAAAAGGAGACTCAGCTCTGAACAGAATCTTTTTCCCTGATTTACTATTATCTGCTCTTGCAAACTTTCCAGATAAAATGCAACATTCAGCACTACATTAGCGTAGCAGTTGACACCAGAGCTATTTTCAAAATGATATCCTACAACCTGTTCTTCATTTTCCTTTTTCTTTTTGCTTGCAATTACATCACTCCTCTTTTTTTTCCTCTTCTCTACATCTTCATTACAGATATTCTCATGTCTCCTTTTACGAGAAACTACACGTTTCTCCAACACAGGATACTGACCTAAATGAGGAGCATAGCTTCTTCTTAATCTATTATACTCCTTTACACAGTTTGTATCAGCACTAACTTTTGACTCATCAAAGTCTATCATGAATAAACCTGATAATGTTTTCACTCGTGACAAAGCAACATATGCCATACCTTCTTTGAACACAGTTGAACCAATGTTCACAAATGCACAATCTACAGTCAATCCTTGAGACTTGTGAATAGTTACAGCATATGCTAGAGAAAACGGAAACTGCTTCCTACGTACATATAAGTCTTTCACAAGCATAAAACGAACTGTACAACGACAAATATCTTTAACTTCATCTATCTGATCAAATTTTATTTTTAAACATTCAATTCCTTCTTTTTTCTGATAATTAATAAAACCCACAACTCTTCCCATCGCTCCATTCACTAAGCCTTTCTCAACATCCAAATTTCTCCTTAAAAACACTCTACAGTTCATGCAAACATATAGATTTTTTTCTAATCCTGCTGTTTTGGAGATGTTCTTCTCTAGTGAGTCCAATTTATTTTTCAGTTTGCCTGTTACTGTGACAGTAATTCTTCCATCCTCAATTTTGTCCACTGCTTCCAATTTCCTGATCTCTTCGTTTTCCAATTTCAAAAGCTCCTCATTGAATATTGAGCATTCACGTAGAGTTGGCATTAAGCAGATGACACTTTTTTTTCTGCAATATTCTTGTATATTTTCTCTGCAACTATTTCTTCCTTTGGAAATAAATTATGTAGCAGCCGACTCTGTAATGCTTTTTTCCCAACTTCTGTGAGTAGTCCAATTCTGATATCTTTCAGAATACTTCCATATTCTTCATCGTTTGCTTGCCTCATATTAGTTGTAAGTTCCTTGTACTCAAAGAAGGACCAAATATTTGTATTTCCAATGCTTCCCAATGACTTCTTCGTGTCTTCATGTGTCACAGTATTAAACACTGGTTGTCCTTTAACTGGAGTAAGTTGCAAAAGATCCCCAAAAACTATGACGTGTTTTCCACCAAATAACACGTCATAGTCTGTCTTCAAAATTTGCTGCATTCTTAAATGCACAAAGGCAAGCATTAAGTTTGATACCATGCTCACCTCATCAATAATGAGAACTTGCATCTTCTTCAATACTCTTGAAACTTCCAAGGATGCTTCTCCAGTTAGCTTGTTGAATTGTATTTTGTTCTCATGCTCCACTGGTAACATTAGCAAACGATGTAAGGTGATTCCTTTTATGTTATATGCTGCTAACCCAGTTGGAGCAGTAACCACACAAGACAAAGTAGAATCCGTTTTTTGCTTTAGGTAGCTTCTGATGACTTTAATTAGGAAACTTTTTCCAGTGCCAGCTTGTCCGCTTACATACATCCTGATTGGATGAAATGATGTGCATGAGCACTCTTTTTTTATATGTAGAAATCCGTGATCAATTTTGTTTTTGATCTCTTCATAAATTTGTTGCTGCTCTTGATTCAGTTGTCTTTCCAAATTTTCTAAGTCTATAAATTCTTCTTGAGCTTGATTCATAGCCGTTTCCACTTCATTCATGGCTATTGATGCTTCATTTTCAACGATTGGTTGTCCTAGGGGATCTTGACTGAGTGTTCCTGAACTTTGGCTGTCCTGAGAACTGTCTCTAGCTATTTCTGCTGCAATTGTAGTTTCCTGTTCAATTTCTTCATTTAACATTTGCAGATAAGTTGAGAATGTACTGCATTGTATGCTGTCTTTGCAAGCATTAAAAGAATCTTCATAGCTTTGAAATTCTCCTAGTAGTTCATCCTCTGTACGCCATGGTTTAAACAACTGTAAAAGAGCCAAGTAGTAAAATTCTTTCTTGTCGGTAGTGTCGCAACTCAGCTTCCGGTGATTTATCAAACTTCCTTTGGTTTGCTTCACCAAACATCCTTCTTCACCAACAACTTTATATTTTCCATTATTAATGTCTTCTGCAGCTTTCCGTGAATAAATGTAGTTCTGCAACACTTCATAGAGACACATGTTCTCCAGATGATGACTTCTCTTGGGATAATATGTGTCCAACATGTTTGTTTTCAATATATCTGTACTTTCTGGGTCATTCTCGGCCAAATATTCAATTTCTCCAACAGATTTCAGTACCCGATTTCTCATTGCTGCAAGGCCTAAACTTGCCCAAATTATTCTTCTTGACTTCGAGTAGAGACTTGCAGAAGATAACCTATCTGAACATTCGTAGGATCCAATTTCTCGATGCGATAACATCTTCAAACTGAAACTGTACAGCTTCTTACTGACAGTCTTCTCGTGAGAAATCTCTTCCCACATTTCCTTCAATTCTGTTTTTTCTGATTTCGTAATGTAAGACGTTACATATCGTGCAACAGCAATGGAATTGTCAGCTACATACTGTATATCCATGTTAGCGTTCCACATGGATAAAATGACTGGGTTGTAGTCATTTATATTTTTTGATTCTTCTTTTCTTTTAAGGTTGTAGGTATTCTTAGGTGATTTTCTTGTGATAGTATGTCTCACAGCTGACATAAAATTGTTGACTCTTCCATTTGAAAGAACAGGTCTAGGAAATCCAAATCGACATTTAGTGTAGTATTTTTCTTTGCTCTTGTATTTCCGTCGACAGTATTTTCCACACCGATGACTTTGGAAACGTAGAACTTGCTCCTTTAACTTGTTCTCTTCTGTGTTTTTTGGTATACCACATGTTGCATATTCTTCAATGTAAGATAACACTGCTTCATCAGTATCTGTTCCAAACTTTGGGGCATCCTTGATCCACAATAGCATATGAATATGAGGAGCACCTCTTGCCTGGTACTCTTTTCTCCAAAAGAAATCCACTACTTCTCCAAGGGGTGGATTTTTTTTATTGCAGATGAAGGACATCATAGCCTCAAATCTATGATTGAAATATCTGTAAACATTAACCGGATCCAATGAGCACAGTTCTCCTGCTGTCTTGTATTCGATGTTTTTAATGTTTGAATTGGCCTCTCGTAGAAAATCCAGTAAATCATCCCAAGCGTACTCGGCACAGCTTAGGGTAAGGAACCATGTTGGTGTTCCTAAATTGCGTAACATGCATTTTAGTTCACCATGGCGTCGGTACCAATATTCATTTGTCCCACGCTGACAAGCCATCAGATTGATCAGTTGTGTTTCCAAATGATCATCTCGGTGCTGCACTTTCTCCATAAAATCCTTAGCAGACACATTTTGTAAATGTACTCCACTTTTTAAAATGTGATTTACTGCATAAGACAGTGCAGACAAGTCGCTTTCAAATAAAAGATGGAACAAATAAGGAATACTTTGTCGAAATCTGGGATCTTCAGCATATAGTCTTGTAGTCCGATACTCTGAAGCTGGAATCTGTTCTGGACGTTCATCGTATCGTCCTCCTTTTCCTTTAGGAAACAGCTGGGGAAAACATCGAGCTTCCAAGCTCTCCTCCCATACACTCACAGGAGTTCCTTTTGCTTTCTTCATCTGAAAGAGATCAATATTGTCTCCCATAACTTCTTTCGAATGAAGAGGATGTATGCTAAAATGTTCATAAATTTCTTCTTCCTTTGACTTGTCCACTTTTTCAATTTGTCCAGTTGGTGTTTCTGTGTCTTCTTGAAAATCTTCTTCTTCTTCTTCTATATAAATTGATTCATACCATTTGTTATTTTTTTTCAAATACAAATTTGCTCTTTGTACTTTCCGCACATCTACCAGCTCCTGCCAAATCTTCTTATTCTTTGTAGGTACACCATTAACCAGAATAATTAATGGTTCAGTTTCCAAAGTATCCGCATCAATAGTTTCCATATTTTTTTTCAAATCCAAGGGCAAATACACCACTCTACCTTTTAAACCTCTCAGTAAATCTGAAGGAGGTAATTTACCAGTTTTGGGCTCCATACGTACTATGGTCTGGAACGGATGAACACATTGAATGAGTATAGACTCATATGTATTTAATTCAGAAAGTTCAGCAGGAATAGCATCCAATTCTAAATTATTATGTACAGCTCTGGTCGGCATTCTATTTTCCTCTAACTTGTTGTAACAGTATTTACAAATACGCTGATCTTCACCCAATTCAAAACAATTTTCAAGAAATATATATGTGGCAAAATCCTTCCACTTATAATTATCTTCATTTTCACTCTTTCTGTAGAGATCAACATTCCTAGTTTGTTTTCTATAATGAGTTCTGCGGCAACAAATACAAGTAACATTTGGTCTTTCATTAGAGACTATTGCAAATTTTGTTATGTGATCATTAAATGTGTTACTTACAGAGGGTTCTACATTCTCTTCCACTTCTGCCTCATTTACTGTGTCCTTCTCTGCACTGTTTTGTTCTGGACCAAAGTAACAAAACTGAATTTCATCAACAACCTTCTCTACATCTGATACCGTTCCTCGGAACAGAGCCCTATTCAATTCATTTAACTTTATTGCTGGACTTTTGGCAAAATACAACCGTCTCACAAACTTTCTCATTTCAGTATGATGAACAGCCAGCATCCTAAAATGATGGAAAACACTATTGCACACTTTTCTAGATAGACAAGCCAGAGAATGACCCTGCAAACCAGTATTCTCTCTCACTCTGCATGGATCCAGACTTTGAAGCACCTTAATCTTCTGTTTTACACTTTTTTTACTATATTCTCTTAGAAACTCTCGAAATCTGTCAATAGATTCCTGACGCACAGTGCAAATACTACTACAATTCCAAGTGTACACTGGGGCTTTAGGACGTCTCCCCATTGCCTCATCTGCCATCACTTGTACCTCATCTCTTGGAACCATTATCTCCTTCTCCATTATGCAACCATTTTTTACTTCGTATGAACGACCTCTGGTGTCAACTGCATGCAGCAAACTATTACTTTGAAAATAGCTCTCTTCATTAAAAAAAGGTTCACTACTTGAACTATGCATCCATTTTCCTAAAAACACTTTACAAAAGTTTGTTCTGTTCACTACTCTTTTGCTTTTGCTTTGTGATTTCAGTACATTAACCATTTTATCTAATGTACGCATCCTATTCAAAATTAATATGAATAGTTTCCTTTTTAATTCTAATGCTTTTGCTGCAATGGCTTCAATTTCTTTTTTTCTCTTGTAATATTTTGCCTTTTGCTTATATTTCTTCACATCCTTTATCAAATTGGACATAACTCTTCTCTGAAACATTTTTCTACGTATCTCTTTAAACGCTGTTTTTCTGTTTATGTAAAACTTTTCAGTTGCAGAAGGTATATTTGCATTAACTAAATTCTCATTTTTTTCCTTTTCTCTTTGTTTTGTTACATTCTTTCCATGACAGACATTTTGTACATTTTTGTTTGTTTTGAATATTTTGTTAAGAAATTGTTTTTTCTGCTTACCAGAAGATTTTTTCTTTTTCCCAACATGAGCATCTTCTACTAACTTTGGTCCTCCAGTTGTCTTCAAATATAGTTTTTTTTTTTGCGTTTTTTGAACTCGAGATTTTGTAGGCATCTTAAATTTTGTTCACTGTTCTTCAGCAATACCTGAAAAAAACTAAAAAAAAATCCATAATTGTATTTAAATATATTACTACATTTCTTTTCACAATAGTCACAAAACAAAATTTCTTTGCCAATTTGAATGCACACAAACTGCTCTTTTTTTTGGGCAAGTGAAAATCTCTTTTACAAACTGTCACATTATGAAACCACTTTTCAGATTTTTTAAAAAGCCCATGTCCACAGTGCTACACTCCAGCAAGGGCAACCAGCCTTATTGAAGCTCAATGTATTTGCATTACAGACTGACCCCTGAAAACCCCACTCGCTTGTAAATACTTTGCATGACTATACACGGCAAGCACATGGGTGTGTGCTAAGACTCTGCTTCTTCCCCCAAAAATTCGCTCCCCCTTTCCATCTAATGCAACTGTGAAATCACCAGAGCAAGACGCAATAAATCTCTGCCTATAATTCTTCTATGCACACAGAGTCATGTTTTCACATTAGTCCCAAAACGAAATTTATTTGCCATTTTGAAAGCACACTGACTGCTCTTTTTTTTTCGGGCCAAGTGAAAATCACTTTTTACAATTGGAAATGACTTTTACAGACTGACACATTATGAAACCACTTTTTTTGATTTATTTAAATGCACATGTCCAAGCAGTTTTTTTTTCAGACCACCACCATGTGTATTCTCTGTGTCTGCCTACACTCCAGCAAGGGCAACCAGCCTTAGTGATGCTGAATGTATTTGCATTACAGACTTAAACCTGAAAACCCCACTCGCTTCTAAATACTGTGCATGACTATACATGGCAAGCACATGGGTGTGTGCTAAGCCTCTGCTTCTTCCCCCAAAAATTCGCTCCCCCTTTCCATCTAATGCAACTGTGAAATCACCAGAGCAAGACGCAATAAATCTCTGCCTATAATTCTTCTATGCACACAGAGTCATGTTTTCACATTAGTCCCAAAACGAAATTTATTTGCCATTTTGAAAGCACACTGACTGCTCTTTTTTTTTCGGGCCAAGTGAAAATCACTTTTTACAATTGGAAATGACTTTTACAGACTGACACATTATGAAACCACTTTTTTTGATTTATTTAAATGCACATGTCCAAGCTGTTTTTTCAGACCACCACCATGTGCATTCTCTGTGACTGCCTACACTCCAGCAAGGGCAACCAGCCTTAGTGATGCTGAATGTATTTGCATTACAGACTTAAACCTGAAAACACCACTCGCTTCTAAATACTGTGCATGACAATACATGGCAAGCACATGGGTGTGTGCTAAGCCTCTGCTTCTTCCCCCAAAAATTCGCTCCCCCTTTCCATCTAATGCAACTGTGAAATCACCAGAGCAAGACGCAATAAATCTCTGCCTATAATTCTTCTATGCACACAGAGTCATGTTTTCACATTAGTCCCAAAATGAAATTTCTTTGCCAATTTGAAAGCACACTTACTGCTCTTTTTTTTTCGGGCCAAGTGAAAATCTCTTTTTACAATTTGAAATCACTTTTACAGACTGACACATTATGAAACCACTATTTTTGATTTATTTAATTGCACATGTCCAAGCTGTTTTTTTTTCAGACCACCACCATGTGTATTCTCTGTGACTGCCTACACTCCAGCAAGGGCAACCAGCCTTAGTGATGCTGAATGTATTTGCATTACAGACTTAAACCTGAAAACCCCACTCGCTTGTAAATACTGTGCATGACTATACATGGCAAGCACATGGGTGTGTGCTAAGACTCTGCTTCTTCCCCCAAAAATTCGCACCCCCTTTCCATCTAATGCAACTGTGAAATCACCAGAGCAAGACGCAATAAATCTCTGCCTATAATTCTTCTATGCACACAGAGTCATGTTTTCACATTAGTCCCAAAACGAAATTTCTTTGCCATTTTTAAAGCACACTTACTGCTCTTTTTTTTCGGGCCAAGTGAAAATCACTTTTACAGACTGACACATTATGAAACCTTTTTTTTAAATGTATTTAATTGCACATGTCCAAGCTGTTTTTTTTTCAGACCACCACCATGTGCATTCTCTGTGACTGCCTACACTCCAGCAAGGGCAACCAGCCTTAGTGATGCTGAATGTATTTGCATTACAGACTGAAACCTGAAAACCCCACTCGCTTGTAAATACTGTGCATGACAATACATGGCAAGCACATGGGTGTGTGCTAAGCCTCTGCTTCTTCCCCCAAAAATTCGCTCCCCCTTTCCATCTAATGCAACTGTGAAATCACCAGAGCAAGACGCAATAAATCTCTGCCTATAATTCTTCTATGCACACAGAGTCATGTTTTCACATTAGTCCCAAAACGAAATTTCTTTGCCAATTTGAAAGCACACTTACTGCTCATTTTTTTTCGGGCCAAGTGAAAATCTCTTTTTACAATTTGAAATCACTTTTACAGACTGACACATTATGAAACCACTATTTTTGATTTATTTAATTGCACATGTCCAAGCTGTTTTTTTTTCAGACCACCACCATGTGTATTCTCTGTGACTGCCTACACTCCAGCAAGGGCAACCAGCCTTAGTGATGCTGAATGTATTTGCATTACAGACTTAAACCTGAAAACCCCACTCGCTTCTAAATACTGTGCATGACTATACATGGCAAGCACATGGGTGTGTGCTAAGACTCTGCTTCTTCCCCCAAAAATTCGCACCCCCTTTCCATCTAATGCAACTGTGAAATCACCAGAGCAAGACGCAATAAATCTCTGCCTATAATTCTTCTATGCACACAGAGTCATGTTTTCACATTAGTCCCAAAACGAAATTTCTTTGCCATTTTTAAAGCACACTTACTGCTCTTTTTTTTCGGGCCAAGTGAAAATCACTTTTACAGACTGACACATTATGAAACCTTTTTTTAAAATGTATTTAATTGCACATGTCCAAGCTGTTTTTTTTTCAGACCACCACCATGTGCATTCTCTGTGACTGCCTACACTCCAGCAAGGGCAACCAGCCTTAGTGATGCTGAATGTATTTGCATTACAGACTGAAACCTGAAAACCCCACTCGCTTGTAAATACTGTGCATGACAATACATGGCAAGCACATGGGTGTGTGCTAAGCCTCTGCTTCTTCCCCCAAAAATTCGCTCCCCCTTTCCATCTAATGCAACTGTGAAATCACCAGAGCAAGACGCAATAAATCTCTGCCTATAATTCTTCTATGCACACAGAGTCATGTTTTCACATTAGTCCCAAAACGAAATTTCTTTGCCAATTTGAAAGCACACTTACTGCTCTTTTTTTTTAAGGGGCAAGTGTAAATCACTTTTACAGACTGACACATTATGAAACCACCATGTGTAACTACAACAAAAACAATTCCCATTTCTATTATTCATTTCTTAAGTTACCACATACATACCCTCTCAAACTGTAAACTCACCTTTAAAATTAGTTAGTTGTGAAAGAAATGTGACACTCAAACAGCAGATTATCAGAGCCAGGATCTCTGTTCTGTTCACCTCTCTCCTCTCAGCAGAACCAGATAATGGCAAACTTTCCCTCTATTTTTCCACACATATACATGTAAGTTTCAAATCTCAGTGCTTCCCCCTTTTTTTCAATTGTAATCACACATTTCTATTGGTTGAAAACCAACCCTTTTCCAAAAGTACCCTTCCCCCAACTTGACTTCTGCCTAGTACCCTTCCCCCAACTTGACTTCTGCCTGCTACCATAGCAACAGCTCATGGAACACTGCTGTGTGCAGTTAGGTCAGAAGTTCGACACACAATGTTTCAATTCCACAGAGCAAGAGTGCTTGACTTTTCAAACCTAACAGCAAATCCATAGTACTGTTCTTTGGTTACACATTTTTTTGTACCAATACAAAACATGCTTCTATTAATTTTCACATACAGCCTAGTTTTTATTCTAGAATGGTATGAAACAGCCAATCAGTTCTTTTTGTTTTCAAATTTCAAAATAGGTGGGGCGCTACGCTCCGCTCCTACCCTGAAAGTCTTGGGGGGATTCGTCAAGCGGGGGCTGAGATAAAAGGGGGGTCCCAAAACGCGTTTTCCCCATGTTAATTTCCCTAGGAACTTTAGACACAGCTACAGCCCGAACGGCTGAACAGAGTTCCTTGAAATTTGGCAGAGAGGTAGTCTACAGGTCAAGGAAGTGCCTTTTGTAGGTTTGGTGTAAATCTGTTCAGTAGATTCTGGGAAAATAGCCTTTAAATCAATATATATATCTGAGCCAGCTTACGGTGCGCTTACCGTGCGCTTACCGTACGCGTACGGTGACGTGCGCGAGCGCGATTCTGATTGGCTGTTAGATCTTAGTAAACATTCGAATCGGTCGAAACCAGGAAGCGGCGGCCGCCATTTTCTCTCTCGCACTCTGACAGGGGGTTGAAAAACAAAGGGCAAAAACATGTAAAGGGGCTGTTTAGACAGCTCCCAAGAACCTAGCCTTGTTGAGGGAGTCCCCAACGATCCCCCAAGGCAAAAAAGGGAATTTTAATTTTTTTAAAAATTTCGCCGATTACGCTTACCGTACGCGTACGGTAAAAAATACAAAAAAAAAAACCAGTATCCACACTCTCCCCACCCCATGTGCAAATGGTGTCCGAAGGGCACCATTTGCGCATGGCATGTCAAATATAGTTAAAAACTAATATATTAAATGTCACAACGATGCTCATCATATGTCCTCCATGTGCGCACGGTGCGCGAAGCGCATCCTGCGTTCATGGCCCATCTAGCGTAACGTGGGCACGCGGTGCGTGAAGCGCACCGCGTGCTCACTGTGCGCGCACGGTGCGCGCACGGAACGAACTGCGTTAAGTGGGCGCGCACGCCACGAATGACGTAAAGTAACTTAGCATTTAAAAAACCGTACAAATTCACTGAAAAAACCATAGGTTTCACACACGTTATAGTTAGGAATTAGCATTTAAAAAACCTTGCAAATTCACTGAAAAAACCATAGGTTTCACACATGTTATAGTTAGCTGGACATTTTACTGATAAAAAACCAATGAAATTCCACCGTTATAGTTACTGCAGGCAACTATAACTCACGCGACCGCAATCCTCTGCTGATGACATATGTGTCTTTATGAAAAAAAAATAATTGTAATATATGTATAGCTAAAATTTAATGGAAGAAGACATGGGCAAATAAGTGTCTAAATACAGTATTAGCATCAGCAGAGGATTGCGGTCGCGTGAGTTATAGTTGCCTGCAGTAACTATAACGGTGGAATTTCATTGGTTTTTTATCAGTAAAATGTCCAGCTAACTATACATGTGTGAAACCTATGGTTTTTTCAGTGAATTTGCAAGGTTTTTTAAATGCTAATTCCTAACTATAACGTGTGTGAAACCTATGGTTTTTTCAGTGAATATATATATATTTATATGTATGTATATGTAGAGAGAGAAAGAGAGAGAGATTTAGATATTTATATATATATATTCACTGAAAAAAACATAGGTTTCAGGGGTGTTATAGTTAGCTGGACATTTCACTCGTACAAAACCATTGAAATTCCTCCGTTATAGTTAGTTCTACCAACTATAACTCGCGCCCCCGCAATCCACTGCTGATGATGTCACATATTACATCATTCATGACATGGTCAGTGACATCACGGATGACATCACTGATGACATCTCAAATGACATCACTGATGACATCATCCAGTGAATGTGGTTTGGTTCGTTATTTAAATATGTATTATATATATAGCAATCTGCATTGATGAATGAGTGGATATATAAATATCTGGATGGAGGATTTAGTAGCAGTGTGATTGGCTGTTTACTTGAGTAATTTATAGTACCTCACTAAATATATTGGATAGTGACTAAACTGTGTGAATATCTGTATCACTTTGTCAGTTGTTGTGTAAACTGCTGCTTCAGTTGGTTACTAGCAATGTGAAAGTCTATATTAGTTATTGATTAGTTAACTGAGTATTTGTATGGGAGAGTGAATGTGTCTGTGGTTCGGTGGGGGGTGTGTGACTGCCCAAAGATGTGTGAATAGTTGATTCAGTAGGTATATGAGGTTAAGACTGCATGTTCTAACTGTTGTTTGGGTGAGTGAATATCTTTATGGGTGTGGTTTTGAGCAAATATATCTCTCAATAGTACATGTCCAAAAAGTAGAAAAATAAAAGGCAGTGTATGTGACAGTTGTTGTATATAAATAAGTATACATAACACTCAGAGATTATATGAGTGACTGTATGCATAACTGTATACTTGTAATAGTGATTTTATAACACACTAAGTATAAGTTACTAAGTGTGTAGCTGACTAAATGTAAGTATGATCCATTGTTTGCATAAGTGAGTAGGATAACTGCATAAGTGAATAGGATGTGTGCTGGTGTGTAATGTCGATATAGGTGTTTAAGTATATTTGATAGTGTTCTATTAATCTTTGTCAGCATTGTATGAATGAATTTATAGGTAAGTGTTTAGATGTGTGTGTAGATCTAGTAATCACTGAGTGGGTTTTTAGAAACTTATATTGGTGTGTCAATGGATTCAAATATGGTACTCTGTATTTTACAGTGAGTGATGAAAGGTTATACTAGTGTATGATGAGGTGTATCTGATTGTCACATGGATGATGTCATCAGTGATATCATCAGTGATGTCATTTGAGATGTCATCAGTAATGTCATCAGTGATGTCACTGACCATGTCATGAATGATGTAATATGTGACATCATCAGCAGTGGATTGCGGGCGAGCGAGTTATAGTTAGTAGAACTAACTATAACGGAGGAATTTCAATGGTTTTGTTCGAGTGAAATGTCCAGCTAACTATAACACCCTTGAAACCTATGGTTTTTTCAGTGAATTTCTAAGGTTTTGTAAAAGCTCATTCCTATCTATAACACATCTGTAACCTATGGTTTTTTACTGCATTTCATAGGTTTTTAAAATCATAATTTTTAAATGTATTAATTGATATATTTAGTTTTTTATACAGTTTTCTTCATTTTTAAACTTTTTTTTACATATTTTTTATTACATTACGTTTTTAATGTAAAATTAAAAAAAATGTTTTTTAAATATTTAAACTCAATTTTTTTTAAAAAAATATATATTTTTTAAAAATGTATAGTTTTTAAAAAAAAAATTTGGGAAGTCGCGCACCCAATGCGTACCGTTCTCGAACAATGCGCGGAACCTAGTCGCCACTTTACGATTGTTGTTAAGGATCCGCGTAGGGTGTGCGATGGGTGCGCATTTTCCTGCGCAATTGCTATACCACTCATTTCTCTTTTTTTAAAACTGCACCTTATCCACCATTTTAGAAAAATATTACTTTTCAAACTGCCATTTCACATACAGACACCCTCTGAGTGCATCCAGACCTCCTTTGAAGATGCTTAGAGTGTGGATTGTGGGACACAGCTATATTTTCTGGAGCCAAAGGTATGCTGAAATCAGAGGTATTGACAAAAACCTAGCTTTGCCAAATGTAGACATTAAATGGATTGGTCAGAGAGGATTAAAGTGGCACTAATTGATGCCATTGGTTACATCCTTTTTGCATCTCCAACACCCTGACCTCATAATTTTGCACTGTGGTGGCAATGACCTAGGCACTTTGACTGGGGTAGGTCTGGAAATGCTTATGAAGGACACCTTTGGCGAATTGATGTCACTTTTCCCCCAAACTGCCTTTGTGTATTCTAACATATGCCAAAGACAGAAATGGAACTTGTCCAAACATTTTTATTCACAGATTGAGAAAGCTAGGAATCAAGTCAATAAAGCTGTTTCTGCTTATCTCAGAGATTATAGGATGGTGTCCATTTACAACAACAATCTGCGTTTTAATAAGCAAGGCATCTATAGGAGAGATGGTGTACATTTTACAGATGAGGGTAACAGAGTCTTCCTCAACAACTTTAGACTCTGTATAGGTACTTAATTGTAGGTACCAAAATCTCCCAATAAACTCAATGGGTCTTTTTAGAGCCACTCAAGATCTAAACACATAAGCTGGATGTTTATCTGAAAAATATTACTTTTTTTTGCTTGGAGTCGCGCACCCGACGCCTTAGGAATCGCGCTCCCAACGCAAGAGGAGTCGTGCACCCAATGTGTGCACACCAGGGGGCTGTGAGCGGAATCGTGCACCCAGCGCGAGAGGAGTCATGCACCGAACGTGTGCACACCAGGGGGCCGCGCTGAGCGCCGCGCTGGGTGCGCAACTCCTAAAAAATAATTAGCACCTATCACTAATTTCAATTCTCACAGGGGGACCCCATCCCCCGGGGCATATATACAACGTTGGGGACCGTGGGGGGAGCCCCAATGCCCCCACGGTCCCAGCCGGCTCCCCACATTCTTCGGGAGCCGGCATTGCTTTTCCAAATGGGGAGCTGCTAACATGCAGGTCCCCATGTGGCAAAGCAATATGGTTTGCATTTTGAAAGAGAGAGCAGGTTTCCAAAATCCAAACCAAGTTTACTATGACAGGGCGGGAGCCTCGGCTCACGCCCTGCCATAACAAACAGCAGTGTCCTGGGGGTGGGCACCCTGAGACACTGCAGGAGCCGGCCCTGGAGGGTGGCGGTCCCCAGGGCCATCGACGGCTCCAGTAGGGGGGCCAACCACCCCCCTCCCACAATATAAAAAGCCCTGGGGGTGGTGGTCCCCGGGGCTTGGATCGGCCTTTGAGCCCCCCACCCATTTATTTTGAAGCCCTAGGGGGTGACTGTCCCCAGGGCTGGGGGGCCCCTCTGGGCCCCCCATCAAATTTTATGTTTTTTACCTCCGGGATTTTGCCCCCCCGGGGGCTAATTATTAAAGAAGCACGGGAGCCCGTGCTTCCTTTTTTTTTTTTACGGCAGGATCCACCCACCCAGCGCGCATTTTGCCATTTAAAAAAAATAATAATAATGTTGGGACCCCCTAAGCAGGTCTAGAGGGTCAGGGTATTTCTACCCTGCCCCCTTTATACGTTTTGCACACTTCATCCACTGATTTCTTAAGCCTCGCTTCTACCGAGGCATAAAATGGCTGCCAACACTTCCTGGTGTGGTGTGTTTACAGCCAGTTGACAGCCAAATAGCATGCAGCTCGTGATAGGGAGGGTGAGCGCTGGGTGCGCATAGAGTGCACGGATCCTCCGAGGCCATAGATATATCTATGATTTTAATTTGATTTTCTCAGCAACTACTGAACGGATTTACACCATTTAGCCAAAAGGCACTAGTGTGAACCAAGGGCTACCTCTTCGCCAAATTTCGTGTCATTCCGTTCAGCAGTTCGGGCTGCAGCTGCGATTAACGGTTCCTATAGAAAATTGCATGGGGAAAACACGTTTTGGGATCTCCTTTTTTCTCGGCCCCTGCTTGACGAATCACCCCGAGACTCTTAGGATAAGAGCGGACGCGAGCGCCCCACCAGTTTTGAAAATTTCGCGAAGATTCGTCAACCGGTGCCAAAGTTATTCCAAATAGAATGTTGTGAATTTCCCATGGATAGTAGGTCCTAACTATAACTACCTACTGGCGACCGCCAGTAGGTTATATTTATATACTAAAATTTAATGGAAGAAGACATGGGCAAATAAGTGTCTAAATACAGTATTAGCATCAGCAGAGGATTGCGGTCGCGTGAGTTATAGTTGCCTGCACTAACTATAACGGGGGAATTTCATTGGTTTTTTATCAGTAAAATGTCCAGCTAACTATAACATGTGTGAAACCTATGGTTTTTTCAGTGAATTTGCAAGGTTTTTTAAATGCTAATTCCTAACTATAACGTGTGTGAAACCTATGGTTTTTTCAGTGAATTTGTACGGTTTTTTAAATGCTAAGTTACTTTACGCCATTCGTGGCGTGCGCGCCCACTTAACGCAGTTTTTTCAGTGAATTTGTACGTTTTTTTAAAATGCTAAGTTACTTTACGCCATTCGTGGCGTGCGCGCCCACTTAACGCAGTTCGTTCCGTGCGCGCACGGTGCGCTTCGCGCACTGTGCGCTTCGCGCACTGTGCGCCCACTTTACGCAGTTGGTGCCGTGCACGCACGGTGGGCACGCGGTGCGCTACGCGCACCACGTGCCCACGTTACGCTGGATGGGCCATGTACGCAAGATTCGCTTCGCGCACCGTGCACACATGGAGGACATATTATGCGCTTCATTGTGAAAGGTAATGTTGGATTATTTATGAATATAAATATGCCATGCGCAAATGTTTCCCTTCGGGCACCATTTGCACACGGGGTGTGGAGAGTGTGGATGGTTTTTTTTTTTTGGTTTTTTTTACCGTACGCGTACGGTAAGCGTAAACGGCGATTTTTCAAAAAAATATAAAATTGAATTTTTTGCCTTGGGGGTTCTTTGGGGACACCTTCATCAAGGCTAGGTGGTTGGAAGCAGTCTAAACAGCCCCTTTACATGTTTTTTGCCTTTGTATTTCCTCCCCCCCTCAGAATGCGAGATAGAAAATGGCGGCCGCCGCTTCCTGGTTTCGACCGATTCGAATGTTTACTAAGATCTAACAGCCAATCAGAATCGCGCTCGCGCACGGCACCGTACGCGTACGGTAAGCTTACCGTAAGCGCACGGTAAGCACACCGTAAGCTGCCACAGATATATATATTGATTTAAACGCTATTTTCTCAGGATCTACTGAACAGATTTACACCAAACCTACAAAAGGCACTTCCTTGACCTGTAGACTACCTCTCTGCCAAATTTCAAGTAACTCTGTTCAGCCGTTCGGTCTGTAGCTGTGTCTAAAGGTCCTATGGAAAAATGCATGGGAAAAACGCGTTTTGAGACCCCCCTTTTTTCTCAGCCCCCGCTTGACGAATCCCCCCGAGACTTTCAGGGTAGGAGCGGAGCATAGCGCCCCACCTATTTTGAAAATTTTGCGAGGATTCGTCGACCGGCGCCAAAGTTATTCTAAATAGAATGTTGCGGATTTCCTATGGAAACGTGGTCCTAACTATAACTATCTACTGGCGACCGCCAGTAGATAATATATATATATATATATATATATATATATATATATATATATATATATATTATCTACTGGCGGTCGCCAGTAGATAGTTATAGTTAGGACCGTGTTTCCATAGGAAATCCGCAACATTCTATTTGGAATAACTTTGGCGCCGGTCGACGAATCCTCGCGAAATTTTCAAAACTAATGGGGCGCTACGTTCCGCTCCTACCCTGAAAGTCTCGGGGGGATTCGTCAAGCGGGGGCTGAGAAAAAAGGGGGGTCCCAAAACACGTTTTCCCCATGCATTTTTCCATAGGACCTTTAGACACAGCTACAGCCCGAACAGCTGAACAGAATTACTTGAAATTTGGCAGAGAGGTAGTCCTCAGGTCAAGGATGTGCCTTTTGTATGTCTGGTGTAAATCTGTTCAGTAGGTCCTGAGAAAATAGCATTTAAATCAATATATATATCTGTAAGCGCGCTCCGTGCGCTTACCGTAAGCTTACCGTACGCGTACGGTGCCGTGCGCGAGCTCAATTCTATTTGGTGGTTACATGACTGTAAACATTCGAATCGGTCGAAATCCGGAAGTGTCGGCCGCCATTTTCTGTCTCTCGCACTGAGAAACAAAGGTGGGGAATGTGAAACGGGGGCAACGAAGAGAGTTGCAGACCCCCTAGAGTTTGTCAGGGGGTCCAAGAAGGACCCAAAAGTACGAAAAATAAATTTAATAATTTTTAAAAAAAATCACGGGGTACGCGTACGGTAAGCTTACCGTACGCGCACGGCAAAAAAAAATTAAAAAAATAAATAAAGAAGTAACAATCACATTTATTAAAAAAATTAAAGGACCCACAAGGGAGAAAAAAACTAATGTTACTGCGTATAAAAAGGCGAGGCGCGCACGGCATGGACTGCGCAACGTGGGCGCACGGTGCGCGAAGCGCACCGAGCACCCACAGCGCGCGCACGGTGCGCAAAGCGCACCACGCGCGCAGGGTGTGCGCATAGTGAAAAACCAGAAAAAAAATAAAAAATAAATACATAACTTAGCATTTAAAAAACCGTACAAATTCACTGAAAAACCATAGGTTTCACACACGTTATAGTTAGGAATTATCATTTACAAAACCTTGCAAATTCACTTAAAAAACCATAGGTTTCACACATGTTATAGTTAGCTGTACATTTCACTCGTAAAAAACCAATGAAATTCCACGTTATAGTTAGATCAGGTAACTATAACTTGCGCGACCGCAATCCACAATGTGTAATTTCAGATGTCATCATTGATGTCATGAGTGATGTCACTGACCATGTCATGAGTGATGTACTATGTGACGTCATCAGCAGTTTATTGTGGGCGCGCAAGTTATAGTTACCTGATCTAACTATAACGTGGAATTTCATTGTTTTTTTACGAGTGAAACGTACAGCTAACTATAACATGTGTGAAACCTATGGTTTTTTAAAGTGAATATATATATATATATATCTCTTCCAAGTGCTCCGGTATGCCTGCCACCTCCTAAGCAGAGGGCGCGTCGGCAGACGGACCGCCAAAGCCCGGCCCGAAAATATCAGAAAACAATTCCTTTTGAAAAAAGGAAAGCCGACGACTTGTCTGTTGCGCTCAGTTTTTTATTGTCAGCACAAACGTTAGACGCGTTTCGCCTGTGAAACAGGCTTGTTCACTAACAGTTCACATAAAGTTTTCTGCCATTTTTAAACACAACAGTGATAACGTGACACGTGATAAACTACACCACCATGAATAGTGAAAACAGACTAGTAGTTTTTTACGAAAATTTCTCGCGCGTCAGTTCTCATAATAATATTACAACAATGAGTATACCATCCAGATTATTACGTGTCTCAGAACCAATTTTAAATTAGATGAGGTCATTAAATAGCGATTTTAAAATTAAAACAGACACTTCAAATTTTTAAATAAAATTTGCTAGTATATCCGGATGTGAACAATGGTCAGATATATCAACAATCTTGTTCAGGCCAGCCCCTGTGGGCTAACCTATTGTCATAATAGACTAATTGGTATATACAATTTTTGATTAAACCATGGTTTTAAACAGTCTAGCCCAAGTGGGCAACCCTGACATTGCGCTAAAAACATGAGCAAGTTCATCAAAACCACCTTTAATTTACATTAATCTGTGTAAAGTGCATGTGCTGAATAAATAGTAAAGGTTCACCAAATTTAATCTTTAAAAGTTTCTTTACAGATAATAAGGCTGGCGAGGAAGCGGAATCGTACTCATAGGTGAGTATGGAAGTCTTCTTCCATATTAAGACCCTCAGGTATCTTAGTATTCAGACGAATGATGTAGCTCGACTCTAGTTTTCTCAGTTTTTTCAATCGATCACCTCCCCTAACGCTCATAGGGACTGCGTCAATCACACAATATTCAAAGCCCACAGTACTTCTATTATGATATTGGTCAAAATGTCTGGCCACGGGATAGGTCTTATCTCCGTTCTTAATGGCCCTTAAATGTTGCAGGATGCGCTTATGCACAGGCAAGATCGTACTGCCTACGTACTGAAGGCCACATGGGCACCGCAGCACATAGACAGCAAAATCAGTCCTGCACGAATATTGACCTCTAATCTTACTTACATGGGGTAGTAAACTACCCGAGAAAGTAGAAGTATTTCTGCCATGAATACAGGCTTTTACATTTTGCGCATTTTACAAAGCCATCTTTTCTTTTAAGCCATGTTGTGGGTGCCTGAACCTGTGTTGTTGGTAGCATGTTAGAGACCACTGATTGTTTCAGGGATCTTGCCTTTCTAAATGTTATTAGAGGTTTGCGTCCCACTTGCTTCTTGAGTATGGGATCATTTGCAATGATGTGCCAATGTTTTTGCAGGATCTTACGCAAACTGCCCTCTTGTGTATTGTAGTTAGTGATTAGTCTACACTGGTCATCCTTGGCAGTTGCTCGACTATCTGACTGTTGCTCCCGGCTAATCAGTATTTGTTCCCTTGATTTCTTTTGGCCTTTCATGATTGCTGTTTCGACCCACGCCCGGGATAGCCCCTTGCTGAGAAGCGTTCCCTCAAACATCCTAGCTCTATGTTCAAATCATGGGCATTGCTACAGTTCCTCATAGCCCTAAGGCATTCACCATAGGTATTGCTTCTCACCAAGTTCTTCGGGTGGAAGCTGGAGGCATGCAACAGGGTATTGCCATCTGTGGCTTTGCGATAAAGTTTTGTCTCTAACTTGTTATTTGCAATAAAAACAGTTACGTCCAGAAAATTGACACTAGCCTCACTGATATCGTATGTTAATTTTAAATTCAACTCGTTGGCCTGTAGTCCATTAACGAAATTGCTGGCACTGTCTCGACATCCCTTCCAAATGACAAATAAGTCGTCAATATAACAACACCAAAAAATCACATTGTCTTGCCATTCCCCAGAGAACCGCGATTGGACCACCTGCTCCTCCCACCAGCCCATATGCAGATTCGCATAGCTGGGAGCGAAGCAGGTGCCCATCGCAGTCCCGCAAGTCTGGTGAAACAATTCACCATTGAAAAGAAAGTAGTTATTATTTAGGCAAGTGGAAATCATTGTTAACAGCATCTGGGTATGGTGCCATAACTGTAATGGCCTATCCCCCAGATAGTATTTCACGGCATTAAGGCCATCTGCATGCCTAATGCTCGTGTACAAGGTTGTAGCATCGATTGTCATCAAAAGGTAGTCTGGTTCCCATGGTATATCGTAGATTTTGCGCAAAAAATCACCCGTATCCTGAATACAAGACGGGAGCTTCTTTACAATGGGGGCTAAAAAGAAATCAACATACTTAGAGGTGTTTTCAAAGGCACTTGCAATTGCCGAAATAATCGGCCTACCAGGGGGGTTTTTTATGTCCTTGTGCACTTTGGGTATTAGATACATTACCGGTGTTGTTGGGTTATTGATTTTAAGAAATAGCATTTCATCATTGCTAATCAAACCACATTTGAACCAAGATCATTGTATTTCTCATGACTGGCCTTCATCGTATTGCTGCAAACTTTCACATAGTTAGACTTAGACTTATTATTTAGTTGTTTGTACGCTTCTTTAAGGTATTGATCTTTTCCCCACAGAACCACATTGCCCCCTGTGTCTGCATCCCGGACAATACATGCGTTGTTATAAGTTAATTTCTTTACTAAAGCATGATACTCTTTGTCACGTTTATTGAATGCTCGTTTTTTAGCTTTTGATGTGCAACATAGATTTTTTACATCATTAACCACTAAGTCATTGTACACATCTACCGAATCCCTACCAGTCATTGGGGTAAATTTCGATTTTAATTTGAAGCTAGCCGGTGCCCTTTGCTCAATCTCTAGATTCCCATTGTGTGCTAGATTGAGTGCCTGCTGCAATGTACTCGGTGTTTCCCCAGTACTAGGCATATCCTGGCTAGTGACATTATTCAAACTTGCTATTTCTAACATCAAGTTCATATCATCCACGGCTAATACGACAGGACTATCATCCGGTAGTCCATCCTTTTGCCCAGCCGGGCGCTTCGATGATCCAGCAAAGAATTTTTTAAGTTTTAGTGTTCTTGTGAACTTAAAAATGTCCACTCTGGTCTGCACATAATCAATATCAGCTCTAGGACAATAGGATAAACCCAATTTCAGAATCTCTTGTTCCTTACTAGATAGTACAATGTCTGTGAGGTTAACAACTGTTGCAACCTGGTTCAGTTCTATTTGTTGGTTATCGTTGATTTCTTGCTGCCACTGTTTGGATTGTTTTGCGCATTTGCGCCGTCGCTGCCTCTGCCTCTTCCTCTTCCCCTTCCCCTTGGGGGTCTTGCAGATGGCATTGGCCGCGGGCGTAGATTGAACCGCCTTTCTTCTCTTAAAAAATCAAATTCATCAATGACTGAGGGGATTTGTGCTCCACAGCTCGGCCCTTCTTCCAGGTCAGTGTCCAATTCTGAACTCTGCAAACTGCTCACATCAGATTGTTGGTTCTTATTCCCACTGGCAGCGCTGAATTTTTGTTTGCGCAGATTGTCAAACTTCCTTGCAAAGGTGTAGATCTGCCCACGATCATAGTCTATTTTGTCACGCCGAAATTTTAGCGCCTTTCGTTCTTTGATAGTATTTTCCAGTTTGGACAGACGATCTTTCATTCCCTCCATAAATTTAGTGATCGCATCCTGGTCTGATTCCTTGTCCAAAATTGACAAAATCTGGCTGATCTCTTCCAGTATTTTTACGCGATCAATCTCTGCGTATTTGACAAGGATGGCTAGCATTCTGCTGGAAGCTTCTTGATTGTTGTTCGCCCACTCCCTTATCATGTCAGGGTTGGGGTCCTCGTAGGTGGGTGCCACTAGAATTCTAAGACCTCTCGGAATCCTCTTCACTTCAAGATACCGCTGTAGTGATTTGGCTTCCCACCACTTAGACAATTCCGTACGTTTCAGCTTCTCCAATCTTCTCAAGCGCACAGTAACATCAGATATTGTAGCATTGCCTAGTGGAGCAGAACTCATATGGGTGACAGAACTTGCATCAGCAAATATCGAAAGCGCCGCTTCCTCCCTTTCTTGAACTTCTAGTGCTGACATTGTATTTCCAAGGGATAAAATTGGGATAATCCCAGCGCACAGAACCGCCAGTGTCCGTATTACAATAATTAGGACTTTGATAGTTTTTCACAGATGGCAATACCCTGTTGCATGCCTCCAGCTTCCACCTGAAGAACTTGGTGAGAAGCATTCCCTATGGTGAATGCCTTAGGGCTATGAGGAACTGTAGCAATGCCCATGATTTGAACATAGAGCTAGGATGTTTGAGGGAACGCTTCTCAGCAAGGGGCTATCCCCGGGCGTGGGTCGAAACAGCAATCATGAAAGGCCAAAAGAAATCAAGGGAACAAATACTGTTTAGCCGGGAGCAACAGTCAGATAGTCGAGCAACTGCCAAGGATGACCAGTGTAGACTAATCACTAACTACAATACAAAAGAGGGCAGTTTGCGTAAGATCCTGCAAAAACATTGGCACATCATTGCAAATGATCCCATACTCAAGAAGCAAGTGGGACGCAAACCTCTAATAACATTTAGAAAGGCAAGATCCCTGAAACAATCAGTGGTCTCTAACATGCTACCAACAACACAGGTTCAGGCACCCACAACATGGCTTAAAAGAAAAGATGGCTTTGTAAAATGCGCAAAATGTAAAGCCTGTATTCATGGCAGAAATACTTCTACTTTCTCGGGTAGTTTACTACCCCATGTAAGTAAGATTAGAGGTCAATATTCGTGCAGGACTGATTTTGCTGTCTATGTGCTGCGGTGCCCATGTGGCCTTCAGTACGTAGGCAGTACGATCTTGCCTGTGCATAAGCGCATCCTGCAACATTTAAGGGCCATTAAGAACGGAGATAAGACCTATCCCGTGGCCAGACATTTTGACCAATATCATAATAGAAGTACTGTGGGCTTTGAATATGGTGTGATTGACGCAGTCCCTATGAGCGTTAGGGGAGGTGATCGATTGAAAAAACTGAGAAAACTAGAGTCGAGCTACATCATTCGTCTGAATACTAAGATATCTGAGGGTCTTAATATGGAAGAAGACTTCCATACTCACCTATGAGTACGATTCCGCTTCCTCGCCAGCCTTATTATCTGTAAAGAAACTTTTAAAGATTAAATTTGGTGAACCTTTACTATTTATTCAGCACATGCACTTTACACAGATTAATGTAAATTAAAGGTGGTTTTGATGAACTTGCTCATGTTTTTAGCGCAATGTCAGGGTTGCCAACTTGGGCTAGACTGTTTAAAACCATGGTTTAATCAAAAATGTTGTATACCAATTAGTCTATTATGACAATAGGTTAGCCCACAGGGGCTGGCCTGAACAAGATTGTTGATATATCTGACCATTGTTCACATCCGGATATACTAGCAAAATTTATTTAAAAATTTGAAGTGTCTGTTTTAATTTTAAAATCGTTATTTAATGACCTCATCTAATTTAAAATTGGTTCTGAGACACGTAATAATCTGGATGGTATACTCATTGTTGTAATATTATTATGAGAACTGACGCGCGAGAAATTTTCGTAAAAAACTACTAGTCTGTTTTCACTATTCATGGTGGTGTAGTTTATCACGTGTCACGTTATCACTGTTGTGTTTAAAAATGGCAGAAAACTTTATGTGAACTGTTAGTGAACAAGCCTGTTTCACAGGCGAAACGCGTCTAACGTTTGTGCTGACAATAAAAAACTGAGCGCAACAGACAAGTCGTCGGCTTTCCTTTTTTCAAAAGGAATTGTTTTCTGATATATATATATATATATATATATATAAAATTATCCAATCTCCTTAACACGGAAATAATCCAGCACTCCAGAGGGGGTAAGTTTTACTCCATCTTTATTAAAATGATGGCATCCTCGCATTCCGGCTGTCACACGCAGCCTTGTTCACGATGCGTTGTGCCATTTTTTCAAACTTTAAATACACATCCTGTTTTACTATTGAAATAGAAAAAGGACAAACCCAATGCACGTCTAAACCTTATATCACAGTAACAATGAGCGCCATTTTGTTGGAGTGGACTTTTGTTGTTATACTTCATCTGGTTTTTCATGCAAGTGCATTCGCATTTCAAATAACCTTTTTATACAATGTATAATTAACACTGTTTTGCTATTTTTTCCATAGTTGAAGTAAAAACATTCATAAGCATCTATAGTTTTCTTAAAACAATGCCTTAAAATGTTCTCCTCTACACGCTCTGTAAAAAATGTAATTACATTTCCATTCAATGTGAACATGGCTTAGTTAAAGTCACCCTTTCTTGTGTTTACAGAATAGTTCTCGAAATTAGACACTCTTGTTTTTTGAGTTATTATGCCTATAATTTAATTTTCCTTGTTCTCTTAACATCAACAAGGCAAAAAAGAGATGACAAAGTGCAAGTGCTTAATCTCATTATTACCTAAAGTGCTAGTGCTTCTTATTTAAAGTGCTACTACATAAAGTGCATGTGTCCCTTGTTCTTCTCCTTCACATCTAAAAGTGAGTTTGCAAAAATAGTCCATATGAGTGTGCTGCTACATTTCATAATATTCTCACAGGCATGTAAAAAGATCTTTATCAATATTGAGCCCATTGGGTTCTCTACTGTCATGTTCAAGTATGAAATAAGTTTCCAATTTACGGAGCTCTCTCTCTCTCTCTCTGTTGCCTCTCCTTCTTTTTCTCGGCACTTCTGCCAAGCAACTATATTTCATCTGGTTGGGGTCATTATGATGTTCTTTTTCGAAGTACCTGGCAATAGGGAAGCTCCGATCTATCTTGGCAATTGCTCGTCTATGCTGAAGAATTCTCTGATGTACGGGTAGAGTGGTACTCCCTGCAAGGGCATTGTAATCTATACACTACAAAACTTGATTTGCATGTTAGGTGACCTCTTACTTTAAAAGTTCTATTAAAAGGAGTTTTAAAATCAGTGATATTCTCCCCAAGCTGACAGGCTTTACATTTGGAACATTTCCTAAAACCATCTTTAGCTAATAACCAATTCTTTTTACTTTTTACCTCCTTATACTCACTATTCATGTATATATATAGTTCCATGTAAGGTGATAAGTGCATCCCCTAACCAAACCCCTCTGCCTATAGGGTGTCCATCTTCCCACACCTGCATTTGTTTGGATTTATTGGGTCAACTGTCACATTTAAGGTTGGATCTCCTAGTTTCTCAGATAACATAAGCTTCCTCAGTGCTGCTAATTGAAACCTCAGTGGTACCAAGGACAGAATTATATATTGTATGGGATGCTTTTTGATTCAGTTGAACTTTTGCAACAGCAACATAATCATGGTTTTATGTTGTGTACTTATTTTGTCTATGTATACCAAATGCAAACATTAATTTTTGTACCCCAAAACAGAACTGACGGACGCAGAGAGAAATAGAGCAAATAGCTCTCCCTTACATTGAGGGAACCACTGAAGGTCCCAAGAGGGTGGACCCAGTCAAAGGCAGCATCAATCTTCCTGGAGGGCTTCAGGCTTCCCCTCAGGCTTCCCCTCTGAAGCAAAATGCTGAAGGCACCTGCACTTACATTGACGGAGAGGGCTCTGCTGGAAGATCAGTTTATTTCAGGGGCTCCTCTATACTTTTTAGGGACCCTCCATAACTCCCTGTAAAGAGTGCCACCACTCAGAGTGTGCACAGTTAGCAAATCCGCTCGCTCAGGGTTTCTTTTACTCATGTGTGTGCTTTTGTTATACACTGCAGTTGCATGGCCAAATGCATTCTCGTTTTTGCCTGGAGCAATGCCCCATGGAAATTAAGCAATGTCCACTTTTCTTTGCACAGGAGCTAACCATGTGCCCACTCAGTATTCAAGAAATGGTGCCACAAATGTCTGTAATATAAAAAGTGCCCAGAGTGCCAAAATGAGCGTACATTTGCGTTGAATAGCTTCATCGTAGTCCTGTTTTAGACCGGTGTAAAAAATTGAGTTACTGGTTGGGGGGGGGGGATGAGGGGGGGTGAAACCCTTGTCAAGCAGCAACCACAATTCTTCTCAGGGTGAAGTCACAAGTAAACCATAAATTAACCTGTGCTCAACCCTCAGATAGCTTGGTACAGAGCAATCTAGTTTAACTCAGAGGCAATGGGTAAAGAATTTGTACAACACTTCAAAACAGTAACGGTTCAAATACACCACAAAAGTATTCCACACCAGTTTAGAAGAATAGAGCTGTTGTTGATAAATAAAACAAGACCAAAACGACAACAATGCAATCAGTAGATCCGGCGATCTGCAGGTTTAAAGTGTTTCGTAAAAAAAGCTCCAAAAGGCACATAGTTCCTACTGTGGATATCTGGTCGTGCTGGACGTGGACAGAGTCACAAGTTCAGGCTGACTGTGATGGAGCATGGGTCGACTACAGGCACCAGGTTAGGCCCGCTGAACAGAGTACCTTAAATCCTGGTTTGAAAAGTGTTGCAAGGATCCACTTCGAAGATGCGTCGTGCAGCCGAAGCAATGGGTTGCTTCTGAGATGTGGCTAGGTTGAGCAGTGCGAGGTCCTGCAACATCATCGGGGATCCCATCGATGAGGGCTTGCGATGCGAAGACCGGCTTCGAGGATGCATCATGCAGTCAGGGTGATGCATCAGTTCTGAAGAACTGCGAGGCTGCGATACAGAGTCCTGCTTCTTCATTGAGGCTGCCGTCGACTAGGGATGTGAGGGTCTACACTGAGGATCATCATGCAGAGGCGGTTCCGATGAGACGACGGGCTGTCATACATTGCAGGTCTTTGCAACAGTTCTGATCCACACAGCAGAGATGCTTCAGTTCTGCTGGATCCACAGAAGCTGGCAGAACATCTCTGGCCCACTTTCAAGGGTCCGGGACTGAGGTGGCACCACTTGGTAGGATAGACTTAGAGATAGCAGAGTCAAGGTTCAAGGCTCTAGTCAGAAGGCCAACCAACTAGACCTTGGAGTCACTTTTGGGACCTAGGTTCAACAGATGCAGATCCAGTCCTTCTCACCCAGGCAAGAGGGCAGCAGGTCACCAAAGTAGGGCAGCAGTCCTTCAGAGCAAAAGACCAGCAGAGTGTCAATCTTTTCAGAAGCACAACAGGCCTTCTTCTGGGCCGAGTATCCACAGGTCCAGAAGCGTACTGAAGAGTTAGTGTCTGAGGTCCAGTATTTATACCCAGTTGTGCCTTTGAAGTGGGGCGAAGCTTCTAAAGGTTTCCCTTTGAAGTCCCCAAGCATCCTGCCTTTCCAGTCCTGGCTCTAAACTAACTACAGGGGGTATGCAGCCATTTGTGTGGAGGTAGGACACAGCCTATTCAAGTGTTCATAGGGCTATGCAAGCTCCACTCTCCCGTCCTGCCAGTGATGGCTCATTCAGGCACAACTAAGTTCTCTTTTGTGTGTCTGGCTGTCTGGGAGGAATACACAAAGCCCAACTGTCAACTACACCCACTCATGTGACCGTAGGACAGGCTAGAGGCACTACGTGGCTAAGGCAGGAAAATGCCAACTTTCTAAAAGAGGCATTTTCCAGATTGTAATTTAAAACCTAGCTTCAACATGAGTTAGAATTTTTCATTACAATTCCAAAGATACCAGACGGTAACTGTTTATTTCACTAACAGGACATATAAAATGTAAAGGTATATGATCTACTTTGAAATACACTCCA
The DNA here is from genome assembly GCF_964204655.1 of Triturus cristatus. Lineage (NCBI taxonomy): Eukaryota > Metazoa > Chordata > Amphibia > Caudata > Salamandridae > Triturus > Triturus cristatus. The sequence goes on along the minus strand of NC_140589.1, from coordinate 930,704,395 downwards.
CCCTGCCCCCTGGGCTGTCTGTGGTCTACCCTAGGGGTAACTCTTGTGTGTGAAAAAGGAAGGTGTGGGCACGGCAGAGGCTTAGTTATCCAGGTTGAAATGGCAGTTTAAAACTGCACACACTGGCTGCAATGGCAGGCCTGAGTCATGTTCAAAGGCTACTTAAATGGGTAGCAGGATCAGTGCTGCAGGTCCACTAGCAGTGCTTAATTTACAGGCCCAGGGTGCATGTAGTGCCACTTTGCTAGGGATTTATGAGTAAATCAAATATGCCAATTGGGGATCAGCCAATGTTATCATGTTTTAAAGGAGTGGTCACATGCACTCTAGTACTGGTTAGCAGTGGTAAAGTGTACAGAGTCCTATGGCCAGCAAAAACGAGATCAGCAAACAAAATGGGGGGAGCAAGGCAACCTTTTTCGGGGTAAGTCTCCCCTGTGGCTCAGAGGTCTAACAACCCTCATTTCTGATTTGTGTAGTATGCTCTCGCAATACGAACATTGGGGACTATTCACAAAGGGATTTTGGAATATGTAAAGCTGTACTCCTGCAGTTCTAATTTACGTACTCTTACCTACCTCTGTTAATTGACTCCAAAACGTCTAACGTTGGACTGTGTCTGGGATATTCATGTTCAATCCATTCAAAAAGAAGGGAATTTACCCTCTTTGCACTTTTACCAATAGGGAGTTAGACCAGGCTTCTCCAACAAGTAGCTTGCAAGCTACAAGTAGCTCTGAAGCTACCTTTAGGTTGCTCTCCCGTGTGCAGTCCAAATTAGAAGCTTTTGTTTAGTTGAATTAGTATATGTATATTATTCCTGATGAACTGAGGTGATCACTGCTAGTAATTTAGTATTCGGTGGCTACTAACTTAATTTGTCTGATGTGGTTGCTATTTCAACACTAATGGTATTATTAATACCTCGGGATGCTTTACACTGAACATAAGTAGCTATTACTACAGAAAAAGATGGAAAACCCTGAATTAGATGATTCAGGCCGATTAAAAAAGTCATGGAAGAGAATTACTTACTGTACTCCTAAAAGCGTTTCTGAATCAGCCTATTGCCTTTGGATAACAACATCACCTTCAGGCCTATGATTAACACCAATATGGGGGCTTCAATATGAGTTGAGTGTTAACAGGTGTTACAGGGGAAAAAGATTCACCGTAACCCCGATTTGCCTACTACGTATGTCCACGATGGCCCGTTATTTCTGATAAAATGCTCATCTTCAGTCACAAATCAACTGAGTGCTAATCAGCATCCCGATCCAGGCACTACAAAGCATACATCAGCTGATGATTACCATACTCCAGCAATTAATACATGTTTCTGTATTATGGAATGCAGTGCTTCAACTGGAAAAAAAACTGTTTTCAGTGGATATCCTTCTGTAGCAGTGCTAATATATTTATTTTTAATTTTGACTTTTATTTTGTGCCTGGTTCTAGAGTCAACAAGTCAATTCCTAATTTGGAATCACTTGCAAGGACATTTAGAGCCACCCAGTGCCCAAACATATTTGTGTACATTGGAATAGTTAGTTTATTTGTATCCGCCACTGTGCATGAGGAAACTTTGTGGTAAGATATTGGATACAAACCTGCCGTTAGGTAACACTGAGTTCTCATACAGATCTTGGAAGCAAAAAGCCATAAAATCGACCCCTGAGGAACACCCCCAAGAAAGCAATGACTTCTCCAAGCACCACTCTAAAGCAGCATGTATTGAGGCTTCCATCACAAACCCTGCCTTTTGCTGTGGTTGTTCAGTTTACATTGATTGATTCTGCATCTATGGGTGTTCAGGTACCAAGGACTGTACTATTTTTGCGTCCCGGGGGCGCAAAGGGCGTGCACGCCCACCTTCTTCATCCCCTCCCCGGGCACAAAAGTATTACAGAAGGGGTGCAGATGCTTGTTCGACCCTTCTGTAATACTGATAGCGCTGGCGCACATGTAGCACCAGTGCTATCATGAGAGAGCGTTTCCTTCATTGATATGGGGTGTGGCCTAATGCAAATGAGGGAATCTCTTTGCCTCTGTGCTTGTGCCCTATTAGAGACGAGAGCACAGACACAAATGTACCTTTAGGAGGTGCACTCACAATGCGCCACAAAAAGGAAATGCATTGTCAGAGTGCTTCCTGAAAGCAGTCCTCTGGAGGAGAGAAATGGGGTCCCATGGGCCCTCCATATATCCTCCTGCAGGCGGTTGCAGCCACTTATTGCACCTGCCTGCAAGGGGATCTCTCTCCCCTCTTCAAAGTGCAGGTGGGTTGCCACATGCACAGAGAAACAGGGTGCTGCTTTCAAGCAGCCATTCCAAATTTCATTGAATTTACTGGCCCCAGGGCAAAGCAAGATTTTGGCTGGCCTGAAGGCAGCGCATTCATCACAATAGGGTCACTTTTCCCTGTTTGCACTCTGCGTTCCTGTTTAAAGTCCACTGTGGCACAAAAAGGGAAGGTGCACCCTATGTGGAATGTGGACACAGGTGTTCTAGTAAGCTTCGACCTTTCCTACTATGGAGACAGTCTTGGAGGTCCCTTAGGTTATACTCGTCAATAATAGGGATCCATCAATGGAGATGCTTCTGGCACTCATATTCTCACCTTGTTTCTCTTCCACTTCACAGTCTTATAGCATGAGGGAGATTCATTTCCAGAAACGAAGCAGCCATCCTAGTCCCATTAGAACCTTGTTTTGAGGACAATGATACTTGACATTCACACGAACATGGTGGTTGTCGGTTTCCGCAGTGCAGAGTCTGCACTGAATAGAGGGCTGGTAATCCACTAAGGAAACTGCAGTAAGCTGCCTAATACCGTCATCACAAATTGGTCAAAAGGGTGTCAGGCTACAACAAATAGTCTCAAGATGGCAAATGGAGAGTGCAAATTCTCCAGAGGCCTTCCACCTCAGGTGGCTGAATGCTGGAAACTGCTCTGTATCTAGCTAAATTCCCATGCTTCCTTGAATTTCTTCTTTTTAGTGTGACCTGGTCTCAGCCAAGATGATATATGTGCCATAAGTTTGCTACATTTCCAAATCTACATTTTCAGCACATTTACCAGTGGTAATCACCCCTGCTGCCTGACACACTGATCTGTAAGGTTGATGTGATGCTGTTCAAACCAGTAAGGTCTTCGGAACGTGAGTGACAGCCCCACAAATCACTCTATTAAATCCCTCTAATTCTACAGGATAATGCCTGACATTGTGTGCATGTTTTTGCTTTGCAATCTGCCCCTTTGAAGGAGATTGTCAGTTGTAACAGATGACATTTTTTGAACTGCCTAAAACACCTAAAGCTTTTTTGACTTTTATAGGGAAATTGTGCTGAAAAGAACACAATTTTTTCCAAATTTTCTTGGGTGGAGATGGATCTTATACACTTCTGGGAAGGATAAGGATTACTTGGCACGCCAGTAAAATATAAAGGTTCATCATCACTGTTCTTTCTGAACCTATAGCTTTAACAAACTTATGTGGACATTTTGCTGTGGAATGCAAATCTTGGACCCTTTTTTGACAAACTTTTCTCGCAAGGAGAATCTACATAATTTGGGCGTTATTCCTCTGTTTGCTGTAAATCACGGAGGGTGCTACTACTTTCACAGAGCATCGCTGCTAAGTCTCTTGCAGAATCTTACGACATTCTTGACAAAAAAATTCATATGTTGGTGTACACATAACTTGATTCCTTTTTAAAACAATTCTCTGATTGGGTAAAAGAAGTACAAGCAGGGGCATGTGGGATGCACTCATCTGTCCTAACATTTGCAAACAGTGCACAAAAGGTAAAGGTTTTCCAATTGAGATATGAGAAAATATAATGCAAACATACAAATAAAGGGGGAAATGTGACTTTGACAATAAAAGATAGGTTAAACTAAGGCATACTCCTCGTTCTAGTAATCAAGTAAAAAAAATGGCTAGAGGGAATTACAGTAACACAAAATATGAAATCGACCATCAAGTACAGCTGGTGAATTGTGTGCTGAACCACCAATTGTCACAAATGTAAGTATCCAGAGTTCAGAAATATGTAAGAAAAACGTGCGTTTCAAGTGGGGCTTGTTGGAGTAGAAGTAATCTAGGGCACAAAGATTCTTTGAAAAGTGTGAACAATTCTTTAAAAAGACGTGCAGAATTACCATAGCATTAATATATCTCGGACTCTTTCAGCAGCAAGCCTTATTGCCAGAGCCTCAGTGTATGTGTCAAACAGGGGCGCTTCTCCGTTAAAGCGGTGGCGCTTCGTTCCACTAAAATTCCCCTTCAAAGCCCAAGAGATGAAAAAGAAATGCTAATTTATTACAATTGTATTTTTGATCCCCGATCCCGAGCCGAGCTTCAGGATGGGGGTGGGGCCGCTGCTGAGTGACAGCAGCAGGGAGGTGGGTGGGCTGGCTAATGTGCTGTTTAAAGTGCGCATTTCTGTTTGGCCGGCTGTCTTGCGATGGCCAGCCACTCATGTACACTTTAAACCTCTTAACCCAGCTGGGTTAAGGGTAAGTGCTGGCCTTCAGTGCGCTGTGGAGCGTCAAGTGAGGCCGCTCCCACCAATCCTGGCGCTGCTCACATGCTGCATGTGAGCAGCGCCAAGTCTGCGTAAGGGAGTTCCAGCATCCGGTTCCAGTAAAGAAGTGGTCCTAAGCGAGGACGTTGCGGCAGGTAAGTTTTATTTATATTTATTTTTTGTATAATATTTTCCACCCGCGTGTTCGCCTGTCCCCCTCCCTGTAGTTGCCAGCTGCCACTGGTGTTAAAAAACCTGTTCCCGTTGCCCTAGCACATATCACCATTATGATGTTCACCAGATTCTGTGCCTGAGTACCTGCTCACAGGTCCTGGGCTTGGTTGGCGCTATGCTCTCTATGCACTTATCTGCAGTGGTAATCACAGAGCTGATGCCTGGAGTGTCAAGCCAATGCACTGCAGGGAAACTAAATTTCCCAGGCGCCCCAGCACTTCTACAGTGTTTGTCTTCCGGACACCACGGTGGAACCAGAATTGACGATTTATTAGTATGTTATGAAGGATGCCAGCTTCAGGCATCACCACTAAATTTGTTATATGTTTGTAGTTCCATGGAGTGGGTTGTCCCATTCACGAGCCTGTGTTGTCTCTTTTGGATTCACAGATGTTCTTCTTTGTCAATTAGCATTTTCTTTAGATCCAACATGATTCATCTGGAACTTTACAAATCCACCAGGCACTTCTCACCCTATTTCCACAAGTAAGTAGGACAGGGACCTTTCTGTACCAAAAGGTTTATGCCTGACTGGACTTTCTTTAGGTTTCTTGGAATAGTGTCATATTAGTCGCGGGGTGGGATAACCCAGTATTGACATTTAGGAGTGTTGATTATCACATGACCGTCCTATATCTTACTACTATCCACACATACCTCTGGCCAAATAGGACATCTCTCTTTGCCGCCATATTGGCAGGGCTTTAATTGGTCTGGGTCTCTGAGTATCAGGCTCGGGAATAATTATAAACAGTCATTGAAACGGGTCCCTATCAGGCCATATATTCATGTCCTTAACATTACTGGCCAAAAACACTGATTGATTCTGAATAATAAATGTAAAAAAAAAGTTAAGGAAATGAATAGCAGAGATTGAGTTCTGATTTATATTTCCCAGGTTTTACTTGATCTTGCATTCTTTAAGAGTGTTTGCTATTTCCAGGATGATGTGTTTCTGTAATTTAGTTTCATATAATAATTCCACATTTGTAAAGCACAAACTGATCACTCTTAACTGTATCCAGACACTAGGGGGTCATCGGGGAGATTTCGGGATCTATTGCTCAGAGTCACATGATGCTGAGCTGCCATCGGCGATCAAACCGTGAGCCCCGCGCTCTGGAGTCAGCCACTCTGGCCACTGCACCACGCTATTATTGTTGTATAGTGATACTCTGAATTGAGTTGGTTGCAGGTGTTTATAACAGGCCACGATTCAGAGCTCTGGAGTGGAGGCTGAAGGCAGTGTGAGTTTCTCACACTGACTGTCAGTGGGTCAAAAAGGAGTTCAGAATACATGGTCATCCAATCATTGGCCTATAGTCACAGCGCACAGAGCAATGGTCACGCATTCCTGCTTCAATTGTCATTCTGTGCAGGATTCGGTGTATGAAGGAGGTATCCAGATGTCAACATATTGGCATGGCTGAAGTAAAAGAAAATGCAATGCTTACAGGTGAGTTGGTGTGTTGGGTGTTTGTGGGAGGTGAAGTGAAGGAGATGCGAGGAAGTGCATTCAGGAAAGAGTGAATAAAAGATCTGAAGAGGAAAGAGAAGAGGTGTAAGGTATGGAGATGGATGCGTTGTGGAGAGAAAAGGGGTGTACATATCTAACATTGAGTAAACATAACAGGAGTGATTGAGACACTCTGAAGACCACTGCCTCTTCCATAGGCCTCAGTAAAGTTTAATTCACAGTCTTACAATTCCAGAATGAAAGCATTTTCAATATTAATTATTTACAACAAAGTCATTGTTGTTGCCCATTTATTTTAAACAGATAACAACCATTGACAAAGCCTATAGGCCTGGCAGATTTTAGGTGTACTTTAGTAGTTGTGCGATATATCTGGATGCTAAATAGAAAAGCTCAGACAGGCACCAAAATACAAGTTGGGTGGCACTCTAAGGAAATCACAGAAAATGTGTTTATTTAAGCCACACCCTTAATTACATAGGCCATGCCCCTTTTAAAGTCCCCACACTTTTTTCATTCCACTTAAAGCCCTGCATATTGGTAGTTGTTACTCCTTTCTATTTATCTTCTGAGATAGAAGTCCTTATGATGTTTCAGACACAGAATAAGACCAAGAGGTGTCTGTCCTTTAACCGCTCTCCTCTACGTTGTTACAATTAACAAGCAGCAATCAGCAGTGAAATTAACAGTGGAAAGGATCATGCATACATGCCTAAGTGGGTGGTGACTTTTCATCTTACAGAAAAATCCATAACAATATGTATACATGGAAACATCTTTTATACCTAGTGAGCAACTACTACATTACTTTGCAGTTTTACAGACCAAGATCTTAGCCTGAGGGCATGAGAGTGCTTTAAAGTGAACCAGACTTGTTACACTTTTTTTTTTTAAGGCACAGGCTAGTAAGTGATTTGCCAAGAATCTCAGGATATTGAGCACATGCCTGGATTCGAACCTTGTTCCCCAGTGGGTAGCTTTGCGGAGAGGACAAATCTCCTCCTCATCTTCTTATTTATCTCAAACACCAGGAAACATGTCAACTTACCTTCGGTGAGAGCTTATGAGTTGAAACGTGTCGACGTGACAAAACTGCAGAAATAGCCTCACCAGAAATATCCTCTCTGATAGTAAATGCATTCACCTGGCATTTAGCAAGTGGACAATATATCCATTATATAAAAGAAGTGAACAGGCTATTCCATGCCTGCTTTCAAAAGCAACACTCTTTCACTTGACCCATTATAATGTTTTTGTTGCCTTTCCATAGTACAAGTTTTCTACTAAAATTAATGGCACCACAATAGTTAATTTACGATGCTGCTTTATCGATCCCTACCACTAGACAGAGTACTGAAAACATACAGGGCTGGATTGTTGAAAATTACCTGCTTCGTCCATAAGTTTGCACATCATCCATGCGGTTACTGACGTCATCTCACTGGGCTTTGCAATGACCGTGTTGCCGGAAGCAATAGCTGGAGCTATCTTCCAGGTCAGTAGGTAGAGGGGCAGATTCCAAGGACTGATCAATCCAGCTGTGCGCAAAGAGAGACAAATGAACAAAGCTCTTACTGCCATTTAGATTTTTCACAGCAGTTAAAGGCAATCAGTACTATACAGGCTCAAAACACCCAAGGAATGAAGGAACTACATCAGTGGTGGCCGCTAGCGGGGGAGATCGGTGGGGCTGCAAGGGTGGCAATGGGGCAGGGATAGAATAATAAAATAAAAACTTACCTGCAGCTTGTTGTCCGCTGCCTCTTCAGGCGATGCTCACACAGGCTCCCAGAGTCCCCTGCGCCAATCCAGATGCTGTTCTCATGCTGGTATTACCCAGCAAGAGAGAAATTTAGGGATTGGGCTGAACGGGCTGGCTCAACGCTCCAGCAGGGACTGGGAACCTGTGCTCCTGAGCCTTGCCTCAATCTCCCCGCAATAGCCTGGAGATATCCAAGTGCGCATGTCGGTTTGGCCGTCCTACGACAGCCGGCAAACCTACCTGCGCACTGGTAGAGCCCCGATCCCACCACTCCTCCTGCTCCTGATGGCTCCGCCCTCTAGACTCGGTGGCTGCTCTGGAGTGAAATAAAATGATAATAAAGCAGTTTTATTAACTGCTTTATTATCATTTTATTTTACATGCGCCTGCTGGTTCCAGCAGTGGAGCGACGCTCCTCCGCCATAACATATGAGCCGCCCCTGAATGTACATGTGCAGTCCATAGTTGACAACCAAGAAGCACCAAGCAGTAAGCACATCCCCCTCTACACAAGAGCCCTTACCAGTCAAAGCCCTTTGAACAGCCACAACATTCCACATTTCAATACTAAGCACACACCACTATATCATGCAGGGAAACAGCATTTAGAACGCAAACAGAACTACGCAGTGCCATTACAACGCAGGCACTACAACGAATGCGTTGTTACCACACGTTCCATTACAACACAAGTCGTTACAATTACGTGCTTTAAAGAACGCATTGCTGGATTTTAAATCCCACACCCTCCCTACTGTTGCCCAGACTGGATTTGGAATAGTAAAATATACTATTCCAACGTCCAGCGCTTCCCTAAGGCAATTCGTTGTAACGACTTGCGTTGTAATGGAATGCATGATGACGACGCGTTTGTTGTATTGTCCGCGTTGTGAAGGCATGCATTGTAAAAGCATGCGTGAATGCGTCATACATCCATCATGCATGTCAATAGGCCTGATTCATGAAATTGCCTCCACTTCTATAGAAGTCATTGGGAGAAATACATTCTCACGATTATTTTTTTTAATGTCCCCCTTTCCTCTTCTGAAATGTTGGCATGTGTGATAAAGGTCATCTTACGCACAACATTCAAGTTCACCTACAGGGGCACACACATGCATGCACGCACAGACCACATGCACAACAAACGATCAATATGTAAATTATTGGGATTTCCCAATTTTCTATGACACAGCGCATACCACAGATGATCAGCCTTCGAGAGTGTGACTAGAATGATACTTTATCAACTTCTGTTGAATACGTTATATAGATTTGAAGCCTAAATGTCTGTAGATCATAATACACTTGGAAGACTCCAATAATGAAAACAAAACAACTGTTTATGACAAACAGGGCCCAATCTGCGACCGGTGCCACCGGGCACTGACGTTTGGGTGGGGGCGCCATGTCTTCAAATATATTATGAGTTAAAAGCACCTGCTGCAGCCTCCCTTGCCTTCAGCACTTTTCAGGCAACAATAAAAATGTCAAGATAACCCTGGCGATTAATGGACCTGCTGGGGAGACATCGGAGTTTGTCCACTGGAAGTTTGGACTCATCATAAAGTAGCGCTGAGAGTGTATATTCCTGCTGTAAAGCACTTGTACCATGCGGATCACAGAAGTTTATATAATGTAAATAGTTCAACGTGTTACTGGTTTGGTCAGAGATATCCTTTTGTTACTTGCAGTTCGTAAATTGAAATCCTTATCGAGAACAGTGTGATGTAACGTTTGCGCACTTACCCCTGTGGGATTAGTAGAGAAAAGAGGAGCTATGCTCTAGTTGTAAAACTTCCAAGGGCCTGACACCTGTGTTCTCCACACACTGCCCCTGGCCGTGCACATGCGCCTGTCCCCCGCACTGCCCCCGGACCCATTCACGGGCTCTTCTCTCTCAGACTGCTCCTCCACATCACATTACCACTGCCCCAACCGCATCACACGCTGCCCCTTTCCCTCTACAAAGCTGTCCTGGCCCCTACATTCTCCCATTTTTCCCACTCTGCACTGCCAATGCTTACATACATAGACCTTGCCCCCACTCACAGTTATTGCCCCACTCTCTGTCTTTGCCCCTTTCATCAGCCCATGCACTCACCCATGTATCCAGCCATTCTTCCATCCAGGCACTCAAGCACCGGTTCATCCATCCATTCATGCACGCAATGACTCATATATCTACGCACTCCTGATCTTCTCGCACACTTAGACACAATCATGCACTCTCCCATTCATCCTAACATCTAAGAACTCACTCATCTATCCAATGATCCAGCCATACTTGTGTTCATTTATTCATATAGCCAGACATACTCTGAAGAGCTCTGACGTATGGATCAGCTTTGTTAATGCTTGATTTCTGTTATTTGTGATGTTCGCCACTTATAGTTTTCATTGTGAATTTGATAACGCAACAGTGACATCTAGTGCTAGGTGTATGGAATTAAATAAGAGGCACCACAGTTAGGGTATTATTAGCATACAAACAGCAACAGTTTTCTCATGTTGGATATGTATCACAGCACATTTCCTTGCGCTGCAAAACATTAAGGTCTACATTCAAAAAGACTTTGTGTCGGGTTTGATTTACTTTCGTAATACAAACCCGACGCCAGGTGTTGTGGTATTTACATTTCAATGCTAATCGCTGTTTGCTTTGGATTGTAGCCAAAAGTAACGCAAAGGTGCATTATGCATTACTTTGCATCAAGGGGGCGTTGCATGGGTGGTGCATGCATTCACCCAATAGTTTTGATTCAAATCCCTATGTCAAAGAACTGCAGAAAGAAATTTTGCACCAATATCCTGCACACCCTAGAGGCAGGGGTAACAAGAAGAAATGTTTTCATTACTCCTGATTTTTCCCTCTTTGCAGGCACCCATTCATGGACAAAAACTATGCATACCACAACTCAGACTCCCTTGCACAAGGGTGTCTCAGTGTCTGCGTTGGCGCATGGTAGTCAAATGTGAAGCAGCGCAGGCAGATAGCAGAACAGCGCCACATCCTAGAAAATATAGTGCTGTTCTGCTCTCTCCTGTTCACCGAACGCAACTTTACATGGTGCGCTGCATTGCAAGGGTATTGAAAAAAATCTGGGCCCTACTGTTCAAAAAACCCTCATCGTAATTCTCTGACCAAGGCAAAAAGCTGAAAATGGGACAATGTAACATAAACATAATCATTTCCAGGGTTCAAATAATCAAAAAGGCAATCCACTGTGGAACAGTTATTATAAACCATGGCAGCTGAGCAGCTTATCAATACATCCTACTTAAATAAAATCACATTTAAAAAGCCTTGTCTACCAATACAAATCAATGTTTAAAATAACAGTAGCTCATATTACTAATAGTACGCATGTAATAGGCACTACAAATGGCATTTTCTTTTATAAATGGATGATTTACCTGATGGATCTACTTTTAACTTTAAATATATTTTTCATTCACCTGCATTATACCTCTCTTTCCTTTGTTAAATGGCAACTTTATGTACTCTAAACATATTGCCCATTACCTCCCATCCCTCCCTAGTCTTCCTTTATCACAAGTGAGGCCCGCCTGCCTCTAGACCCACCCCCAGCCCATAAAAACTCTGCCCGCCCCCACCTTCACCTGTTCTTTTTTGTCTCCCTAGGTGAGGCTTACCTTTGGCTTTCTCCCTGTGGCGGTGCCGGGGAGTCTTCGGTTTGGTTCTCTCCACCGGCTTGCTGTGTCTCCGTGGTCTCCTCGTGGGCGAGCGGCGCAACACTTGCACAGGAAGCCGCAATGGGGTCCGGCGGTCCTCCTGCGGCTGGGGCTATGTGTTTAGGTCTCGGGACCATCCGGTCGGCAGACCGGAAGTCCGGAGATTTAATGTCTTTGAGAAGAGGGGCTTGCACCCGCCCCTCCTCTCTCCTGTTCTCCATTGGCTGGCCTCTTAAATGCTGGCCAGCCACTGGAGAAGAGGTCCAGTCACTCCGATTATGCCCCGTCCTTTTCGGATCGGGGGGGCGTGTTTTTTAAAGAAAGTCTCATTCTCTCCTCCAGCCAATGGCTGGAGGAGAGAAAAGACAAACACGCCCCCGAATCCGAATCCGCCACTGCCTTTCTCCGAGGCATTTCTTCTTGACCTCGGAGAAAGGCGGTGGTGTGCTTGCCTTTTGCTGTGCTTTCTTTACAGGAACTGTTTTTTTTCTTCTTTTTCTTGCAGCACTGAATTATAGAATTCAGCTGTCTCCCTTGTATGCTTGTATCTTCCCCACCCTTCCCTCCATGTCGCTCCCCGGCACAGCAAAGCATCTGTGCGGCCCTCCCCCTTCCACCTTCCCCCACCCTCACCCTTTACGTTAGTGTTTTGACTGTGCGCTTGTTATTAACCACGCATGTGCTGGCGCAGTGTTTGTGTGTGAATTCTTTCTGGATTGCTACAGTGGTGTCTTCCGGTGCCCTCGGCTTGTGTTTTTATTTTGTAGAAGGAGCGGTGCCAGCCATCCCCGCCTCGAGTTTCTTTAGAAGCAGACGGGCTCCCTGGTCCGGGTGATTATAGGGGTACCTCTCAGACCTGTTCCCCGTGATTTCTGAGCAAAAAAAACACGCACGTTTTCCCTCTCCATCACACGCCGAGGCTCGCGGTTAGGGGATGGGAGGGCGTCTTTGAAGATGAATCTGTTCTGTGATGGGTGACGGAGAGGGACAGACACATAAAAACACCAATAACAGCGCTTCCCACCCAAGAGGCCTGACAAGCTGGAAATGCCAGAAATAAATGATGAAAATATATTTAAAATGCTTCTATTGTAAACGCAAGAGACACAAATCTATCACCAGAGTCCACGACTGCCAGGGCCTGTAAGCCACAGGAGGGTTCGTGGAGTTAAACGCTCGCCGCTGAAACATGCGGCAACTCCTAACCAGCCTCCCTGTCAAAGCCGTTTAATTGAGGAAAACTACATTGGCCAAAAGCAATACCTGGTATTTATAGCGCCGAGAAACGGCTAAAGTGCGGTGTGAAGCACTATCGACAAAACATTCCATTAAAATTCAAACATAGGATACCCCGGAGCCTTAGGCACACTTTAAAAAGGGGATTGTAAAAATGCGCCTGAGATGTAACATTAATGTTGTGCCAGAAATGGGTGTCGCGTAACTTATCTTTGGGAAAGTCAATAACTAGAAAGTCCCAGTACACATTTCACGTCTGTGTCGTTTCTTGTACCACGCGCTTGTTTAATTGTCATATAGTATGTGTTGTGCTGACTTGAGGCTTTTCTTCCCGTTGCGGTGGGTGACGTCTATTGCTTTTACGCTCTTGTCATTCGATGACTGTGGATTGCCGCGTCCCCCCCAACCCTCCCTCAAGCTCGACCTCTGTTCAATATCTTCAGCCACAAATCGCAGAGAGACGGGGACGAAGGTGGTCTCTTATTACTATAGAAAGTTGAGACAAGCCTGATTTTCCCTAGCCAAGTCATGCTCAAATGGGACGACAATCGGGGCGTTATTTCTAGGTTTGCATATATTTCCTAAAGATAACTATATGCCCCTTCGGTGGCTATGTGCACCTCGATGCTTCTACTTTTATTGAAGGAACCCCCCACACCCATATACGCGTATATATTAATGGGATACCCTGATTAGTTCATGCATCAGACTGTGGGAGAGGGTGTTCTTTGTTTTGTTTATTTATTTATTTGTGGGTTTCTATATAGCGCCTACGCTACTTTTCCCTCAGGTGTCAGCGCGCTTTGTTTCTCTCACTATATAGCACCGCGCTCCTTGTGTGATCCAGAGACCCACAATGCTGCCTGTCTCTTCACGGAAGTGTCGCGTGAGCGCCTGGGAGAGGTCTCAAGACCCTCATGGCGCTACCTCAATCCCAGCCCCCTCCCCCACCACCCCGTAGTGGCCCAGCCCACCCGCCACTTAAAGTGCAATAAACGTGATACAGCGGTGTCTCCGGCCTGGTGCAGGGTGACAAGCCCATGATTCATGGGTGGGGGCGGGGGTCTGTGTGAGCAGCCAGGATTGTGGGGAATGCGGTGAGGGAGACGCACTAATCTCCCGGGCAGGGACGGAGGCTCCCGTCTGACGGCCCCCGCCGGCTAGGGGCTCTGGCTTCCATTGCCGACTGTCACCCCTATCTACAGCGGCCTCGCCCGCCCCACCTCGGCCCTTACCGCGGGAGGTGGGGAGCGCCCCCCCCCCCCACAAAATGAGCCCTCGCCCCACTCGAGAGAACACTCACTCCTGGTACTGCACCCGCACCGCAGTCGCTCACTCCACCTCTGGGGCATCAACATACGGGCAATTCTCACGCACTCACATCGTTTATTCAGTCTCTGGCGCCTTTCTGACTCGCGATGGTTTGATTGTGTGTGCTTGTGTTTCGGATTGTGGCTGTATGTATGTGTGCTTATGAACGTGACGTTGTGATTGTGCCCTGTGTGTTTGCGAGTCTGTGTCTTTGTGTGGGTTTCTGGGTATAAGTCTGGCTGTGTTTGCGTGAGTCTCTGTGGGTAGGTCTGTGAGCGGGAATGCTTAATGTGTCTGTTGTGCGTCTGTCTCTATTTGTGTTCTGTGTATACGTGTCTGTTTGTGTACCCCATCACCTTGTTTCTGTTTGAAGGGGGCTTAGTTTTACCCTCAACAAAGGAGCTACACGCACCTCTGACACATATACTTTTTTTGCTCCAAAACACAGCACTGTGCGCTCGATTCATATCTTTAACTTCAGACGCGGAGTAAAGACCAGATCAACACCGAGGGAAACAGAATCTATTTTTTTTTAACCAACTGCCCCTTGCGCTTAATGGTCTCAAGTGTATTTGATGTAAAATAAAAGTCTTCAACTAGACACGACATTTAATGTAGGGGTGGGAAAAATTTCACTCCATGGAACTCCATGAAGTTACAGAACAAGCATTTACAATGCAATGGTCTCGGCATTGGTAAAGTTAGAGCTATTGGCATTGCTCATGACATTATTTTTATTTATGTTTTTGTTTTTAAAACATTTAAATAAACGGCATTGTCATGAGCCATGCCAATAGCTCTAACTTTAACAATGCCGAGACCGTTGCATTGTAAATGCTTGTTGGATTGAGGCGCCAAGGCGGCCTTTGCGGTGCACATCGTGGGAGACCTGGTAGGCCCGGTTTTTAACCCGTTATTTGTTTCATTTTGGACCCTTTCTGCTGACTTTGGCGGCGATTTATCTTAACTGGCGTGTTCGTATTTCTGCCTTGTCATGGGGCTGCTGGGGAGTGTTCTCTCCGGTTTCTTGCGGTCCTGGGTCGCATGTGGTTGTTTCTGTGGGGTCGTTCTGGCGTCCTCTTCTTCTTCATCATCTGCTGATGGGTCTCCGGCACTACCCCTGGAGCACCCTGTATGCCTGGGTTCAGTGGGGGGTGCAGTGCCTCTCATGTCTACAGCTGGTGCAGGGCTTGATTGAGGCTGCTGGGTCCAGTGCTCTGCGGGCTCGGCCGGTGCCTTCTGGTCTGTCCCGTCCTGGTCCATTGGTTCCTGTGGGCGATCGGTCCCCTTCTGTTGAGGAGGGAACTTCTCCCACCTCTGGAAGTGTGTATGTCTCCGGGGTGGTGTTGTGGGTCATTCTGGCTCCTGTGCTGGACCTTTGGGTGTTCCTCATTTCCGGCTGGGCACGTACTGTGGGAATCTTTTTCCTTGGTGCACTAAGCCCTCCCGGTTGGGCTTGCCCTTGGGGTCAGTGTGGGAGAGGGTGCTGTGTGTGTGGCATGCACTGGGCATACTGCGGGTCCCTCACTTCCTCCAGACATTTTGCTTGTTGGGGGGGGGACAGCCCCTTTCCTCGCATTGGCCACGCTGCTTGGCGAGTCTGCTGTTCTGCCAGTGGTTTGTACCCCATCTACTAAGATGGATAGGTGGGTGGTCTATGTCCTTGGGAAGGCATTTGCGACTGCTGCCTTGGCGCTGGGGTCTGGTCTGTTCTCGGCTTATTCTGCGCCCTCCTTGCTGCAGGATTTCGTGGACCTGGCGGCAGCTGTTCAGGGTGGCTTGGACTCCTCTGTCCTTCTGGCCAGCCTGGACCCTATGCTTGCCTTGCTTTGTGATGGGCATTCGGCTTTGTCTTGTGTGCCTTGGTCTGGGACCTCTCGGTCATCCACCATAGTGGGTGTCTCGTCCGTCTTTCCGGTGGGAGCAGTTTTGGCCTGGTTTTTCTCCCATGTACGCTGCCTCCACACCTATGGCTCTGCCCTGGGGGAGCCCTGCTACTGCTGTCTGGGTGATCCCTGCCAGTGGGTGGCCAGCTCTGGGTTTTTCTTCCGGGGAGGCGCTGGGACGTTTCGGATTGCTGGTTCCTACGCTATGTTGCTTGTGGTTCCGTGATCCGTTTTTGGCAGATTCCTCCGGTTGGTGGGGTTCAGTTGGATCCTGTGCCTCACTCCGGTCCACGCAGAGTGGCTCTGCTGGATGGAGTGTCCTGTTTGCTGGCCAAACGGGCCTTTTGTCGGATTCTGGTCCTGCACGTTGGCGCCGGGGCCTGTTCCTTTCTGTTACCGGTGCTGACGGTGTCCGGCGGTTGTCGGCCCATTCTGGGTGTCCATTGAGTCGACTCCTGGGTTCGGGCGGTTCCCTTCCATGTGTTGGCCCTTCCTGTGGTTTTTCATTGGGTCGGCTGGGCGAGTTTTTTGCCTCCTTGGTTTTCAGGGACGCCTCTCTCTGCGTCCCTGTCGATGTCTCTTCTCAGTGTTTCTGCAGCTCGCTGTGGGGGTGCCCGTTTTCGTTTTTGCGTTCTTCCCTTTGGCCTTTTGTCCTCTCCCATGGTCTCCACAGAGGTCCTGACTCCTCTCCTGGATCTTCTTCCTACGGAGGGGGTATTCTTTCCTTGTTCTTGGTTGGCCTCTTGCTGCATGCAGCTGACTGGTCTCTTTTTTGGGGCGGCCTTGGTGGTTCTGCCGGGGCGCGGCTTTTTGGTGTGCTGGGAGTTTCTTCTTTGTCCCCTCTTGGACCATGGTGTTCCTCGGGGCTCGTTTCCGGCCTCTGTTCGGCCTGGTTACTTGTCCATCCAGCGCCTGGTCTCTCTTATGTCGCTGTTCTGGCCTTGATGTCCCTGGGGGCTCCCCCTATGGTGGAGTGGCTGTGGGGGCTTTTGGCTTCTGGATGTTTCTGGTTCCCTGGGCTCGTTTTCACCTTCTTCTTCTAGCCTGCTGGATCCTGTGGTGTTGGTCGATGGGGTCTCGGAGTCTTTTGTCTCTGCTGCCTGTGCCTGTCCTGTTCCGGGTGGGACTCTCCTAATGGCTCTGCCGGCATTTTCTTCTGGCCATGATTTTCTTGGCTCTACCAGCTCCGCTTGTTGTGTCTTCTGCTGCTGGCCGGTCTGGGTGAGGTGCTTGGCTGGGGTCGGAGCTGGTTCGGGGGGCTGATCCCTGCTGAACTCCTGGAGGTCTTGGAATTAGCAGGGGGTGTGGGCAGTTTGGCTGGCCCTGGTTCGCTTTCAGGTCTCTGCGGGCCATTGGCTGTTGGTTCATTCTGATATTTTGGTTGCGAGGTCCTATGTCTGCCGTTGGGGAGGGACCTGTTCCAGGTCCTTGGCCTTAATTGCCAGCAACGTCTTCCTGTGGGCTCAGGTCTGGGTGCTGGGTTGGTCTGCTCTCTATGTTCGGGGGGTGTACGATGTGCGGGTGGCTCGGTTGGACAGGGGGGTTCCTTCGTCTCGGGATTTTCTCCCTCCTTCCCAGTTTGTTCAACCGATTGGTGGGTCGTTGGGGCCTCCCTGTGGTGATGGACCTGTTTGCGAGCCCGGTCATTGCCTCAGTGGGCCTGTTATGTTCTTCAGGCCGATGTCCTGGGGCTCTGGGAGTTGACGGCCTTGCCTCTCCTTGGCCTCAGGGTCTTCTGTATGACTTCCCTCCCTTGCCGCTGCTCCGGGCCTCTCCTGGCTGGATTGTGTTGCGACCGGGAGTGGGTCCTTCCAGTGGTTACGTCCCCTTGGGTATTTCCATCCCTTCCCCTGTGCTCTGAGCTGGGGTCGGCCTGGCGGTTGTGCGGCAGGGCTTAGCTGTGTTGGGGGTTCTTGTCGATTTGGCTGTTCCTTTCCGGGCTTTCTGTAGGTCCTTCGTTCTGCAATCCTCTGCTGGGTATTGGAGGGCCTTTGTGGCCTGGTGGGCTGCTACGGAAGTGGATCCCACAGTGCCTGACCTCATTTGGTGATGCGGTTCCTTATGTTGGGGCTCTTCTGGGGTTGTCGGTGGCTTCTCTGTGGGTGCAGTGGGAAGCTCTTCAGGCTTTTCGGGGCTCCTGGCGTGATTTGTGGGATTTCTCATAACAAAAAACCTGCTCTATATCTGACGGATAGAATATCCTGAACATCACCTGCCTCCCTTACTGGTGAGGATACTTATAGTACAAGCGATACTCTGCTGTACTTACAGGGTGTTCCTGTCCCCTTCATATAAAAACAACTCTTATCTGTGTCTATAACTCCACCACCAGTTCCTAACACCCAATCATCATGAAAAGTGTGTGAAAAAATGTGTGAAAAGAGGGAAGGTACCTCACGGAAACTACCGCCAGGGAACTACTGATAGGTACTCATCAGTATGTTCCACTTATCATCATCGGTAACCTTTCCACTAAAAAATAAATGTGCAGATAAGAAGGGGATAGGAACACCCTGTAAGTACAGCAGAGTATCGCTTGTACTATAAGTATCCTCACCAGTAAGGGAGGAAGGTGATGTTCAGGATATTCTATCCGTCAGATATAGAGCAGGTTTTTTGTTATGAATAATTGTGAGTGGAGGGCAACCTGCGTCTTTTCCCTCTTAGCTCCTGTTTGTAATGGGTGATTTGTGGGATGACAGGGGTCTGATGCCTCGTTTTTGTTTCAGAGTCTGTTGAATTTGTTTACTCGCCCTGCAAGATCCTTCCCTTTGTGGAGTTTGCTGATGGGGTTGGATGTCCTGTCTGGTCCTTCCCTTTGAGCCCCTTGGGGGTCTCGGGTTGTGCCTCTTGACTTCTGGGACTTGTTTTTTGGTTGCCGTCCCCTCAGCGCACAGTTTGGGTGCTTTGGGCACTTTGTTGTGTTACTGTCCTTTCTGCAGGCTCTTTTCGGATCGGGTGGTTTTGGTGCCAGTACCGTGCTTTGTCCCTGAGGTCTATTTGGCATTTAATCTCGGTCCGGTGGTGGTTTTGCCTGGATTCTTTCCTGCTCCTTCCTCTGCTGGGGAGTCTCTTTTGCACTGTCTGGATGTGCGGCGTGCTTTCCTGTGGTGCCTGCAGGTTGTGGAGTCCTTCCGGATGGGGGTCGCTTTGTTTGTTGTCTTTGGTCCTGCTACATAGGGTGTTGTGCGTTCCGCTGCTACACTGGGTCCTTGGATTCGATCCCCGTTCTTGATGGCTTCCCTGCTTCCGGGGGAGTGCGGGGGGGGGGTCCTCCTGTGGGGGTTCGGGGGCGTTCTTCTCGTAGTATGGCAGCTACAGTTGCCGAGTTACAGGGTACCTCTGTGGTGGGGGCATGTAGGGCTGTGACCGGGTCTTCTCCCTCTTCGTTTGTCTATGCTAGTCTGGAACACTTGGATACTGTTCTGGGCCACAGGGTCTTATCCTCTATGAGGGGCCAGGGATGTTGCTCCGCTGGGTTTGGCGCACCTTGTTTGTTTTTGGTGTTCTTTTTCACTCAGTTGTCCATCTCTGTTTTCTTCTGCTTGCTATGTCCTCACTTGTGATGAAGAAAGGCGAGGGAGGGAGAGAGGGGAGGTAATGCATCTATTACTAATGATAATGGCATTACTCCTAGTCCTTCTCCCTAGCCTTCCTTTAAGGACCCTCCCTCCCTCCCTCCCTCCCGGTGCAGTACATCTGAGTGCTAGCTCAGCTTGTTTACGTACAGGTGGAGGTGGGGGCGGGCAGAGTTTTTATGGGCTGGGATGGGTCTAGAGGGAGGCAGGGACTCACTTGTGATGAAGGAAGGCGAGGGAGTAGGACTAGGAGTAATGCCATTAGAACTAGTAATGGACGCAATGTTGTACAATTGACAAAGTTATAAATTGATGTATAGAACTTCTAATACGGCTTAATATAGTCATAGAGGCATATATGCTACCAAACACAGTTCAACAGCAAAACAAAAACACATGTATTCGCTGTAGCTTTGACTTCAGTTTAGATCACTTTGGAACTAGAGATGGGCAAGTCCTAAAAATGAAAAGGGAGAGCTGAGTCAAACCCAAGCCTAATGGCCTAGCTTGGCTCGAAGGTCCATAACACGAGCCAAGTCTTCAACATATTTGGTAAGTAAATCATGCAAGAAACGTCATACTGAGATATAATATGGACTTTTCAAAATTCAAAAACAGGAGTTTAATATTTGCTGTGCTTTTCAAGTCTAATTTTTTTCTGTAGTACTTGCTTTTAGTACTAAAAGTCTCTACCTTGATTTACCTAAAGGGACATCCAGTAGATGATGTCACAACAGGTCTTAAAACCCTAGCAGACATCATTATACACAGCAATTGTTTGAACCCCTTTCAGAGGGCCACGGGACACGAAGGGACTACTGGGAACAACCGTGGTGGTTGAGGCCTTTTGCTCTTGATATCCCGGGGTGACCTACTATGGATCCTGAGCAATTGGACCACGTACACCTTCTGCGCTTGACTCTAAGTGGTTGCTGTGTACGAGCAGTCAAAGGATTCCTCATGGGGGGGGAGTGTAGATACAGGTAAGTGAACACAACTCATAACTCAAAGTGCAAACAGCATGAACAATAAATCAATGTCGAGTCCAATACTTTCGTTTTGAAGAAAAAGAAGTATTTTATTTCTAACTCTACACATTAAAAGGAATAATTACATTCACAAGCAATAACACAATCTCCTTGAGGTTGGGCCATAGAAGTTGGTAAGCACGTTCCTGGCCAACTCTCTCACTTATTGCATGGTCAGGGGTATTCCACATTCACTGGTGGTCGCATCCAGGGAATGCTAACTAATAGACCATACTCAAGAGCTTCCCTTTGACTCTTATGAAGTAGTCAAAAAAGCCTATGGTGCCACAGAACGTTCTTTCGCACATCCCCTGGGGCCCACTAGCCCAGTTAAAGTCTTACCCACTCCTGCAGCACGTGAGCATTCAGCGGTACAGCGGGTGCCCTAAGAGTGGGCACTCGTGAGCTTAGATCCTGCTTGAAGAAGTCAGGCTGGTTGCGGCACATGCAGCAGCAACCAGCAGGTGCAGGTGCAGGTGATGGAGCGGGTAAAATGTTTTCCTTTTATATACCCAATCCATTTATGTATGTTTGGATTAAAACGATTAATAATTAATTATAATAATTAACAGAGTGTTGTATAGAAAACTAATCAACCTTATTAATCGAGAGAATACACGTGGGATTGCTTTGCATGGCTAAATTTGCATGTAAACTAAGTTCATATGCATATTAATAGGATAAACGTTGCTTATGTGATGTTATCATGAATTATGCTTAAATAAACGAGTACTAATGGCTTTTAACGTTGCATATGGCTAGATAAATGCACACACATATGGGTATTAGCAAGGGAAATAACACTGTTTAACCATTTCAATGTATTAATGACGTTTTTGTGTTTCTTTGCTTAAGTTGACCATTTGGGCCTGCTATAAAATGGCCGCCGACTGAATCAGACATTTACTAAGTAAATCAATGAAGGGAAAGAAGAAATGCGCTTGCGCAAACTTCAGCAGCTGTGACCTGCCGGTGAACTGTCATCGCTGTGCCCATCAAGGCTGCTCCGGGCGAAAGGCCAACCCTTCAACAGAAATTGTTGCAACCTGCAATATGGATTGCTAATATTCCCATACATTCGTTTGGAACTTTTAATATGTGGGAACGACATCGAATGTTTCCTAATGCCTTAGAATGTATTTCGATTGTCCAATGAGAACCTTCGAAAATGACAATGGCAACATTTGGAATGTAAATTTTAGTATAAATAATAGTAGACTAGAGAGGTATTAGCGCGACTTCTTGAACGTCATTGTCAGTATCCTGATGTTATGCTGACGGAGAGGACGGTGACTCTGCATGATAGAACCGAACTTTGACGATCTGACTGAGGACCAAATTCTGACTTAGAAAACGACAATTAGCCAGAATAGGTAAATATGACAAAAGATGAAATTTATTTTATTTATTAAAATATTTTTATTGATAAAGTCAAACACAAAACAACGTACATTGGCGTTGAATAAATCAGCATAACTACCATTGGATTGTGCACAAGCATTCAACGAGCACTTTCACAGTAAATTGACATAATAGTGATGCAAGGTACCACATTGACCTCCAGCTGTATCATGTAGTAGTATAGCAGTTTTTAATCTACTTATTGATCAACCATAGGATCTCAATCACTCAATTACGACTCTGAGGTCTCACGTGGGGGGTCACATATATTCCCTCTGTACGCATTCCAACCTCCCCACACCTGGGTCCACTTTTTGGGGCAGCCTCTATGTATGTACACCGTTTTTTCAACAACCATTGTGGTGTCCATATCTCTACACCATTGGGCAAGGGTAGGGGGCTGACTGGATACCCATCTTTGGGCTATGTTGCGCTTTGCCAGCAGGAGTCCCAGTGTCACCCAGAGTTGCGCCACACGGCTAAGGTCCGTAGGCTCCCACACATTGAGGAGACACCTCCTCGGTTCCGGAAGAGTCGGGACTTTTGTCACCTGGGAGAGTGTGCGCATGATCGCCCGCCAATACTGGGCGATTACGGGGCAATCCCAGAGGGTATGGAAGAGACTGCCGTCCGCACCACACTGCCTAAGACAGAGCGGTGAGTTGGTCCGTTTAAGTTTATATAGAAGTGTGCGGGTATAGTATGTGCGGTGTAGAATTTTTAATTGTACCAGCTTCAGTTTGGATGATATCCCCACCTCCTTAGGGGAGGAAAGCGCCACCTGCCAGTCCGTCTCATCAAATGCTCCCAGTTCTGTCTCACATTTAGCCTTAAGGGCTGAAAATGGATCTGGCTGATTGTTAATCACCTTCCGGTATGTCAGGGACGTAGCTCTCTTAGTCAGATGCTCCATGAGGAGTCTATCCTCCAATGGCGAGGACTCCGCCAGCCGAGTCCCAGGCGGGACTGCCGCCCGGAGTGCATGTCTGATTTGTAGGTAGCGAAATCGTTCAGTGGCTGCCAGGTCATATTCTGCTTGCAAACGGGCAAACGTGACTATGTCACCTTTTTTACAGAGATCACCGACCCTCGATATTCCAATTAGAGCCCATTGTAAAAATCCCTTGGTAGTGCGCAGCACTCCCAACTATTTTGCGTCCCATAGTGGTGTGGCCTGAGTTATCTTCCCCTCCCAGCCAAGAGCACGTTGTGCCTCGAACCACACCTGTAGAGTATGTGCCGTTGGGTCCGTTAAGCAGCGTTTCTTAGTGTGATTATAGAACGCTCCCATAACCCCTCCAGTCCCCAGCAGTTGACGGTCCATACGGTAAGCCAGGTCGTCCCCCGGCACGTGAAGCCACTGGTTTATTACCATAAGCTGTGATGCCAAGTAGTATATCTTAATATTAGGGAGGGCGATACCCCCGTCGCACCAGTCTCTGGTCAGCTTATGGAACGCTATCCGTGGCGTCTTATCTTCCCACAATAAACTGGTCACTTCTGCGTTTATGGCGGTAAAGTATGCAGAAGCAACCGGGAAGGGTGTATTCTGAAGCAGGTAGAGAAATCTAGGAAGCGCCATCATTTTAAAAAGGGCGGCCCTTCCCAGCAGCGTCAGGGGCAGGGAACGCCAGTGCTTAACGTCGCTTCGAAACCGAACCAAGGTGCGTGTCAGGTTTTCCGCGACAAATTTCGCTCTGTCTGCTGTCACATATATGCCTAAGTATTTGAAACCGTCCTCTACCACCCGAATGTCACACCCCTCAGGGAGCCGCGGCGGGGAGCCCTGGAGTACATAGAGATAGGATTTTTCCCAGTTTATCGTGTATCCGGACACCCTCCCATACGACGCGCAGATGTCCAGGAGACAGCGTATCGAGCGCGCCGGCGAGGCCAAGTACAGTAGGACATCGTCCGCATACAGAGAGAGGCGGTCCTCCCACCCCATCGTCCACTTTAGGCCACGGATAACCGGTTCCTGTCGCACCCAGGCCGCAAGCGGCTCTAGTGCCAGTGCAAATAAGAGCGGGGAGAGGGGGCAGCCCTGTCGCGTCCCCCGCCCCAACGGAAAGGCGACCGAGACATGCCCATTTACGACCACCTGCGCCAGAGGCTTGGTATATAAAAGCTGGATCCAGGCTCATATCTTGGGGCCAAATCCCAGGTGGCGGAGAACAGCAAAGAGAAAGGGCCATTCCACCAAATTGAATGCCATCCGCGCGTCCAGCGAGAGAATGACTGCATCCTCTTCTATCGAGGAGCGATCTGCGAGGACTCCATGCAACCGCCGTATGTTCAGGGCGGTATTTCGATTAGGCATGAACCCAGATTGATCCGGGTGTATTACGGTAGCAAGGTGCGGCTGCAGCCTTGTTGCCAAGACTTTTGCAAGAATCTTTGCCTCGGCGTTCAGCAGTGAGATTGGGCGATAGGAGGTGCACTCATGCGGTGGTTTGTTAGGCTTGGGGATGGCTACTATGGTGGCCAGTCTCTGATCCCGGGGTAGAATCCCTTTCTTCAAACTGTCCGTGTACATACCCAATAGGTGCGGAACGATGTGTGTTGTGGCTTTCTTATAGAATTCCACCGGAATTCCATTTAACCCCAGTGCGGAGGGCGGCTATTGCAAGTGTAATTTCCTCCGCGGTCAGGTCTTTTCTAGGGCCGCTACCTCGGACGGGGCCAGCGTGGGCATGGCGATGTCTCTAAGGAACGTCAGATTGTCCACAACGGTGGACGTGGCCTCCGGAGTATAAATCTTTTCGTAGTGCGTCGACAGGGCCTCCGCAATTTGCCGAGGTTCCGACGTGAAACCACCAGTTTCTAACTGGATCCATGCCACCCATCTAGCCGCACGCTCCTTTTTCTCAAGCCAGGCTAACAGTCTACCCGCTTTATCCCCTAGTTCGTAGATCGTATGCTGCGTTGTAGCGTGTCTAGCCCTTGCCGCCTCCCAAACATAGGACTTATATTCTTGTTGCGCCATGAGCACTCTATGTGTAGTGTCTTCATCTATGTGTGTTGCATGGTCAGCCTCTGCCCTAGCCACCCCTTGTTCAAGGTCGTGTACCTCTGTTTGTTGGTTTTTCTTGTGGTCAGTCACCATCCAGATCGCCTGCCCTCGAAGGACCGTTTTGTACGCCTCCCACAATGTCGTTGGGCTTGTCACTGAGTCCTTATTTTCTGCAAAATACTGTCTGGTTGTTACAAGAAGAGCTTTATTAATTTTGGGTACTTTGAGGTAAGGATGAAATTTATTAACTAGGATTTAACCTGCATTTGATTTAGATAAAGAAATATTAATTGAATTCATGTGTTGGGTTGTTCTTTCATTGAAATGTATTATTGATTGATTTTAGAGAATTAAGAAGTCATTAAGCTAATCCCAACTAAATGATTCATTGACCTATAGATATATATATATATATATAGTTCTTGATGGGAAGTGAAGCGAAGGTTTGATAGAATAAGGGAGAGTGATAAAGTTCCCATCACGAAAAGCAGTGTAGTTTCGGAAACCAATGGATTTTCCCTCTTTCTGAGTAAGGTGCGGATAGATTGATAGAATGAGTGTTGGTGTTATGTGCCCCACCAGCGTGTGATGTGTGTGTGTGACTGTGAAATCACTCTGTCCGTGGTAATAGGGGGAAATTGAGGAACCCGAGCTGCACCAGTTTTTCTGGTAGCAAGAGACGGTTTTTATTGTTTTGGTTTAATGATTTTTGGCATGTATATAGCTTATCGATTATTGATTGGTAGTGATATGTGTACTAACACTATATGTTGAAGTTGTATTGAGTTTTATGTTGTTGGCACGACTTCTGGGATGTAGGAAGTCGGGAATCGGTAACAGTTCCGTAGCAGAGCAGAGGTAAGTGCTGCTCTCGGGAAAGACAGGATTGTGGTTGCCCGTAGGTACACGGGAGAAACGTGTGACAACTGAAGTTGCACGACGCATTGTCTGGGTTCGATTCGGTGACATCGCCGTGTGTTACCATTAGTGATATTCTCTGTGTGAGAGAAGTGTGAATGATAGCGAAGGGTACCTGTGAAATTTTGGTCTTTAAGTACCAGGAAACCAATTGGCATACCGATAACGCTTATCACTGAAAAGGTAGCAGGTGTTCTCTGAGCTTGTTAGAAGGACAAATTAGAGGTAAGCGTTGCTTTGTTAACGTGTGTTATAATTCTGTAGTAGGACAGACTGTTCGCTGTTCTCGGAAAAGACAGGATTCTGTGTGAATGTACTACATTTTCTTGTGTGAAAGTGCGTGAATGAAATGGCATTCGGGTTAATTGTGAAACTCTGGTCTTATTTCTCAGGAGCATTGCGTTTCCAACTATGTGTCTTAATTCTGGAGAAACAGTTAATTGATGCTTGATAGAAGGGTGAAGTAGAGGGATGTGCTACTTTATCAACGGAAGTAACGATTCTGTAGTAGGGCAGAGGTAAGCGCTACTCTCGGAGAAAACAGGATTCTCGTGAGAAAGGTCTATTGCTATTCTGTGGTTAGCGAAGCAGACAATGGAGATGTTTATATGTTGTAACTAACAGTGTTGTAAAATTTGAAACAAAGTCTACTGAATAGTCTTGTAAAGGAGGGGTAGACTGGAGACAGGAGTCAGGAGCAGGAGCTGCCGCAGCGACTGCTGACGTCAGAAACACCGCGCTGGGATTGGACAGCTAGTCAGAAGTGTAAAACGCTCTGGATTGGTACGTTAGTGTAAAGCCGCGCTAGGATTGGAGAAGTACAGGGTGACGTTGACGCTCCAGGATTGGTGCGTTAGTGTGAGTCGCGCTGGGATTTGAGGATTGTGACAGTGACGTAGACGCGCCAGGATTGGTGAGTTAGTGAGAGTCGCGTTGCTATTGGACTAAAGATCGTACAGTTGAAGAAAAGACTAAGGGTTCACGGAAGAAAAGAAAATGTATTATCATTCAGCCGAAAAGAAGAAAAAATCCTTGTTTAGTAAAATAAAAGGATGGTTTGTGAAAGACAAAGAGATTGTGACTAGGGAAGGACAGTTACTTCCTCCGACAAAAACACCCGCATCCTTCATGGTTGCGAAATATGGATACCATACTTGCATTTGGTTAGATAAATGGGCAAAGTACACAAAGGAAGACGGATTTGTAGCGTTCCCTGGAAATGGTTCGTTTAATTTGGCAATTTTAAGGAATTTGCGGGAAAGAATGATGAGCTTAGATCCACGGCCTAGACCGACACAGTTTGAGGCTTTGACTGAGTGGGAAGATGAGATGCATGAGCGAGAAAAACAGAGAAGTGGCAGTAGATATAGATATATGTTCGGACGGCCAAATGATTGTGAAACTCATTGTGATCGAATGAGAAGGTGGCGAAATGCAAGTATGACTGAAGGACTGTTTCCCGTAAGAACTACAGGGGAAAATGAAGGAAGGAAATGTATAGAGAAAAGACATAATGTAGAACCTAGAAGGTATGGAGCAAATGAATCAGAGGATGATGTATTAGATGATATGTTTGACAAAAGCCCACCTCCGTACAGACAGGAATCAGAGACACTAACCTCAGGTACTCCAGTGAGGGAAACCCTGCGAATCATCAAAACAGAGGATACGACTCCAGAGGTGAAGAGAAGGAATTCTCTTAGGGAAAGAGAGATGGAAAATAAGGCTGAGAGTGAAAATTCCAGGGAATTGGCAAAAACCACGCTAGAACTAACAGAGAAAATAAGAGAATTGACCAAAAATCTAGAAGCAGTTACAGTCCCTGTAACCATAGGTCCCGTTATGCCCATTTTTGAAAAGCAGAAAGAAAGCGAGCATGGTCTTACAGTTCCGTATGTAAGCAATAGACAAGTGGAACAACCCCTAATGAAAGCAAGGGAGAATCCATGGAGACACACAATGAGTGAAGGTGAACTAAATGTGTCAAATAACCCGTTTTATAGTCCTGATTTTGTAGAGAGAAACAGAACAGTAGGAGGACCGATATTAGAACCACAGAGAATGACAGAACCAGGGAATGTAGAGAAATCAGTAGGTATAACTACAGATGAATTGAGCGAATGGCTGAAGGGCTTACAAGGGAAAGAGAAAGAATCCCAAACCATTGATGTGGCGAAATTACGCATGATGTTAGAAGAATTAATAGTAGGGACAATCCACACAGAAAAGCTGAAATATTATCAGGCTGTTGTTCTTATGCAAAAGTGTCACTTGGAGAGCAAAGAATTTACATGACAGGTTAGAAGAAATAGCAAGTGAAATGGGAATTGACATGGACAAGGTGAAAGCTTTACAGAAGCCTTACCGAGTGGATTTCACGGAAAAAGATATTGAAAATCTGAACACTGCAGGGCGAAAAGGGCAGATTAAGGACATAATCACATTGTTAAGGAAATGGGGAGATGTGGACAAATGGAAAAGTAGGTGGTATAAAAAGCGAGATGATACCTCAGATAGAACTTTCCCAGCTTTCCCTGTTAGAGAAAAAGAGAAGGTAGTGACAGAGTTTCCCATGAGAGAGATTCCAGGAGGGGGATATGTGCATGTCCCATGGACAAGACAGGACATTTTGTCATTTACAAATGACTTCCCTCGATTGCGAGAAAAGCCTGTCGAGTGGTACAGACAGGTAGACAGATTTGTTAGCTGTCAAAGGTACTGTGGATTGATCTAAATAGCCTATTTGATATAATAGTGCCAGCAGACTTATGGGCAGAATGCAAAATAGGCATAGATTGGCCAGCTAAAGAATACCCGAGAGATCCCAAAACAGGAGCACCAGACCCCGAGGTAATGAAGAAATATGAACAAGTTATGGTTTTTTTGAAAAACAAAGTGCCTCCCAAAGAAACAGACTGGGTAAAAATAGATCGAACGCATCAGGAAGTGAAAGAATCAGTTCATGCTTACTATGAAAGACTAATACTAGCCTTTAAGCAGTTTAGTGGAGATGAGAATCTTGGTGAGAAGGACCTGAGTCATTTTGTGTACAGATTTGTGTATGGTTTACGTCCCGAAATCAGTGAAATGATTAAGCAGCACACAGTTGATTGGCAAAGCAAGAAAATTGATGAAATCCTGAGACATGCCAAATACTTTAGTGATGAGATTGAGGCAAAGCAGCGAAAACTAAAAGAAAAGGCAATGTGGGCTCAAGTGAAAGTTGCAGAAAGACAGGAAGCTCAGTTAGTCGAACAAGCCAATAACCCAGGAATCCAACCGAGATTTGGCCCAGGAAAGGTAGTATAGAAGAAGCTAAAAAGAAGTTTCCATGCCACAATTGCGGAAGATTAGGGCATTGGAAATCCGAGTGTAAATATCCACCAAGTACTAATAATGAAAATCCATCATTGAATCCACAGGTGCAGTGTGAGGTGAGTGGCCCACCGAAGCAACAGCAGAAGGTTGTTAATCCACAGAATCAGGTGCCAAAACCGCCATTACCGCAAAGCAGAAATACCCAGAAATATAGCAAAGAAGTGGGATTCTACAATGAAGAACAGGTAAACAAACCGCAACGCGCAAGCGCTGTTTCACAATATTGGCTGCGAAATGACAAGAATGATTCAGAGGAGAATTATTGACTGTGCCGAAGGGAGGAAGAAGAGTGCGTGCTTGGCGCAACTCTAGAAATAGATCAGACAGGACCATTTGTAGATGGGAAAGTTAATGATGAAAACATTACTTTTCTAGTAGACACTGGAGCTACGCGATCAACTGTCAGATCAGCAGATGTTAAGAATCTTCCTCTTACGGATGAAACAATCCAAGTAGTTCGTGTGTCAAACACCCAGATTAGGACATACCTTACAGAACCAGTAAAGGTTAAAATAGGGAAATTCACAGACATGCACCGATTTGTGGTGTGTGACACCAGTCCTGTGAATTTGCTAGGAAGGGATCTTCTGTGCAAGATGAATTGCACTATATTCTGTACCCCAGATGGAATAGCATTTGAGACACCAGATGAGGATGTATTGTATAAAATGACAATAGCTAATCAAGAGAATGGAATCACAGGAACTTATGCAGTATTCAACCCTGATGAATTACCCAAAGAATTGAAACAGACTGTGAAAGCAGGAGTCTGGGATTTTACTGGAGAAGATGTAGGCCTTATGAGAAATATAGATCCAGTAAAAATTACACTAAAAGAAGGAGTAGTTTATCCAAACATTCCACAATACAGACTGACACCTGAAATATTTGAAGGAGTGACACCTTTAATTGAGAAAATGATTCAACAAGGAGTTTTGAGGGAAATAATGAGTAGTCAATGTAACTCACCTATAATGGGACTGAAGAAGCCTAATGGGAAGTTCAGGATTGTGCAGGAATTGAGAAAGATTAACAAAATTGTTGTGTCATGTTGTCCCATTGTTCCAAATCCATCAGTGATTTTGTATCAGATTCCCCATGATGCAGAATGGTACACAGTAATTGATTTGTGTCATGCTTTCTTTTCCATTCCGTTGCATCATGACAGCCAGCCGATTTTTGCATTTCGGTTTGGAGAGCGTATTTTGGCCTGGTGCCGAATCCCACAGGGGTACACAGAGAGCCCCTCAATATTCAATCAGTTGTTGAAGAAATATCTGGAAAGTCTAACAATGCCTGAAAATTCGGTTTTGGTTCAGTATATCGATGAACTACTGGTGGCGTCGAAAACACGTGAAGCTTGTGAGACAGACACGATAGCTTTGCTGAATCATTTGGCAGATGGAGGACTAAAAGTATCTCCGACAAAATTGCAATTCTGTAAAAAAGAAGTACAATACCTAGGACATAACATTGATAAAGGGCTGAGAAAAGTAACAATAGACAGAATCAGAATTATCAGAGGAATGAGAGCCCCAATGACTCAAAGAAAAGTGAGAATGTTCCTAGGGATGGTTGGCTACTGTCGTCAATGGATAAGTAACTTTTCCCTGATCGCCAAACCATTGGTAAGGTTGACAAAAAGTGAGGTTAAAGACCCCCTTGAATTGAACAAAGAAGAATTGGCAGCATTTAGACAACTAAAGGACAGCCTTTGTGAAGCCCCAGCTCTGGGTATGCCAGACTATGAGAAAGAGTTTGAGTTGTACTGCAGTGAGAGAAACGGATGTGCACTCTCAGTGTTAATACAGAAACATGGAAGATTGAGGAGACCAGTTGCATATTTCTCGTCAATGCTAGATCCAGTGGCTGTAGGTTTGCCAGGATGCCTGAAAGCAGTAGCTTCTACATGCCGAAGCCTAGAGCAAAGTGAAGGAATTGTGATGGGTTATCCAGTAAGAGTGTTTGTACCTCATGATGTGGCGATCGTTTACCAAGAAGCCGAACACAGTTCATGTCACATAGTCGGCTGACTAAGTATGAGAAGGTCATCCTAGGTGCAACCAATGTGAGTCTGGAAAGATGTGTGAATGTGAATCCAGCCACACTATTGCTAAATGCAGAGAGAGTGGAGGTAAGAGATGATGTTGATCATGATTACTTGGATGTGCTTGATTTTTGCACAAAACCCAGACCAGACATAAAAGATTTACCATTGCCAGAAAGTGATTATGTGTTGTTTGTGGATGGATCTTGTTTGAGAACGGATGAAGGATTGTTGAGTGCAGCATATGCTATATACACAGTTGCAGCAGTCATAGAAGCATCACACTTGAAAGGAGTTAAATCCGCTCAAGTAGCAGAACTAGTGGCATTGACAAGGGCATGCAAAATTGGGAAGAATGTGAGAGTGACTGTGATAACTGACAGCCAGTATGGCTTTGGAGTTGTCCACGACTTTGGCCAACTTTGGCTGCAGAGAGGTTTCCTGACCTCAAGTGGAACTCCTATAAAGAATGCAGAAGTGGTTGGAAAATTGCTTGAAGCGATACAGTTGCCCAAAGAACTGTCGGTTGTGAAATGTGCTGCTCATAGTCAAGGTAGTGATTACATTACTACCGGGAACCGATATGCCAATGACATGGCTCAGTATTGTGCCCGAAACCAGTATTCAATCAATAGGGCAAAGGAAAAGGAAATGTTTTCTTGCTCCATAATGTTTACTAATGTTGTGGGAACATGGGAAGACGTGAGGCAGTTACAGGATGAAGCAGGAGATGAAGAAATGAAACAGTGGGTAAAAGCAGGTTGTGCACCCAGGGAGAAAGATCATGTGTGGGTCTATTGGAATGGAAGACCAGTAATGCCTGATAGCATGATGTCAACCATGGCACGGATGTATCATGGCCAAGGACATCTAGGGAGAGATGCCATGATAAGGGCCTTTAAGCAGACCTGGTACAATGCAAAATTCAGGTTGGTAGCAGAGAGTCTCTGTCAAAGATGCCTGATATGTCAGCAGTACAATCCTGGAAGGAAAACCGTGGTGAGCCTAGGCACAATAGGCCGAGAGGGAGGACCATTCACCAGAATGCAAATAGATTTCATTGAAATGCCCCCTTATAACAGATTAAGGTATGTTCTGGTGATAGTTTGTCTGTTCTCCAGGTGGGTGGAGGCATACCCAACACGGAGAAATGATGGAATAACAGTGGCCAAGCTATTGTTAAGGGAATTCATCCCAAGGTTCGGGTTCCCAGTGACCATTGAATGAGACAGAGGAGGACACTTTTACAATGAAATCATGAGATTGATTTGTGAAGCATTGGGTGTACAACAAAAACTACATTGCGCCTATCGACCAGAGGCTTCTGGTGTGGTCGAACAAATGAATGGTGCGATCAAAAACAGAATAGGGAAAATGTGTTTAGCCACAGGAATGAAATGGCCTGATGTCTTGCCTCTGGTCTTGATGACAATCAGATCTACTCCAGACAGAACTATTGGGTTGAGTCCCCACTAAATTATCATGGGACGGGCCATGAGACACGTATTTGTTCCAGTCAACAAATTGATGACAATAACTGATGACATGATTTGGGATTACTGTAAAGGCCTGGCTGACGCAGTCCATTCTGTGTTTCACCAGGTTGGAGCGGATGCCACCACCCTTGAAAGGAAACCAGCCCATGACCTGAGCCCAGGAGACTGGGTGAGAATAAAAGTCCACAGAAGAAGGAATTGCTCGGTTCCAAGGTGGGGAAGGCCAAGACAAGTTATCCTGACCACAACAACTGCTGTGAAGTGTGCTGGACTGAAAAATTGGATACATGCAAGTCACACTTTAAGAGTTCCAAATCCAGCAGACAGCATTGGAAACGAATATTTTGATGATTCAGAATCAAGTGATGATTCAGACAACGAGAATTCAAAGACAAAAGAAAATCCCGAAAGGGGGGAGAAGGGGCCAAGACTAGCTCCAACTCCAAGAGAAGAAATCCTGAGGAAAAGATTGCAGATTTCAGATACAAGTTCAGATTCTGGAGACGAGCAAAACGCCAGTGGCGAGCACAAAAAGAAGAAGAGAAAAGAAAAGAACATTTCGACAGAAGTGACATTCACACCAGATGAAAGAGAAAGAGAAGTTCCACCTGAGAAAATTCTTGAAGGAGAAGAAGGGACAGAAATAGAGAGAGAGGGACAGATTTCTGCGGAAAACCCCCGAGGAGGTGTAGGGACATCCAACAC
This sequence comes from Triturus cristatus, assembly GCF_964204655.1. Lineage (NCBI taxonomy): Eukaryota > Metazoa > Chordata > Amphibia > Caudata > Salamandridae > Triturus > Triturus cristatus. Next base: position 930,670,699 of record NC_140589.1, on the reverse strand, counting down.
TGAGTCAGGTGAAGGGACAAGCAGCAAGCAGAAAGACTGCGTGTCGGAGACCCGAGGAGGGACAGAAGTAGGGCAAACACAAGAGGTGGAAAAAGAAACTGGTGAAAAAGAAAAGCCAAACGAGACAGAATCTGAAGACAGTGAACCAGAGGGTCGAGTTCTGAGAAAGAGAACTTGGATCGAGGAAAGAAATAGTAAAGACAGTAAAGAAGGCAAACCAAGAAGAAATGCTAAAGGAGACCTTTGGCCAAACAAGATAAAGAGACTGAGATATCGATTGACACGAGTTAAACCCTCAAAAGCTGAACAAGTGAACGAAGTGACAAGTCAACACAAAGAAAAGGAGGGAGAGACAGAAGTGTCTGAAGAAAACAAACGAACAAGAAAACCAAACCAGAAGTATAAGCCATCTGAATGGACGTATGTGGCACTGCCTGAACAAGGAGAAGAGGTAGATAGTCAAGGAAATCCAGAGGAGACTTTACTGAAAGTGGTGGAAGAAGAAGAAACAGTGTAAATCCTGAGAGTTATCCTATCCGATATTGGAGAAGAAGCGGAAGTTCAGGAATTTCTGTATGTGGATGATGAGAAGGAAGTGAAAAACGACGGGATGCCAAACTGAGTAAATTCAAGAAGGTCTTTGTAGAAAATATAAAGGATTGAATAAGAAATTGAAGGACTGGGATAACCTGATAAGTGCATAGCTCTTTCATGTAAAAGTACAAGGAGTGGAGTAGAAGAGGCTAAGTCAAAAGACACGGTCAATTTAACAAGATGGCTAACATAGATGATAACAAGGGTAGATGTCCCTTTATGAGAAGATGGTGTAAAATGTGTTGTTGTTGTACAGGATTATTAATGCTTCTTTGGAGCGTACTCGCTCTATTGATCTCTTTCAAAGTAACCTTAGATACACTAGAAGGGCATACAGAGAATATGACTAACGTAGTAAAGAGTTCACAAAAGGTAGTTCCATTTAAAACAAGCACTGAACATATACACAAGGATAGGTCTATAACTGATTTTTCTAGCAATGTGTTTTCAAAATTATTGTATGAATATGTAAAAACAATGGACGTAAGGGATTGCTACGTATGTATGCAGTTGCCTGCCTCTGTTTCAGAAGGAGTGACTTATCATCACCTCCCAGCAACTTATGGAATAACGTAGTGTTTTAACAAGTATATTTTATCAAGTAGGGAAATTAGAATATAATCTGTCTAATATAGATAACATTCTTGGACAATTGCCCATGAATAATAAATTGAATCCTGCTAAAACTGCTAATGTACTAGGTGAGATTTTTATAGAAACTAAAGAACTAACCTTAGAATATATTTTTAGAAACAATTTAACTTGCAGTTTGAAGAGAGAAGAGAAAACATTTCTAGACATGGTTGAAGAAAGGAGATTGAGGATGCATAAAAAGGCAGAAGGACATGAAGGGGAAAATATTTGGGACATAGACGGGAAAAGGGAGCTGAAAGGTGAAGCTAGACCAACAATAGCTATAGATACACCACAGAAAGGCAAATTATGTATTATGAGGGAAAGATCCCAATATGATTATTATTATATAGGGACAAGTGAGTGTCATGATACATATTTTATTGCATCCGGATGGGGATTTAGAGGCAGAGAAGATCCAGTCTTTCCTGGATTGTACTACATTTGTGGGAACAAGGCTTATTACAGGTTGCCCGACCATTGGTATGGCACATGTTATGCTGGCCTGGTCTTTCCAAAGATCTTTCACATGGATAGAGTAGAAAATAATGGACAAAATAACCTATTAATGCGTAGTAGAAGAGAAACTTGGTTAGAAATTGTAGGTGACATTTTTGGAGCCTTGATACCAGCAGTGGGAATATCTTTGAATGCAAATAATATTCGGAAATTGTCAACCATAGTGGATCGCTTGTCAACAAGCACCGCTGGGGGATTTCTTTTGGTAAACACCAAAATGGTTGCTATGCGTGCTATGATAATGCAAAATCGACTTGCCCTTGATATCTTATTGGCGAAAGAGGATGGAGTCTGTGGAATGCTGAAAGTTCAACATTGTTGTACTTACATTCCTGATGAAAGCAAAGATCTAAAGGTTTATATCAAAAATATTACAGAACTGCATGATGAAATAGTACCACTAGAGGTTGAAAGTATCTGGACTAGAATCAGTAATAAAATGGCTGCTATTAAAACTTTCTTAGGAAAATTAGGTAGTACTATATTAGGGAAATATTATTTCCATTAACGTGTGTAATCTTCATATTATTAATACTTAGATTAGGATGTATGTGTTGCAGACATAAAAGAAATAAAAAGAAAATTAGACGAGAAATTATCAAAAAGAAGGAAAAGAAACAAGAAAGAGATTTTTGAAGAAATAGAATTGGAAGAATGGAGAGTATGTATGACAAAACAAAAAGAGAAGATGAAGGGGAAACAGAATTATAATTGAGCAAGAAAACATTTCGGATTTCCGTAAAAGGGGAAAAATAAATTGATTTTTGTGGGTTTTGTTTTATGGTGATAAAATCACCAAAGGGGAGATTGATGGAGCGAGTAAAATGTTTTCCTTTTATATACCCAATCCATTTATGTATGTTTGGATTTAAACAATTAATAATTAATTATAATAATTAACAGAGTGTTGTATGGAAAACTAATTAACCTTATTAATCGAGGGAATACACGTGGGATTGCTTTGCATGGCTAAATTTACATGTAAACTAAGTTCATATGCATATTAATAGGATAAACATTGCTTATGTGATGTTATCATGAATTATGCTTAAATAAACGAGTACTAATGGCTTTTAACGTTGCATATGGCTAGATAAATGCACACACATATGGGTATTAGCAAGGGAAATAACACTGTTTAACCATTTCAATGTATTAATGACGTTTTTGTGTTTCTTTGCTTAAGTTGACCATTTGGGCCTGCTATAAAATGGCCGCCGACTGAATCAGACATTTACGAAGTAAATCAATGAAGGGAAAGAAGAAATGTGCTTGCGCAAACTTCAGCAGCTGTGACCTGCCGGTGAACTGTCATCGCTGTGCCCATCAAGGCTGCTCCGGGCGAAAGGCCAACCCTTCAACAGAAATTGTTGCAACCTGCAATATGGATTGCTAATATTCCCATACATTCGTTTGGAACTTTTAATATGTGGGGACGACATTGAATGTTTCCTAATGCCTTAGAATGTATTTCGATTGTCCAATGAGAACCTCCGAAAATGACTATGGCAACATTTGGAATGTAAATTTTAGTATAAATAATAGTAGACTAGAGAGGTATTAGCGCGACTTCTTGAACGTCATTGCCAGTATCCTGATGTTATGCTGACGGAGAGGACGGTGACTCTGCATGATAGAACCGAACTTTGACGATCTGACTGAGGACCAAATTCTGACTTAGAAAACGACAATTAGCCAGAATAGGTAAATATGACAAAAGATTAAATTTATTAACTAGGATTTAACCTGCATTTGATTTAGATAAAGAAATATTAATTGAATTCATGTGTGTCGGGTTGTTCTTTCATTGAAATGCATTATTGATTGATTTTAGAGAATTAAGAAGTCATTAAGCTAATACCAACTAAATTATTCATTGACCTATATATATATATATATATATATATAGTTCTTGATGGGAAGTGAAGCGAAGGTTTGATAGAATAAGGGAGAGTGATAAAGTTCCCATCAAGGAAAGCAGTGTAGTTTCGGAAACCGATGGTTTTTCCCTCTTTCTGAGTAAGGTGCGGATAGATTGATAGAATGAATGTTGGTGTTATGGGCCCCACCAGCGTGTGATGTGTGTGTGTGTGTGTGACTGTGAAATCACTCTGTCCGTGGTAATAGGGGGAAATTGAGGAACCCGAACTGCACCACAGGTTCATTCTTCTGAGTGGCGCAGCCACAGCTATTGGAGCAGCTTCCAGCTCACGAAGAAACAGTACATCAATGTCTTCCCAGTGGAGGGTGGGGCTGAGTTAATAAATCTTTTGGCTCCCGACTTGAGTCTAGCAGAGGGGGCGACATCCTTCTTGGTGTCCTCTCAGCCCTCGGGGGTCAGTTAGGGCAGACCTTGTTGAGCAGGCTCGACCTGCTGGTCCCAGCCTCAATCTAGACCCAGGCGAGGTCCTAAAATCCATGACAAGTTAGTACCAGCAGCACCTCTTGGCATACGGGGTTGCTGCTCTGCCTCCGTACACACCACAGACTCCTCTGGCGCAATCGCCCACACCACCTGGCACATGGGATTGCCGCTATGGCATTCACAAGTCCTAGCACACTGGCCACACAATTATTTCCATGTTGGCGTCCTCTGGCATATGGGGTCACCGCTATGAGGCGGAATGGGCTTGGAGATCCCCGCACAGCGCTCATTGCACAGCTCAGTCTAAGGCAGCCTTCTTCTAGCATACAGGGGTCACCAAAAACAAGCCTGCACACCTGTAGCTCAATCGGTGCACAGCTGAATCCTCACACCTTGCACAGGGAGTCCTTATGGTAGGGCTCGTCGCTGGGCCTCATTCCCTCTAACACTCTTCTTCCTCACAGGGCACACTGGTCTTGGAAAGAAGGCAGACTCTTGCGTTCCAGGCTCCAAGGAAGGTAAATTTGGTTTTCCCTGGGTGATGTGCCTTCACTCAGAAGGGAGACTAGCAGGCAGTGGCCCCCAGTCCCAGTCACAGGCAGTAGTCTTGTAGACCTTGCCCTCTGCACACAGCCCATCTGGTTGATAGGCATACAACACATTTGGGGCCTCAACTTCCCCTTCTTATGCTCCTTTTCGAAATACCAAATGTGATTTAGGGTCTGAGTCTTTGAGTTTATGTCAGGGTTCTGCTTCTTTTGAAGTGTCCACTCTCCTTTTCTTCTTTCCTAATGAAAGATGTCTGTCACAACAGGCAAAACTCTGAAGCTGATTGATTCATGGAAATGACCAGCGTTCACACCTGGATGCCAGCCACAGGAACATGTGCATCAAAAGGTTAATCCTCGGCTCCCACTCATACTCGTTGAGTTCCTTATCAGCCTTGTCTCCTTTCTTGAGGTTGTCGTACTTTAATCTCTGTGACCGCGTAGGGGACAGGGCCCCACCCCTGTCTATCCTGGTATTGGCGAACCGCAAATGGTTAATGCGGTATGTACAAGTGCTTTGTATACCGTTCTAGCTATGAATGCACTGTGTACACGTTATTCTGCATCACTACGCGGGTTCCATTTTGGAAGCAGTGGCCATCTTGTGATTGCCCTCACATAGGCTATAATGAAGCAAATACGGGCCTCACAGCACATTTGCCTTTCCATGACTCTTCTGTGACCTGGGCAGCTTGACTCTGCTGCCCCAGGTCAAACTGGTCTCACGAGCTCCCCTTCCTCCGGCCACCTGTGATTAGCATCAGGGCTTGACACGCCATAAAGTCCTTTCATCCCACACAAGCCTCTGGCTAATCTCTTTCACACCTGACTGTTCCTGCTTTATGACTTGTTTCTATCAACAGGAGCTGCCCGTGTTTTATTAAGGCCTATCGATATCTGATGTGGGATCTGAACCTTGCTGTGTAAATAATTGTGGGCTGGCTTAACTGGAATGTGGGATGGTCATCATGACTCTGCCTTTTCGTTTGTAATGTATACTTTAAATGACCATATCATAAACCTAGGAATGTATGCCTGAGGCAGGAAAAACTGTACTTAAGGAGAAGCCCGTTTCTATGATTTTTAGCAGTCTCCTGAGAACATACACGCTGTTGTACTTCTAGGATACCTGTAATTGGTCTGCAGCCAATAAATGAATCTTTGACTTCACCCAGAAGACTCTGTGTTTCTGTAGGTCTGGAACAGGGAGAACCCAGAAGTCATAGGGTGTGTGCCCCTGCACCGCTGGGCTTAAAATACCCAGTACTTCAGTTTGGCGCCCAACTCGGGACGATTTCAGCGGTACCAGTCCAAGCCAGAGGTTCGTGAGGAGCTTCGTGTGGAAATTCCGGAGGAAGGCCGCCACTTCATCGACCCCTGCATGTCGACGTGGTCCGAAAGTCTTTTCTGCGAGGTTCTCCGCGTCCCGACGGCTACGAAGGACTGCTGCCCTGATTAATCGACCTGTTTTGGACCCTTGACGAGTTTTGATAGAGCGAAACAATCGAGAGAGTCTTCTGGTGACGCCATTGATCATCAATATTCAGTTAAGTATAAGTGGAGCGTCTCCCATTTGTTTGGTATCCCTCGGGATCGTTTTGATTTGGAAATTTGGAGTTTGCAAACGCCAAAGCCAGAGGACTCGTGTATTCACGAGACTATCGTAATTGATAATCCTTTGACGTTTGGATCTAGACTAATGAGCAAAGATGCCTGGTTCTAGAATATTTGGTAGATTGTTTTGTTTGGGTTGTGGAAGAGATTTCCAGCTGGAGGAATCATGTCCGATTCCTCCGGTTGGAACTCCAACTTATGAGCTCTATGTAAAACATGGCGTAGGCCCCATTGCATATAACGAAGTATGGATCCACTACACCAGAAAAGACGGTGTTTTAAAATGGCCCCAAAATGGTAGTTTCGATACCGATATTTTAGATAATTTGGAAATTAAATTGTTTAAAAAGAAAGCCTGGCCGGCGATGTTTGATTCTTTCCACTTATGGCGGAAGGAAGCCAAACAGAAGGAAATTAAGCTAGCGAAAAAGAATAAGAGAGAGAAAGGTATGACAGTAATGCAAGCAGCTGTACAATTCAAAGACAATGAGGAGGAGCAGATGAGTGAGCAATTGCACAGACAGCGTAAGTTAGGGATCGACAAATGTTACCCAGCTTTACAGCACTCTAAACAGAATGAGTCCGAAGAAAAGGAGAAAGATCCCCTGATGTCGCATTTGTTGAGTTCGCCACCCCCGTATGCTCAAAATGCCACGGCACCTCCCCAGCTTGTGAATATGCCACCTCCAGTTAATATACTGCAAGCCTTGCCGCTACCGCCAGCTGCTTCACAGCCGGCTCCTATCCCTATAGCGCAGCCCTCTCAAGGGCCGCCAGTTGTGTTTCCAACTGCCCCCGCGCTTCCTGCGACTTTGTCTAATTCAGCAGCTGCTTCCCCTGACACTCTTCCTTGCACCACTCCAGTACCTGTTTCTGCATCCTCTTTTCTCCCCTCTGTTTATCCCCCTGTTTTCGCCTCAACTACTCCTTCAGCGCGACAGCGTTTAGCTAATGTGGTTACTACGTTAATGTCATCTCTCTTTGAGTCATCCGGTGCGACTCCTGGCTTACAGCGTAAGCAATTGCGCAGTCAATTGCCTAACCCCGATGAGAAAAAGGTAATAGATCGCATGGCGCGTAGATGGATTGTTTTCCCTTCACTATATGATGTGGAATCAGTTGTCAACGTTTTCCATCAATGGGATGCCCCAAAACAGAGGTATGTCTTTGAGAAAATGTGCGAAATTCTCTGTGAGGAATTGGATGATAGTGGTAAAGACCCAAGCCTGCAGGAGTTGTGTCGAGTGAGATTTGATTTTGGAACTGGTACCATTGTGGATCGCGATGTAGATAAAGCAGTTGCGGTTGTATTATCCTTCAGGAATGATGATTGTCAACAGTCGTTGTTTGAACCTGATTTCCCTGTGGGAAAAAGGGTAAAAGCACGCCAATATCCGATGCGTGAGGTTCCCCCAGTTTGGAGACCTGCTGAACCAAATGCTAATCCACCTGTCTTAGCACATTTTCAGCGTATTTGGGTACATGTTCCATGGAAAAGATCTGAGGTGTTAGCACTTAAGCAGACATTGCCTGATCCCCGTAAAAACCCTACCGGTTATTATAAGGAGTTGTCACAAACTGCAGAATCCTGTGTAATGAATCTGGCTGATATAGATATGCTGTTTGGGAATGTGGTTCCACAGCCTTTGTGGGGATCCATTTGTAATATGGATCATGCTGCAGAACTAGGGGACACATGGGCTAACTTCATCGCTGCTGACGCTAGACAGATTGGTGGCGCGAAACCAGAGCCTTTAATAGCAGAACTCCCTGGTAGAATCATCACGTATATGAAGACAATAATGCCCGCGATGCGCGTAAATTGGGATAAGCTATCTGCATGCAAGCAAAAGAAAGATGAGACAGTGTCAGACTTCTTTACCAGGTTTGAAGAAACGTTTATTGACCACAGTGGGCAAGATATGAGTACTGAGGGTGGCCAACGGTTATTTGTGGATAAATTTGTGCAGAATTTACTTCCTGACCTGTGTAAAAAGTTAAAAGATTCAGAAAGTTCTTGGGCTGTTTCCTCTTCAGCGCAAATACTGGCTACTGCACAGTATTATGAAAACAGAGATAAAGACGAGAAAGATAGAACAGAAAAGAAAACGAAAGAACTAAAAACAAAGGTCCTTTTACAGCAGGCCTATCCGCCACGTGGAGGTCAGAATAATTATAGGCAACCCCAAGGTGTCTATCACCAACCCCAACAATTTCAGAACAATCAGCAAATGAATGGGTATTATCAACCACGTGTCCCTGTAGGTCCCAACCAATGTTCATACTGCAAAGAGGAAGGTCATTTTAAATATAGTTGCCCTAAATTGATGCAGCTTAACGGCAACATGTATGGCGCAAGAGGGAGGGGTGGTCAGCAAACTCCTAGAGGCAGAGGGCGTGGGACTGTTCCCCAGAACGCGCGTCCTCTTCCGCCTCAAAATACCATCAATAGCTTTGATCAGCAAGCCAACGCGAGTAGTAATACAGCTCAGTACTACAATAATGATTATTATGCAGAGGACGGCGATGCAGAAAATAATGATTACTAGGACAGCCGTAGACAGAGAGAGGGAGTTGTTTCAGTGCCAGTGGATCAGAGCGGACCGTATGTTGAGGTGACTACAGCAAATGTAACGGAGCCCTTTCTGCTAGACACTGGTGCTGCAAAGAGTTCAATCATGCATTCAAAACTCCCTGGCGCACCTTTGTCTGGCGATATAAATGTTTCAGTAGGTTTTTCTGGCGCCCCAGTTAGAAACCCGATTTCTAGTCCCATGTCACTTTCTATTGGACCTTGCGAGCTGAAAGCACCCCTGATCCTAACAACAGGTTGTAATGAAAATTTGCTAGGGTTAGATTTGTTAAAAAGATTGCATGCTACACTGTATTGTTCACCGTCAGGAGTACAACTTACATTAGGCAGGAAAGTTATTTCCCCGATGTACCTGTCTAAAAATACAATGCCACCTGAATTGTCATCCCTTCCGGATGTCCTTTGGGCTGCTGGTCCCAATGATGTGGGCCTCTTGGAAATACCACCATACGTGGTAACTTTAAAGGCTAATGTCAGACTGCCACGCATTCCCCAGTACAAGATCTCTAATGAAGGCCAGAAAGCATTGTTAGACATTGTCAGCGACTTGATTAATAAGGGTGTAATTGAAGAGACAAGAGGCAACGTTTGCAATAGTCCGATTTTGCCTGTCTTAAAATGAACGGACCCTTCACAGCCACCTGTTTACAGATTTGTGATTGATCTTAGAGAGGTTAATAAGATTGTTGTGCCACAGTTTCCAGTTGTCCCTGATATAACTGCCTTGCTAACGATGATTCCAGCCTCTGCTGCATGGTTTTCAGTGATCGATTTAAAGAATGCTTTCTTTAGCATCCCAATTGCAGAGGAGAGTAGAGACATTTTTGGCTTCAGTCTGGGAGGCCGAAGCTTCCGCTTCAAACGCGCTCCCCAGGGCTACTGTGAAAGTCCATCAATATACAGCCAAGCTTTAAAAGCGCAGCTTGATGCACTTGTTTTACCTAGTGGCGCTATCCTGATTCAGTACGTTGACGATTTACTAATTGCCGCGGATACTGAGAAGATCTGCAAAGAAGCCACATTATCATTGTTGCGTCATTTATCTGCTTTCCATCACAAAGTGTCTCTCTCAAAGCTGCAATATTGTCGACAAGAAGTGACCTACTTAGGTCATCTCTTATCGAAGGAGGGAAGGAAACTGACCCCAGAAAGAATTCAAGCCATTGCACAGTTGAGTGTGCCAAGAACACAGAGAGAAGTACGTGCTTTCTTGGGCATTACCTCATACTGTAGGCACTGGATCCCAAATTTTCTCTGTTGGCAAAACCTTTGTTAGCATTAACATGCAAAGACACACCGAATCCTATCCCATGGTCTGAAGAGTGCCAGAAAAGTTTTGTGGAATTGCGCAATGCATTATGTTCAGCTCCTGTGTTGGGTACCCCTGACTACAGCAAGCCTTTTACATTGTATGTTCACGAGAAAGATGGTTGTGCATTATCAGTGTTAACACAGCCTTTTGGCGACAGACCGCGCCCATGCGCATATTTTTCATCAACCTTGGACCCTGTAGCGAGGGCATTGCCAAGCTGTCTGAGAGCGACAGCTGCTGCAGCTATGTCTATCCGACAATCTGCTGGTCTGGTAATGGATAACACATTGATCGTTATGGTTCCACATGCTGTAGACACATTATTAAACAGAACCAAGACACAACACTTGACTAGTGCGCGATTATCAGGCTATGAGCTCACACTGTTAGCAAATCACATACACATAAAGAGATGCAACACGCTGAATCCAGCTACGTTATTGCCAAATCCAGCAGACCTAGATGAGATTGAGCAACATGACTGTCTGTTCAGAACAGAAGAAGAGACGAAAGGGAGAGTAGATCTAAAAGATACTCCCCTGACTGAGTGTGATGGTACTTTATGGGTGGATGGTTCGTGTTTCAAGCTCCCTAATGGTGACACGACTGCTGCATATGCTATCACGACTTTACACACGGTTGTGTAAACTGCACGAGTGCCACATAATTCGGCCCAAGCAGCAGAATTAATCGCCCTCACAAGAGCATGCGTGTTGTCTGAAGGAATGAGAGTGAATATATACACCGATAGCCAGTACGCCTTTGGCGTGGCTCATAGTTTTGGGCGATTGTGGAAAGAACGTGGGTTCCTGACGTTGCATGGAGCTAAAATTCAGAATGGCAAGTTGGTGAATGATCTCCTTGAGTCACTGACCCTACCGTTGCAAGTTGCGATTATGAAATGCAGTGCGCACAGGAAAATCACCGATGACGTTGGACATGGGAATGCGTTTGCTGATGAGATCGCGAAAGAAACAGCACAGAATGTAAAGACTAGAATGTATGTTGCAGGCCCCGCAAGATGGGTTGATGATGTTGGAATGTGTGAAAACACGATAGAGAGTGTGAAGTCGCTTCAAGCTGAAGCCACAGAGAAAGAATTAAGCAAGTGGAGAGAAAGTGTGGGTAAGTTGGATGAGAATGGTTGTTGGATTGATCTGACAGAACATAGGCGATGGTTGTTGCCTGATGCATATGTGCTTCCAGTAGTTACAATGGCACATGGAATGGCTTACATCAGTACGAAAGGAATTTGTAAGTTGTTGGCTCCAGTATGGCAGAATGCTGGGATTCCCAAGTGTGCAGAGAATGTGGTCAAGAATTGTATGGTATGTCTGAAGTATAACCCTGGTAGGGGAACCCCAACTCCAGCTGGTCATTTTGCACCCCCATCATACCCATTTGAAGTTTTGCAGCTGGACTTTATCCACATGGAAAGGTGCAACAACCTGAAATATGTATTGGTGGTTGTCTGCGCTTTTTCAAAATGGGTAGAGGCCTATCCTCTAAAGGATAACACTGCCCTATCCACAGCCAAAGCCATTGTGAAAGAGTTCTTCCCTAGGTTTGGAATGCCAAGAATGATGTGGTGTGATAACGGAAGTGAGTTTGTGGGTAAAGTGATGAAGAATGTGTGTGAGGGGCTAGGTATTAGGCAGAAGTTCCACGCTGCAAATCACCCCCAATCAGCTGGATTAGTAGAGCGCTATAACTGCGCTCTAAAACTTAAACTGGCCAAAATACAGGCGAGCACCGGTCTTAAATGGCCTGATGCTCTGCCTTTAGCACTCCTGTCCACCAGAATGACCGTACACTCACGAGTGGGACTTAGTCCTTACGAAGTGGTTTTTGGCCGCCCGGCCAACGTATGGGGTGTACCAAGGCCTACGAAATTCAGTGAGATCGAGCATCCAGTACTACTCGATTACTTGTATGATTTGACTGCTAAACTACGTGTTTTACATCAACAGGTGCATGATACTCTTCCCCAAGCTTCTGAAACTCCTGGACACCCTATCGACCCTGGCACATGGGTGCTGATTAGAAATTTCCAGCGCAAAAGCAACGACGAGCCTCGTTGGATCGGCCCCCACCTTGGACTTCTGTCAACGAGATCAGCGGTTCGGGTGAAAGGGAGAAAGAATTGGGTCCATGGCACCCACTGCAAGGTAGTCCCCTTGCCCCTGCCATATGACCAGTGGGTCCAGGAGGGTATCGCCGACTCTGAAACAGACACTGTACCTCGTTTTGTACCATTCAGTGATGCACGCATAAAAGGCACAGTTTCAGACCAAGAGAGTAACGATATTTTGCAAGAAGCTGTGCCATCATCAAGTCGATTGGACACCACAGAGCCTGAACTTTTGTTCCAGGATCAAACAGCACCTGGCCGTCTCCGCTATAATTTGAGACCAAGGCCTATGGACAAATAAAGATTTCCTTACTATCTTTTCTTTTTGACATTATAAGCTCTCCCATCTGAAGGACTTTCTTGATTTTTGTTTTTCGAACCACCATCCGGGTTCAGCCGCAGAGTCGCGGTGCCAAGACTTTGGGGTACAGGCCGAAGACGTTAGGTCAACGGTTCTGGTTGGTCTAGGGCGTTTCCCTGGACTGACAGGCGTACTCCTTAGCAGAAGAAACTCATCCGCCGCGAGCGGCCCGATTAGAGGATGGAGTTTTTTAAGATGGAGAGACCCGTTGAGGAAAAGAACTTTAAAGCAAGGATGTGTAAAATTATAAAGAGTAAATGTTTTGTATTTTTGTGCCTATTTATACTATGTAGTATAATAATGTTCATCGTTGGATTTGTATTTTTCTCCTCTCAAAAGCCCATTGCACCCACTGTACAGCCTATACCCCTTTCTACTGCCTCCTCACACTCTTTTCACCCTCTGCCTGAACATGAACAAATCAGACGATCAGAATTTGTAAATAACTCGTTTATTCAGCTCTTGCACCAACACCAGCTAGTAATGAATACAACCAATTGCTGGGTGTGTGGGTTAATGCCACATACCATTAATAAGGGTATTCCCTATTTGGTGCTGCCATTTAGTTACAATGGATCGTCATGGGCATTCCAGACCATGTTTCTCTATGCTCTAGATACGTACTCCCCGCGACAACCGCGTTCCATCAGACCTATCACCAATAATAAGGCTTTGATGAAAGGAGTTGCCGATATGAGCAGAGATATCGATGCATACTCGTCCATACCCAAGGAAGAATTGAGACCTTATGTAGGATGGAACGCAACGGGGTATAGTATTAGTCTGAGTGAAAAACAGCGAAAAATCTCATCCCCAATCTGGGTCGTACCCCACATAGGTCGGTTCTGCTTACAGGGTAATGGTCAGAATCCTAGAGCTCAACTGGGGAGAAGTGACTGTACTGAAACGTACACTTTCCCATCACAGTTTTCTCCTGCGTTTTTGGCTGCCAAGGGCACATATTTCATCTGCAATGACCGAGCATATACATGGTTGCCCCCTGATTTCTCGGGCACATGTTATATTGTGAACTTGCTACCGCCAACATTTACTGCTGCCTCTGACTATCACAAGACTAGAGTTGTAAGGGGCGTAATTAGTAAGGAGGATACTGCCGGTCAGGAAGCGGGAGACTTCTTCTTGGGTTTCCTGCCATTTTGGGGACCTATGGTAAATAGTAGGAACCTGAGACAACTGACTCGTGTGGTTGAATCCACTGTCAATGTAACGGCTGGTGCCCTCGGTAATTTGACAGATGAGCTCCAAGCGGATCGCCTCATGACTTTGCAGAACCGCATGGTTCTAGACGTTATTCTTGCAGACCGCGGTGGGGTATGTAAGGTTATCCAATCCAGTTGTTGCATTTTCATACCAGATAACGCTCCAACAGTCTATCAAGCCATCTCCAGACTCCATAAAATATCTGAGTCCATACACGTGGATAAAGGAGATTGGTCACTGGTGGGGTGGTTCTGGGAACTGATATCTGCCTGGGGTTGGAAAGTTCTGATGGTCATTGGAATGATCTTAGCGATTCTTTTCCTGTTCTGTCTGTGCATACAGTGTGCTCCTGCGATATGTGGCCTCTGTGCTACCTTATGTGTAAGGAAACCTGTATCGAGGGACGAGCTAAGTAATAGGATGATGCTACAGCAACATCTCCATGACTTTGTGAACATTGACCTAGACTCGGATTAAGATGAGTATAGTGATTGCCTATGTAAGGGCAAAAGAAGGGTCTGTCGTACTTTAATCTCTGTGACCGCGTAGGGGACAGGGCCCCACCCCTGTCTATCCTGGTATTGGCGAACCGCAAATGGTTATTGCGGTATGTACAAGTGCTTTGTATACCGTTCTAGCTATGAATGCACTGTGTACACGTTATTCTGCATCACTACGCAGGTTCCATTTTGGAAGCAGTGGCCATCTTGTGATTGCCCTCACATAGGCTATAATGAAGCAAATACGGGCCTCACAGCACATTTGCCTTTCCATGACTCTTCTGTGACCTGGGCAGCTTGGCTCTGCTGCCCCAGGTCAAACTGGTCTCACGAGCTCCCCTTCCTCCGGCCACCTGTGATTAGCATCAGGGCTTGACACGCCATAAAGTCCTTTCATCCCACACAAGCCTCTGGCTAATCTCTTTCACACCTGACTGTTCCTGCTTTATGACTTGTTTCTATCAACAGGAGCTGCCCGTGTTTTATTGGGGCCTATCGATATCTGATGTGGGATCTGAACCTTGCTGTGTAAATAATTGTGGGCTGGCTTAACTGGAATGTGGGATGGTCATCATGACTCTGCCTTTTCGTTTGTAATGTATACTTTAAATGACCATATCATAAACCTAGGAATGTATGCCTGAGGCAGGAAAAACTGTACTTAAGGAGAAGCCCGTTTCTATGATTTTTAGCAGTCTCCTGAGAACATACACGCTGTTGTACTTCTAGGATACCTGTAATTGGTCTGCAGCCAATAAATGAATCTTTGACTTCACCCAGAAGACTCTGTGTTTCTGTAGGTCTGGAACAGGGAGAACCCAGAAGTCATAGGGTGTGTGCCCCTGCACCGCTGGGCTTAAAATACCCAGTACTTCAAGGTGTATCCAGTCCCCTTCTTTATGATCTGTCACTGAATCCAAGAGCAACTTTTTGAAGTATAAAAGGAGAGTCCCTTTCTCTGTTCCGCCAGAGTGTGTCCAACCATGTTCACAGGAATGCAGCAATACACAAATCTGTCTGGGAAGATTCTTCCCCTCCTCAAGTCTTCACCTGGTAGGCCGTGGCCTCCCAAATGCAACACAGGGTCCTCCATGTAATGTACCTTATGAGGCACGCTTGCATTGAGTGTACTTTCACAGCACACTTACTCTCCATTACTGTAACCGACCATGCATTGTCCCACTACAGACACACATGCATAGAGCACACACATTCAGTTATCGTACATCGCTCAGTACTGTAGCCTTTCTGTATTGTACCAGGGCGTGCTGTTTACAAACACACACTCTACCAGCACATATCCTAACCGTGTATGCTGCAGAACACTTCATGTATTGTAGTTCATGCAAGCACACATACACCCAGCACATGCTTTCACTGTGCATTCACATTATCTTTCATGTCATGTATTCCTCGCAGGCATACATACATTCAGCACATGCACTAATCTCACATGCACTACACAGTACTGCTCTACTCCTGTACTGTACCCTTTAATGGGCACCCATTCATCCATTGCAGAGCCACAACTCCTGTGTTGCACAGCACTCCACACCTACCTGATGTAGCCCAAAGGTGAGTTAAGCACACAGCAGGGTGAGTGAGCCAGTAGGGCTCACTACAGTGACACGGGGTACACAGGACTGTTTACTACCACTGATCACTATGCTGTATGCTGCCATCACTGTGCTTGTGCTGTTGTTTAACTCTTAGTGAAGGTGGTAGCCTTCCACCACTATCAGGGTAGCGCTTTGGCCACCTCTCCCAGAGCAACAAGACTACCATCCATAAGGCAGGCCTATGTCATGGTGCACCCGCATGATCTGTGTTCGCCTATGACAAAAAAATCAGCATTAGGGATCCAGACAACAGTACAGTTGGGCATTTAAGGAAGGGGTAAACGTCTCTTATCATGCAGATAACTTTTCCATCCCAAAGCAACAGAGTAAATATGCAGCATGCTATTCACATGAGCAAGTCGTATTTTATCCTTGGCACCCTGTAAAATACAGAAAGAGGCAATTTTTAAAGCAAATCCTAAAGGTTAGAAGGTACCAAAAGACTTAATTTATCAGACTATGGCCCTGATTACGAGTGTGGCAGTCCAACCGCCCGAACACCATGACCACTTGGAGACCGCAGCACTAGAGGCCCTCAGATGAGTTTACCACGGGGCCCGCCAGACTCGTAGTAAGGTCCTATATCTACAAGGGTAAAACTAGGCTATCCACTTCTCAAAACATATATTTATCATTCGAAATTACTTTTTTGACTAAAGTGCAGCAGTGATTGTCCATACATGGTAGGCCCTCTGGGGAGTGCAGAAGGAAGACATATGCAATAGTAGCATCACCACTTTGATGTGGAAAAGAAGTGTTGAAATTCTTAACAGTTTGCATATGTACTTGAGGAAGCGGCTCTACAAAGTTCAAGTAGTCAGTGAAAATCAAGCGTGCAACTAAGTTGAACCCACAAGGATCTTCTAAATCTCACAAATGCCCCTAAGAGCCTCTAAAAGAGAAAAAAGCATGTAGCAAGGATCATCCAGTATTGCCAGACCATGACAGAATCATGCCTAATTTGGAAAAAGAACTAAGTGGCAGGGCTCAAAGATTTTCTCAGAAGTTTGTCAACGACGCCAACCACTGCCGGCACTGCCAACTGCAAACACCACTGTCAACTCCACTGTTCTGTCCCTTAGTCTGATGTCTAGTTGTATGTTACTACCTCATGGTCTACTTCTTTGATGTAGATAGTATCTTCACCACAGCTACAAAGACACAATAATTGTACATGTATTTAAAACTACTTCAGGAGCACTACACCAAGAGTACACCTGCACCATCCTCAACACCAAGCATCACTCCTCATTAAAGACAAATTGATTAAAGTATTTATTTAACCTTAACGAAAACCTACTTGTAAAATTGGCCCTAAATCAAATAAAACTAATTTATTATCCATAACCTAACCCTCATGCTAATCCTCAGATTATTCTTAAATAATTTTTATTTCAGTTAAATTAAATAAACCTGGCCCTAATGTCAAACAAGATTAAACTCATAATTATTGAAAGTGAAACAAGATTGAATAAGTAACCTGAATCTACTCATAGCATGTATGGCAGCACACTACTTCAGCACTCCAGCACCTGTCTTTTACTAGGCACACTTATGAGCCTCCCAATGCATTCTGGTCTCTGTAGTGTTCTTATCATTATTCCACTGTTCAATACTGTTCAGCCAAGAACAGGTTGGCTCTGTGCCACACAGTCATTGTGCAATCCTTTTGATTCTTCAGTTTTAGCAGTCTAAAGAATGCAAAGAAATGTCTGGACTTCTCTGTGAACATTTTATTCTAATTGGAATTCTACAGGAAAAGTGTAGTCCATAGATTTTCCGGCTTAAAGACGCTGGGCATTCTGCAGTTACTGAAAGCGTTGGATGAAATATTAGCCAGGAAGTGGAGTGCTGGCTACAAAATCTGACATTTGTTTTAAACACATGTTACTATAGCAAACTACTTCAGCTCTCTAGAACTGGTCTCCTGCTCTCAATGGAATAGTTTTTCTTGGCACTTCAATGCTTTTGTGAGTTTTGAGGCGCATCGTAGTTGAGTTTACACTGTTAATTGGCCAGAGATGATGTGCAAAAAGAACAATTGATGGACAGAATGCAGAACAATGTCATACATTCACCCCAGCACATAGATCTGGGCCTAAATCCATCGTTTTTTTTGCTCACCATGCCATTCCAGTTTGGACGCAGCCAATGCAAATCAGTCTTGACCCTGCGCCCAATGGGAACAGTCCATCCCGAACTGCCAGGTCAGGTCCTCCCTGGACTGGAAACAAGCATCCTAGGACCGGTTTTGGGCTTTCCGCCCTCATCAGCCAGGATAGCTTGACTCCAGTGGCATGGAGAGCACGGGACCTTTGTCTGGGCATACTCGTCCCACTCGGGGTGACAAATGCAAAAAGAACAATTGATGGACAGAATGCAGAACAATGTCATACATTCACCCCAGTACAGAGATCTGGGCCTAAATCCATCGTTTTTTTGCTCACTATGCCATTCGTCTGTGTGTGATCGTGTATGTATAAGGGTGTGTGAGTGAACGTAAATAAAGGTCAAATGGCATGTAATGTCCCTTCAACTACCCCCAGGCCTTTTGGTGAAAGGACATTCATGCCAGAGTCACAGCTGGTGTCTCTATCATTTTTCCCACTCCCTGAGTGGTAGGAGAGCGGTGGGGGAAGAAAGAGGGAGAAAGAGAATTAATGGAAAGAGAGCGAGAGAGAGAGAGAGAGAGAGAGAGAGAGAGAGAGAGAGAGAGAGAGAGAGAGATAAAAAGAGAGTGAACAAAATATAGTGAGGTTTAACTAGGGATGGCTGAGATAGAAACAGGAAGAAGGTGAGGGTATGGAAGAGACACAGAGAGATAGGTAAGAAATTAAAAATGAAAGGACAGGAGTGTGTTTGAGAGAGAATATAATTAAATATGTGTGTGGTTTAGTAAAAGGCAAAAGGAGCCATTTTACAGCATTACCAATTATAGTAATCAAACATCCTGAAAATCTTTTACGATTTTTTTCTCCCGTCTCATGGGCTCTACCCACCACCTAGCTTCCCCATTCTTACGAGTGCACTGGCACTGACAAACATACCACCATAAGCAGGCAAACGCTTTTATGTGTTTTTTCTCCTGAAGTATTAATTTGAGCGCAGCAATCCTTTCTTCCTATTCATTTGACATAGTATGTGAAAGAACAGCGCCATCTGGTGAGCAAGTATAAGAAAGTCAGGGATGCTTCACTTAACGGGTTTGGTCCCCTTGCCGAGTGTTTTCGAGCTAGGTTCAGAGAAACTGGAATTATGTGATTCCGCGGCTATTTTCACATAATCAGTGCTTTCAATTGGCCGGTACTGTCCGGTACGGAGTACCGGTACTGTCCGCGGTACGGAGTACAGGCACTTTTTTTGTTAGGGAGAGTAGCAGCACTTCTCAAGAGTACGTAAATTGGAGTACCGACACTTCTCAGAAACAAACAGGTACTGTGCATTTCTATTTTTCCATTTCAAGCCCTACTCATAATTATGGATTTTGCACGTTTGCCACACAAGCAGTCATCTGATGCATATTATGCAGATTTTGACACAACATTTATTTCTAGCTCAAATGCATCATAAATTACTAAAAACGTGGCAACGTGTATTCGCACATAATGGAGGGCCCATTCAAAATGGTAACTAGTCATCTGTCAGAAGCTTTTTTCTGTATTTGGTTGAAATATTTGATCTGACAGTATTCTCATGTGTAAAAATTGCATAACAATGAAGCAATAGTATCGAAAATTGTGCTGCATTAGTCCTCCTAATTTGGCTTTTGGTGCTGCATAATTTAGTCCACCCTTCCACATAATTTGGAGCTCCCCTGCTGCATAATGACAGTGACCCTGGATATGGTAGGCAAGTTGTATGTACTGTCATGAATGTACTTTTTAAAGCTTTATTTTAATTTGAATCAGTTATCTGTGAGCACAATTCTGGTGCAGATATGTTCCAATGGTATGAATAAATGATAACCAAATGAAGACGCATATAAATCAAGCCTCATTTGCATTTGCCAGATTATCCCTTGATAAAACTTGGGTGACCACCCATCCGTAATTTTAATGGACTGTCTGTAAATTAGGCCTAATGTCCATTGTCTGTGACGGTATTTGTCCATATTTTTTGCCTTTCAGCTAAAGGAAACATGTTGCACAATTGAGATTGCTCAGCTGCTGAAGTAGAAGGGAGGGAGTTTCCTGTGCTGTATTCCCCAGGGAGGGGCAGAAAGCTAAAATGAAACAAACCTTCTTGCCAGGGTGTCTGCTCACCCAAAGAAATACAAATATGTGCAATTGGTTAATTTTCAAATGTAAAGCTACTCTGGATCAATGTAGGCATTATTTGAAGGAGTCACTTGAAGCTTTCTGAAAACAAATACATTTTCTTTTTGAGAGGTATTGTAAGGGTTTTCCAAACTGAGCTGAGGAGAATGTACTTTTAATGGACAGTTAAAAAAAAGTTTGCACTAGGTATAATCTGCACATTGCTGAAATCTATACTTTAGAAGCACGTTTTATCTTTAACATAAATTTAGTTGAGGATTTTGTGGCAGCATAGATTATACTGTATGTAATGCACATTACAAATACTGACTTACACATTCACAGTATGTTCAAGGCCCTCATGGCACTAAAAAAGCACAAGTCACTTTTCCCAATTGCACCAACAGGATTCAATTTGACGGGCCTCTGATTACAAACATAGGCATATGTAGTAGTGATCGAATTAACCAATAGATGTTTCATAACAAAAAGTAGTGCATTTCCGACTGATTAGTTTAACTTACATTTATTTTCCAGTTAAGTTGTGCGCTATTTTATAAGTAGTCACTCGATGTTGAAAGATCAACAAAATGGTTACAGAATATTTTTCTATTTTTAGTTGTGCCTTTGATTTCGCCTCCTCACTCACTGTGCCCCAGTCCCCATTGCAGAATCCATACCTTTTTTAATGCACTTTAACCGCTGCATTGAACAGCTTAGAGGTGGGTGTGCCAACAAATTAACAAGAGAGCTAAGCCAGAGTCGAGCCAAGGGTCTGGCTCTGGTCTTAGAGTTCGAGCACATGCTGAGCCATGATATGTTTGCTATGTAAATCATAGAACAAACATTATATAAAATATGATAAAGCTGCAATGTTAAGACCAGTCTTTTGTGACCTGATTTTGTTATGTTATGTTTATAAAACCAATAAAAAAAAGTTTAAAAAAAAAATATGATAAAGCGGCTTAAATATTTAAAAGAAGTGTATTTCTTTAACATGAAGCATTGATGCCAATATGTCACATCTTAGCCTATTAAATCAAATGCAACCATTTTTTCTACAACTGGTATTTGTAACTCATACATTTGAAAGTGATTAATGAAGAAAGAGTTTTGATGAAGCAAAGTATTTGCCTAAGACCATGCAACTTAAGCAGGGAAGCTGCAGTTCATCCAGGTTTCTAATTAAATGGGTATGTATTTGTCTTTCTCTATGTTACGGCTTTGGTTTTACTTCTTTGTGCATTTTTCTGCAGTTTTTATATAGCATGAACTCGATCCAAAGGTACTGGAGCACTTTAAGTGACCTGCACTTATAGTACACCAGGTCACACCCATTGTTTATAGGCATGGGGAGATTAAGTGCTTTACCCAGAATCAAACGATGTTTAGTCGATGCTGAGATTCAAATTAGATTCCCCAGTTCTAAAATCAGCAGCCCTGGCCCTAACACCACATCTGGGTAGACAGAGGAAGGCAAGCAGAAGCCACATGAAAGCTCGGCTTGCTATCGGCTCGATGTTCAAGCAGGACCTCGAGCTGAGCCAGAGCCAGGCTTCAGGCTCAAGCCTAGCTCAAGCTTTCAGTGGCTGGCTCACCTGTAGAACAGCGCTATAATGTCAAAAAAACAAGTGATGTTAGCATATAGTGTCCTGCTTTCCCATACCTTCATTATAGATCTTTTTTTTGTTTTCAAGATATTGTGCCAGATTAACCTTTGATCTGAATTTATTTAACACAGTGTACTATTCACAATACAGATAAGTACAAAAACACTGTCTTCTGGTTTTAAAGAGGATTGAGAAAACTAATTTAATTTAGTCAGTGGCCTAAGTGCACTATGTGTTACTGGGAAGCCTAGGTTCAAATCTCGGATTCCCTGCATGAGTAAATTCTGTGATTTAAGTCAAATCAACATACTTCATGTGTCTAATTTATATGATAGTGACATTTGGGAGCACTTTCAAGTAATTCAGTTTAAGATGGACTGTGTACAAAAAACTCACTTGTATGTTTTATTATCCTGTAATGTTCCACTATCAATAACAATAACATTGGCCATGATGCAAGGGACGCCAGATAATTGTTTCACTCATGGTGTTGTCAAGAGGGAGGTTTAATTTTTTTTTAATTCATGTTTAGAAATTTTCACTTCAAATAAATGTCAATGCAGTGTTGTGATCAAATGTGTTAAATATAAATACTACCATATGTTCTTTTGAAGTTAATGTTGTTTGCCAAAAGAAGCTACATAGCATGCTAGTAGATAGGTATATAGCAATAGATTCCATTGTACATTGCAGAAGAAAAGTGCTAGGCTATTTATGAAGAGTTAGGTCAAAATCTTTACATTATTCTGTGTACTAACTGACCCATAATAAACTGTCCACCCCCCCACCTCCTGCCCAGTTTCCGCTGCCTTTGTCGTGTAGTTCCTATAAATCTACATATTCACCTGTATATTAGCCAGCTTACAGTGCCACTATACCTCCTCTTACCTAGGAGAAAATACAAATAGTTTCGGGCAACTATTGAACATGACAACCCTGACCCCTCAGAAATCGTGGAAACAGTGCAGTACTTTTCGCTCAGTCACTCATGCTCACTTTGTCTCAGAGAGATACACAGAATAAACGATGTGGACATTTTCAATAAGCATTTATTGAGCCGGCGTCATGCTACTGTAAAATATGTGTGCTGCAACAAACATAAGACAGAAACAGTTATAAACGATTATAAGTGCCAAGAGAGTAAATGGATGGTAGATTTCTATCATAGTGCTAAAAGAATAGATATATGCAGGTACATAGATACATGACAGAAATAATGCGTACTCCTATGATGCTAACTCGAACTAGATGTACCTAAATGTACCTAGCATGTATGTAGGTATAGAGCCAAGAACCGCCCCCCCCAGGATAAAACCAACCCCATTACCCAAAGTGAGAAACTGAAGGATCCCATCTTGGTCTCGAGATGGACACCGCTGGAGGGATGTCCAGCCACGGCGGACTGGAGTGTCTACGTGCAGGAGCTTCAGCGTCTCGTGTCAGCATGTCAGCATGGACGTTTTTCTGCTATGCCTACCCCAGCAAAGATATGTTGTTTATATACCCAAAAGGTACCCTCAGTGGTTCTACCTTGCTGTGTCATGTCGGCTGAGGATTACGAAAGGGATGACCTTTATACATAGTTATTATGCAGAAGATGGTAGTCCTGCTGTAATTCTGAGAATCCTCATGCATAATAAATGAGGCTAGTTTTTGGGGAAAACCACACAACATTTATGCAGCACCTAACTAGGTAAAAAGTCAGCACAAACCCGTTATGTAGTACAACAGCATGGTAAATGAAGGTAAAGGGTTAGGAGACCACCCAAGCCTATATTGGAGTACATTACAAATCATAACACCTTCACTATCAGGGAAGAGAAGCAGAGCAATGAACCGTGTGGTGTTTAGAAGAAAGTGTTAGAGTGGGGACATCATGACAGTGTGTCGGAGATAGGTGCCCTTAGACCATTGCACACTGCCTTGTGTAGTTGCCTAAATGCAGCATAATCAACTAGTATTTGTCGGGTGGATTTCAGGAGTAGAGTATCATCCTTAGTGCTGTCTTTAAAGCCCTCCACCAAAATATCTCACACCTGTGCAATAAAATATTTTCACAGACCAGCTTATTCCTCCCTCTGTAAAAGGGTGCTCTAAGATCTAAACTAAGGGAGCAAGACCCTGGTCCAACTTACAATAGTCGGAGGAAGTGAATCCTTCCAGTGCAGTGTAATATTGAATTTGCTGGAAGAAGAGCCAGGTTGAGATCTTGGTGGAGGGTTTTTCAAACTTAGGGTGGGGAATACGTCTAATAGGACCACATTGGGAGAATTCATTAGTACATGGCCCATTGTGGTTGGCGGCACCTCAAGAACTCTCAGCCAGTATGAAAGGTACATGGCACACGGTGCATGAAGGGGAGTGCTCCTTTAAACGGCTTGTGCTGTGGCCCTTTTCCTCGGCCGCAGCACAAGTCGCCATCCGTCTAAAGGAGCACTTTGTAACTACCAGCCGGACAGCTGTATCGTAATTCGTTGGTTGGACCACCGACTGCTTGTCCGGCGGTCTCCTGACCACCACGAAAGCAGTCGGCGGTCTGACCGGTCAATATCGTAATAAGGTCCTAAGTGATTTGCACAGGCTCACTCGATTTCCAGTCAAGTGCCAGAGCCCAGATCAGAAACCCTATTCCTCATGTTCCAAATAAAGCAAAACAGAGACTAGGCATATATCTTCATCATGGATCATTGACACAATATTGTGGTAAACAATATCGTTGACAAACATCATGTGTCAAAAATGTTTAAAAAAATGTTGTTTACCACAATATCATGATCTTATACTTACAATGGTAAATACCAAAATATCAGAAAAAAATCGTTGACACTTATATCTAAGTATGTTTTAATCCGCTCAGGGGGTAGCTCGTCCTGAGAGTATAACATTTGATAGTAATCATGAAAGGCCTGGATTTTGTCTTGTTCTGTTATCACCAATACCCCGTCATCCATCCACAACTTAGCAATATGGTTCTTGGCACAAGCCTGACAAAGGTGTAGGGGCAGGTGTCAGGACAGTGTGCTCTTTCTAGGAAAGCTACTGGCCACCCATGTCAGCTCTAGGTGTGCGTGGTCAGAAATATAAATGTCTGAAAGTTCTATAGCGTCTAGGTGTAAAAGGAGGGGGTGAGTAAATAAGGCATAGTTGATAAAGGAGAGTAATCCCACGTGTAGGGATGTTTGTAATGCCACGCGTCTACTTAGCCCAAATTCTCAATGTCATGTTGAAGTTGAGAGGACATGGCCCCGCATGTTGAAATGTGGATCCGCTGCTGTCTACGACACGGTTCCACACAAGATTAAAATCTCCACCCATGATAATGTCATCTTCCACCCCCTTTAATTGTTCTTGCATAATGTGTCTATGGTAAGTGTCCTGTGAGGTATTCGGTGCAAATAGTTGAGCAGTGTGAGCATCCATTGTCCCTGAAGGAAATGTGGGACCAGATATCAACCCTTCCCGTCCTGGACCACCTTGGTAACAGCTGTATCGAAGCTTGCTTTACAGAGGATTCCCGCCCCAAGCATTTTAGTATTCTGCCCAATGGCACCTGGGGTATCTCGGATGTGCCATACAGTGGCGATCAGTACCCAGGAGGTGAGTCTCGTGCAGAAGGACGGCATCAGGGTTGCAGTATGTATCGCCAGTTTTGCGTGTGTTTGTTTGTGGAGTTTAAGCCCCAGACATTCAGAGATATCAATTTAATGTCTCCCAACATAGACATGAGGTCAGAGGATGTGTGTGAGGTGCTCTACACAAGGAGAAGAGATGGAATGAAAGGGCACCTTAAACCTCTATGGAAGGGGAGGTCATCACCACCCATCTCATCCCCAGAAGGAAGCAGCCCAAATAGACCCCGAACTAAGCCCACAATGCTGAGAATCCATTGGACAGGACCATGTAAGAGCAGGCAATACTGTATGCACCTGCTCCTCCCTGCCACTCCTGATTTTAGGTGTGACAGTTGCCATCTGCAGTCACGCAGACAATAAGTCGACGTGAAAGGAAAAATAAAATACAACCAATGGTAACAACCGACCAACAGGGTCCAACAGTAACTTTCATGTATTGAGGAGGCCGGCACCTAAGCGCTCAAGACCCGCTAGAGGAGTCACACTCCTGGGGAATATGTTGCCAGAGGATGGCCATCGGAGGAGGAACAGAGTCAATAGCAAAGGGTGGGTAAAGGGCTTCTCCTAGCCCTAACAGCCCAGCGCCACCGGTAATATGCTGAAGACTACACAGGGCAGTGTCAATGTGCTTGCTGGCAGACAAGAGTGTTTGCTGAAGCATTTATGTTCAGAGGGAGCCTGTAGTGGAACGAGTGGGAGAGGTCCCCCCACCAAGGCTGCAGAGGTGGTGAATGATATCCCAATTGGGTTATGGCCTGGACGCCGCGGCCTGTCGCTCATAAGGGTGTTGCAATTTTACCATGATCCAAATAGGCCAGATATCCTTTCCGGGGGGACCCCAAGCAGGGAAGGCATCATGGTCCTGGGAGTCGACAGCAAGTCCCAACAGGTGCTTTACCTCCGTGAGCGATATCAGCCAGCGGCATCTGCCCTTTCACGTAAACAAGAGGGCTAAAGGGTAACCCCACTGGTAGCGAACCCCCAGATCAAGGAGTTTGTCGGTGGCAGGCTTAAATTCTCGCCGTTTCCACAATGTAATGGGAAAGAGATCTTGTTAAAGTTGAACA
This sequence comes from Triturus cristatus, assembly GCF_964204655.1. Taxonomy (NCBI): domain Eukaryota; kingdom Metazoa; phylum Chordata; class Amphibia; order Caudata; family Salamandridae; genus Triturus; species Triturus cristatus. The sequence goes on along the minus strand of NC_140589.1, from coordinate 930,644,124 downwards.
GTATGCCCCCGGAACACTAGTTCAGTTTTGCCCCTGGACGCTCGCAGTATCACTTATTTCTAAGCAAAAAAATTCACTGTGGTCTGGATGTCTAGCACCAGATCTGTGCGTCCTGAGGCTGAGGCCACCTGGTGTGCCCTGTCAAGTGTTGACGGGGAAGCATCATCATCTCCTTGAATTGCCTGGAGGAGGATTGCTGTAAAGGACATAATAGCGTTGCCCTCCACGCCCCTGGACAGCCCTAGATGAAAACATTGTTGCGGCGGCTTCTATTCTCGAAATCTTTCTGTTTGATTTGTATGTCAAAGTTTTCCTTTTCCAGGGCTGTTACACGCCACCATAACATCTCTTGGTCTTCTGACCTAGCATCTAGTGTACGTTCAAGATCGTCCACTCACTCATCTATGTCGGAGACATCTTTCCGGAGGTCCCTTAGGCAGGATTTAAACTCGTCCTTGAGGGAGCTAATATCAGACAGAATCTCCTGGAGGAACCAGACCATGTATCCCTGTGTGACAGGAGCCGAGGACACAGGCTGTGTCTCTGAGGGCAAAGGGGTAGGTGGCGCTTTCAAATCCGCAGATATGGCCTTGGTCCAAAGAGATATCACTGGATTATCCTTCTTGCTTTTGGAGCGTGGCATGTCAGCAAGTTGTGCACCAGGTCCAGATAGAGGTAAGCAGGGCTATCAGGTATGCATCCTTCTATCCCCGCTAGGGGTGGCATTAGCAACTGCAACAGCAGTGTAGTGTAGCTGGGGGGGTAGAAAGTGCAGACAGATGTGTAATACCGCAGCAGGGCTGTGTCCGGCTAGGATGCTGGAGGGATATCGTTCAGGGTGCTAAGCCGAGGAAGGGCAAGGAGCTCTGTTTCCTGCCTCCCATGCAACAGAGGACCGCTGGCCACACCACTCCCTGCCTCCAAAAATTGCAGATTTAGATGACGAGATTCTTTGTATAAAAACATTTTAAAAAGCTGTTTGGACTACTCTGGAGGGCTAGATCCAGACAATGCTCATACCCACCCACTGTTCCAATGCTGTTGGCATACTATAAACCTTTTATGTGCCAAGAAGGGCACAAATGGGTGGACATTCCTTGAGCAACTCCACTTTTACAAGAACACTTTTGCCAGCAATAGCACCAAGTTGGATGCAGAACATTGTGTAGCTTAAGCCCACTGCATTCCTATGGCCATCAAATTAGGCACAATTTACTCAAAAATGAAACTTACAAAGACCAACGGCTGGATTTGCGACTTGCAAGGAATTCACAAAAAGGGACCTTATATTCATATATTCTTTTTTTCACGCTCAATCTTGTAATCATATACAGGAGTAAATACTACCCAAGTGGTGGAAAGCAGGCATTCAAAGGCAAGGGTAGCCTTTGAAATTTCTGAACACCCACAAACATGAACCCGCTGCTAGGAAAGATTGCATAGCTGATTGACCTCTGGGACCAGAACCTGATTGAATACTTTCACTATCATCTTCAGCCTTGTGTCCAGAGAGTCCCCCAGTTAAAAGACTATGGGCCTGATTTAAAGTTTGGCAGACAAATCACTCCATCATAAAGGTGGTGGATATTCCGTCTCCCGTATTACAAGTCCATTATATTCAATGTGATGAAGTAACCCTACACCAAACTCTAAATTAGACCCCAAACCTTTGTGGGAATGTTCTTAGTGGAAGCTGTAAAGAAACGTGTCACAGTCTGACGCCTGCTCTCTTCCCAGCAGCTCCACTGTACTCTGCTCCACCGCAGATCCTCTGATCCCCACCCGGGTAGGGTTCGAGACCGCTCCGCTCTGTGCCTTGTGCCCATCTTGTTGGTATTCGTTTATTGCGCTTGTCCCCATTTTGTTGTTATTTCGTTATTTTTAGCATTTTCCCAACTTTGTTGTTATTTCATTTCTTTGCATTGTGTCCATTTTGTTGTTATTTAGTTTTTTAGGTCGAGGACTACCGGTCTGCCGAAGGCAGAACCGGAAGTCGGAGATTTAATGTTTCCTAGAGTGGCTATTTAGCCCGCCTCTCTTTTTGCTTCTCCTCCATTGGCTGGCTTCCTAAACGGAGGCCAGCCATTGGAGGAGAGAGCCGTCCCTCCAAATAGGCTCCGTCTTTTTCAGATTCGGGGGCGTGTTCCTTGCTGTTCTTTCCACTTTTTAGCCACGCCCTTTTAGAACAGCAGGAACACGCCCTCGAAGCCGAAAAAGTTTTGGAGCTTCCATCTGTCCTTTTGGGATTCGGGGGCGTGTTTTTGTTTTTCTCTCCTCCAGCCAATGGCAAGAGGAGAGAAAAGAAAACACGCCCCCGAAACCGAAACCGCCACTGCGTTTCTCCAAGGCATTTTTGGTTCGCCTCGGAGAAAGGCAGTGGTGTGCTTGTTCCGGCCTGTGCCCTTTGCAAGTGTGTCCTGTCTTCCGCAGCGCGCTTATGCCTTCTTACCACCAGTCATGTTGAGCTCCATGTCCCGGGTTCTACGGCCTGCTCTTGGCCTGGCTATGCGACCGCTGGAGCCTCTTCTGCCTCGCATGGGTTTGGGAGCCTCCGCCCCTACGCGTCCTTTCACTCGTAGCCTTTGGCTACTGGGTTCTGCCTCCACCCCTTAGAGAGCCGGTCTGCTGCATTCCCAGCGAGGCCTGCCATCCGTGTCCTGCGGCTGCCGAGGACTGCACACAGAAGGTGAGAGCTGAATATAGGGAGGAACGCCAGGGCTGGGGAGAGGGATATCATTGCCAAGAAGCAGGGAGCGGTAACTTAATGAGCTTGTGCAGAGGCTAGTTATCAAGAGAGTTCGCCGGCGGCACGGCGTGGAGGAATACCGATACCGATAGACGCGCGATGAACAGCTCTTAGAATGTGCTCTGGGTAGTAGCCTTTACTGTAGGGATTTACGGAGACCGGTGTTGCAGATTTCTACTAGTGTGTCTAAGTCCGATGTCCTTGGAGTTAGGGTACTCGGAGAGTCCTGTGTATGTCCTCGAACTGATTAATGTTACCGGATCTTTCTTTTGTTAACGGTTCGTAGTGAAGCGTCCAGAGCTGGTCAGGTCTCCGCCCACTTTGCATTGACTGCTAGGGATTGTACGGGATTTGTGTCCCACGTCTGTTTTTAGTCTCCCTGGAAACGGCCCTCCCTGGACTCCCTCCTTCGGGAGAGGAAGGCCAGGCTGCTCGAAGCTCGCCACTAATTATACCATTGGTCTGAGCCTGACTGCACACATACACGTCTAGCCTCCCATTTCTTTACCCGTCATACTTCCTGTCTGCCTGCTCACTCCTCTATCAATTGCGTTATCTGTTTTGCTTGTCTCTACATCGTAGCTACTCTTTCTCGATCTCTAATCCCCACCCCACCCTCTCGTTTGGTTTAGCGCCGATTCTGAAGCCTCAGGGCGCTGCATTGGATTCGCCCAGGGCAGTAGCGGAAGCAGCGGCACTGTTACGAGGCAGCTTTAAACACGGAACCCCCAAAACATGGAGCAGAGATCACAAAGAAACGCACTGATACCCCCTACCCAGCACTTTTCCACTTTGACCACATCTGTTCCCCATCTGCCCCAGCTTATTCACCTATCCAGTCTTTCCACTGTAACCCTCCTCCCCCTTCTCCATCCTCCTCGCTTTCTGTCCCCTCCCCCCTTCCTCAAGAGCCCCCCTGCAGAAGGGGGAGGAACCAGGAAGCTAAGAGCAGATGTAAAGTGCTTCCCTGCCCCCTTTTTTCCCAACCACGCCCCCGGCCTGCCACAGCTGCTTATTTTGAGGTCACTGACGAAGTGTGGGGTGGGGGGGGGGGGGGTTCTCCCGCCCCCGCTAGTCTGCATTCAAACCTGTGACCTGCAGGTTACCCAAACAAATCTTAGCAGTCGCCGCATCGATTCGTTGAGCAAAAACGTAAGCATTGAAACCTGCGGGCCGTGCTGATCTGGCCTGCAGGTGCATTAGCCATCCGAGCAGGCTCAAAGCCTGTGATTTACAGGTTAAAAATGGACATGTCCAATGGACGTTCAGCCCAATCCGCGGTCTATGGTCTTGAAAGCCTATCTTACCCGGCTGAAAATGTATTTATTTAGAAAACTGTATATGCCGCCAAGGCGGCCTCCGAGGGGGTCAGAGCGCCTCACATTTATGCATGTTAAAGTACAGTATATACAGCAGTCCAGTCGTGTAAGAAAGTATGGGGACTTTGAACCTGAGCACAGTGGGTACAGCGTCGGGGAGAGTTCAGTTTAATAAGAAAAAAAAAAAGCTTTATTGTTGGGCTTCCACTGAGAGTAACTTCATATACAATATAATGCACAGACCATATATGGAAATAGTTAAACTGATGTTTAAAGTGCAGGAGACCTACTTCTTTCCTTTCAACCTGAGGACAATGCCGAGACCATTGCATTGAGAGAGAGAAGTTGTCTGCAGGGAAAAGTGGATATCTAAAGACAAGATGAGATATAGTAATATTCCATCAGTAATGTTTCTCGAAGGTTCCTTGCAACCAGTTGACACCTCAGTTTCCTTTGTACGATCCGTATCTGCCTGAGCCATGACTTTATGACCTCCTCCAGGGACCTTTCCAGTGGGCCCAACCCCATCTCTCTCTCTCTCTATCTCACTACCTCACTCTCTCTCTGCTAATGCAATAGGTATCACATATGCAAAAAAAAAAGCTAATGCCAATAAAAATGACAATGCCATTTATTTAGGGGTACAAAAATGATAAAAAAATAATGAGCAATACCAATAGCTCTACCTATAATATTGCCGAGACCATTGCATTGTAAATGCTTGTCTATACATTGTGCCCAACCATTTTGTTTTGTTTGTTTTTGTTGCTTTTTCCTGCTGTTCCTGCCGCCGCCTCTGCCCCGTGACCCCTCCCCCCCGACCCCCCCCGCTCCCGCCTCCCAGCTTCACGTCCCTCCCCCCTCCCCTACTTAATGGCAGCCACTGCGGGGGAGCACGAGCAAGACCTCTGACCCACGGTCTGCGGCCTGCTCCTTCCCCAGCAGCCCCGCTGTGCTCTGCTTCGCACCAAATCCTCTGATCCCCACCCGGGTAGGGTTCGAGACCGCTCCGTTCTGTGCCCATCTTGTTGGTATTTGTTTATTGCGCTTGTCCCCATTTTGTTGTCATTTCGTTTCTTTTAGCAATCTCCCCATTTTGTTGTTATTTCGTTTTTACTGTACATTGTGTCCATCCGTTTTGTTTTGTTTTGTTTGTTTCTGTTTTTGATACCTTTTTCCCATCCATGACCAGACTGCAGCCAGCGCCAGGAACCCTAGATCTATGACCTTCCACTGCTACAACTCCGCTGCCCTCCTCGCACTCAACCCCGGAAGAAACAACGACTGCCAGAGATCGACGATGAGCACCACCCACGGCCATTTCTCCTGCCGACACTGCCAACAATCCTTCACCGTTAACAGCTCCACGACCACTGAACCCACGACGGATGCCCGCACCACCGAAGCCCGGACATGTATCCTCCTCAACGTATGCTCCCTCCACAGACGCGGCACTGAGATCTGGTGCCTGCTCGACACCCTCTCACCAGACGTCGCCTTCTTCACAGAAACATGGGCCAACTCACCTCCGCCCCTGACATCGCCACCGCCCTTCCCGACAGATACAAGATCCAAAGAAAAGACCGCCCCCACTCCCCAGGAGAAGGACTCGCCATCGCACACAAGAGCTCCCTCCAACTCTCCACCTCCAGTACGAACGACCCCCCCTCCAACACAGAGCACCTCCACTTCTAGATCCAAACCAGCCTCAGAACCACACTGCACGGGACCCTTGTCTACAGGCCCCCTGGGCCTCACGCCTCTTCCACCACCCCCATTGCCAACCTCGTCGCACCCATCGCCTCCATGGCCTACATTCTTATTGGAGACCTAAACTTCCACCTCGACAACCGCAGCGACCCCGACTCCACCACCCTCCTTGAAAACCTCGACAACCTTGGACTGAAGCAGCTCGTCACCACCCCCACCACCAGAGCTGTACACACCCTCGACCCCATCTTCGCATGAGGGACCAACATCCACTTCAGCCACACCACGCAGCCCCTCTGGACAGACCACCACTGTGTACACTTCACCTTCAACACCACCTCCGCACCCAAACCCGCCCCGTGCCTGCCACGAAGGATCTGGAGCAAATTCACAGAGGAACACCTCAACACCACCCTCCTCCACGACCCCCCCTCCGCCTCAACCGACGCCAACTCCAAAGCCAAAGAACTACATCACTGGATCTCCAACTGCGCAGACAAGCTTGCATCCCTCCGCAACCCCGTCAAACAACACCCCCTGAAGACCGCCGGGTTCACCATCGACCACCAAGAAGCCAGGCGCTCCTGCAGACGCCTTGAGAAACGCTGGCGGAACAGGAAAACCACCGAAGACCAGAACACCTACAGGAACGCCATGAAGGAATAATACCAACACATAAGAGCCACCAAGCGGACCTTTATCAGAAACAAAATCCTCACCAACGCAAGTAACGCAAAAGAACTCTTCAACGTCATACAGTAGTTCACCAAACCCCCCAGTGAAGCCCATGACGTCACACCATCCCAGGAAATCTGCAACAAGCTCAGCTCCTACTTCCACCAGAAAATCAAGGCCCTTTACGACAACTTCAGCAAACACACTCCAGACACCACCCCAACTCCACCACCGACAACTAGCCGACCATCTCCACCTGGAAACCTGCTACCACTGAAGACACCACCGCGACCATGAAGAACACCCACTCAGGAGCCCCCACAGACCCCTGTCCACCGCACATCTACCACAGAGCCCCTGACGTTATAGCACCTAAACTAGGCCGGACCATTAACACCTCCCTCGAATCCGGCATCTTCCCCAACGACTGGAAGCGGGCAGAGGTCAAGACCCTCCTCAAGAAACCCTCGGCCGAGCCGACGGACATGAAAACCTTCCGGCCCATCTCTCTCTTTTCATTCGCAGCCAAAGTCACCAAGGGATTCATCAACGCCCAGCTGACCACCCTCATCGAAGAGAACGCCATCCTCGCCTCCTCCCAGTCCAGATTTCGCAGCAACCACAGCACTGAGATCGCCCTCCTCGCTGCCACCGATGACATCCGCACGCTACACGATCAGGGCCACACTGCAGCCCTCATCCTACTAGATGTCTCTGCAGCCTTCGACACCCTCTCACACCGCACACTCCACGGCGCGGTATACGAGAAACTGCACTCGACTGGATCCGCTCCTTTCTCACCAGCAGGACCCAAAGGATCAGACTCCCACCATTCCTCTCCGAACCCACAGAGATGAACTGCGGAGTACCCCAAGGATCCTCGCTCAGCCCCACGCTTTTCCACATCTACATGGCCCCGCTCGTCGCCATCGTCAGGCAGCATGGGCTCAGTCAGCATAGTATTCTACGCCGATGACACCCAGCTCATCCTCTCCCTCATGAAAAATCCCGAAGACACCAGACTCTGCTTCCAGGAAGGAAGGAAGGACGTCGCATCCTGGATGAATGACAGCTGCCTGAAGCTCAACTCAGAGAAGACAGAGGTCCTCATCCAGGGACCCTCCTTCAACGCCTGGGACAACACCCGCCCTCAGAAACCCTCCCACTCCAACAGACCACGTCTGAAACCTGAGCATCATCCTAGACTCCTTTCTCTTTATGACCCGCCAGATCAATGCCGTCACCTCCACCTGCTTCAACGCCCTCCACATCCTCCACAAGACCTTCAAGTGGATCCCCCCTCGAATTCAGAAAGACCGTCACCCACGCACTCATAACCAGCAGACTGGACTACGGCAAAGCCCTCTACGCCGGGATCAACAGTACCCTGCTACACAAGCTCCAAGCCATCCAGAATACCGCAGCCAGACTCATCCTTGGAAGCCCCAGACACAGCACATGACCCAACACCTACGAGACCTCCACTGGCTCCCTGTCGAGAAGAGAGTAACCTTCAAGCTACTCACCCATGCCTTCAAATCACTCCACAACATCGGAGCCAAATACCTCAACAAGAGAGTATCCTTCCACATACCCAAAAGGAACCTCCGCTCCACCGACATCGCCCTGGCAGAACCACATCCACAGACCCAGAGCAGGTGGAAGAGCCTTGTTCTTCGTCGCAGCTAAGGCTTGGAACAAGCTGCCAGTCAACATCAGACACTCCCCTACTCTGCATAGCCTCAGGAAGAGCCTCAAAACCTGGCTCTTCAACCGGAGAAGCTGCTCAACTGCCCCCCCCCCCCCTCTCACAGCGCCTTGAGACCCTCACGGGTGAGTAGCGCACTCTAAAAATCCCTGATTGATTGAAAAGATCTGTTAAAGCATAGTCAAGGATTTAATGCATAGGCAAATGCTACTTGGTCTCAGTCTGAATTTAAGAAGATTGGAACACCTCTAGAGCGGAGCTCCAGAGGAGGTAGTGGAGGCCACTGAGGGAGAGGGGACAAAAATATAAAACATCTCCATGGCCTGAATAAGAGCTGAAAATATATGTGACTGGTAAAATGCTACTCTTGCCATTTTAACCAGCTTCCTATATACTTTGGGTTGTACTAAATGCTGAACCTTTAACTCTGGCATTTAAGAGCAATACTAGAGACATTTCCAGTGCTTGTGATGTTTATTCACAACAGTCAATTAAGATGGAAACCAGCCTTGGAGTATCTAGCTCTTTCTGTCTGAAGACACTTAATGGGGGTGATGATGTCAAGCAAAGTAGTAAATCACTTCACAAAATGTTCGGTCATGGCTCTTAAGACCTGATTATGAGTCTGGTGGTCCACGGACCGTTAGACTCACGGTTGTACAGCAGTTCAGCCACCGCCGCACCATCAATCTGATCATATCATTACAAGTTGGGCGGTCAGACCACCATTGCACTGCCACAACCTCCAGGGATCAGAGATCCCTGGTGGTGGTGGTGCGATGGACTTGAGGCCATAATATGCTTGGCCAGGCTACCTCGGTGTCGCCAAGCATATTACGAGTTTCTCTCTGCCACGATTTTCATGGCGGTTCCTCCTCCATGAAAACCCTGGCAAAGAGGAAACAAAGAGAGCCCTATGGGTCCCCCGGTTGCCTCAAGGCCATGAGGTGCATGCAGGGGTACAAATTAAGCCCCCCCTTAGTGTATGCACCCCAGTACCTGCACATCATGGACTGCACTGGTCCTTGCCATGCAGGTACTACAATTGACGTTTCCATTGCAGTGCGTATTTCATAGGCACCGCCCTGGGAACGCCTCAAGAACTACCTGCCAGTAACTAAAAAAGTCAAGTCAAGTCAAATTATCTTTATTCAGTGCAAAATATACCACCATAAAAGCATTCTAATTTAAAAATCCATTAATCATTACTACTTTAAAATATAACACAGTTAAAATTAGAAAACACATTTTTGAGTCCATCAAGTTAAAAACAGCATATTTCATAATCACTCAATACATCAGGGTTCAGTGCGCATTTATATAATATACAGTAATTTATGTGCAAAATAGCCATTCATCATAGAGATACATAAAGTGCAAGGTGCTGTTATATATCAGGATAAGAAATAGATGATATAGCTAGGTGCAATCATCCGGCTTTTCAGATAATAGTGCATCCAAGTGTGAATAATCCTTTCTTCTCCTAATTGCCAATTGTATAAACAGGATGACAGCATTCATAATTTTCTCATTTTCCAGGCTGCATACAAAGTTAAAAGCAGGTTTATAATAAAAAAGCATATTAGATAAGAATAGAGGTTTTAAAACTGTTTACCGGATATCCCTATAAAAACTACAAAGAAGTATGAAATGCAACATAGACTAGGGGGGACTTTCCATCACACGGACAAGTTGGAAGTTTGTGACACCACTTTTCCATTCTAGGAAATGCTATTATATAATGAAGTGTGCCAAATCTAAGCCTCGTTAGGTAGAATCAATGTTGGATATTTCTTACCAACGTTAGGTATGTTTGTATGGCCCTCACTAATGGGCGTTCACAGCAAGAGATAATACTATGTTTTCGACTAACTTCAGCCTCTCTTATGCATTCCCTAGCGTTAATATATCTTAACTTCATGGATGGATACAGGATACTTTCTATCAAAATCTACCTTACAGCATGTTAAAAGGGTATAAATGTGATCTAGCCAGGGAATTTTTCTGCTATGATCGAGGGCCAAGCAATCCATAATTATATCCTTTGTAAATTTAGCCTTGTCTTTGGCCCAGATCCCTTGCTAAAAAGTGAGGCCTGCCATACTTATTTGATCACTTAGGTACAGTACAGATAATTCTTCATGTACTATGTAGTTGGCTGGGGAGCTAGGGACTGCCAAAACTCTATTTAGCAATTTGTTTTCTTGAATTTGTAAGGAGGCGATGTTAGCTCTCCCCCATATAGCTGCCCCTTAACACACTTACTCCTATACAGGGCAAGACTTTCCTGTATGGGTTTATTGACTATTTTTGCAGAGAATCTAAAAATAGCCCCATAGTTCTTAGAAATTTCAAGTTGCAAGATTCTATATGTGTGTTCCAGGAGCCACTCCTGGTAAAAAGAAATACCAGATATGAAAAAGTTGAAACTCTAATAATGGCAGTCCCTCCCACATGATGTTGTCTATTCTTTAGCCTATTGCTCCTGAATGCCATAACAAAAGTTTTTTTAAGGTTTAGCTGGAGGTCTTTTTCAGACATGTACAACGCAAAATTTTCTATTAGGTGTTGCAGGCCATTCGCTGTCCTTGATAACAGGACAGCGTTGGCTGCAAATAGGAGTACCGGGGTGGGGCATGCACCAACTTTTGGAGCATCTACAGCTAAGTTTTGTAAAAAGGGATCCACGTTATTAATATATAAGGAGAATAAGAGGGGGGCTAAAACACAACCTTGTCGTATTCCACACTTTACCCTAAAATCCAGGGTACATTCCCCCATTGTTCCATACCGTACTCTAGAAGTTAAAAAAGTGTATATCTGGGATTGATAAATAATCATATCAATAGGGGCACCTAGCACTTTCAATGTTTGCCATAATTTGGCATGATTAACGAGATTGAAGGCGCTAGTGAGGTCAACAGAGCAAAGGTGTAAGACCCCTTCCTTGGCTAGGGTATATTTCCCTATCAATAACTCCAAATGTACACATTGTTCCACCGTCTCAATACCCCTTCTGAATCCATGCTGGGCCTCTGTTAAAATATCATTCTCAGTGGCCCAGTTCTCTAACCTCCCCAGCATAATTCTACCCATCAATTTTGAGGTGGAGTCAAGAAGGGATATGGGATGGTAACAATTGGCCTTCCCTCTGTCCCCTGTTTTAAAAAATAGGTACAATAATGCTTTCAACCCAGGATACAGGCAACACTCCCCCTAGAGTGGCATTAAAAACATTTAATAAGATAGGGGTCCAGAAATCAATATTGTGTTCAAAAACGCCGATGGGTACCCCATCCGGTCCAGAGGCTTTGCCATTGGCGCTTTATTGTAGGGTGTAATTTAATTTCATCTAGCGTTATTGGGGGAGTCTTTACGGGATCCACTGGTATATAATTACCATTATTGCACTTAGTGACTTTAACAGCATCTGGATTAAAAATGCTCTCGAAATGCAGTATCCAATCTTCCGGGGGAACAACGATATCAATTTTCACTGCAGTATTATCTTTAAAAAAAGGATGGTCGATAGTTTTCCAGAATAGGACTGCATCTCGTGTCTCTGCGGCCTGGATTTATTTATCCCTGGCCTCCTCACGAATCTCCATTTTCCTTTGTTTCAGATTATTTTTATAAACTTTCCTCAAAGTGCTAATCCTTGTGCTATCTCTTGGTTTTTACTTTCAGGACCGTTTTTAATTCCCCATTTAATCTTGAGCACTCCTGGTTAAACCATCTGAAGTTATGATCACGGACATTATTCCTCTTTTTAGAAATCAGATCACCCGCTATTTCAGTTGTTATATTACAAAACGTAGTTATAATTGCAGAGTTTATGGAGGAACTGTCCAGACAGATTTCTATATCCCTTTGATTTTTCCCTTTCAGATTATCCATAAAAATGGTGGGGTTCACACCTGACCATTTGATGGAAACTCCGTTATTACCTTGAGTCTTGATATTTATATCCGCTGCCTTCATGCTCTCTTGTCGTGTTAAGCTGAGTCTTAAGGACATAATTAGCGGGTGACGATCACTAAGGAGACTTACACAAATTAAAGGTTTTTCTACCAGGCTCCTGCAGTTACTTGATACAATAAAATGATCGATGTTCGAGAATGACCTAGCCCCTACATGTGTTTGGATAGTTGTCTCTCCTACAGGGATATTAGTTTCCATAACTGCAAGGTTATACTTATGAATAGCATTGTTAATTGCTTCCCCATAGGGGTCATGTGGAAATTGGAGATTCGGTCACCAAAACAGTCACAATAGCCACATGGTTTGCCTGCTTCAATATCACATTTATCACAATTAAAACCTGCCCAAACAAGTACATAGTCCCCTCCCACTCCCTCTAAAAAATGATCCAGGTCTTCTTCTAATAGCTTAATGACCCTGCTTCTTGTATTATCGAAGATATTATTATGAATGTTTATTACAATGATAGACTGTTTCCCCTCCGAATAGAAATGTAGAAGCTGGTAAAATTGTGACATAGGATTGGCTTTCCTTAATATTAGAGGCGAGGTTACCACAATTAATGTCACTAAGCCTCCTTTTGCTCGCCCCATTCTAGAGGGCTAGCCTTGGTACAGACAGTTTGAAAGCCATTAATAAAGAAGGGCTCAGTATACCAGGTTTCCTTTATCAGGATTAAAGCACAAACCTCTATCGTTTTTAACCATTCTTCATCATTAATCCTATTTTTAATCCCTGCAGCATTCCAGGTCATTTTTTATTTTTTTAAATTTGTTTTTATTGATTTTACCGAACAGTGAGCCAAACATCGTCAGGCGAAAAAGGACATATAAGCTCGCGGTATAGTATTACATGTTTACAACCCTCGTAGGCTAACATTCATCAACAGTGTCGGGAATCCATAAGTGTCCTTGAATGGCAACACATAGTGGACTATCATCATTAAAATAAGTCTCTAACAGTATGCCAATACAGATCGTTCTCAGCATTTTTGTTTACAACATAAGTTTAGCGAAACGGTTAGTAATTTGTTAAAGCTATCAAGATACAATGCAGTTAAAACATCTTAACAAAAAACAGTTACCTAACCTCCCTCGCCACCCCGCATGCTCGGCCCTCAATATCCAATAGTAGCATTTGTATATCAATCATCTCCATAGGTGTGTGTTTCTCGGTTCCAAAGTCTGTTGTAGGTGAACTGCACAGTGCTGTTAACTTACCCAGCATGGCAAACAGATAATGTGAGGTGCCCAAGTGTCCTGTATCCTCAGATCAGACCCTCGTGTGACACACCCAACATACCCTAGAGTAGGACAAAATATCTATCGCAGCGTATTCTTCCAGCATTGCATACCAGCTCAGTGAGATCGGTGTTTTCCTTAAGCCTCTATATTCCTCCCTTTTCAATTACGTCCCCTCCGCTTTACCCCATCTTAGCATTTCTGTGTGCCATTCCTGTAAGGACGCGGCTCTAGTGGCCTTCCATTGTGTGGTTATGGCTCTCTTGGCTAGAAGGAAAGCAAGGTTAGCAAATCGTGAGGTAGAGCTGCCCTTCTTTTCACGGGATCCCAGACCTAGTATACAGTATTCCAAGGTGTCATTCTGGCGTACCGGAGCCACCGCCGTTAATATTTTGCATACCGTCGCCCAGTAATGTCCCAATCTAGGGCAAGCCCATATCATGTGTACCAACCCCGCGTTAGGTGTGTGGCAGCGTGGGCATTCATTTCCCCCTGAAAACATAGCGCTTAGCCTGTGTGGAGTTAAGTACGCCCTGTGTAGCAACATCAATTGGATAAATTTAAATTTGGGATTACAAGAGACCTTTTTGGGGAACCCCAATATAGTGTCCCATTCCTTGTCTGTGAGTGCACGGCCCACGTCTCCTTCCCACTTGTTGCGGAGCTGCTGTAATGAGATCGCTCTCTATCCTCGAATCCCGTGAGTTAGCCATTTTATCAGTCGAGCCCCATTACCCATTAGTTATTGCATGGTAAGCAGTGAATTAGTGGGTGGTTCTGTACCTTCGGGCGACCATGTGATGCGTATATATCTGGAAATATGTGCGTGTAATAGGAACAACGTATCAGGGGCATCATGTACGCGTGCAAACGTCTCATGTGATATTAGTACTCCCTCTGTAAAAAAGTCTCCTAATGTAGTAATGCCCGCCTCAGTCCAAGCCTGAAGGGCACGTTTAAAGGTTAGTCCCTAACGTGTGGGGATACCCAGCAGAGGAATGGTGGGGGCATACGGTGTCATCTGTCCAGTGTACTGCACCGCACTCCGCCAGTAAGTAATAGCTAATTTCAATAAGTGGGGTGTCGACGCTAGCAGGGGGGCTTGTGGTAGTAAGAGTCTGTGGATGATCCCATTATCCCTGTCTCGTGATGACATATCCAGTTCGTACAAATTGCGTCCTGCAAGCCAGTACGTCAGCCACTGCAACTGGCTAGCATAGCAATACGCACGCAGATTCGGCACCCCCATCCCTTCTTGTTTCGCGTGAAGTTGCAATTTCGGCCGACTAATACGTCTACGCCCTGTACCCCATATTAGTTCCGTCACGAGAGAGTTCAACACTTTAAAGGATCACATGAGGACAAGTAACGGTAGGTTGGTGAAGAATTAAAGGAGCCGCGGCAATAGCACCATTTTCGTGATGGCCACCCTGCCCGCCACCAATAGGGGCAGTGAGACCCAGAACTGAATTTGGGATTTAAGAGCTGCAATTGCACGCCCTAGGTTGCCATCTAGCAGGTCCGAGGCATTGCGATAAATTTGTATGCCGATGTATTTAAAGGTATCAGGTGCTATTTGAAAGGGCCAGGGACCGAACCAAAAGTGTCCGCTCCTCTCAGCGCTGTCAAAGGAATACGCATACGACTTGGCAGCATTGATGGTCAGGCCAGAAAGACCGTGGAATGCCTCAAAAATGGACGCCATTGGATGCGGATCAGCGCCCATATCCTTAATGTACAATATTAATCATCAGCATATGCTGTGTGGGACGTACGACCGCGCGTTATACCCTGACAGACTGCGAAAGTGCGGAGTCTTTGTAGAAGTGGTTCCAACGCCAGGATGAACAACAACGGTGACAGGGGGCAGCCCTGTCTTGTCCCCCGAGCCACTACATATTGTCCCGAGATGTGACGACCCGTGCGTGCTCGCACCGTAGGGTTCGTGTATAGTAAGCGCATCCATGCTATGTATTCTTCAGGTATGCCAAAGCGTGCTAGAGCATAGAACATATAATCCCATCGTAAGGAGTCAAACGCCTGCCTCAGATCAAGGGATATGCAGCCTTCCATATTTCCCATGTCGC
This sequence comes from Triturus cristatus, assembly GCF_964204655.1. Taxonomy (NCBI): domain Eukaryota; kingdom Metazoa; phylum Chordata; class Amphibia; order Caudata; family Salamandridae; genus Triturus; species Triturus cristatus. The sequence goes on along the minus strand of NC_140589.1, from coordinate 930,628,657 downwards.
ATGTGCCTAACATAACTTGGTGTAGCCGCCTGATGTTGAGTGCTGTGTTCCGACCAGGTACAAATCCACACTGATCGGAATATATTAGCGTGGGAATAAACTGGTTGAGGCGAGTGGCCAACAACTTACTCAGGATTTTATAGTCTGTGTTGAGGAGTGATAAGGGTCTATAGCTCGAAATAAGCAAAGCATCCCTCCCGGGCTTTAATAGCGAAACCACTAGTGCTTGCAATGTAGTAGCGGGGAGCCCACCACCCAATGATTTGTGATAAAGACATTGCAAATGAGGAATTAGCAAGACAGCATACGTTGTGTAAAATTTGGCCGGTAGGCCATCATTCCCTGGAGTCTTATTACGTGGTAAAGCCTTAATCGCCTGCCTCACCAACATGAAGATGAGTTTCTTGTAAATAGGCTATTGCAACCTTCCTTCTAGTAAGTTGTGCCAAAACCCGCTGTCTCTTATGAATTGAACCTAATCCCCTCACGTTCCATGTGCAATAGGTGTACGTATTATGTAATGCCATCGCGGTGCAGAAAGCGTAATTGCAGTGTAACCTGTGGAGACCGAAACCCTGTAGGTAGAAGTTGCTGAAAAGCCGAGCACGCCATCACATAAAAACTCCCCAATACTAGGTTCCCCCATAAAACAACAGAGGACCAAACAAAGAACAATACTCCAACATGGACTACAAACAAAAAATGCGTCATCGCAGTCGCTTGGGGGGTATAGGCCAAAACTGCGTCAGTTCATGAAATCAATATAATATACATTCGAGTATGTCTTGATTACATTAACACACTATAAAGCATATGTACCCTGGACCGGCAAAGCAGCCATCAGCAGCAATACACACAGTGCATATCCCTTGTATACATTACCACTCCCAGGCATCCCAGATCACAATATCAGAAGTCTCTTGCAACCTGGGCCGTAATCGAGGGAAACAGCGTTATGCTAGTGTCAGATTCAGAGCGCACCGTGTCGGCATCAGATGAGTGTTCCGAGGACACCGCAGCCTGGACATCATGAGCCGCCAGAGCCACCGCTGTAAGGAGTGCATCCTTCTGGCTGGTCGTGATCTGTTCCAAGGTTGGGCCAGAGTTCGTAGTAACCATGGTATTGCCATGTCCCGAACGGGGTAGTCCAGTCGTTCGTATCGGGGAGGCTCTACACAGTTGTTCCGATGGCAGCGAAGACTTAGAAGTCTCTGGTGTAAAAGTAATTTCAAGCCAGTCCGCAACTTCCTCAGGAATCTCAAAAAAATATGATTTCTGACCATAGGCAACTTTCAGTCTAGCCGGGAAGAGCAGTGCATATTTCAAATTGCGGTCGCGCAGGCTTTTCTTCACTCCCAAAAATGTATCTCTAGCTTTCTGGACTGCCGGGGTAAAATTCAGGTAGAGTGAAATTGTCCTGTTCTCGAAACGCACAGGAGCGTTCTCTCTGGCAGCCCGTAGGATAGTGTTGCGGTCCTTGTAGTGCAAAATGCACACTATCAACGGGCGAGGCGGCGCGCCCGGCTGAGGAGGTCTGGAAGGCACCCGGTGTGCCCGCCCCACGCTGTACAGTGGTGTTAGGCGCTCCTTCGCTACATGGTCTCTAAGCCAGTCCTCCACAAACTGTGTAGGGTTGGATCCCTTGCTGCGTTCTGGTATTCCAAGTATGCGAACGTTATTGCGGCGGGACCTCCCTTCCGCGTCGTCCACCCTGTCCTGCAAGCCCTTCAATTGTCGCTGGAATTGTTCAAGTTGAGTGGAGTGCATAGTCTGCTGGGGTATAAGATCATTCAGTGCCAGTTTATTCGATTTGACCGTGTCGGACAGTTTTCTGTGATCCGCCTGTAGTAAGCTGAGATTAGTGGACATCGTGCCCATACGTGTCTCCAGCGCCGTTCGTGAGTCTCGGATTTCTTTCAATATTAAGTCCAGCTTAGCATCATGGGGGTCTGTACCAGTAGGAGGTATCACATCATTGTCTGAAGCGTTAGAGGGATCACTGCCAAATGTGGGCTGTGTTGCGCCATTTGCAGTGGCATCCGCTTGCTTGTTTCTGTTGCGACCCATCGTGCCTCGGCGTCCTCCTGTCCGTCTCTGCTCCAGGATGGTCTCTTGGAGGGTCTTGGGGGCAATATCCCAAGCATTCCAGGTCATAATGTGTAAATGCTCATCGGATCGTATACAAGATCCGCCTTCCATCAAGTTACAGTTGGGGATATCATTTTTGTTGCTAACCAGTGGCTCTCCCAAAACCCCCTTCTGAATTTGTAAGCCTGGGTCAGCGACTATCTTCTTACAGATTCAGGTATGGTCCATAATCCTAACTGGTGGGACAACCACCTCCTTTCTCTGTCAATCAATTTCGCTACAGCTTCTTAAAAGTGCATACTTATTATGCAAAGGAGCAATTGGGATTGAGTTATACCTGGGAATTATGTTAGCTTTACTGTGTCCGGGCCTATAAAAGAGGCCAAAGACTTCAATATTGTACTCGCTGCCTGGAAGTTCTTGCCACCATTCAGCTGCTTGCCAGAACCCTTCAGTGACCGGGAGAGGTCGGGAAGAGACCGGGGAGAGACCCGGACTACACTTCCCAGGTTCCTGTGCGACGCGCACGCCGCCAACGGCCACATGCAAGGAGGCGTTCAAGAGTGGGGTCGGTCTCCAGCGGCGTGGAACACTTCAATATTGTAATCACTGCCTGCGAGTTCTTGCCACCATTCAGCTGCTTGCCAGAACCCTTCAGTGACCGGGAGAGATCAGGAGGAGACCGGGGAGAGATCCGGACTACACTTCCCAGGTTCCTGTGGGGCACGTACTCCGCCAGCGGATGATCCACGCGCCAGCATGCTACATCAGAATAGTATAATGTTAAGGAGAGTGAACTGGGTGGGGTCCACTTGGCGGTGCGCCCACTGGTTTGGCCGTGCGGGGGGCAAGGCAGCGGCACGGCGGTCCCACTTCCGCACCGCCAATCTCGTAATCAGGTCCTTAGACATGCAGGGAATAGAAAAGGTCACAAAAGATTCAATTGGTACTTGCAATCTTTTACCAGCACCTGCTTGCCAAAGTGAGTAGGGGTAGAACCTATGGGTCCTAAATGAAAACTATAGCGTAGCTGTCTGGAAACGCATGTGGTTGAGAGCTTGTGAATACAGACTTTTCAAGACTACAAAATATCAGGAAAAGCGTGTGGTCCACCTGATGGGTAGGCTCCGTCTCCAGTTCAGTGAGTCCTAGGAGCAGGGCTTAATTTTTTACGTGCCAGGGCCTTCGTTAGGAGGCCAGTGCAACATGCATTACCATGACCCCTTCCAGTGCTGCAAATAACAGTACGAACACAAGTACTAACCATCCCACTCCGACAAGTATGGCAATTCAGACTATTCAAGACCACCAAAACTTTAGGAAAGGCTTGGGTGGCAAGTATTAGTCATCTGGTCCATCGGCTGCGCTGCCGCCTCTGGTGCAGGAAACCAGGGTTCGAGCCTCGAGGTCGCGTCCACATCCTGTGATTCTGGGCAAATCACTTAATCTCCCCGTGCCTGAATGTGTAATGTAAATACGGTGCTATGTAAAGCGCTCTAATACCTTTGGGTCGAGTTTGCGCTGTATAAATATGCAAGAAAAAAAAAAAATGCAAGTTGAACTAATTCTCAACTGTTGTTGTGCTTATCTCTAACTTAGACAAATAGCGCCACCATGTGGCAGACTGTCATAAGTGCCGGTGTTGATAATTAAGTGCCGGTTATTGACTTAAATTAAGGACTGCCTGTGCGGGACCTTGTTTTCAAGATCTAGGTGGTATCCACAACAGGCCCGGTTCTAGCGGGAGGGCCGAGTGGGCCAGGCCCACCGAAACATGAGCCTGGCCCACCCAAACAGGAATCTTGGCCCTCGCAGTGAGGGCTTGAAGGCAGGCGCGCAACGCCATTGGGCTCAAAGGGCTGTCTGTGTGTGCGCCCGGGCTGAGACAGCTTCCCGGCACACACACACACAGACAGTTTTAGAGATTATCACAGCCGCACCCGAGTACTTCACAGGTCTTTAAAAGACCATTTACATGTTAACAAGGCTTTGTTTATTTTTTTCACCCCTTCATCTCCACATGGCGAAAGGCGACACATCCTTACCTTGACAACAGTAATCTTTGCCTACTGTCCTCTGTGCTGCGTGGATATTCTTTTTCTATGCAGCGCAGGAGAAAAGAAGTTTGTTTATTCCTATTCACCTTTCCTGACCCCTGCAGCTGCTTATTACACCAGGGTGTGACACAAAGTTTGACTAATGGAGTAGGTAAGAGAATGTGTTACTATTTGTTTTTCTTTTTAAAATCTGCACAGGCCCAGCAGGACACATACTTCGTGTTTGCTTCATTTGAACAGTTTTTATCATTATTATGGCTGATGCAGGACAACAATAAGAGAATACAAAATGCGCAGATAACGCTGGTGATTAATGCTCCTGCTGGAGAGCAACCATTTGTCTGTTAGTAGTTTTTAAATGCAGATGAGCTGTATTTTATGTGGATAGCTCAGTGGGTTACTGCCTTTGTCACAGAGATCCTTGTGTTACTTGCAGTTCAGAAGTTACAATCCTAACATAGGACTATGACCAATGAACTGTCATCAAAGAGCTGCATACAAACATGAATGGCATAGTTAGAACTTCGCTTTTTTTGTTTTGTGATATAGTTAGAACTTCCTCAGTCTTTCACTATTCTAATGTTGCTAAAATGAGTATGTTTGGGCAGAGATACATTTTTATCAGTAAAGCTGACCCCCATGGAATACTCTTTAAATCCTAAGGTTGTGTTTCCCCAGACCAAACCCTCTTAAAATATACTGCCCACCAGTATGGATGACATGTGATACCTACACCTTGTAATCCTCATTGGCTTATGTGGCATTACCTGTAGACTGATTTACATACTTGTATGACTCATTGTCTCTGTATAATGTGTGCGTGGTGTAAAGTGTCTGACACACCCTACACTAATATGAGTAGCGCTATACAACAAATGAAATGCATATGAGAGAGGGGCTACATAAAGATGAGGGGCACTGTTGCAGGGTGGCAGTGAGGGAATCCGAGGAGGAGGTAGTGGGAGGGGCTATGGAGCGATGAGGGGTACTGTTGGAGGGTGACAGTGAGGGAATCCGAGGAAGAGGTCATGGGGTGGAGGGGGAGCTAGGGAGAGATGAGGGGGACTGGTGGAGGGTGGTAGTGAGGGAGTCTGAAGAGGAGGTCAGAATGGGGAAGGGTTACAGAGAGATGAGGGGCACTGGTGGAGGGTGCAGTGAGGGAATCCGAGTAGGAGGTCAAGAGGGGGAGGGGCTATGGGGAGATGAGGGGCACTTGTGGTGTGCGGCAGTGAGGGAATCCGAGGAGGAGGTCAATAGGGGGGGGGGGCAATGGAGGGATGGGGGGCACTGTTGGAAGGTGGTATAAAGGTATTTACAGAGAAAGAGGTTATTGGTGAGGCGCCAAAAAATACATTCCCATCAGCACTTCAGCTGGCCCTGTCATGGCCTTTCTGTTTTTTGTTGATTTAATTAGCAGTTGGGTCATAAGGGCTACTGTGGAACATACTTTAAAGCGTGTGCTAATTAGATTCACTGCTATATCCAATGTTTTAAGTTTGAAGGGGATTTTACTAAGGTTTTTACCGGAAAAATGAAAGTGGAGCCCGATGGTGCCTGATATGGGGCTAGGGCCCAAGGTCAACTGTGAGATAAGGTGCACTGGAGAGGAGTAGTGGATAATCAAGCCTGTAAGGGAGTACGTTGCAGAGTCCGGGGTCAGGCGGAGGTAGTATTGAAGAGGGATTCTCCCTGGGGCTCGCACAGAGGGAGCCCGAGAAGTGTCACTTGCCTGATACCTACCACCCCAGAAACCTCCTCTTCCCATCAAAGGAACATTACATGGAAAAAAAACACTTTTTGAGAGTGATAATATTTAGAAAGAGATTTGGAAAAGAGTGCGTTTTACTGGGCCTTGTAAGACTAAGGAGAGATAAAGGAGGGCCCTGAAGAAGGCCTGCCCAGACATATATGCGACAAATCGAGCCCGCAGTGGCCCACCCAAATACACCCTTGGCTCACCCAAATAAAAATTACTGGAGCCGGGCCTGATCCACAACCATGGCCTCATAAACCCAGATGTTAAAGTCCCTTAGGACTAGTAAATTGGTAGAAAACAATGCATACAGGGTCCCCAAGACAAACTGCAAAACCACCTAAAAGGCCTACACACTAATGAGAAAGAGATAGTAGGCGAACAAAATAATCACATTTAGGGGGCGGGGGGGAGGCAACTGTTAGATCAGTCTACAAACGAAAATAGCAAACCCACCCCCTTGCCTGTCTTATTCATCTAAATTAAGGAAAACACGACTTGAGACCAGTGCTGAGGCTATATTTTCATTGACTTTCCGTCATAGAGAACGACACATGTACATGAACCACTTGTACACCTAAAATAGACAATGACTTTCCTGAAGCATTCCAAGAATGCAGCCTGGTGCAGCCCAGTTATGCTAAGTGAAGCACACTGAAATTAATCAGTAGTTTCAAGCAAATTGAAAAACATTCCCAATTTCAACACATCTTCAGCTCTATGAAGATGTTCTATATTATTAACTCTACGTGTGCGTTGGCCGAGCAGCCTTTGTAATACACTCCTTGAGCGAGGTTTCCATGACAAACAAAGCATCAACCTGAGAGTTTAAACCATATTTAGGTTTAATTGTATTCATTGGTGTCTGTCAGTTCCCAAGGGTTTCTCTAAGTCAGGGACCCTAAAGCCTTGTTCCTGTGATGATTTTTCGGACCAAGACTTGTTGCACTTTATGTTTTTCTGCGGTTTTTATAGTGATTTACGGTTTAAATAAATTGTACCTCTTTTAAAAAATTGCCATCTTGCACAAGTAAGACCTGCCCTGATATATCTGCAAATGCTGTCCTCACCCCCAATATGTTATGGGGTTACGCGTTTTTTTTTGGTTGGGGCTGTACGCAGAAGAAAAAACTTTGATCAGCCATAGAACTGGGTTGGGTTTTGCAGTCCCAAAGGAAGAAATGTTTTTGAACTTGTATGATTATCTTTTTTAGTATTGATTTTGCATAATGTTCATTATTATCAATGTATTTGCTGATACCATAGGTTTTATCACGATATACTAAATATATACAAGTAACTGATTTAAAACAATTATAGATGTAAAAGTAGCTCTGCTCTTCTCATTACTATGTATTTGTACTGTATTTTTGGGTCATTCTTTGTGTAAATGTACTTATGGCCATAATGCGGCCGAATAAAGTTTTATTGAATTGAATTGAATTGAGTTTAAAATAGGATCCAAAATTTCTTTGCCTATATATAGATAACGAGTAGTTGATTATCGTCATCACAGAAAGATTGGGGTGTGTCCAGTCCTTTGTGGCTGGTTTCAGCAGTGGTCTCAGATCAATGAGACAGATCTCCATCTGGTTATTGGGGGACTCCTGCCAGTAGGTTGATTACAGGTGATGCTCAGAAGTGCATTTCTGTGTGTGCCCGGCAGAAACGATGGTGCAGGAGCAAAGTATCTTGCTATATGCCAGTACAGCACACAGACGGGGCACAGGTCGGCTTGCCTTTGGTTTGCCACTGGTGTGCCATCTTCATGTCCAAATATGCATTGCTGATAATTACTATGAGGGTGGACACATGGGTGTCAATACACCAAAATGCCAGGGGTAGCGGAAGAGACATCACACGCCATTTAACCATTACTTTCTCTCACACACATGCTTACACATACTAACACATTCACACACTCACGCACATAAACACACTCTCACCGCAAGCAAGCACACAACATACATTTAACAGCCTTTTTTTACATACCTTAGCTTCCAGATAAGGGAAACAGTGTTTACAATGCTGTTTCCGCAACGCAGTGCTATTACAACACAGTTGTTACAACAACTGCGTTGTTAGTATGCAATACCTTTACATCGCAAGTCATTACAACAACTTGCTGTAGGGGACGCAAAGGTATTGGATATAAAAACCAACACCTTCCCTGCTGTTGCGCAAACTGCAGTAGGAATAGTAATAATATTCGTAAGTCCAGGGCACCTCCTACAGCAAGTCGTTGTAATGACTTGCGATGTAAAGGTATTGCGTACTAACAACGCGGTTGTAGTAACAACCGCGTTGTAATAGCATGCGATGTTTTTACATGCGTTGTAACATGCTATATTCCCACATAGGGTCATATTCCAGCTAATGTGCTCCATTTTTTTTACTACACTAATAGTGAATAATATTAATAACTATTTATATAATTAAAAAAATTACAGAAACCCAGGCAAGTGGAGCTCCAACCAGCGTCCATCAGGAAGAGCTGCCTCTGTGTTCCAGGCACTGATTTTGTCATCTCTGAGGCCTTGAGTCGCAAAAGTAGTGCCAGGGGCGGCAAGAGGCAAGCCAGGGGTCTCAGCTGCGACCCCTGGCGACCCCTAAAGGCATCCATGGGTGGGCAGAATCACTTGTCAGGGCAGCTTGACACACCAAGCTCAAATCTGCAAGACTTATTAGAGCAGGCAGGGAAGCAGAGGATTTTGCAACATGGAGGGACAAATTATGTGTCAAGGTTTTCTAAATTATACAGCAAAAAAAAAGCAAATTATGCAACTCATTCTCTGTCAGTATCATTTTCATCAAGTTTAGCTATAAACAACAATTATTGTGGAATCTGCAAATGTGCCAATATATGTGGCATAAGCAGTAAATGCATAATCATGTGATAAGTGTTGCAGTCCCATGATCACATAAATCCTCTGGCCCTCGGCATTGTCCATTGTTTAATCAACAATTAATTCATGAAACTTAAGCCTAAACATTCTAATAAAATCAGTGCCCATTGTTAACTGAACTCTGAAGAAACAGCTTGTTCAACCCAATTACCTCAAAATAAACATGTTACATAAAAATGTGCGATGGGTAACATGTAATATGATCTTACGTTGCCATCTTGGGGTTATGATGAAATTTTTAAACCCCTGTGAAACTGCGAAAGAAGGTAGACATTGGATGAGACGTACAAATGTCTGCGTGAGACAAATTCTCAAATCATTGACTGGTGCACAGGAATAGTCTGGCAAATCATCACCACCTCCTCAAAACATTCCTGTACCTGGGATGACTACACTTGAAGAAGACAGCCCTGCTATAGAAGGGAAGTCTCTGATACCCCTGATTTCTACTTCCATTCAAGGACTGGAACTGCTATTTGAAGGTCACTGACTGACCAAACGTTTGCCTGCATCAAACACTCAAATATAGCAGTATTCCTAAATCAAAGAGGACCCAACCCATCACACAACTTTTTCCAGCAGTTGAAGAAAGTGTTATCTAAAACTTTTTTCGACCTCCCATTGACCAAAACACCGTGATAAGGCTTTCCAAGAGAAGACAGGTGGACATGAAAACGAAGGACCTGTTTCACACAATTAAACTTGAACTTTCGTGTAAGTTTACAATATTTTTGGTATTCACAAACTACGAGTTCAATTTTACTAACAGTAATTTTACGACTGCAGGACACCACCCTTGTGATGAAGACTCCGCACATAAAAATATTGGCCTGTCATATCTTTTTATATGTAGTTCTCTGTCCCAACTGTCGAGTCTCCGTACTCGTAAAATTAAACTTATAGTTCACGAATCATGCCCCAAGTTCACCCCATTTAGAGTTTTTTCCCCACTCTGAAATCAGGTTCAGCAGGATTTCACAGCAACAGTGTCCCACCTGGTGGAGCCCTGCCCAGCTACAGCTTCCAGCCTTGCTAAGCAGAAGGATCTTGAGCACCAGAAAGTGACTAAATCAAAAATGAAAACCTTAGACAGGGGCTGAGTTGCGAGGTGGGGATGCTGGAGCCATGCGATTCTTCTTAGATGCTCCGGTCGGGCGTCTCTGTAACTCTCTGCACCATTTACTTTCGGTTAACCAAGCCGTTATCACTGTGATTCTAAATATGCCCTCAGGTGCCATGCGTGAGTCTCGTTGAGCATTTGATTGTGCCTATTGTCGTTCTGCTTCAGATAGAATTCAGCATTTCTCAGCGTGTTTTCGGCATGCTAGCACTTGTTTTGTGTCAGTTTGATGTCAGCTCGAAGGTCCGATCGGCGGAGCTCCACCAGGTAGCTGCTTACTCAGTCGCCATCTTGCCCACCTCGTATCATTCTGCGGCGACGCGACCCTATCGACTCTCTATCGGCTCCTGGCCTGCGCAGGTACGGAGAAAAGCGCACTACACTCCAGTCAGATTTCCTTCAGTGAACCGAGACAGCTGACACGTCTTCCTCACTGGAGAACAGGCAAGCAAGCGAAAATGACGGGGCAGGGGGTCAAAACAAATAAATTAGTTAAAAATAAAACTAGCAACATTGTATCCCCCGTTGCATCTGCTGATGCACAGTCAAGTCTCCCTGAAGGGCGGCAGAGACAACCTTCAACCCGTGGAGTCAAATACAGAGAGCAAGTAGAAAGAGGGAAGTCTCCGGACATAAATGATTAAGCCTCCAAGCAAATTAAGAAAATTCAAGTAAAAAAACTAAAGCACAATGATACTAATCATGGACACTGTTCTCAGCCCCTAATCTCTCATATCTTTGGGTCTAGCGAAGGGAAGCAAGTCAATGCTGAGCCTGCTTAGAGACTAACATTAGAGAGTTTGCAACACCCCTCTCATGAAACCCAAGAAACTTAGCAGAATCCCCCGGAAAGCTCAACAGCAATACCAACTTTAGACACTGTTCTAGACCCTGTTCCAGCCATAACAATTTCTGCACCGCTAGAAAACTCAGAAGCAGCTGAGTGTGCTGCCCCTGAAAATCATGAGGTTAGGACGGTGCAAATTGAGAATGGGCTCTTAGCTGGATCTCAAAACCCAGACACAAGAACAGCCGAAATAGAGTCTTTCGCTAAAGAGCTTTAAAAGCCTTCAAAGTCGTATGACATACCACAAGTGAACCCTGATGGTGTGCCATTTCAGCAACCAATGACACCTGGCAGAAGGGACAAAACTATGTCAGTGACCGATGAATCCGAGATGTACGAGACCGGGCTTTCAACGTCCAGCGATGGAGAAGGACATGATTGCGGGAATAGCTCGGATTCAGAGGCAGTAGGGCAAACCGCGGCACAAAAAGAGAAATCCTGGGGGGGAAAAGAAAAGACAAAGCAGATGCAGGAGTGGAGAAAATCTGGATCATGGAAGTAATCCTGAACTCAGGTGGGACTATTCATCGTCTCAATTGATGACTCCCTCAGAATGCACTGTATGCGCCGGCGTAAATTCTTAATTCAAGCGAGCCACGGGGGTCAATAACGTTAGCGGCAAGGATGATCCCACCTTGGCAGAAGTTCTATATTCCATCAAGAGCTTCCAAGAAGAGGTCAAATCAGACAAAAGGAAAAATCGACAAGCCACACAAAAAATACAAGGTGCAATAAGGAAAGTGGGTCGTACATGTGCAGAAATTGCTGATAGAATGACGTCTGTAGAGGTGCGCACATAGAATCTTGAGAAATACGTCTCCTCTCTGAAAGCACAGGAGTAAGAACAAAAAGGAATAGTTAAGGAGTTAAAGATGAAGCTAGAGGAACAAGAAAACCGAATGTGTCGTAATAACCTCAGTTTTCTTGGGATCACGGAAGGAGTCGAAGGGAATGACCCCAGGGCGTATATGATTTCACTCCTGAAAGGCGCATTTCCTGAGCTGCAGGGCTGGGATTTCGAGAAGGAGTTACAGCGAGTACACCGCTTCCCATTAACAATTCCTAAACGCCCCCAATCTCCTGCGCAATATCCTCGCACCATGCTAGTTTTTTTGGGGAACTTTCTCTTACGCCAGACACTCTTTGATCTAGCAAGACCAACTAGTAAGAGGTAGTTCAATGGAGTTAAGTTTTTTACTAGGCCTGACTTCGCCCATCCAACAGTGGAGCGGAGGTGGAGGTTAAGACAACTCTGCGCCCCTTTTCAACAAGTGGGAGCATCTGTATACTTACGGAATCCGGCACGCCTAAAGATTGTCTACAAGGGAGTTACAGGCAGCTTCATCTCTGAAGTTCAAGCCCAATCCTATCTGCAGGAGATTACTGAGTCAACCAAAGGTGCAAACAAACACTAATGGAAGGGGGGAAAGAAAAGAAAGAAGAATCTTAGCGATTTTGGACTAATGACTCTTAGAAACTAATTGAACACTAATTGAATGCTTCCGAAATGTCATAGGCTGATTTAAAGGGATGGGGGCTAAGGGCAAGGAGGTTGCATTTGCAAGGTTAAATGAGCATAAACAAGCGGAGTTTTAAAAGGAGGAAAATTAAAAATTAAAAAAAATTGGGCTCACAGCACAAATGTGGTATTCAGCTCGGGTTCGATCGGGGGGCCTACAAGGTTCCTGACAGCCCAGACGCCCTCACCCTGGCTCTGGGTAAGCCAGGTAGTCTCAATGGCTGGTTGTGGGTGGGGGGTGGGGGGAGGAGGGGCAAGGGTAAGGGGTTGGCACCAAGAGTTTTTACTTGAGGGTTTTTGTTGTTCTATCTTATTTTTGGTCAGGGGTCAAGCAAAGCGAAACCACTTATTGGACTAAATGAGTAAATTACGTATTGCAACAATTAATATATGTGGCCTAAATGATCCAAAGAAACGCCGTAACACTGCAGTCGCACTTAGACTTCTCAAAGCTGACATCTTATGTCTCCAGGAGACACACATCGATAGGACACAGATACATCTACTAGGCACACTCGGTTTTACAGTAGTTGGGGCAACAACACAAAGTGCCAGGACACGGGGGTGGCAATACTAAGCCCCAAAGGTTCACTTCAATTTACACGCACATCTGCTGATCAAAATGGGAGGTAGGTCATTACGGTATGCCGCAGGGAAAATGGGGATTCTATCACTGTATGTGCAATCTACGGCAGCGTTATTGATGACCCTCTAATTTTTGAATATCTGATCAATGAGCTGGCTGAGTGGCCTCTACCACTTATCATGTGCGGAGATTTTAATATAAATCTTCCCGCAAACCAAGATATATCCGCAGATAAAAATTGGAGTTACAATGGTAGGAAACCCAAGGTGTTTAGGGCCTTGAGGATTTTAAGCCAAGAACAGGCTCTCATGGATATTTGGCATTCTCAACATTCCGCAGATCCTGGCCACACTTTCTATTCCTTTCCGCACAATAAATTGGTGAGATTGGATTATATTTTCATATCGCATTCTATTCTTCACAAGTGTACAGTAGAAAAGACCACACGCATCGTGTCTGATCATAATCCCTTAGTTCTTGAGATTAGAGGGGAAAATATAGTCAATCGGATATGGTTAGTTGGACGTTTGAACGGTCTTTACTGTTAAATAATGATTATTGTAATCATATGAGGCAGTGGCTCCCCCAATTTATCAAAGAAAATCTTGGCAGTACTAAGATTGAAGTGGTTTGGGACGCATTGAAATCTGCAGTAAAGGGAGAGACACTGAGCTTTTCACTTGCTCTAAATAAGAAAAAACGCCAATTTTTAGAATCTCTGCAAAGGCAACTTGCAGCTGCAGAAGAGAATTTAATTACGACACATAGAGATGGCAACGACCCTGCTGATGCTTTGGTCAAATTAATGTCAGCCAAATCGGCGGTTATGGAGGTAATTTCCAAAAAAGCTGCAGAAAGATTGGAAACCTGGAGAAACGAGGCAGACGAGTGTAGTGAGCAGGTCGGACATCACCTTGCGATCCGGGCCAGGCAAGAAGCTACAAGGAATACGATTACTTCAGTGTGTGATGCCACCCAGACTATAATCTCAGACCCTGTAGGTATTCGCAAAGAGTTTCCCTGCTCAAACGATATTACGTATTATTTCAACCAGATCTTAACAGAACAGATATCGCAAGATGATCAGACTCAGTTGAAAGAGTCCCCCCAAAGGGTTGAGGCCCTGATATGCATTAACAGCCTCCCCAATGGTAAAACCACTGGATTAGATAATATTCCAGTAGAATATTATAAAATGTGCTACAGAGTTAAAAGAGGTAATATTTCCCTTGTTTGTACATGTTTTTAAGGGGGGGAATCCACCAGCATCATGGTCATAAGCAAAAATTATCGTTTTTTTAAAAAAACATAAACTAGCTCAGGATCCCGCATCCTACCGTCCTATTACACTAATAAATGCGGATAGCAAAATCTACTCCAAAATACTAGCGGTTCGGTTAGCTGGGGTAATTCATAAAGTTATATCACCAAGACAACATGGGTTTATCCCTGGACGTAGCACCACGGACCATATTAGGAGAACCATCTCACTCTTGACGCTACGCATATCTCCAGAGACTCCATAGCACTTATTTTACTTGATGCCAAGAAGGCCTTTGACAGAGTCTCCTGGCCATTTCTCTGGGAGTCTTTGTCAAGGGTCGGGCTAGGCCACCAATTTATACAGGCATTTAAGATACTATATTTTCCACCCTCCGCAAAACTATTCATTAATGGAGCACTCACTGAGTCATTCAAAATAACCCGAGGTACACGCCAGGGATGTCCCAGCTCACCTCTTTTATTTGCCGTATACATCGATTCCTTTTTACGAGCACTGGAAGGCAATCAAAGGATTAGCCCAATTATCACTCAAGGCAGGGAAACGAAAGTATTGGCATATGCCGATGATATTGCGCTAGTAACATCTAATCCTGCAATATCTATGGTGGAAGTAGAACTAGAGGCGATCAAATCTGGACTTCTGTCCGGGTACTCCCTCTACAGAGCTAAAACCCAGATTATTTGTAAAAATATCAGTATGGGGGATGACCCTAGGCAGGTTGAGAGTCTACATATTTTGCAATAAATATTATGGCGGATGTCGAAAAGTTGGTTGAGTGCAATACTGATTCTCTGATAGACAAAATAAACCAGAGCAAAGGCGTTTTAATAACTTGCACCTTTCGATAATCGGGAGATGCAATACTATTAAAATGCTTTTCTTCCCCAAGTTTCTCTATTTCATTAGGGCTATTACGCTAGAATTTAGCAATACTTGTTTAAAAAAGATTGAAGATCTGTTTTCAGGGTTCATTTGGTCTTATGCAAAACCAAGGAGAGCATATAAGTTCCTCTCCTTACCAAAAGACAGGGGCGGATTGTCCCTTCCAAATATTAGACTGTATTATTGGGTTTCTACCCTTTTGTATAATTACACTCTTTTTTCCGACAAGCCAATTAACGACCTCTCTGAAAGCATATCCACACCTATCGAACTTATAATGGGCAAGGACGCCTGGGGGTAGGCTTGGAGGTTTTTAAATGATTCCCATTATAAAAAGGTACGCTTTAAGACGCTGGCCGCTGGATATAAAACCATGAAAGCAGTTAGGAAAATGCTAGGATTGGGACGTTTGAATTACTACACACTGATCAATAATAATCCAAACTTGCCCGAAATTTTCAAGGACTCAATAATCAAGAAATGGTTAGATAAGGGCCTCTCTAAACTTGGAGATTTCTATTCCCTCTCTGGTATAGCTTCCTTTGAGACTCTTAAAGAACAATACGCATTAGACTGGAGGGATTTCTTCAAGTATTTGCAGGTACGCGACTTCCGAGGTAGGAAATGAGGCGGCCCATTAGGTTTCAAGAACAATCCCATCATAGATAATTTGAGACAGAACCATTCAACTATAGGAATTGTGTATAATTCACTAAACTCCCTAATGATTGACGACTTGGGACCGCGGGCTACTAAGTGGAAAGAGGAAATAGATATTACAGAGGATCTATTTTTTCATTCAACAGAATTAGCTCAAAAATTACTTATTCCGGCACGGCTTCAGGCGCAGTATTTTAAAACTTGCTTTTCGCTGTATTATACGCCGAAAAAGATTGCTAAATGGGGAAGTGGGAAGGGAACTCTATGCCCTCGCGGCTCTCTGTATCAGGCGAATCTTGATCATATGCTAGCTTCCTGTGCTACGCTAAATATTTAAAAAAATAGATAACCAAATTTTTTAAAGAGGTGCTAGGCAGGGATATAAGTCTTACTTCAGCCCTGATTTGCCTTTGGGTAGATCAGGAGGTTCAAGGGAAACCAGGTGAGCAGCTGATTTTTATAAGTATGGCGGTATATAGACTTTCTCTAACCTCAGCCTGGCTAGAACCAACACCCCCTGCTTATCATCAATGGTTAACACGACTAGTGTCGAACTATAATTTTGAAAAAGCTATATATGAAAAAAGAGGGATCCAATCTCGAGGTTTAAAGATCTGGGAACCACTGACCAGATGGCTTGAGAGATAGAACAAAGATTCAAGACAGCAAAATTTAACAGATGGCCAACCCCGGGTGGCGAGGGGGTAAAAAGGGAAAAAAACGTGCATGAGAGAATGTTATGGAAGACTTTATGGATACAAGACTATTTTTTCCTTTTTTTTTCCTTTTTACAAAAGGTCCGCTTTTAATTGCATGCATTACAATGCATTGTTGTTCATAAGTATATAACTTTTTTTCTTTGTACATCAGTTCCTGTATGAAATGACAAGTCTAATGTGTAAAATACAACATTGTTATCATGCACTAATAAAAAATATATATATTTTTTTTAAATGGACAGGTCTGAGGTGGCAAGTATATTCCAGCTGTGAAGTGACCTCAGCAACTACAAAATCCAACTTTGTCTCACGCTGAGGTTTTGGTGCCAAAACAACAGCTTTAGTGGGGACTCAATGATGCCGTCTCGGGCACTCACCGACTTCAGCCTTGGACTCTACTCCACTGGAAACTTTTGACCTCAAGTTTCTATGAAAAATTCAATAATCAGTGATAACTCTTATTAAGTGAACCACTTTAATTTATCAGCTTCTGAACATAGTATAGATTTCTTACCGATTCCCACTGGGGTCCGCACAGTATAATTTAGGCAGCCCATTTGGTCCATCTGAGTACACTCTGTGGTATGGTGCAGGATAGAAGACGCAAAGAACCGGAAGTTGTAGACTGACCGAGGGATGTCCACTGTGCGTGCAAATGTGATTGTTTTTCCTATATATGTAAAAAAAAAAAACGACATGTACAACTATAAAACCCTGTCGTAAAAGCGTACGTTTAAAAAAAATGAAATGGCCAACATATACATCACTGTAACCGATTTCTAAGGCAAAGAAACAGAATTTGCAATAGAAAAAACAGTACCATACATGTGATGTTACAGGGAAGGATTAACCTTCCCTTTTTAAGGCACTTATAATTTGCAAACCTTTAAATCATTCATAATTTGCCAGCATTTAAAGCATTCTAGAAATTCAAAGCTTATTCCAGTTATCACTTTATTTTTTGTTATAACATCAAAATAGGTTTAAAACTCTTCCACTGATGTATCATTTCATAATAGTTTTAAATAACATCATAATCTGTATATACCTTTATCATTACTTTAATAGATTTTTTCTTATATAAGTTCGCAAACACCATAATGTATGTTTTAATCATTTTACCACATTAATAAATGTGTGCACCAAGCAAATTCACCAAAAGTACAAACATTTCCAAAATGCTGATTTTAATACTTGATTCAATTAAATGCACCTGCTCTGTTTCTAATCTCACTCGTGCTTCAGTCATACACTCACATACATGCTCAATAGATTGTTCCAGTTCAATTACATTTTACTCATGTTTGGATTCTTCATTACCTAGCCTCCTGTAACATATGGTTCACCAACATGCATGCAACAATTGTTGTTCCCTTTCAGTGATGTGTATATTGCGAGGTCCCTCTTTTAGGTTAGTCCTGAAATGTACCATTCTGGAGTAACTGACAAAAAGAGACTGACTGCTGCCCTGCACGTTTTGAGATCCAGTTCTTTGAATGATATTTCTTTAGGAACTCTGGTAAATCAGTAGTTTACTGATCTGGTTTCAAATGCTGTTGGAATTACGGATTTTACAGAAATTATAAAAATCTGCCCGTTTGGAACGTTTGGTCCTGATTCATAGATGTTTTGGAAAGCCTAAATGTAACATAAGTGCACAAAAGAGCAAATAGTGGTTCTAAAATGTACCTTTAGATTCACATAATCAGTTTAAAGGAAGTTTTCGAAGTGTAAAGGGCATTTAATATGGCGGAAAATCTGCTCTCATGTTGAGATTTACACCTAAGTTTGATGTAATGGACAAGCATTGATATTCTCAGACGAAACGAAAATGGGTGACCATTAAAATGCTGTAAGCATGTATGTACGTCTCCAATAATCTGAGACTATTCACAAATCCTTCCAGTGGGGTTTCCCTCCCATTTATATATCTAAAATTACTCCCAAAAAGTGTGTAAATGGAGTGTAAAGGTAGTGGCGTAGCAAGGGGGGGGGGCACGAGTTTTAGAGGAGGAACCCCCCGCTCATTGATAAGGGGTGGCAAATGCAGGAATGCATCGCCAGCACCTCCACCCTACTCTTACGACAGCCGTGGGGCGGCAACGGCTGGGACTGCCACGGACAGCAAAAGGCCTAGCTACGCCACTGTGTAAAAGTTCCTCATACACCTTATTTGTTTCAGGGGGCTTAGGAAAGTGGTTACTCCACAGAGAAAATATTTTCCCAGGAGAGAAAAACAAGATTTACTTGCAAATAAGCATCTGTGCCTGCAAATTTTCCACCCATTAAAAATTTGAGAACTGATTATGAGGATTTCGTCCCAAAAAACAATATTTATTTGAGGTTTTTGTAAAGCTCATCAATCCTCACCACCTAGATGATATCACCGCGCTGGTAAGGCTGCTGTCAGTTGTAGAGGTATTAGGTGACACAGAGGCCTCACATCTATGTCCTGAACAGCCATGTTTTTAGTTTCTACCTAAATCCAAAATGTTCTTCAGTAAGAGGTAAATCTAATGGTAGCCAATAGCCAGGGTCTAAACAGGCCCATACCTATCCGACCGGATTCCTATCGAGCGGGCACCAGGCAAGGCTGCCCACTGTCGCCGCTTCTATCTGCGCTGGCCATCGAACTCTGGCCGCTTCGCTGCGCATATGCAAGAGGAGTGGGGAATCCCACTAGGTGAGAGCCTGCACGGAGTGTCGTTATTTGCAGACGGCCTGCCCATATACCTAAAAGACGTTAGACTGCCTTGTGTGGTTGTGGAGCGAACACTGGTAGAGTTTGCAGCCGTTTCGGTACTCCGGGTGAACTGGGACAAATCATGCCTGTAACCCTCTGTAGCCACCATTCCAAACCCACACCTGACCATTGATGGTAGACCAGTACATCGGAAACTGTCAACATTTCGATATTTGGGTATACACATCTACCGGGACCCAACAGACCTCCACGACGGCAACCTGTTGCACGCCATCACTGCGGTGCGAGCGCCGATGGCCTTTTGGAGCACATTTAGACTAACAGTTATGGGCCGAATCGTACTGATAAAGATGGTGGTGCTCCCGCGCCTTTTGTATTATTTTGTAAATCTGCCATCCTGTCTTAGGCCGGCGCTGTTCAAAAATCTTGAAACAGACCTGAGAAAGTTTATCTGGGGCACATCGCGCAGTAGAGTGGACATGACTAAAATTTACCCCTCAACAACTTGCGGAGGTCTTTCACTACCACATATGGAACAATACTACCTTGCTGCTCAACTCCAATGGGTGGTGCGATGGTTAAACGCACGCCAACTGGAAGACTTGGCGACTCAAGCACCGGCTCTCACTCATTTGCAGGTGGTTGAGTTATTCCACCCCAGGAAGAAGGGCAGACCTCCAGCACAGCGGATGCTGGGTGTGGCCCATTATTGCGATTGCCGTAGCCTGCAGCTCATGCGCAGCTTGATCTCATACGCACCGTCCCTTCCCATAGTGGGGATGCCCAGGAGACAACGCGCTGTTACGGGAGTGGAGCTGGTGCAATGGGAGGAGGCTGGCGTTCTGACAGTCGGGACTTATTCAATGAGGGTCAACTATTACCTTTTGAGGCACTAGCGGAGGACTTGGGTTTTCTGCAGGGCCAATTTTACTACATGCAGCAGTGGTACGCACGCTGCAACTTTCATGGGGAAACATAGCGCAGGAACCGCCCATGCACCTAGTGTGATATGGCCTGGCTCCACGTTCTATGTTCTAGCGTGGAACCAGGGCTTCGTAGAGTTCTGAGTTTGTCAATTTGCCCAGCTTGACGATGGATGGGGTTGCGGAATAAAGTCTCTCTCAGACTTATCTCTTTGTGTCTCTCTTGCACCATTTCACCTAGTTGTGCAATATTTGCATGAATTGGGTACAGGCCGACACCTCGTCCAATGGTTTGCGAGGGCACTGAGAACGCACATGGCGCCACAATTGAGCTCATTACGTGCTCACTGGGAGGCAGATTCGCAGAATCCCTGCACTGAACGTGAATGGTTGGCCATGCTCGAGGGTCCCACCCGATCTCCCCGCAACACAAGATTCTGGCTCATCCAGTACTACATAGTACACAGAGCCTACCTAACACCAGCCAAAATCAATAAATATTTTAATCGTGCAGATGCCGGTTGTCTGCGATGTGGTGAAGTCGGGGTTGACCTGCTTCATATAGTCTGGTCCTGCCCGATCTTACAGCAGTATTGGAGAGCGGTCACTGCAATCCTGACGCAGTGCACGGAGCATGCACTGAGTTGGGTCTGGGAGGTATGCATATTGGGATCATACCACAGATCTAGGATACACAAAGTGACATCCCGTTATATAGATCTGGATCTCATGATGGCCAAGCTTTTGATCACGAGACGCTAGAAATCGCCTGACCCCCCCCCCCCCCCCGCAGAGAGGACCTGGTTCCAATTGCTACTCTGCTGGGCACAGGCTGAGAGTATAGCACTGCGTCGGGAGGATGTGATAGGCATTCGTAAACAGCCACTCACAGAGGGCTGGGATGCAATGCTGGCGGATTTTCGCACTATATGGCTGAACTAGGCTGACGAGCCCACTCATTCACCTGACCGAAATGAGAACCAGACTCAGGAGGCATACTAGATCACAAGACCCATGTCGCCAACCTGTTCAGAAACGAGTATACGGAGACAGGCGCATGACCCTTCACTGACTATTGTCCAAGCCAGTCCACACAGTACATAACATGCAATCATGGCATAATAGACATACTGTAAGACAGTGTACAGTACAATCAAAACATGTCTAAGTGCTGCGTGCAGGCGAGCAAATAGAACTTGCAGTTACTAGATATTGGACGTGCATTGTTATTGTGTTCAACAAATTATAATTTCAAATACAGGAGTCAATGTGAGGATTCATTTGGTTATATTAATGTTGGGTTACAGTCTAATTCTCTATCCCTTAGGCTGGAAAATTTGTACAAAGAGAAAATACCAGTTACGTTTATGATGTCTTGATGTCTAATCTACTAGAAAACTGATACAGGTGAAATACTGGTATCAAATTACGAATGTATTGTAATAGTATTGCCTGAAGTGTACTAATATAATGCAAATTTGAAAATCAATAAAAACACATTTCAACAAAAAAAAAGGCAAATCTAATGGTAGCCTGTTCCACTGAATAGTTGCTAAATGTGAGAAAGTGTGTCCTGCTCTAACTCTTTTTATTCGTCTTGTTTTGACTAATGCAACATTGCGAGATCTCAGATCACATGTTGGAGTATAGAATTCCATTCTTGCTTGTAGAGTTGCTGGGCCTAGTTTATACAATGCTTTGTGTGAGTAGCAAAGCAATTCGAAGTTCGCTCTTTGGCGCATGGGCAACCAATGTAGTGTCACTAAACAAGCAGATGCAGAGATATAACTATCCCTATTACAGATCAATTTGGCTGCTACATTCTGTGTTACTTGGGGTCCTGAAAACAGATAATCTGTCATGCCCACATACAGAGCGTTCCCATAATCCAGCCTACTTGTTATGAGGGCTTGGACTATTCTTTTCCTCCAATTAACTGGAATCCATTTGAAAAGTCTTGTTAATAGTTTTAAAGTGGCAACGCATATGCTGCAGGAGGCCTTAATTTTATCTTGCATACACAAAGAGTTATGTATGAGTGCCCCCCTGTATTTGCACCCTCATTTTCTGCACGGTGTGGCATGTATGCCTCACCGTGCAGGAAGGTGCAGTCGGTGCTTTGGCCACGTGGTCCTCATGTGAGGCCCTTCTATAGGCCTCAAAGACTGCCACTGTCAGAATCAGACCACTGCAGGACCACCCACAAGACCAGGATTAAAGTCCTAATCTGGCAGGCGGCAGAAACTCGGGTTTGGCAGTCCTAAAGCAGACGGCACATTGCACCATTTGCTATAGGACTGCCAAAGTTGTATAAGGCCCTTAGTGTTAAATCACTGTGTGAGCAGTGAGAACTCAGTGGGATGACCCCAAAAGCTTGAAAACAGCTCCATGAGCCACAGCAAGTGTCCAGGACCTGAGAGACACTACTTGGGGGTCAGGAACTCACATTAGCTGGGTCCAAGGGTTGGGGCAGGATGTTGGGGAGCCTTTTATGTCCTTGAGGCTTAGGTCAGGAGGACAGCAGACTAGCCCTTGGAGTCACACCGGTGACCTGAGTTCAAGGGTGAAGTTACAGGTCCAGTTCTGTTTTTCACCCAGGCAAGAGGGCAGCAGGTCAGCACAGCACAGCAGGGCAACAGTTCTTTCAGAGCAGCAGTCTAGCAGAATGGGTGTCCTTTCATAGCACAGCAGTCTTTCTTCTCTGCATAGTATCCACAGGTTTCTTAACATGTGAAATGTTTGCAGAAAATGTACGTATGAACATTATGCAGTAGTAGAAATCCATTATGCTCAAGCTAAAGCTCTATGTCTGCCCTGTCTGTTGTGCAGGCGCCAGGATGGGGGTTAGCAACATGGGCCCTTCTCAACATAATTCATGTAGGGAAAAAAACAGGATTTTAGTACATTTACTCTCAGTACAAAATAGTTTAGCAACCGGGCTAATTATATTGCTTATGCCGTGGGATCAGCACACCGATGAACCCTACAATTAGATTCTGTTTAGACAATTGATACATCATATAATTTTACAACACAGTCCAAACTTAAAATGTCTGCCAACACTCGACTATTAAAACCCACCATTCCTTCTGTTCCTCCAAACAAGCATCTATGAATTGAACAAACTGAAAAAATAAAAGAACCAGTTGCTGCCGCATCACATGACATCATAACTAACCCTGGGCGTAGTTCGCGAAGTAGCACTACGCGAAGCTACGCAAAGTGCACTACGCGAGCTACGCGTAGCACTTCGCGAACTGCGTAGTACCCTGTTCGCACTGTTCAAGATGCCGTTTTCAATAATTGCACAGTGCGGACAAGCATCCGGCACTGTGCAATCATTGAAAATGGCATCTTGCACAGTGCGAGCTGTAGTTTTCTGCTGCTCGAGTTTTTACTCGAGCGGCAGATTTCTCAACGCGGACTGGTAGATTCTCATCGCGAGCGGTCGTGAGCATACGCGACCACTCGCAATGAGAAACCTGACCTCTTCGCGTTGAGAATCTCGCCGGGATGTTTATTTTCCACGCTCGCGATCGGCAACTTGATGTTGCTGATCGCGAACAAGGAAAAAGTCTTGCCGGGATGTCATTTTGCTTGCTCGCGGTCGCCAACTTGATGTTGAGGACCGCGAGCAAGCAAAAAATGACCGCTGCACTATGCAATACTACGCTACGCATGTTTGCACTGTGCTACGTGCAATTCGCGTAGTGCGAAGTAGCACAAACTTCGCAAACTACGCGAGCGTAGCGTAGTGCTTTGCCCAGGCTTAATCATAACAAGTCTACAACGTCTGCATTTAATTGTCCCCAAAAGGATGTTTACAAAGTGATCTACATTGGTATTAAGGCAAGGAAAGTATCCGGATTAAGCCATAACACTTATATCTTTAAGATATAATAATCCACATGGATGCTGCAGGCCTATATATGCAATCTGAAAACAACCAAAGTCACTGCCAATGTTATCATTTTTGTGACAGCAAGTTAGTTAAACTCTAGTTCTCACCCTAAAAGAATGTACCTCAGCATTCATTCAGAGGGAGAGCTGGTAAAGTCCTAGCTCGTTAGTAAACCAGCACTCCTCTCCCAGGGATGTGACTTGGACCAAATCTTTTTCAAGTGCCCAAGGTGTCGGGTTGAGAAGTGGCTATTACTGAGGATAAACCAATGGTTATTTTAGGGCTCAGATCTCTCTTCCGTTTTCTTCAATGCTTAACATGTTCCCAGTTACAAGAACCTTCATAAGTGTGTACTCTAACTATTCTAGATACAGTACCCCCTGTTGCTCGAATTTGACCTCAGTATGTAGCATGCAAGGCGGTGGTCATTTGCAGGTCCTGCCCACCCCACTGCATCCAAATGGAGAGGCGATTGAGTCACTAACTCCTAATTAGGGTGCACTTAGAGCGGTGATACACCCCTGATATACTTCATCATCCAACACTGGTGGAGGGGGAGGGCACTCCATGAAATTGCACCTCCATCCTTAGGAGCTCTTTCGCCACCGCCCTTCTGTGGCTTTTACAGTTTGCCTAAGTGTACCTTTCCGTTTCACAGTGAAGCATCTTGACCTTCACCCCCCTCAGCGGCAACAGTCATTTCTTTCACTGGAAGCCAGAGGTTGGGCAGAAAAAAGGAGGTGAGAAATGTCTTCTCGGGGGCCTTTGCAGGCTGGGCAATTTTCCCCTCCAGAATGAGCAAGTGCCCATTCAGCCCAAAATTGCTGGGGAGGACATAAGCTCCATAATGGGTTCATAGTAAATAACTAAGGCACGACAAAGTCCAAAGCCTTTGCCAGTATTCCATTGGTTTAAGCTCAGTTTGCCTAGAGATCTACCTAAAGGCTGTGTCAAGATACAGTGGGATCAAAGGGGTGCTCTGTGAAAGTACGAAGAGGGACCTAAAAAACCTGTTTAACGCCACAGTGAAGGTGTTACATTTTGTATACCCCCTAATCTCGGAGCTGTATAAGACCACTCCGAGAACCTTAACATTTTAAATCTCTTTGGAGGGAGAGACTCTTTTTGACTCTTTAAAGACCTTCAATAGTCTTAAGGTGTAGTGTAGTAGAGAGCAATGGGATTTTAGGATCTCCATGGTCCAGTCTAAGTTTGGAGTTACTCTTAGGCCCAGGGAGTCAAGTTGCAAGCCTGTTCTATGGGATCTTTGTTGAGAAACAGCTTACACTTTATGTTCTTCCTTCTTGCAGGATTAAATTCAGTAAATTAGTATTTTGCGCTTTTAAGCTCCAACCCACGCTTGTTACAGAAATTGTTAAATTTATCCAGGAGCTGCTGGAAGCCTTTAAGTGATTTCGAAATCAGCAGTGTATCATCCGTGAGAAGAAAGGGAGGTACACTCTGGCCAGAGGGTTGTGTTTTTTTCTATTTTTTTTTATTTAATGCGATTTTATATAGCGCGAAAATTACCCGAAGGTGTCAGAGTGCTTTACAAAAGAACCAGTTGCGTTACATAAGAACTTTGGATTACATCAGTTACATAAGAGATATAAACAGAGAAAAAAAAATGCAAATGTACAAGTGCAGCGAAAGGATGGAAAAATTGCAAATGTGCAAGTTGTAAAGTCACTCAAGGAAGAGATACTAACAGATAAACTCTAAAATCACATAGGAATGGTTGTAAGTACAAAGGTCTACTACATATACTAGTGGTTGGAGATATAAATATATACAAATTACAAATTCACTCAGGATTACATTTTAACAGCGATTTAGGCTTGGACAATGATATATTACAGAGCAGGAAATTCTTGCCATCGTTCAGCTAGGTGTTCAGGTGGTGTTGCACTCAAGGTTGGTGGTCTTGGGTCTGGAGGTATCCACCGAGTTGGAGATGTCCATAGGGGTAGAAGGGCGGATGGTGGTGAGGGAAGCAGCATGCTGGACACAGGTTGTGCTGGGCCACACCAAGTAGGCAGAGTCCACAAACGTGAACAAGGGGGGTGGCGATGCTCTCCCCCCTCCGATCCCTGCTGTTTTAGATAATATCTGCGCCAATTGCTTCTGGGAGGTTCAATTGCGCAGATCCAACGCCGGCGTGTGGCTGCCAATTTAAGGCCAGGCATGTTCCAAAGTTAATGCAGCAATTTGGCGCATGTAGGGGTGCGATGCCCCCCCCCCCCCCCCCTCCGGGCAGCGGTCGTCTCGGGGCGCGGCAGCCTACCTCTTCACAGTGGACAGAGTGCTCTGGTGTTGGGCCGCAACTCTCCTCTCGCCCAGAGTCAGCCGCTAAGTCCGACCGGCGCCATTTTAGAACCAGGCATCCCCAAAGGACTAGTGTTACCAGGATTCAGGTTGGGGCCGTAGTACTAGAGCCTCTCGCCCGCTGACCTTGGGTGGGAGGTGGCGGATCGCTCCTCACTGCTGCGCTTTCGGCCAGTGCGGGTCCGGATCCTTGACGGCATCAACGTCGCGTTGGCGGGAGAAGGGGGCAGTCCCCGGTCCGGTCCTGCGCATCCCCGCGGGCATTACGTTGTGCTCCGCAGGTGCCGACAGTAGGTCCGCTGCCTCACCGCTCTTCAAATGTGAGTCCTCCACCCCGTAGGTTGTGCTGCAGGAGCCTCGTGATCAGTTGCGGGCTCCGCCGATCAGGAGCAGGCTCCAGCGGCGGACGGTCACCATCTTGTTTCTGGGGCCGGTGTCAGATGGAGGTAATTTTCTTGAAAGCCCGCACCAGAACAGGGCTCAGCCTTTAACACCAGGTTCTCTCCATATTCATGCACTGGGACGCCGGTTTTCAGTGAGTTGAGGCACAATGTGGCGGGCGAGTTCCCATGTGAGGAGCCTCAGCAGAACCACGTGTGACATAACCACGCATGCATTTACCACACACGGCCTCCCAAGCCGCATCCCTGAGACCTAAAACTACTCCCCTCCCTGCTGAAAACCAACCCCCTTCCCCCTGAACCCTAAAAATGTCCCTGTTACCCAGCCTTAAAAACTACCCCACCCTCCTCTAAGCTCTAAAACCTACCCCAACCATTGAGCCCTAAAACCTTCCCTGACCCCACCTCCCGTGAAATCAACCCTGACCCCCTCCCAGCTCTGCAAACACCCCCATCCTCAAAACCTGGCCCCAGCCCCACTCACTTCACTGCGTCCTCTCCCGATCCTTCCTGCTTCCGCCCAGCAGCAGGCTAGACTGCGCACTGCCTTAGCCACGCATAGGCGTAGTTAAGACATATGCATAGTTAATGCAAGCGTAGTAGCACTTGCGTTGTTGGAACGCACGTGACTCTTCCCGCGTTGTTCTGACCATTTCCCCGGCCTGAAACTTTAGGGGAGTCACAGCTGTCCCTACCCAGCCAATTCACTATGCCATTTGAGTACAACAAAAATAAGGTTGGGGCCAGGACACAGCTCTGCCTCAACCCCTGAAATGTCCTTATGGGGTCGGTGAGTTGGACCAGCTAGCCCCACCTAACCCTTGCATAATTTTCTTCGTCTAACCGTACCAGAATTGCCAATAGATTGAAGGGAATGCCCAACTCACCTAAGGTTCCCCACAGCAGTGCTCTTGAGACTAGATCAAAGGCAACACAGAGATCGATGAAAGCGACAAAAGTCAACTTCCGCCTTTAAAAAAATACAATTAAAACGGAAGATCTGATCAACCGTGCTAATGCCACATCTGAACCCCACATGGAACTTGGAGATTATGTTTTTCTCCTTGATCCATTCCAAAAGAATCACTTTTGCTTGTCTGCAGAAAATCTTCTGAGAAGAGTCTGCGGCGATCCAAGTAGGCTTGATCTTCATACCCTTTAATATCGAATTTGAAAGATAATTCATGTATGGACCTCAGATGTCCAAGTTGGATTTAAAAAGCTCATTTGGGATCCTGTCAGGTCTATTCAGTATGGTGTGAGTATGGTCTCCACTAGCTACAACCCTACAGCATCTCATCACACAGTTTTGCCAACCTGTTCCCATCAAATGTTTGATTTTGATTTTCTTGGACCTCTTCTGCATTTACCTTGGTCTCTTGACTCAGCTTGCGCAAACTCTTCCAGCCGCTGTTCAATAAGATCCGCCAGCTTGTTCAAGATGTGAGATCTTTCTAGAGAGCTTTTGGATGACCATTTCGGAAATGCATCTTTAGCAGCTGATACCGCAGCCTCCACCTTCAAAAAGATAATTATGAGTGATAATGTGACAACCGTCTGGGCATAAAACATGTTGCAGTTCAGTATACCAATAAAGATTTACAACATTTCAATTATTCACGATTTACCTCACTCAATAATATTAATACACTTCTTGAACCTTATAATTCAAATAGGTTTTCGAAATAAGACAACCTCCAAATGTAACTATTTAGGAAGAAGGATATTTTTGTGTTGTTTGCAAGTGCAAAACATCACAAAATAGGAAAGAGAAATTGTATTTGTTAACCCCTTCCATGCTTATGACGAGCCCAGCTCATCATGAGGCACAGTGGAGCTGTACTCATGACGAGCTGTGCTCGTCATAACGGCCGCGGTCCGCCCATGCGCGATTGATTCCCCGCCTGTGCGGGCGAATTAATCAGTGGGCGTAGTCGTGACAAGCCTAGCTCCACTGTGACTCATGACGAGCTAGGCTCGTCACGAGCACCGTGGCGCCACCCCCCCCCCCGTGCCGTGGGGGAATTACCCCCGCGGCGAAGGGGTTGACAGATAACTCTACCTGAGTATTGAATTAATTACATGATAAACACTGCAGGAAAAAGACAAGTGCCTCTTATGATGAATTTTCTTACAAAATCATATATTTAAATACAAAACCCTTGTGTTGGATAAAGGTGGTAAATTTAGCAGTTTTCAGATTAAAGAAAGTATGAAGTCTGACCGTTTTGAAGGCCATATTTTAAAATCTGCTCAGTCCTATTTTAATTATGATAAAAATTTCAAAAAATGTAAAAACATTCTTGGTTTAAGATATCTTACATAACATTATATTAACCACGAATTAGCCATTATTTTTCATTTTTACTATAGTACTATGTTATTATTCCAATATTCTTAACTCTATCTGAGACCAGTTACAATAAATGAGGGGACACAACTACTTTCAAGTAATCAAACTACGTCTTTTACTAATTATCCCACTTGTACAGATTTGTGAGGGTAGCTTTTTTGTAGACAGCACTGTATGCACACAATCCGGTCTTTCTTCGGTTCCATGATTTTTCTTAAATTTAATCCAGTGAAATATGCAATCAAGCCCTAAATACCTCATTATTTTAGGGTATAACTGATGTGGCAGTACCCTTAGAGGTAACCTAAGTGAAAGACTGTTTTAAGATCCTATTTTGTCAATCCATATTACTTAAGCATTATTGCCTACACCTACAGGCTATAACATATTTTATCTATCCTCCTTACAGTTATGGGCCCAAACTTTAGGAAATGATCCAAAATGAGGTCTAGGTAGTTAACAGTCATTATTGCCCTGTAGGTAAGGGAGATTAAGCCACTAGCACCCCCTCCTTTCCCAGAGCAGTGACATTTCTACACAAGCCTCTCACTCTCCGTGTTGTCCTTTACCAATCTGTCACCTCCTTTGCTTAAGGAAAATGTAAGCCCAAATTCCTGTAAAAAAATAAAACAACATGTCAGCTTCCCTCCCCCTACTTTTCAGTGTTTGTTAGGACTTACATTACCTCTAAGCATAGAAGGGGAGACGCCGGCACAGCATGACATGCAGTGCAAATTGCGTATGATACAAGAGTGCTGGATTTGGACAGC
The DNA here is from genome assembly GCF_964204655.1 of Triturus cristatus. Lineage (NCBI taxonomy): Eukaryota > Metazoa > Chordata > Amphibia > Caudata > Salamandridae > Triturus > Triturus cristatus. Next base: position 930,598,858 of record NC_140589.1, on the reverse strand, counting down.
TGTAGCCATATGGACAAGCTGTTTTCCCTCGCAGACCTTGATTTAAAAGTGTGTGGAGGGAAACGAGATGAAGCAGGGCATGCCAAAGGAGCAAGGAGCTGGAAGCACAGAATACTCCTTTTATGGGCCTGTAAGGGCAGTTACAGTCTGCAAAGGGAGCAGTCTGATTGCCTGGTCAGCTTTGAACATTCCATCAAGGTTCCTAATGAACAATAGCATTGTGACATCGACAAATACTTTTACCCTACTAGGGCTTAATTCACGAACTATAATTCTAATTGAACTAAATTTGGAAAATAATTTCAATCCTAGTGTGGTCTCATTGCTCGCTAGATCCTTCGAGAAGCATATGTGGCCTGGCTTCTCTATAATCAAGTGAGCTGATATTGCATGGCCATGTTGAATTAATTTGCCACGGTGGTACCTTCTAGTGGACTTTTGAACGCTATAGAAGTTACCAGCTGCTGGGCTGAAACAAAAGAGTCCCACTTAGGAAAACAAAAAAGTGATGGTTAGAATGCTAATTGTTAGGAGCAGGATGCCAGTCAAACATGTTTTTGTCCACCATGCCACGGTGAGAGCGGAACACCTAACCCAATATTTAGGACACCCCAAAATTTGAATCACCCTGAATTTACCACATTCAGTTCTACCCCATGTTTGATATTGAGTTAAAAGGCACCCTCCTCAACATCAATTTAGCAGAGTAATATTCATAAGTAATAGGCACCACTCAATAACTGATTTCTAGATCAGAGGAAAGGTTAAAGGGTTTGATTATGTTATGTTATATTTAATTTATACAGCGCACGGATACTCGAAAGTGTCCCGGCGCTTGCTTCAGAAAAAAGAGAAAAGAAATGCACACCAATCAAGACTAAAAAAGCAGCATTTTTAGTTTTTTCTTAAACAACAGAGGGTTCTGGGTAGCCCGAAGAACCAAGGGCAGCAAGTTCCAGGCCAGGCCAGGCCAGCTTTACGCACAAAGGAGTTCCCCCCAAGTCTTTGGCGATTAAACCTGGGGGTCTGAACCAGCAGCTGAGCAGACGAGCGCAGCTGTCTCCCTGGTGTGTAAAAGGCAAACCTCTTCTGCAAATAGATAGGGCCCAAGCCATAGAGGGCCTGATGGGAAATGGATAACATTTTGAATTTCAGACGAGATTCGACTGGGAGCCAATGCAAGGAACGCAGGTGAGTGCGAACACTAAGCCTTGATTGCAAGCCCAAAAGGAGCCTGGCTGACGAGTTTTGGACAACTTGCAATTTCTTAACTAGAAAACCCGGGCTGCCAACCAGGAGGGCATTGGCATAGTCCAAACGGGATAAAATGAGGGCACGGACCACAGTTTCTTTGGCACTACCTGGCAGAAGAGGAAGAAACTTCCTCAAGGTTTTAAGAGTGCCAAAGCAGGTACCGGCCAGCTTCTTCACCTGTGTCGAAAAATTCAGGTTTTCGTCGAACCAGACGCCAAGGTTTTTTGTGGCGCCTTTACAAAAACCTCAAAATCAAATGGTTCAGAATAAATGCCATGAAGGCTCAAATGCAGTTATACAGAGTAATAAGAATCAGAAATAATTTCTAAGTCCCAAATGAACAGTCAAATCATAAAGAAATCAGGCAGCATCACCGATAGAAAAGGAAAGGAATCATGGGCCAACCACCAAATCAAGGGTTCTTATACACAATACTTGCTTTTAGAAAAATGCAATCTCATCCTGGCATTATCAAAAGTAACACACTATTCAGCAAATCAGATTTTTCATTTTTACTTCTAAGTTCATAAGCACTAACCCACTTTAAGAAATCATCAAACATCTTCTGTGTTGTTGCTATCAGGAAATGTCCAAAGCAATATGAAACATTTCAAAAAAAGTCTTCATACAAAGAAATACAATTATGCTCAGCAATTGAACTAGAGCAGAAGAGGTCTTGAGAAGTGACACCGTTAGGGTCACTAGAAAGTACATTTACACTACATGCACATTGTAAAACCCCATTACATAATTTTCTCCCATGTCTACAGAGCTTGTGAGGACATGAGTTAAGCAGGGGAAGGAGATGTGAGGGGAAGAGCAGGAGTGAATGATAGAACAGCATGTATGTTATCGAATGGTGATGAATACAGGCCTCAGCTAGGCCCGCAGGACACAAGGGTTCGCTCTCCTGCAATGGAATCTATAAGGAAGTTGGCACGGAAACTGCAAAGTACAAAGACAAAGTTTATTAACCCTTAAGGGTGGTCCTACAATCCATACAATACCCTTCAGTATTGCATAGAGTAGCACAAAGAACTTGCGTACACGGTCCCCTTTTATACACAACAGAGGGGCTCATAAGTGGGAGGATACAACATGAGACAAGGAATGTTACCTTTTATGGACATTTTCGATACAAGATCAATATGTGGGTGGAGCTGACATACTCCTTGAGCCCGCGAAAACATGGTCAAGCAAGGACTAACTGATAACAGATGTGGTCAAGCCTGGGCATGCGCCAGGCGGACAAAGGAACTATTTATAGACTGTTACTAGGCAGATTACAAGAGCAACTAACACGGAGATAGGACTCTTCTCGTGTTGAGCACGTGGAGACATGACAATACAAAATGGAGTCCAAACTTCAGCCAACATAACGAAAGAGACATTTCTAAGGGAGGAGAATTCATGTCTTTAGTAAATGCTTAATCACATCGTGGTTTCAATTTACAACAGACGACCCTTTCAGCATTTACTGAAGACATCCGGTTTGTTAGGATAATCATCGTATATGTCAATTGTCATCATTCCTTCTACTTCCTTAGCTAAACGTTTCTGATAAGTGACATTGGCAATAGCTTTCTTATCGGGAATACAGAATGATACACATAAGGAACAGAGCAAAGGACCACATTGGACACAGATGCAGCAAGAAAACAGAACTGCTATAATTATACAGAGACCAGTTAAAACCTTCCAACCCCAAGCAGTGATCAATGCCCAAAACCATCCAGAAAAGGACCAAGTGCCGTTTTCTGTATGGATTTCAGCTGCAATTTTATGAAACCTGTTGATTGCATTATAGACTGACGGTGTGTGGTCAGGGATAAACACACAGCAACTACTCCCGATAATTTTACAAGCTCCACCTCGATCAGCTAACATAACATCTAACACCATACGATTCTGCAATGCAACAATTCTGGTAATCTGCAATTCTTCCGTAAGATTCCCAAGAGCAGCAGCGGTTTGGTTTGTCACAGCCTCTACCACTCTTGTTAATCTTCGAACTTTCCTACTATTTAGGGCAGCTCCAACGAAGAAAAACAATCCTAAATTAAAATCAATGTACTGCTGCAGACTGGTGTCAGTCTGATCCACATCATCAATTGATAGAGTACGTTTATACCTATTTACAGTCACATTATTTAACAACTTCAAATCCTTATGATAGGATGCAGGTGCCAAAAATACAGGAGGCAATAGAAATGCTACATAACATACTCCGGACCAACCGGCTGGCAAACGGTAATAACCTTTATTTCCGCATACGAAGTATGTATTATGGGATGCTAAGAAGGTACTGTTATTCAACCCGTCGATGTTTAATATGGTAATACAATCACTAACACCAACAGGAATATAACCCACACTCTGGACACACAGGTCCGCTTGAGCTTGTGCCACTTGAATCACAAATTTGTCTTTTCCCACAGTGTCTCTGGTGTTCGTGAAAATATAAGGAATCGATTCATTGTCTGGTCGATACTCTTCCCATTCCCAAATTGTCCCATTCGCTTGCGGATATCCATCGTTATCCTGATGACATTCTTTATTGAGTCTGAAGAGTAATCGTCCCACTGTGGGTTTCCGGGTGGCAAAAAGCAAAGTGTACCATGCTCTACAAGAGCCATTATGAGAGAAAGGAAGAGGTATGAATGGCGTTCCTCCTTTCTTCTGATGAGCTGGCATCATACCACATATCCAACAGTTCGTAGCATTCGTGGCAACGTGGGTATGATGCAACATCTGAATGAAAGTGTTATTCAAATAAGACTGACGATGCTTCAATTCTTGATACGGAAGGGTATAGAAGTAGTGCTCCTCAGGCACTGGAGTGGTCAACACAAGTAACTCTCGAGCAGGAGTCACATCCTCCACAAACCATGTGGTTATCCCAACAATAGCTACTGTGAGCATAAAACCTGTTGCACAAAGGATCTTCTTTTTCTCCATGTCAAGATAAAGAATCAATATCTTCCTGAAACTAAAAGGTTTGTCAGAACTCTTCCCCTTAGGCAGCGGTCGATTTCTTCACCAACGGGCCAAGACGGGTGTCACTACACTAATGCAGGGCTGATCCCCCCCCCTTGCCTCATTGGCTCTCCGTTTCACTAACCCAAGGGCCGTTCTGACAACATGTCCCGATACTGAAGGATTCACTTTCTTGGCCTCAGATGATATCGCTTTCCTCCAGGAGTCGCGTGGTCCGGAAAGAGCTCCTCAGCGCCGTTCGATTCCACAGCACGGCCTTTCTCTGTGGTCAGAATCTCTCGTTGATCGGTCAATACAGCAGGCTCCACCAATCCGGCGGTACTTTGCGGCAGTGCAGGGAATGGATCCAATTCTTTCTGTTGGAAACTCGCACAGCCGTCCTCGTTGCAAGTAGGACTTGCTCAGGACCAACCCATCTCGGCTCCAGGCTATTCGTCCTGTCAAAGATTTTTATCATGACATAGTCGCCAGGCCGGAGACTATGTCCTCCACCGGTGGACCGATCAGGGAGCGCCTCCCGGACCTGTTGATGAATAGAAACCAAGTTATCCGTTAACTGTGCCAGATAATCATTCATCATTACACAAGGTACATCATACACAGTCTTAGGTTTTGGTGGACCCCAAATATTCATTGGACGTCCAAAGACAATCTCGTACGGTGTAAGACCGGTTCGAGAGTGCGGTACCGACCTAATTGACAATAACGCCAGTGGTAAAGCATCTGGCCAAGTCAAAGACGTCGAAGCTTGGATTTTAGCGATCTTGAGCCTCAGTGTACCATTATACTTCTCGACTAGTCCTGCAGATTGAGGGTGAAATACTGCGTGGAACTTCTGGGTGATGCCCAGACCCTTCAAAACATACTTTATAACATCCGCTATAAAGTGGGGTCCGTTATCACTCCACAGAAGTCTACAAACGCCATATCGAGGGAAGAACTCCTTCAACAGCATCTTGGCGGTAGTCATTGCAGTATTGTCTTTCGTAGGGTATGCCTCAACCCATTTGCTAAAGGCACAAACCACTACTAGAACATACTTCAAATTGTTACAGCGCTCAAGCTGGATGTAATCCATCTGCAGAACCTCAAAGGGTGCAGTAGGTGTTACAAATCCTCCTGCTGGAGTTCGAGTACCCTTTCCTGGGTTGTACCTCAGGCATATCATACAGGTCTGCACCACCCTCTGGGCCGTGCTAGCAATCTCTGGATGCTCCCAGACTTGGGTAAGCAATTTTACAATTGCGGAAGCTCCAACATGTGCTAGCCCATGTGCCATCTGAACCATAGGTTGTACAAAAGCCGTGGGTAGTTTCCATCTATCCATCTGCTTATTTCTCCAGCAACCCTCATCATCCAATTCTCCCTCACTAGACCATTGCTCCCGCTCTTTATCAGAAACGGTCCTCTGTATTTCTCGCACTTCTTCCTTCGCATCATGCCATCTTTCTACTTGCGACTTCACTACATACATGGCAGTAGCACCAGGCTGCATCGCAGTCTCCCGTGCCACCCGGTCTGCTAACGCATTCCCTTCTCCAACTTTATCGACAACTTTCCTATGGGCGCTACATTTAATGATGGCAATTTTCTTCGGATATGTCAACGCAGTTAAAAGATTATGAACTAACTCCCCATGCATTATTTGTACTCCATGTGACGTTAAAAACCCTCTCTCCTTCCAGAGCAGGCCGAAATCGTGCGCTACTCCGAAGGCATACCGGCTATCTGTATAAACATTCACACACAATCCTGTACTGAGCTCACATGCTCGTGTTAATGCTATCAGTTCCGCTGCTTGAGCTGATTTCTGTGGTATGCGTGCTGCCTCCACTATTGTTTGCAATGTGGTAATTGCATACGCTGCTGAAGTCGTACCATCTGGTAGCTTCAGGCATGACCCGTCCACCCACAGTTCTCCATCTACATCTGGAAAGGGCGTATCCTGGAGATCAATACGACCCTTTGTTTGTTCCTCAGTCACAAGAATACAATCATGTGCTTTCCGTGCTTCAGACTGAGTCTCGAGGTATGGCAACAATGTGGCCGGATTTAACGTCACGCACCTCTTTAACGTAATATGAGGAGCCAAAAGCGTCAGCTCATATCCCGTTAAACGGGCACTGGTCAAATGCTGCGTCTTTGTCGGATTAAGCAGGGCATCAACAGCATGGGGGACTAATACCAACAGCTTATGAGATAACACAATTCCCTCGCTTTGGCGTATTGACACAGCTGTCGCCGCAACCGAGCGAAAACAACCAGGCAATGCTCGGGCAACAGGATCAAGTACAGCCGAAAAATATGCACAAGGGCGCTGCTTGTCGCCGTGCATCTGCACTAAAACTGATAATGCACATCCATCTTTCTCATGCACATACAGCGAAAAAGGTTTGGTATAATCAGGAGTCCCTAACACTGGTGCTGAACAGAGAGCCTGTCGCAATTTCTGAAAGGCAGTGTCACACTCATTCGTCCAAGGAAGCGGAATAGGTGTGTCTTTTGTCAAAAGGGCTAACAATGGCTTAGCTATGTGTGAAAACCCTAGTATCCATTGCCTACAAAACGAAACAAGACCCAAAAATGCACGCACGTCCTTCTGCGTGGACGGCGTCGGCGTGTCCAGAATTACTTGGACACGATCTGGTGTGAGTGCACGCCCCTCCTTAGACAAAAGGTGACCCAGATAAGTCACCTTTGGTCTACAGAACTGTAACTTTTACCGAGATACTTTGTGATTATGGGATGCCAAAAAGGAAAGCAAAGACAACGTACTCGTTTCACACAACTCCGGAGTGTCGGCCGCCAGCAAGATGTCATCGACATATTGAATGAGGGCGACGCCCTCGGGCAGAACAAAGGAGTCCAATTGTCTTTTCAAAGCTTGACTGTAAATGCTAGGGCTTTCCGTGTAACCCTGAGGGATTCTACAAAATCGGTAAGACCTATTATTTAGAGTGAAACCAAAGAGGTATCGACTATCGGGATGAATAGGAATTGAAAAGAAGGCATTTTTCAAATCAATAACTGAAAACGTGGTCGCCGTAGGCGGGACCAAAGTAAGCAACGTCGTGATATCAGAAACCACTGGGTACTGAGGTATCACGATCTTGTTCACTTCTCTCAAGTCAATTATAAACCGATAGACTTTGGCATCCGTATCCTTTTTCAAAATGGGTAAAATCGGGCTATTACAGACGTTATAGGGAACTTCTTCCACTACTCCCACCTTAATCAAATCCTGCACTATCTGTATAAGAGCCTCTTCCCCCTCCTGCGAAATACGATACTGTGGAAGGCGTGGTAACACCGCCCCCTCCTGGACACTAATGTGAACAGGCGGAATCACCATCTGTCCCACATCAGTATCCGAGGTGGCCCACAGAGCACAAGGGAGGGTAGCCAACACAGCATCTTCTGCAACCACACACATCCGTTCAGACAGGGGGTAATTGTCATTTAATATCACCCGCACTCCAGCAGGGGAGCAGCAGATCGTAGCTCTGAAGTGCTTCAACATATCAAGGCCCATAATATTGTCCGGCGTGTTCGGGGCAAGCAGAAACGGACAGGGTGCAGAAAAAGAATCAACCTGAAATGTGAGGGGCCGTGAAAGAGGGCTTCGGGAGAGTGTACCATCAAACCCTACCGATGTAACCATTAAGCCAGATGGGGGAGCCTGAGGCCGAAGCTCACCCATTCGGTCAGCCGATAACATGGACCGCGTGTCCACCTTACCCGAACCCGATCCAGAATCTTGTGGCCTCGGGGCAGACGCGCCGACATAAGGAGGCGGAGAACGATCTAATAAATAAAAATCATCGTCATGATTATCAAGGACAGGATAAAGTGACTGACGAACAGCATATTGACCCGAGACTTGTAACCTACGCTCTTTCTCTTGCCTCTCCGTCTGTTCTCTTTCCTCCCGACGCTTTGCTTCCTGTGCTCTCACATGATCATTCTTCCGTTGCTCTTTATCAAACAGCGCTTTCTCACGCTTCTCTCGCTCACGCACTTCCTTCACCCATAATCGCACACATTCAAACATGTCTTGACGAGCACGCCGCTTACACATACACTGTTCCACATACTCAATCTTACGCATATCAAACGACCCATACAACGGCCACCGTAACTCAGGATCCTTTCTGGTATATTTCCTCCATACTGTGCTGTACATTATGGAAGAAAGACCATGCTTCACATACATATCCCTATTAGGAGTCCCCTCTGGGGGAGCTGGAGCAGATTCCTCGAGGTTTAACCGGTTTCCAAAGCAGCAGCACCACTTACGGAGTGCGCTAAAAGCAGGCATGCTCAAAAATAATGCAGAATATGCAGTATTATCAAAAAAATGGCACTTAAACGTTGTGCCGTTCAAAGTTACACAGTTCCGGAGAAATATCTCCACATTACCTGCCTATATGTGTTGCAACGCATATATTCTCACAATAATCAATACAAGATATGACCGGTCATGACAAATCAAACTCAAATAGCCAAACCAGGCTTCAAAAACTCGGAGCAAGCACCGTACAACGGTTCTTACCAATCAAGAGTCCAGATTCCAACTGCCAAGCTCCCAAAATTCACCCAAACGGCTGTCACGGCAGGACCGACAGAAGAGGTCTCAGTCGAGGACCGGCGCCACCCAGATGGTCAGGTCGGAAGGGAAGGAAGAAAACCTCGGGATGCCAGGACTAAAGTGCCTCTGGCAGTGATCACATCCCCGGCCAAATTCCTCACCTTCGTCGCGACCAATCCTTCGAGCATCCGAGTCGCCGATGAGCCCCACGTGACGGGCGCCAATTGATGAATACAGGCCTCAGCTAGGCCCGCAGGACACAAGGGTTCGCTCTCCTGCAATGGAATCTATAAGGAAGTTGGCACGGAAACTGCAAAGTACAAAGACAAAGTTTATTAACCCTTAAGGGTGGTCCTACAATCCATACAATACCCTTCAGTATTGCATAGAGTAGCACAAAGAACTTGCGTACACGGTCCCCTTTTATACACAACAGAGGGGCTCATAAGTGGGAGGATACAACATGAGACAAGGAATGTTACCTTTTATGGACATTTTCGATACAAGATCAATATGTGGGTGGAGCTGACATACTCCTTGAGCCCGCGAAAACATGGTCAAGCAAGGACTAACTGATAACAGATGTGGTCAAGCCTGGGCATGCGCCAGGCGGACAAAGGAACTATTTATAGACTGTTACTAGGCAGATTACAAGAGCAACTAACACGGAGATAGGACTCTTCTCGTGTTGAGCACGTGGAGACATGACAATACAAAATGGAGTCCAAACTTCAGCCAACATAACGAAAGAGACATGTCTAAGGGAGGAGAATTCATGTCTTTAGTAAATGCTTAATCACATCGTGGTTTCAATTTACAACAATGGGGCAATGGTCTGAAAATATGTCCCAACTAAATTACACCAATAAACACACTTCCATATATCATATTAAATTTGTTATGACTGCATTAATGTTAATTCAATATTTGAGTATTGAATCCATAATAAACATCATTATTCTTCATTGTTGTTTATTTCACGTAAATATAAACCCAGAAAAACACTACCAAACGTTGTCAGACAGGATTCTTGTGAAACCACCGTGGATTTTGACACAACCCCACATATACAATTAGATGTAGGCATGAGTATGCAACAAAGTGGTGCGCCTGCCTGAGGCTGGTGTAACGAGGAGAAATATGTTCCCTTTGCCTGTGTGCTGCTTTGTGTAGCAGACATAAAAAAAGGCAAAAAACTCAAAGGATAGTTTTCGGGCACAAAAACTATCCTGAGTATGCACAAGTATGGCTGTGTTGGCGTTAAACAGCACAAAGTGTGTCAGAACAAGAACAAGCTATCATGGAGTATGCTTCCTGGCAACGAAAGTTAAATGGATGCAGGACACATGTACACAACCCACAAAGCCATCGCTTAGGGACAAGCCAAATGTGTGCACACTCGAGTCTGTTCAGGTGAGCTTGTCTAGGTACTGAACACGTTGTAAGACCTTCCCCAGAGGCTTTCAAAGTTCAAAAGGTATGCCCGAAATGATATTTTCATTCTTCCTATGAGTATATTCTACTTTCCTTGTACATTCATAAGGTGACATAAACAGTACGAATACTAATTAATGTGCTCTCTCTCTCTCACAGACCTCCATGCCCATCTGCAGCCTGGCCAATCTTTTTATAGGGAACAACTGGAATGACGAAACCTGGACCGATGATGGACTGAATGCAGATAGCGCTGTTGCTCAGACTTCTTTAGAACAAAGATTTCTAAGGAATAGCCACAGTGGTTTTACGACACTCATCCAGGCAAATCCCTTTTCAACAGTTTTTTCCCACACAACGTCATTGAGTGTACGTTCTTGTGTAGTCAGTGTTTAATTTGAGCCGGTAGTTGTAGGTGAGGCCCACCAGCACTTATTTTTACGACTTATTTTTCCTCATGAGACTTTGACCCAGAGGCAAAGAGTGAAAAACACACAAAGGGTAAGGAAGTAGGAAGAGACAGACTGAAAAATGTGGCACAGGGAGAAAGCACCAATGTGCAAGAGTGAAATAATGGGGCAAGGAGTGCCTGGTGCAGTGACTGAGTGAGTCAGAGAGAAAGGGAGTGAATGCGAGAGCGAGTGTGTGTATGTGTGCACTTGTTCACATGCATTTATATACATACGTATAGGCATATAAACACACATTAAGGCCTCATATGGTGGCTGTGTCATGCTTGTGCCAATGCTAAAATTGCAGCTTTTCAAACTATACATTTTGCACTGTTAAACGCCGTATTAGAGATGAGCAAAAACATGCTAAACCCACATACTATCTGACTAATAAAATTTCTTCTTGAACACAGAACGGAGAAAAGTTATAATTTAACCAGCAATGTTCAACAAACAGCACATATTTGACCAGTGCAGGTCACAGTGCACATTATGCGCTGACAAAGTAAAAAAGGTTGTCGAACAGGAAAACCACCAGATTAAAACTCATTCAACATCTAAAAATATTTATACAGATTTATTGCGTGTACCCTAAAACTCAAAATGAATGTTTGGTCCCAAAACGTCTCAAAATATGAATTCGTACATTTTACTTTCTCTATGCTTATAGGTGTTTTTCAACAAAATTCAGGAAGATATTTCGTTTGAAAACACTGTAGATATGCTCTGCTCAAGGGGTTTCAAAGTCAGATGGCAGCATCTCGTGGCTGCAGGATTGCTCTGTATTAGTGGGGAAGAAGCAATTTTTAGGTCTGATGTTTCTATTTCACAAAGACAGATATACAATATATACTTGCATTCATCGAGCCTTCTTTATCCATTGGTCTGATTTACTGTCATTCAATACTTTCTTCTGTTACAGCATGCAGCATGTGGCAAGGGATCAGCCCACTTCAGGCTCTGCTTTGCTTCTCTTTGAGTGACGTAATTCTGCTGAAGCACATTAACGTCAACTTCAGGAAAAGAAGCCTCACTCCGTGCCATGCACGTGCGGACCATTATACATTTTTTTCTTTATTAATCCAGGAAGCAATAGTTACAAACTCTAGTTTCTGACATACCAGTACATAGACTATATAGATAAATCGAGCTTTGTTCAGACAATAACAAGAAATACAAAACAATGAAGAGGAGGAGAACAATAAGAAAACATCACATAAGCACGGGTATAGGGGCATATGCTAAGAACAAACTTAAACCAAAATACCTATCCACAGATTCTCCTCCAGATTCAGCTATTATTCCATCAATGGCCCCCAAATCTTTCGGGCCCTTGCCCTCCCACTCCTACCTTTGCATTTGTACAATGCCATCTCTAAGTTAAAAATATGATAGAGTCTAGCATACCAAGCCTGGTAGGTTGGCGGATCTGCATCCTTCCACCTAGTGGCAATCAGTATGCGATAGATAGCTGTCACCATAAAACATAAGTAGACTTGACGATGTTCTATCTGTAGTCTTTCATCAAAACCAAGTATCAGCATAGTTGAGGTTAGAGATACTGGTTGCCCCAAGTTTTGACATAGAAAACGTTCAATGCCTTCCTTCAAGCTATCCAATTTGCAACAATCAGCAAACATATAAATTATATCAGCTGGGCCCTGATCACATCTGGGGCACTTATTATTATTATCCCTTTTCCCCCATGCCCAGAGTTTAGCCGGAGTAAAATAAAGTCTAAACACCGTTTCAAAAGTTTGAGCTTTAAGATTAGCGGTCAAAAAGGTTTTTTTCGACAACTCAAGTGATCTACTGATGTCTACATCCGGATTATCTAATTTAACCACCAATGCACTTTCTACTTTAGGGATATCGTCCATAGTAGCCTCCATCAATATTGTAAACACATCCTTAACTCGATATTGTTTTTTCGTCACATATTCTAGTAGAGGTATTCGACCCAGGTTAATAGGTTGCGAGACCAATCTATTTATAATCTCCCTAACTTGTATGTATTTAAAAATAGTGCTAGAATCTAACCCATATCGTTCCTGAAGATCCCCAAATGAGGCCATCCCATTCAGGTCAATGATATCTCCTATATTTTTTAGTCCTGCTTTTTCCCATATTGTACCTATATTGTCATACAGTAGTGCCGGAAAGGCCGAGGAACGCCACAGCAGTGTATATCTATGAATGCTGGGTATTTCCATGTTTTTACCAATCTTCCGCCATACATTCCAAGCTGCTCTTATAATCTTAAAGCGTGTTTTTTTATAATAGCTGCCTTCCAGCTGCCTTAAGGCTAACCCTGGTGCTAGTTTGCCCATAGCGAGTTCATAAATAGATGGTGGAGTATCTTTATCCACCTCCACAACGCTGGCTACCCTAACCTGATCCAGAATCCGTGGCCTAAATAAAATACTCATATGTTGCAGCATTACTGCCCAGAAGTAATATAACATATTTGGAACTGCCAGTCCCCCCCGATGTTGCGGTAAAGTCATGTATTTTATTGATCTTCTAATTTTCCCATATCCCCATATGAATTGACTAAACATCCCCTCCACCTGTTTAAATAATAAGTTTTCCGGCTCTAATGGTATACATCGAAATAGATAAAAGATCTTAGGAAACATCGTAATTTTGATGACATTTGCTCTGCCAATAATAGATAAATGTAAATTATCCAGTCTCTTCAAGTCCCCCTTCATTTTTTTATCGAGAGGCGACAACTTTATTTCCCATGTTGTACCAACCTCTGCTGTGATAGTTATCCCTAAATACGTGGCTGACTCTATCTGACGTGAATCCTGAAATTGTGTATTTTTTGTACATACGATTTGTGTTTTGTCAGTGTTTAAGCTATGGCCTGATTGTTTACCAAATTCGACTGCAAGCCTCTCAATCTGATTTATGGCAACAAGCGGATCTGGGGTAACGACAGCGATGTCGTCTGCATAGGCTAGTAGTTTGGTGTTATATCCGAGGGTCACTACTGGTTTGATTGTGTGATCCTCCACTATAGATCTAATCAAGGGATCTTTATAGAGGGCAAATAATATAGGGGAGCACGGGCAGCCCTGCCGTGTCCTCCGAGTGAACTTAATCCTACCCGACTCCTTCCCCATTAACTGTATTTTTGCGTGTGCGTTAAAGTACATGGCCTGTATGGCAGTTAATATCCGTGGGCCAAATCCCTTAGATCTTAAATTTTTCCACAAGTGCGCCCATTCCACTTGATCGAATGCTTTTTGTGCATCCAGCAAAATCAACGACATCTGTGTCCCTGTGGCTTCGGCAATATCAAATAAAGAGATAACTCTTCGAACATGATCCGTAGTACTTTTGCCGGGGATGAAGCCATGTTGCCAAGGGCTCACAAGGGTCCCAATTATCTTAGACAATCTTAAGGCCAATATCTTAGAATAAAGTTTCTCATCTGTATTAATTAAAGATATTGGTCTATATGCGGCGGGGTCTTCCGGCTTCTTGCCCTTCTTCAAGAATATCACAATGTTCGTGTCCTGCCAAGATTGTGGTGGAACCCCCTGCTGTTGAACCGATAGAAACAGATCCAACAATAGAGGGGTCAGCTCTATCTGTAGAGCTCTATATATTTCCATCGGGATCCCGTCCGGGACCGATGCCTTGCCTAGAGCCATTGTCCTTAAAGCCTCAGAGACCTCATTCAACAAAATATCTGCCTCAAGCTCCAACAACTGGGAATCTTCATTCCCCGTTGCTATCCCTATTCCATCTAATATCGGATCCCTGGAGCTATAGAGATCCTGATAGAAATCGGTAAGTATATTTAAAATACCTGATATATCTGTAACCATCGTTCCATCTTCCCCTCTTAATTGTAAAATATTGTTTGCCGTCGCCCTTTGTTTGATTCGCAGTGCCAAATGTTTCCCCGTCATTTCCCCGTACTCATAATTATCCCGTGTTGCCGTTTGAAATCTTTCCGCTCCTTTTTTGTTATAGATTCCATTAATTTTGGCCTTAGTCCTGATTACATTTAACTCTAGGTTAGTTTGTACCTCTATCTGTTTGTGTACTATGGCTTCCATATGTTGTCTCTCATTCAAACTCAACTCCTCTATGAGAGCATGTATTCCCCCTCTCTGTTGTTTCTGATGAAATATCCCAAAGCTTGTTATTTCACCCCTGAGCCCAGCTTTATATGCGTTCCAAACATTTTCTCTAGATGTACTATATCTATTGATATCGAAAAACTGTTTGGTCCACCCCCTAATATGCGCTATAAATCCTTCTGTAACTAATAATTTTTTGTCGAATGTCCACTTTGAGAAGCCCTTAGTATATGCCGGGGCCTCGATACTCATTACTAATGGGTTATGGTCTGACAGCACTTTCGGAAGTCTTTTAATATGTGCTCCCTCAATGAGAGAGACTGAGGCCAGAAAATAATCGAGTCTAACATATTTCCTGTGTGGATATGAAAAATAGGTAAAACCTGGATCCTCTATTTTTTTACAAGACCACATATCTACCGGCCCGTGGCTATCAATAAGAGCATTTAAAGCTTTAAAAACCTGAGGTTTCCTCCTTATATATCCACCCTTTCCCCATCCCCCGGTGTCTACATGAATATTCAAGTCCCCACATATGATTAAGGGCGTATGCCAGACCGCTAATTCAATCTCCAACTTTGACCATAAATCTGCATCATCAATATTGGAACCGTACACTGTACAAATAATAAATTGATTTGGTTTGGAAGCAATGGCCCACCGCCCCCATTTATCCGACTTAATGCGTTCAATAGGTAACAATCGCTGAGAAACATGTATAGCCACCCCTCTCGTATTGGTGGACTGAGATGAGCAAATAACCTGAGAGTACCCCGGTATTGTATTAATCCCTCTTTTATGCCAGGGAATGTGTGTCTCTTGCTGGCATATAATGTCAGCCACTAGTACTCGCAACATTTCCCCGGCCCTATTTCTTTTACCTCTATCATTTAATCCACCAATATTAATTGTAGATATAGTCAGCCTGCCCATATTATTTTTTCCTTGTTTATTTCTCCACCCCTCTTTTTACAACTTCCTTCATACCTGTAAAGCCCTTTCAACCACTTTTTTACCCTCCTTTGACTGTAACTGCTGCCGCTACCACTAGTACATCTTGTCTTCTGTCCAACTACCTTGCTTTCCTGGAATTTCTGCTTTTTACCCCCCTTACCCACCCTTACCCCCCCTCCCAACACCCTATTCCCACCCCACCCATCTCCCCTCCCTGTTAAATAAGGCAACAGACCTCTCTAGGTCTGTGTGTGATGAATGGTGATCCATTCCCTTGTGACGGCATACCCCAACGTTTTGTACTTTAATTTCATCAATGTGTCCTTCCTAGACTGAAGATAAGCCAACATCTATCGGAAAACAAAATGAAATATCTTACCCTAGTTTCTACACATATTTTCATTACTTACCCTGTTTGCAATACGAAAAGCAAAATCTAACAAGATATATTAATTTACCCCCCAGTATTAAAAAATTCCTTGGCCTTAATTTCAGAGAAAAAAAATCGGGTTTCATCTTTCCAAATAACTTTCAATTGAGCCGGATTAAGAAGGAAAGCCTGTGCTCCCTTCTCTTGGAACTGGGAAATCAGTTGCCGCAGACGCCATCGTCGCTCCACTGTGACCTGACAGAAGTCTGGCCTAGTGAAAAAGGTAAATCCATCAGCCGCCCGCTGTGCTTCTGGTCTTGCTTTCTCAAACACATTCTGTCTCAGCAAAAAGTTTCCAAAATACACCAGAAGTGCCCGAGGTTTGGCATCTGGGCGAACCGGCTGTCGAATACTGAACGGGACTCGATGTGCTCTTCTTGTGCCCAGTTCCATCCTTCCAATTCAGGAAAAGACTTCTCCAGAAGCTGGGCCATAAAGAGGCGTGCATCAGGCCCTTCCTTCCCCTCCGGAATTCCAAGAAAACGTAGGTTATTCCTTCTTTGTCGATTTTCCCTTCCTCTAATTTCCAGTGAATATCAATAAGTTGTTCTTCATGCGCTGTGGTTAGACCTCTTGAACCCACTATATCTTCTTCCAGCGCAGCCGTCCTTGTTTCCAGCTCTGTCATCCGATCACTTATGTCATTACAGGTTTTAGCGATTTTTCGAACCGCACCCTGAAGTTTCCGGTTAGCATTCTGGGAGCGCTTGCTTTCTAATATGGCTTCTTCCCTATGTGCCATTACGCACTGCAATATGGACTCTAGGGTGGGAAAGGGTACCGGAGACCCTTCCAGGCCTATTTCTAAATTAAGCTGATTTCTACCCCCCATCAATTGATCTCCCATAGAGTAATCCCATCTAAGATCCGATTGTTTGGAACTTCCTGCTCTCCCAGACCGAGGGTGTGTTTTCCTGATAGATGTAGCCCTACCCCTACCATCTGTGCCTGAAATGCTATCTTCCTCACTTGACTCTGAATTAGTCCCATGGCCGGAACCCAGACCAGACCAAGTGGCATCGGATAGTGAAAAAAAGTCATTTGTCTCATTCGCTTCTGAATCCATATCCTTCTCTTTGCCCACCTGCAGCGCCCTACGAGGCTTGTGGGGACCTTTAGAGTCACCTTCCTTCACCCCTGTAGTTTGTGGCGTTTGGTGCTGCCCCAGACCTTCCTCTTGTTGGCTTGAGATTTCCCTATATGTCCTATGCCAGTACTTAGTCCCGATTGCACCATACTCTCTTTACCTATGGTGGCCTCCATATTAATAGGTAGCACCGCTATTTCCCCTGGGTTCAATATTTCCCCTTGGCCCAGCGGCGGCTTACCCGTCACATTCGATTCTTCAATTCCATCCACCTTAGTCGAGATACTTTCGGCGAGTATATCTTCTGAAAATACGGAGCCTGCACTGTTCCCTATGCCCCGGAACAAGTCAATAATTGATGCGGGCCGATGCGGCTGGGGCTGCGCAACCACAGCCCGCCCCTTCCCGTCCAGAGCATTCTCCGGGCGTACTCGCTTCCGGCGTCCCTGAGCCACCATAGAGGGTGTCAATGAGGATTCCGCCTGGCTCAGACGCTGCTGCTGCTGGGATTGCTGCGGGAGCTTGCCCGGGGCCAATTGCCCAGGTCCGCCCCTAGCCTTGATTCCTGTCTTTGGGGGCATAGCGACCGTATGGAAGTGCGGACGGTCTCCGCCACTCCAGCACCGAATCCGCACCAGTTCCCGCTCCAGACCACGGCAGCCTGCAATCAGTTCCTCCGCGATCCGCGCCAGCACCAAAGCCCTTGTCTGATCCCTGGTAAGTACTGCTCCGTCCTCAATGAATACCGTGTGGCAATAGTTCCGTGCTGGTAATTCGCCATTCAAGTACCCTACATTTTTTCCTTAACTCGCCATCACAAGAGAAGATCACCTACGACGCGACTAGCACCTAGCTAGCACTCGGTCGCCATCTTGCCCGTGCGGACCATTATGTTGCTTTTATTTTTATTTTACATTTATTTTATTTGCTTTGAGAGGTCCCAACACTTAGCCAGACAGTGCTGCTGAGCCCTCGCTACAGCGTTGCTGAGCCCTCGCTACAGCTTTCAGTGCAAACCGCATATAGACTCAATGCGGCTTTCGTTTTATGACTGGTCTTCTAATCAACTCAAAAATGGCTGTCCGTAAGTGTGCATGCACACACATATGCATGCATGAGCACCCATTTTTGTGATATGGTTTCCACTAATTTAAAGACTGCCTCTCTGGTTCACACATACACTGGTGTCCATCTTTGAATGGACTTTCAGTTCCAAACCATTCAAAGATGGCCACACATGCTTGTGCATGAGCATCTTATTAGGGTGACCATCTTTGAATAGGTTTGTAAAACTTTATCTCAAAGACGTCTCCCTGTACACATACACTCCTGTGCACATATGGGTAGCCACCATTCTTAATGGTTTTTATCAAAGATTTTTTAAAACATTTTTTAAAAGCATTGATAAAGCCAATACGCTGGCAACAAATGCCAAACCTATTGTCTTTGCTGAAGCTTGTTAAAAGTCTTGCTTCCTATAAACTGGATCTCATAGGATGAATAAACACAACAAGGGCATGCAGACTGGAACAGCAGAAGTTTAATTCTCACTAATTAGTACTAATCATATGTTAATTAGTGTGTTAAACAGTTACCCGTGTGATAACATGTGGCGCATTATATCAAAATAACCGAGCCACACTTATATAACTGAAGTATAATTAATATTTTCAAACATTCCAACTAGAGGTGCACCACATACAACAAAATCAATTTGATCACAGAAATTTGGGAAATTGGTAAAAACGAATTTCACGAATCCAATAAAGTTCTTCTTTTATTAATGGCTCTCTTAAATACCGATAACGTCAGCCAACGCATTTTGTCCAACAAACAATGAACTTCTTCTGGGCAAGAATTGAATGAGGTCAATGCATAGCATCTGGTCCTGTTGTCAAGAGTATCAAAAATATGTCTGATAGGGGACATTAATTTCCAAATTACACCGTCCAAATAAAAAAGCAATTGGAAGTCAAAAACGAAGAATGAGATTCCACCCCCTTTTGGGTAAGGTAAGTATGGAAGTGTTCATTCCAAATCTGTATTTAAGGGAGGGCATATCTGCCCTATACAAGGCACTTCAATTGGTGCCGTGGTAGGCAAACAGGAGAACTCCTCCCGATTTCCGACATGCGCTCGATGTAGGTATAATTAATGTATTGCCTATGACATAGTCAGTGGCGGCTCCTCCGCTAAGGTAGAGGAGCGTTGCCCCAATGCTTTTGAGCAGTGTAAAAAAAATTTAAATAAAATGATAATAACGTTATTATCATTGTATTTTTTCCTGCTTCTGCAGCTTTGCGTAGCAGAGCAGGGGGAAGAGTGGTGGCACTCCGTAAGTGCGCATGAATGACTGACCAGCTGTCTTGGGCCGGCCAAACTGTCATGCGCACTTTGCATTTTCTCCACTCAGGCTGTATTACAGCCAGGGTGGAGAACATGCCCAGACTCCCAGTCCCCATCTGAGCGCTGAACCGGGACGCTCAGACCAATCATATCGCTGGATTGCAGCATAGTGATTGGCTTAGTGGAGCCTGGGTGCTTCCTTCTCCGGCCCAACAGGAAAGACGCAGTGATCAGGTAAGTTGAAGAGAAAAAAAATTAACACCCCCTATCCTCCTGCCATCCCTGATCCATGCCAGTCACCACTAGACATGGTTGAATCCATTTAATTGTGATTTTCTTAACGTTATCCCGACTGCGATCAGGATAGAGCCTCTTGAAGTATTGTTTTATGAAATGTACTGTTGGTTGGTATGCGATTTCTCTTGCGGGTGTCTTATCAATATCATTAGTTACAAGAAATGTTAATTGTTTAGAAACGTTAGTTTAAAAGTTAATTGGATACTTGTGATTTTCACAGTGTATTGGGATGAGAAAGAGCTTTCTGAACCCGCCAGATCAGACAGCTGATATTTACATGGTCATGCACTTGTGTGAGCCTTTGCCCAGGGATGGAAAAGTAGAGAGTGTACCTCCTACCAGAAGACAGTGTATCCTGATTGCCCCATTTGGAGGGAGTGGCTGGGACGAAGAGTCTTGAGAATTCTGTTTGATATAACTTTGTGTCACTTAGAATAGTTTTGCAAATCCAGTGCTTACCTCACAAAGAGAAGACGTTTCCCTAAATCTGCTTATTTCCTCTTGTTTGGTTCTTGAGCTTGCCTATTTCCCTTGAATCCTAATTTGGTTCATCTAGGGCTGACACCTTCCACTTAGAATCTTACCTTGCCACTCTCCATGCTTTATTTAACTTAGGAAAGTTCCTTTATGGAACCAATTTATTTTCTGTTGTGCATTTTTGATTTGGTTATGATTTGTATCGCCATTGATATAATATATAACTTCAGATTGATTAACCAAATTGATATATATGCTTATTTGGTAAACTGATTTATCAATTGATTAAAGCTGTAACTTGACTAATCTGCTAATACACTTTTAAGGTTTGGACATCCATTCTACCTGTTGTTCTAGTGGAACCAAATAGGCTTCATTGTAGTTTGAATTGTCCTGCTGATGCTAGCTCCTCCTAAACACTTCCAGTCTAGCACAAATGGTCCTTACGACAAGTGGCGCAATTTGATTGGTGATTATATCAAGGTCTTCAGGTATAAGAAAGTGCTCCTGATCAAGGCCAATGCTCTCCCAATGATACTATTAACTGGGCAAATTAACATTTATGAGGTCTTACTGAGAAAAAATGCACTTGCTGCAAGGGAGCCCTAGTTACTGCATATAATACTCCTGTGTAGCTACATTAGAACTACTTTCAATATTTTTTTGAATAGATTTTGTTCTACATTTACAATGAATATAGGGGTAATGTAAAAGGGTAACAGGGAGGAAGATTAAGCGGAGCATAGGCATAAGGGTAAACAAAGCAGGCAGGGTGAGAGAAGTTCAGGGGAGAGAGGAAAGAAATAGGAAAAGTAGGCAAAGAGTGAAGGAAGGAAGAGGTGGGGGAGGGGTAGAAGACACAGTATGGAGCCGAGGAAGTAACTGTGTCTGATGTCCGGCCTGTAACATATGTACCTTCTGTAACAATGTGTAATTTGTAAACTATGTAACTCGCCTCATGTAAAGCGCTCTGATATCTCTGGGTCTAGCCAGCGCTATATAAAACTCAAGTAAATAAATTAAATAAATAAATAAGCATTATTGTACAATAATACCTTATATAAAAATACTATGAATAATTAATATCAGAATCGAGCTAAAATGGCAGTTCGTAGTTAGATGGATGCGAAATGGGATGCTGAACAGCAGGTGCACAAGAGAGGATGTATCCAGTATTAACAAATGATACAACGAAGAAGAAAGCGCAGGAAGAGAAAGATTCAGGTGCCCTGTCTAAGATTAGCTTTGATATTGACTCTTGTGATTACTTTTTCAAGTCAAGTCAAAGTCCACTTTATTCGATTAATTAAAATCATAAAAGTATTCTACAACAAATATCATACATTCATATATCTTAAGAAACAGGTTAAAACAGTATTAAACAGTAGGTGGATTTTAAAAGCAAGTTAAAAAGGCATTATTTACACAAAATTCATTACAGTTTGCACTCATCACTACAATAAACATGAATTCAAGTATCTGTCCTCATCTGTGATTCCAATCTTAACCTTGATCTCTTACGTCTAACAGATGCAGCCAAAAAGCTAGCAGTGCAATACATAATTACAGGGGAATGCATCATCTGTAAATATAACAACGCAGGCTTGTACTGCGTAAAACCCAGCTCCTTCAGAATTGATTTTAAATATCGGGTACGAGGTTTGTGATAAAAAGAACAGAAGAACAGAAAATGGGCATTATCCTGAGTGGAGAAACCATCGCATTTACATGGGGACGATTCCTCGAGCTTACACCAGTCTTTCTCGTCCCGCAGAACCATATAAATCTGGTTAAAACGGAATTTGGACAGTAGCCACCTATGAAAAGAATTAGTGACCACTGACAAATAAGGAGCCAACTCAAAAGATGGGGTTATCAATACATGAGCCCTCACAGAGGGTTTACATAACTCATCCGCTTCACGCTCGGCCATACGTAATCTGATGAAATTGGTCTTCACCCACAGCAAATCAGCTTTGCACAGGGATTCTGGACTATTAAAGATTTCAGGGCGTCCCAAATGTGCGGCCATAGATTCAATATATGACAGCCACTGAATATCCCTCCTGTGATCTAATATAAGACAGTCTTTGATTATCCTGTGATTAAGGCTGAGGTTCGGGTTAAGCCAGAGCTTGATCCACATCAAGAGTGGAGCTAGATTGATTATATCTAGAATGTAACCCAAACCCAGCTCAAGATGTAAAGAGTGAGTGGCAGTTGACTGGGGTAGTCCCAACAGAGAACGAAGAAATTTGTTTTCCTCTGTCTGAATGCATTTAGAATTAACATAACCCCAGACTGCAGCCCCGTATCTAGCGATCGCGGCTGTCTTGGCTTTGTAAACGGCCAGGACAGCCTCGATTGGTTTCCCCCCCAATCTCTTAGTAAACCCCAGGATTGCAGAATATGAGCTTCTCACCGCATTCGCTTTAGATGTTAACTGCGGTGTCCAAGTTCCCCTTTGGTCAAAAATCACTCCCAATTATGTAAAAACTTTCACACTTGTAATCACCTCTCCATCGCAAAAAAAGGTTTTTTCTTTAAGCTTACCACATCCTACTGACATAGTGTGTGATTTGTTCTTGTTAACCACCAGGTCAAGACTGGACATAAAGTTGCCGAAGGAGTCGAGTAACTTTTGCAGGGCAACTGGGGTCCTGGCTATTAGCACCGCATCATCGGCATAGAGGAGCAACGGAATTGGTGCACCCCCCATGCTCGGGATATCCTTTGAGGCAGCCGTTAGATCATCCTCCAAAGAGTTCACGTATAGCGTGAACAACATTGGCGCCAGTATACATCCCTGACGGACCCCTCTAGTTGATCTAAAACTCTCGGTACACTTTCCGTCAGTGGTCATTCTGATGCGGGCCCTCAGGTCTTTATGGAGCTCCGCCAGAAAGTGTACCAAGGAACTATCGAGGCCCATCTTCAGGAGCATTGCCCACAGCTTAGATCTATTAACAAGATCAAAGGCTGTGGACAAGTCCATGAAGCCAAGGAATATACTTCCCCCTTTTGCTCTGGTATATTTAGAAATTATGAGGTGGAGATTGAGGCATTGATCCTCTGTACTCCTCCCTGACCTAAATCCGAATTGAGCCTCGGACAGGATGTTGTTCCCCTTGGCCCACGCGGATATTCTCGCTAGGACAACCTTTCCTAGGATTTTTACCGAGGAGTCCAGCAACGATATTGGTCTGTAGCATTTTGGGTCTCCTCTCTGCCCTTTTTTAAATATTGGCACAATTGTAGCTAAAGACCAGGTCTGAGGGAATCCCACTGCGGCAGAGGCATTAAAAACTTTTGTTAAAATATTGGCCCAAAACAGCGGATTTGCCCTGAACATATCCGCTGGCACTCCATCGGGGCCCGGGGCCTTGCGTCCTGCTGTCTCCTCTATAGCTCTAAGTACCTCAATTGTATCAAATCTCACAGGCTCCAGGGGGATCTTAATAGTAGGGATTGTGAAAGGTTCCAACTCCCTATTACTATCATAAATTTTTTCAAAATGCCGATGCCAGTCCTCCTCTGATATGTTTAGTTCCAGCACTGAGTTTTGGTCGCCTGAAAGTAAGGGGGTGTTAATAATTGACCAAAACTTAGCGCTGTTTTTTAGGGTGGCTTTATCCATTAAATCTTCCCAGGCTTTACTCTTTAGTTCATTTTTACGCAAATTAGTGGCCGTGGTGAAATCCTTTCTTAGTCGCGCCACTAACGCTTTGTCCCTTGGGCGAGTATTGAGGGCTTTCTTAAGGCGGTTGTGTGCTTTGCTACAATTTTTGTCAAACCAGCCTTTCACCGATTTATGTTTGCCCCCCTGACCTTTAGCTGTGAGGCAAATGGACACAAACCGGCAAATACCTTCAAAGGAAGATATAACCTCCTTGCTCCCAGTTAACGGGTTGGCACACACATTTAGCTCTTCAGAAACTGAGGAGGATAGAGTTAAGAAAAAGTTGTCCGGTACAACCATCTCCCATTTAATTCTTCTCCCCTGATCCTTATCCTTTACAGGCAATATAGACCGATGGAAGACAGCTGATTTTAACAAGAAGGAGCTATTCACTAGCTCCAAGCCCACAGGATTATGGTCACTCATAGGCATAGCAATTGCATTATATGAAATCACATAATTCAGAAAACCTCTTGAAACAAAAATAAAATCAATTATCGAATCACTAGCCCTTCCCGTAAAAGTGGCAACCCGTGTACTTTTATCGTAGAATTCTGGTTCATACAGCTCATTTTCCCGTAATACATTTTCGAGCACCAAACCCTTCTGTGTATGTTCTAGGTGAGGGGGGGACACGCTATCTGGCCCATCTTCCTCCACTAGGGCACAATGTGAGCACAAATGAACATTAAAATCGCCCATTAAAATAAATCGACACAAAGTGGATTGTTTGTCTCTGTAAAGACTTAAAAAGTCTGATAACCATGTAAAATGCACAGTTTCTGGGTGACCGTTCGGTGCATTATAGCAGTTAACAAGAAGCAATTTACAACCATCCTCTAATATTATCTCCAATACGAGGAAACTATGAGAGGCACAGTCTATCGGGGTGATTTTGCCCTTGATGTTCACCGATACCAGCGTCAAAAGACCTCCTTTGTTCCGGCCTGCGGGGGAAGGCAAAGTAGGTACAAAATAAGATGTAAAACCGTCCAACCAGTAATCACACTCCATATCCCAAGTCTCTTGAATGGCAATGATATCGTGGCGCTTTACAAAATTTTCCCAGTTTGGGTCTCCCTTCTTAGACCGCAAACCAGCAATGTTCCAGGATAACAGTCTGACCGTGTCCCCTTTATCAATTGTGATCTCTGGTAAACTGTTATCATCCACAGCAGAAGAAGGTACATGAACCGTTGGTGTTGAATCCACTATGACATCGTCCACTGTACCCTCTCCGTCACCCCGTCAATCGCAAAGATCGAGACCTGAGAGAGCATCGAATCTGTTGTGAGTTGTAATAGGGGGACCAAAGGTAAAGAGGTTATCGCGTCCCTGAAACAAACTTTGAGGAGCCGATTTGGGCCCCACCGGGGTAAATGGACTTAGTCTTTGTCTGGGCAGGGAGGCTAAATTGACATGATTGTAGAAATACCCTAACGGGCGCACTTGAATACCATTGCTGTCCTCCATCAGAGATGCTGCCCGTAGGAGGACTGTGGCCACATGTTGTGGGTATTTAAAGTTCACGACCACACAATCCCCTCTACAAGTTTTCCTCGAGGGACCAATCCAATTCACTCTCCTAGTCGTGATAATGTCTCCAGCAAATTTAGTAGGGAAACCACATTTAGCACTCAGCCAAGCCACCACTTTGTTTTTGAGGGAATCATGCACTTCCTCTTGTGGCTCGGAAGAGCCTGGGGAATGCACCGGAACATTGGCTAACACGACGACATAGGGGGCGCAATCCGGGGGCAGATTAATAAAATTATTGCGCCTACTTTGTATGGCATTCGTGTTATATAAGAGACCTGATCTCTGATGGCTCCTAGCCGGGTCTACATCCGAGTCTACTGGTGGGGGACAGGTGGCTGGGGGGACAGTAAGGTTGTTAACCGTGCAATTGACCTGAGGGATCAAAGGAGGTGAATTGGGGGCTTTGGTAGCATTTTTCCCCACAACCTCAGAGCTCACCGAACTAGTTGAAGGGAGTGGGGGGTTAGCCTTAGATAGAATGGCCAACTGTTGGTCCAATAAACCTCCTAGTCTTTTTAACTCCGCATTCGCTGTGTCCAATTTGGCTGCAAGGCAGTCAATGGAATCCTTAAGTTTTAGGTCAAAAGTGGCCTCTATGGTTTTGATTAGCAAACCAAACTGCTCAGGGCTCAGGGTGATGCTAGTTTCCTTTTTACTCTCTGCGTTCGATTTGGCTTTAGGGGAGATGTGACTATCAGGCAAGTGAGTGTCCCCTCTTCTCCTGTGGGTGATCTTACCCCCCCCTCTTACTTTGCTGCTTTCTACAGGTTCTAACAGGTCTCTCTCTTTTACTTCCTTCCGTTACCTCTACCTCTTCCTCGGAGTCAGAAGATAATTTATCAAGCATTATAGAATCAAGCATAATGGTATCAGGGGCCTGGTGGATCGAAGCTACTACTACGCTAGCTGGATTACATGCGTTTTGTTCTCCTAACACACGGTCAGTGCTATTTTCGCCCTCTAGAGGTGCCTCCGGCGTAGTTGCTCTTTCTGGAGGGAGGTCATAGTCTAGAGAAGCTACTTTGCCCAAAGAAGCCCTTCTGTCATCATTGATTTTATTCACCATTTTGACAAGGAAATTGTTCATGGAGCCTGCCCCCGTAACCACCTTGTCTTTCTTTGTGCCTGACATTGTAGTAGATTAAACGGAGTTGATTTTCAGCTTTGACTATGCCTAGGTGTCACCAGGAATCAAATGACCAGTTTATCAAGGTATAAGCCTGCAAAGTCCCACAGCCTTATCCGATGCTGCTCCGGGTGAATAATAAAGCACAGTTTGTTACTCACAGGGTCTCTGGCCCAGCCCAGCCTCTTCCTGCCTCTGACGGCCTCAGACGGCCCACCCTCTGCCCAGCGATGCGTCCTTCTCTTAAACCGGCGAGCCGGAGGTCGCCGCAAGTCTCCCTGGGAGCTGTAGTCTCCAGCCGCAGACCGCCGGGTGTTGCAAAGCGGCGCGGCGAGACTGCAGCGTTAGGGACCCAGGAGACTCTCCAGGCCAGGTAATGTGCCTCTGCTCCTCTGCGCTCCTCTGCGCGGCAGTATTACTCTCCCCCCAGTTCAAAGTTCAAACAGATTAACCCCTTATCACTCAGCAAAAGAGACCCTTGACCTCTGTACTCCTTCAAAAAAATAGTTTTATACAGGACTTACAATCTCCTGTGTACACCAGGATAAAGTTGTTCCTCTGCTCCTTCTGTTTCTCTGACAATATTTCGATAGGCAAAATCTTACCTTGCCACTCTCCATGCTTTATTTAACTTAGGAAAGTTCCTTTATGGAACCAATTTATTTTCTGTTGTGCATTTTTGATTTGGTTATGATTTGTATCGCCATTGATATAATATATAACTTCAGATTGATTAACCAAATTGATATATATGCTTATTTGGTAAACTGATTTATCAATTGATTAAAGCTGTAACTTGACTAATCTGCTAATACACTTTTAAGGTTTGGACATCCATTCTACCTGTTGTTCTAGTGGAACCAAATAGGCTTCACTGTAGTTTGAATTGTCCTGCTGATGCTAGCTCCTCCTATACACTTCCAGTCTAGCACAAATGGTCCTCACGACAAGTGGCGCAATTTGATTGGTGATTATATCAAGGTCTTCAGGTATAAGAAAGTGCTCCTGATCAAGGCCAATGCTCTCCCAATGATACTATTAACTGGGCAAATTAACATTTATGAGGTCTTACTGAGAAAAAATGCACTTGCTGCAAGGGAGCCCCAGTTACTGCATATAATACTCCTGTGTAGCTACATTAGAACTACTTTCAATATTTTTTGAGTAGATTTTGTTCTACATTTACAATGAATATAGGGGTAATGTAAAAGGGTAACAGGGAGGAAGATTAAGCGGAGCATAGGCATAAGGGTAAACAAAGCAGGCAGGGTGAGAGAAGTTCAGGGGAGAGAGGAAAGAAATAGGAAAAGTAGGCAAAGAGTGAAGGAAGGAAGAGGTGGGGGAGGGGTAGAAGACACAGTATGGAGCCGAGGAAGTAACTGTGTCTGATGTCCGGCCTGTAACATATGTACCTTCTGTAACAATGTGTAATTTGTAAACTATGTAACTCGCCTCATGTAAAGCGCTCTGATACCTCTGGGTCTAGCCAGCGCTATATAAAACTCAAGTAAATAAATTAAATAAATAAATAAGCATTATTGTACAATAATACCTTATATAAAAATACTATGAATAATTAATATCAGAATCGAGCTAAAATGGCAGTTCGTAGTTAGATGGATGCGAAATGGGATGCTGAACAGCAGGTGCACAAGAGAGGATGTATCCAGTATTAACAAATGATACAACGAAGAAGAAAGCGCAGGAAGAGAAAGATTCAGGTGCCCTGTCTAAGATTAGCATTGATATTGACTCTTGTGATTACTTTTTAAAAGAATTGCTGTCATTCCGACCTCCCTATACAACACAGTTCTGACTCCTGTCAGATAATGGAAATAATGCGGATGCATCCGCTAACTCAGTCCGTGTTTAACACAGAGAGCCATCTACCGCAGGCCCAACTATAATAGCCTCTATTGTGACAGCACCAGTTATGACATCCTGGCAGTGTCGACCCAGTCATGACAGCTCCGATTTCGGCAATCCTGGCTGCAACTGCCCTACTTGTAACAGCCCGGAGCCCAATAGCATCAAGTATGGTTCCTAGTGGCGTAACAAAAGTTGTGGGGGGCCCCCTGCCACGTACACGGAGGGGCCCCCACTCCGGATCTAATCCGAGCTATTGTGCTGTGGGGGCCCCCTGCAGCTCGGGCCCCCCCCCCCCGCACCGCGGGGGCCTGTGTTACGCCCCTGATGGTTCCCAGAGTCCAATTGTCGCTACCGTCCCCACAGCTCAGAGTTCCCAAATAGTTTAATGTGCCCCGAGTACTTTAGGGGGTGCTGTTGCAACGGACCCATCTGTAGTGTTCCCAACACCTGGTGCACCAGGTGCTACTGGATTTTTGGAATTAGGAGCTCGATCCCAGTTGGAGGGAGGATCAACAGGAACTGAAGAAACAGAGGAGGTTGACAATAGACTAATAACGTGAACCACACAAGACCCTTAAATGTTGTTAGGTTAAATGGAGCTGGTTGAACTCATTGGACAAGGGACATTTATCTGGGCATCACAAAGAAGAATTATTGTTTTTATGTTCGGATGCCACTCAACCTGCTGTAAAAGCTCAGAAAAGGCTATAAGAACGGGCCAATTAATACAATTTTGAGCTATCTAAAAGTCAGACTCTACAGAAAAGTTTCAGAGTGCATGTAAGTGATGACATACTCGCTAGTATGAGGAGCCAAATGGTTGAAAATGAATGTGGTGGAACTGGTAACTAGCATACAGAAATGGATTAGTCTAGAGATGATTAAAGACAAGTGGACTCAGAAGGTAAAGAAGAGGATGTTCAAAGAGGATTCTAGGGATCCAGAAAGCAGACCTTCTAACCAATATGGACACAAGCACTTACCCCTTGAGAGAGGTACAAGGAGGAGGCTATGTGCATGTGCCCTGGAGACAAGGTGATCTCGTTACATTTAAAAATCAATTCCCAAAATTGAGAGAGAATCCTGATTTGTGGTACACCCAAATTGAGCGATTTGTAAAGATTTCTAAGGTGTTGGTGGAGGATTTCTATACCTTTTGTGACATTGTGGTCGCCAATGACTTATGGGCGGAATGTAATGTGTCAATACAGTGGCCTAATGCAGAACCCTCCACCGTAGTGCATACAAATTCCCCCTCTCCTTGGGTCATGCAGAAGTATGATCAAGTGATAAATTTCATGAAGGGTAAGGTCCCACAGGCAGAGATTGATTGGTTGAAGATTATGTGAACTACACAGGAAGCTAAAAAGTTTGTACACACCCACTGTGAGCTCCCTCTGCAGCGATTCAGACAGCAAAGGTATGTTGAAAACCCTAAAAGTCCTTGGGTTGCATCCAAAAATCAGTTCACACATCTAGCAGAATGTAATTTGCGTGCAGCAGAGTAAACCATTGGATGAAATACTTCAGCACGCGAAGTACTGTAGTGATGAATTGGAGATGAAGCAGAAAAAGCTTAAGGAAGAATTCATGTTAGCCCAAACAAACCAAGCGCAAAAGGGGTTTCAGAATGGCCCATACATTGGAAATGGCATTGGTGGTGGAATTCAGGGAGTTGGTTTTTAAGGCAGAGGACAAATGATGCATAATGAGAATGGTGTCCCACAAGTTAGAGGTCACAGTGTGCCAATTGAACTAAAGACTGGAATAGATATGGCGACGTTGAAGCGGTCTAATCCATTTCATTACTGCAACAAATTATGCCATTGGAAGAGGAAGTGCAGACTGAACTCAAACAGAATGTCTGAATATGGTCAAATGCAAAATTACAATTCAATGCAGCTAAAGAATGTACAAATGCAAAGACCTCAGAACCCCAATATATCACAAGCCCCCATTATTTAGGTGCCTCATGCCCCGATGGCTCAGCAAAATATGGGAAACTGGGGGTTTAATGTGAACCAGGTCCCAAATCCCTTAGAGAATCATGGCAGTTTCCAACAATTCCTGGTGTTTGATGTGTCTGGAGACAATGGATCTGATCAGTCCCAATAATGGTGCCTGAGAGGGGAGGTAGATTGTGTACTTGGCGCAGTCTTGGAGGTAGACCAGAGTGGTCCATTCATGGAAGGTGAGGTGAATGGCCACCAAGTGTTATTTTTGATTGACACTGATGCTACCCATTCCACTGTTAGAACAGCAGATGTCCCAAACCTACCCCTTTCTGGAAAACAAATCCAAGTAGTAGGTGTTTTTTTTTTTTTTTTTTTTCTTTTTTTATCCTCATCTCACCAATAAGCATTAACAGAAAAGGCCGTCATCTTGATCTATACGCCCTGCGGCCACTGTTTGCGCTTAGGTCTAGCCAGACCGGCCCCGTTGATGTAGGCTTGGTGTAATCATAGGACAAAAAGGAGGTTGTATGGAGGGGGGTATGGAGGGGGGAGCGGGGGCAACAGGGGCAACCAGCAGCGTTTAAATCAATCTCAATTTCAGGCCCCAGGACCATAGGGGTTGCCATATGTTCAACTCACTTTCCCTGCCCTTTCCCTGATCTAATCGAGCCATAGCAAATGCCGCCTTATACCAATCCTCCCCCCTAGGAGGACCCTGATCTTTCCACCTCATACATATCTCACGTCTAGCTAATAACACTAGGTTTAGCAGGAGACCCCGCTGTGACTGTGATAAATTATTCTCGGATATTCCAACGTCTCCAAAAATTATCAAAGAGATATTTATCCTAAAACTAGTATTAAAAATGTCACAGAGGGCGTCCCCCACTTCTTTCCAATATCTACTCAGAGCAGGACACTCAAAGAAGATATGTATGTCATTGGCACTCGGGGCATTGCATCTTGGGCACTTAGGGGATGATAAGGGAGCAAACCTGGCGATTTTAGCAGGAGTATAATAAAGTCTATTTACCACAAAAAAGTGATTTTTCTTTAAACTAGCCGGTTTAACATATTTGTACAAAAGTTTCATTGAAGGTTCAAAAAGGTCTACTGCTATCTCCTCGAGGGGGGACTGGTTCCAAACTGCATGTTGCGGAGGCAGTTCTTTATCATCAGAATCCATAAGTTTTCCATACCATAAAGAGATTTCTTTTTTTTTACGGTTAGGGTTCTGCAAAAGATGTTCTGTTTCCCAGTCACCACTTATATCCCCTTTTTCCGCATTGAACCAAGAACTCAATTGCATATATTTAAACCGGGAGAAATCACTTCCAATCCGAGACCTTAATACCTCCCAAGGGTAGATCCCTTCTTCTGAAATCAGGTCCGACCAGATTGTAATACCTGCACTTCTGATAGGGACTGCAAGGCTATCCTTCAAGCAGATCGGGGTTCCTGGAGAATCCCAAATAGGGGAAAAATCAGAATAATACCCAATCCCCCATCTACGTCTCACCTTAACCCATACCTCCAAGGCAGCCCTTAGTACCTTCAGACGTACTTTCTTAAAAAACCTTGGCGCCCCAAATTTATACAAGAAACTCTCCTCACCACACCCACCCTCTGTCCTAACCAAGTAGTAGGTGTTACAGATAAACAGATTGCGAACCCTGTGTCAGAGAAGGTTCTGTAAAGATAGGTTCCTTTGAAGAAGACCATCAGTTTGGGGCATGTGATTCAAGTCCGGTTAACCTGCTGGGTCGAGACTTATGATGTAAGTTAAATTGCATAATTTACTGTACACTGCAGGGTGTCAAGCTCAGACCCATGATGAGGATGTGGATTCAAACTGGACAAACAAGGGACTGCTGTTGGTTGCGCCTCAGGATGACGGCAGATGATGTATCTCCTGATCTGAAAGATTCAGAAAAATCTGTAAGTCTGGGATTTTTCAGGCAAGGGATATTGGACTTATAAAAGGTGCGGAACCAGTTCAAAAAACTGTTTAACCAAATCACTCAATGCCCCAGTACAATCTATCACCAGAGAAGATGGCTGGAATTGCCCTAGCAATTTGGTCTAGATACAGCAGGGAATTTGAAGGGAGATTTTGGGCAGTCCACGCAATTTCCCTGTCATGGGCCTGCAGAAATCTAACAGCAAGTACCGTACTGTGCAGGACCTTACAAAGATTAATAATATAATTGTCTCATGCTGTCCTGTGGTACCGAATCTTGCTGTAATACAATTTTAAATACCATGTGAAGTGAATTGGTTTATGGTGGCCGATTTGTGTCAAGCTTACATTTCCATACAACAGCATGGAGAGAGCTAGTTTCTCTTCGAGTTCCGGTTCCAAAATAGAATTTTGGCATGTGGCTGAGTTTCACAAGGGTAGACAGAGAGCCCTTCAATCTTCAATCAGATTTTTAAAAAGAATCTATAGACCCTGAAGTCAACATGCAATTCAGTCCTTGTGCAAAATATTGACAACTTGTTAATGGCATCGATGTCACAAGAAGCATTCAAGCAAGATACCATTGCCTTACTGAATGATCTGGCTGAAAATGGTCAAAAAATGCCCCCAATGTGCAATATTGTCAAAAGGAAGTCCTCTATCTGGGACATCAAATTGAGAAAAGACCAAGGAAGGTATTTCAGGAAAAAATATCCACCATATTAAAAATGAACTCTCCCATTGCGTAGAGAGAAGCCAGGATGTTCATTGGAATGGTGGGCTACTGTCACCAGAGGATACCCAAAGTTTCCTGAGTGGCAAGGCCTCTACAGATGCTGACACTCAAGGATGCGTCTGATCCACTACCATGGGACAACAAAGGCATGCACACCTTCCTCAAGCTGAGAGAAAGTCTTTGCCATACCCCGGCTCTAGGAAAGTCAGGTTAAAGTAAAGAGTTTATTTTGTATTGGAGTGATAGAGAAGGGTGCACTCTCTCAGTGTTCACACAAATGTATGGTGACTTCATAAGACTGGTTGCCTATTTTTCAGCCACTCTTGACCCAGTAGCCATAGGGTTGCCTGAAGGTGGTCGCTGCGGTAGATATCAGCATTCAGCAAACTGAGTGTATTGCTATGCGATACCCTCTCACAGTAATGCATACTGTGAAGGTGCCCCTCACCTGCACTAAAACGCAACATTTAACTAGCAACCGCCTATCCATATACGAGCCAATTATTTTGGTGGCAGACAACTTTACGTTGGAGAGATGTTCTTGTTTAAACTCTGCTACAGTGTCTTTGCCTGAAACTGAAATAGTTGGAGGGAAGTTGAACATAACTGTCTTGATGTGACTAAACTATGCACCAAGCCAAGACCTGACATCAAAGATGAACACCTTGCAGAGCCTGATTATGTATTGTTTGTTGACGGCCCATTCTTGAAGGATGATGGGGGAGATTTGAGAGCTGCTTATACCGTCTGCACCTTAGAAGGTGTAGTAGAATTCACTTGGAGATTACTTCGGGTGTCCTTGATGCCCACAGGCCTGGAGAAGAACCTGGATGAAGCACAGGCACAGATGAAGCAGAAGACTGGCAGGACGAAGAGACTAGGAGCAGCAGGAGTCTTCCTTGATGCAGTCTCGGTTCCAGGCAAAGTCCAACAAAGTCCAAGGTGCCCAGATGGTTGAAGTTGAAGTGGTTTTGGATTTTAATCTTGTCCCACGACGAATCTGAAGAGCCACCTACAGGTAAGCCCTTAAGTACCATAGGGAAAGGGTTGGGACAATTCAAGGCTGCCTCCCAGAGAAGGAGTTGGACAGAGGGGAGGATACTCCCATGTCCTTTGTCCAATTTCGATCCAATTCAATTTCAATCCAATTTGCAAGGAGGGCACCAAATGTGCCATTAAAAGCAGTCTGGTGGTGCTTGCAAGAGCCCCCACCCCAGCCCAATACACTAAGTCCTGTCTGGCAGGTGGACACACCACCTTGGGACAGGAAACCTATTGTTCTACCTTCCCGTGATCGAGCTCCACTCAGCAGCAGGAGGGAAGAACCATGTCTGTGGTCAGCAGCAGCACTAACTTGCTGTTATACCCTAAAAGGCTGGTACCGGGAATACAGGGGAGCACCCTAGGGGAACCCTTTAGTACATGGGATCCTACATCCAACACTGGAATCAGTGTTGGGGTGGGATTCCAAAATGCTTGATACCAAACATGACCGGTTTCGGTGCAGCCACTATATAGTTAGACATCTCGCATTTAACTTGCTGTCCACTGTATGTATTGAATAGCTGACCCCATTTACAAAGCCTGCAGAATTGACTCTGGGGTTTGTAGAGGGGCCCTGCTCATGCAAGGGCACCCACACACTTATAACCAAGCATCCTACCCTCAGGACTGAAGAGCCTGCCATACTTATAGGTTTTAAGTACAGTGACCTCAGATATAAGGAAAAGTATATCTGTTGTAAGCGGTGCTAGCACCAACTTACACAGGCTGCAATGGCAGGCCTGTAGTCACAGTTTTAGTGGTCTCTCATGGGTGGCATAATACATGCTGCAGCCCCTGGGAGACCCCTGGTGTACCTATGCCCTAGTTACCTCAGTTCCTTATGCTAGTGACTTACTAGGGTAGACCAGTAGCCAAATGTGGAGGTACCAAAGTACTTACTGTGACAAAATTAGGGAGGAAGCACAGTGACTGAGGTCCTGATTAGCAGCATCTCAGTCAGACTAGTCAGAAAACAGAATAACACCATAAAAATGTGGGGGTAACAATGAAAGCAGATCCTAATTTCTAACACAAGCTGTCAGGGGAAGAATGTTGCATTAGGAATAATGGGTCGCCCGGAGCAGGACAATTGCGGCAGGTGATTGTCCTGTCCGCAGGAGCCCCTATGCTGGGCTTGGACCAAGTGCCCAGAAAGACATTAGTAAGTAAAGAACAAAAGAGGTTTGGAGGTCGAAGCCCCAGGCTGGAGCACCTCTATCAGGTGGTTCTTCCTGACTGCCACCGAAAGAAACTCGAGATCAAGGACCTCGGCTGCCCTTCTCACTACCAATGCGTAGGGAGCCCCCTCCTCCATAGCCACTGTAGGGGACGAAAGCATGCCAGTGTCAGGGAAAGTGTCCAACCCACTAGCCTCACCCAGGTCCATCCACCAGTCAATGGAGCCGTCAAGCGGAGCTGTTAAAGGGTCCAGCTGCCCATCCCACTCCTCTTCACCACCTCCTGGCACAAAATCAACACCAGGATGAACACCGGGACAAAAGTCCCTTCCAACGTCAGAACCGACGTCGATCAAAATCGGTCTGGTTCTGTGTCCATGTCGGGGACGGGAAGGGGTCGACGCAGAATTGGGGCACAGTCGAGATCAGGAGCATCATCGCAGGGATTGATGTCGGGATGGTCAAGATGGAACGACCGATGCCGGTCCGGATCTGATAACGGATACACCTGGGCCCTCTGGAGTCGGGCCGCATCCACTGGCGTCAAAAGCCTGGGGCCCCAGACTGACTCCGCGGGGCCTAAAGGCACACCAGTGGAGCCGGACTGCCAAAAGATGAGGTGCAAGGCCTCATAAAACTTTCATTACTGGGCAGGAGATGCTCCGGCTTCCGGAAAAGAGGGGAGGTGCGGAGTCTTCTCAGAAAAAGGCTTCGAGGACGGAAGCTTAGAATGGCTATGCTCTGTGTCCCGCGTTGTGTTGGCCGAAGGAGAGGGTGAAGTTGAAAAACGCCTCCGCTTCTTCGACTTCTTCTTGTGCTTGTACCCGAGTTCCCCGAAGATTTCGTATGGGATGAGGAGTGCAGGCTCCACAACCATTCTCATGACCTACCTCTCAATCAAGAATGGGAGCAACGTGAAGCTGAGTGCCGGGCCTCCAACAGTTTTCGGGACCACTCCCAAAAAGCCTTCGGATTAATGGCCTGGCACACGGAGCACGACTTCGAGTCATGGTCGTGCTCCAAGCACCAGTGTCACACAAAGTGAGGATCCATCACAGACATCATCTGATGACAGGATCCACAGGGATTGAATCCGGTCCTATGTTGGTACATCTTGATGACACGAGGAGTACAAGACTAAATAAAAATCTTGACAAACTCGAAAAAAGGTTAGCAAAAAAAAGGCTAAGGGGTAGCTCTCTCCGGATCTGCACTTAGACTGGTGCGGAAAAAGAAAGAACTGACAGCAGCACGCCCTGGCATCATCTGTGTAGGTTCTACGACATCATTCCGGCACGCATGACACGGACGACGAATACGGAGCAGACCAACGCCACCTACCGACGCACGTGTGTACTGCTAATGAAAAATCTCCGGATCCAGACTGATGCCTGGGGCAATTCTAAGGTAAGGAATCTATTACGAGAAGTCTCTCTCAGATAAATATTCTATGCACGCTTTACGCTGCAACTGACCCACAGGGATTATTTTTATTAAATGGCTCAAGGATATCTAGAGGTATTCACCTGTATCTGGGTACAATATTAATGCCTCTATGATAGTTATCTTGAACAAGCATTGGCAATGCCAACAGGTGTGGCTTTAAAAGATTGTTGTGTGACAATGTGAAGCACTACAAGTAAATTGCATTGGAATGAATATGCATTTGTGTGGAAGCAAAAAACTGTAGAATAATATTGGTATAGAATAAAAAGTCAGGTGACAATTGCAATGTCAAGCCGGACCTAGAAACCATGTAGGTTAATGCCTGTTCTCTTCTATCTGTGCTGCTTCCTGAGAAAATCTCATCAATTATCTACTTATCTAAGACACTTTAATAGCATTACAATTTCATGGGTGTGCCACTGAAAGTTCAAGCTTAGGTAGCTGGATAAATCAACAAAATGATCACAGCTGTGTGGAGGACAGGCTCTTTTTGTGTGGAAGCACACAAGTTATGCTCAATCAAAACATGTACTTCTGGCTCCAAGGCAAAGCCAAAGAACTTCTCTAGTGATGCTCACATAATTGTCTAGTGACAGCTGCGCTGTCAAGCCTATCCATTAAAATGATGGTGAAAAAGTGTTCCTTCTGATTTGCTCAATAAAGAACGGTTCACAAGCGATTTTGGTGAGACATGGTCTCTCAGAATATGGAAGACGTGTTTAATTATGCATCAGCTTTGGCTGTTGTTTAAATAAGATTTTTTGTAAATGCCATCTTATCCTCTTACTGATTATTGGGTGAATTAACCTTGTTAAAAATGAATATGCTCCCAAAATTCTTGTATTTGTTCCATAATATCCCCATTCCACTCCCTAACAGGTTTTTTGCCACTCTCAGAACGCATATCATCAGACTGGCCTGGGGGGTGTCGTGTCGTGTTCCCCCCTAATGACGACCGACACAGTATTCTCTTTCAAGGAGCTTTATTCTCATGTCCTCCTTGTTCCCCGTCCCTACTCTAACTGCCCGCCTCAACCGTCGCTCCTCCTCTTCCCCTCTCCCCGGATACTCCGCCCCCCTAGCTACTAGACTGCACACAATCCTACATCTCCCCCTTTGTTAACAAAACATGTGACACAGATTTATATTTCTTCTATTAGCCGTTTAGGCCGTTGGATGACTTGTCGGGGCCTGAGAGACCGGCCTTCAGCCACAGTTCCAGAGCTGCCTCCAGCATCCCGTTCCCGATTTGTGGGATCCTCAACCCGTTCTTCACAGCGCTCAGTTCCGGGCGTCGTGGGCCCCACGGCGAGTGTTTCTTGCATGGCGGGACTGCATTTCTTGAAGTGAGACACATTCCGAGTGATGCGCCTGTTTTCCGACTCCGCTGTCAGCATGGTGCCCTTTTGTCGAGTGACTGTCAGGGGCTCCGCTCTGAACCGACAGTCCGTCTTTCTGCTTTGCTCTTGCCTGACCACAACACAGTCCCCTTCATGAAAGGAGAGAGACCTGGCTCGCCTCCTTCAGTCAGCATATACTTTCATGCTCTCCTTGCCGGCTCTATCAGCGACTGCTACTTCTTGGTGGATACGACTTGGAGACACTGGTCGTAGGGCTCCCTCCCAGGTGGGTATCCGTGTCCGAATGGGGCGTCCCAGCATGAGTGTAGCTGGACATTTGCCCGTGGTGGCATGGGGTGTTGTTCGATATGCTCGGAGCACTTCATTAAGAGCCGTTTGCAAATCTCGTTTATCGAGCATAGCTTGCTGGAATGTCTTCTTTAGGGTGGCCATAAACCTTTCAACGGTGCCATTGGCTTGTGGCCATAAGGGCGTTATTCGCCGATGCCGGACATCCATTCGTTTTGCAAAGTCACTGAATTCCTGTCCGTTGAAAGGTGAACCATTGTCTGTTTTCAATTCCTTGGGCACACCCCAGGCTGCAAAGACTTCGTCCAACACCGTGATGGTGGCGGCGGCGCTGGTGGACGACACAAATTTGGCAATGGGAAATCGTGAGTATTCGTCTATTACTACGAGAACATATTTGCCTGATTGCATTGGACCGTAGAAATCCATAGCTAATTCATGCCATACTCCAGGTGGTAGCGGTGTCATCTGAAGTGGGGCGGGAGGATCGCCGTGCCCTACCACTTGACACTGCGGACAATCCTTCAGAGTGAGTTCCACCATTCTATCAAGAAACGGGAACCAGACCCGCTCTCTGAGAGCCCTTTTTGTCGCAACTACGCCCCGATGACTTTCGTGAGCCAGGTTGATAACCCCTTGTCGCAGTTGATTGGGAATGACAATCCGGTGATCTCTTAGTAGCAGACCCTCTGCGGTGACAGACAACTCTTCACTCACGTTTTTGAAGGCCTGCAGTTCCTGACGCGTCGTCGGATCACTCCCCTAATTGGGCTCTTCGTGCCGCCATCGGTGTGTCTGTACCCTGCGCATCACCCTCTGTAACATCTCATCTTGCCGGGTGGCTTATTGAATGACCTCCAGGGGAACAGCGGGTGGTCGCGCATGATCCACTACGAAGCGGATATATTCCTCTGCGACAGACGGTCTGGAGGACTGGGATGCCCTGGGATGTCGCGACATGTAGTCAGCCGGGTTGGCTGATTTTCCCGGCTTATGTACAATGGTATACGTATACTCTTGCAAGCGCAGTCCCCAGCGTTCGATGTGAGGTGGCATTTTGGAGCGCGGATTCCCAAAGATGGTGACGAGCGCTTGGTGATCCGTCACCATGGTGAAGTGTTTTCCATATATAAACACGTGAAAGTGCTCACAGGCCCACACTACCGCCAGACTCTCCTTTTCGGGTTGTGAGTATGCCTTTTCCGTGTCGGAGAGACTTCGGCTGGCATGAGCCACTATGTGTCTGTGATCCGTGTTGTTGTCGTATTGAGCTAGAATGGCACCTAGGCCGACAGGGCTTGCATCCACTGTTATTTCTGTCTTGCGGTCAGGGCTAAAGTATGCCAAACTCCCAGCTGCTCCCACAGCTTTTTTGATCTCCTGGAAAGCCTGCTCGCACTCCTGGGTCCACTCAAATGGCTGTCCTTGCTTGGTCAGTGTTCGGAGCGGGTGGCTAAGGGTGGCATAGTCATTGATGTATCTCGAGCAGTAGCTTGCCATTCCCAGGAAAGACCGCACGTCACTGACGTCTCGTGGGCTCTTGGTGTCATTTAATGTGCTCACTTTATCAGGGTCGGGCTTCATCCCGGCCCCCGAGAAGACGTGCCCAAAGAACTTCAGCTTTGACTGATGAAACTCACATTTATCTTTGTTGAGCGTTAAGTTCGCTTCTAGGTGGGCATGACAGACTCGGTCCAGAGCGGTGTCATGGTCCTGGACATTTGCCCCATACACTAAGATGTCGTCACTGTAGTTCAGTGTGTTGGGGATGTGGTGGATGGTTTGGCGAATGGCCTCCTGAAATATTTTGGCGGCTGAAGAAATGCCGAAATTCAGTCTTTTATATCGATACAACCCCAGGTGCGTTGCAAATGTTGTGATGTAGCGAGAGCTCTCATTAAGTTCTAACTGATGGTACCCTTTGTTGAGGCCCAGCTTGGAGAATACTCGAGCGCCATTCAGTGCGGCTATCATGTCGCTCAAGTGGGGTCCTGGGTGACGCTCCCTTTCGATGGCGGTGTTAGGCATCCGCATGTCCACACACAACCGAACCTTTCCAGGAGTCCCTTTCTTTGGAACGATTACCACTGGTGACACCCATGGTGTGGGACCTTCCGTTCGTTCGATAATGTCAGCCGCTAACAGGTCCTGCAGTTCATCTTCCACAGCCTGCTGGAGATGGAACGGCACCTTCCGAGGATGTTGGGCGACCGGCTGGACTTGGTCATTAATGTGTAGACGGATCTGACACCTGTTCATTTTGCCAAGTCCCAGGAACAGTTTTGGGAACTTATGGACAATGTCACTGTCATTGCTGACGTGATAGAGAATTTCCACCAGTCGCAGCCGTTCGGCCGTCGGCAGACTAAGAAGACAGTCAGCCTCCGGCCCTTCTATGACGTGGATCACAGCGGGAACTGACATTGCTTTGTGTCTCAGCATAGTTGAAAACTTCCCGAGGCAAGGAAGTGGCTTCCTGGACATCCAGGTGTAGACCCGGACATGTGCCGGACTCAGACGAGGAAAAGGGTTCATTTTTTTGTACTCCGTCACCGGAATGTAGTTCAGTGACGCACCACTGTCCATCACAAATTTTTTATTGTGTTCACCGACGCTGATGTCCAGTCGGGGATATTTCTTAAGTTGATCCGGGTCGGCAATCATGTTCGCATATTCAACCGAATATTCCTGTTCATCTGATGCTGATCTGGAGTCTCGGGATGGTGACCTCCTCGACCATCGCGACGTCCGCGACTCTCTGCTGGAGTGGGAAGATCGTGACGAGGACTTTGGGCGATCATGCACTGCTCGCGCGTGGTGCCTGCGGGTGTCCCCTCGCGACGTCCCGTGTGTGCTCTTTTCCTTCTCCCGGCGATACTCTCCGCACATGACCTCGAAGTGATTGCTCCATCCACACTTGCGGCACTGCTGTCCCATAGCTGGACACGCACCGGTATGTGGGAAATCATATCCGCACCTGTAGCACTTTCTCACGGGTGCCTTTCTCGCGTGCTCATGGCGTCTGCCTCTCCATCCCGACGGTGTCCAGACTGACGGTGACGCGACGATGGCCGGGAATGCCACCCACGCTCTCTGGAACGTCGGCGGGGGCGACTAGCTTGCACTTGATAGACTTGCTCTCTGCGTTCTGTACGTCCTGCTTCCATGTTCTTGGCCTGTTCCTCGGCCTGATCGTGCACTCTCGTAATTTCTTCGATTTCGTCAAGATTGTGACTTTTCTTCAGCAGTTTTCTCCGGAGCGTCTCAGACTGACAACAATCGATGACGCGCAACCGGATGGCGTCGTCCGTTGAGAACGCTTCAAAATTGCAGTGGCGGGCTAACCGGCGTAGCCGAGTTATGTATGCACTCATCATCTCGTCTTTTTCCTGATGCGCCCGCTGGAACACGTATCTCTCGTAGTCTACGTTTTTCTTGTGTAGAAATTTCTTGTCTAACGCTTCTCGCACCTGGGCATACGTCCCTGCACCTGCAGCCGGAATCTCCTTGATCATTTTGCTGATGTCTTTTCCTACGAGATTGCGGAGCGCAATTAGTTGATCTTCATCACCGATTACCTTGGATCCTTTGATGTAGTCTTCAAAATCTTCGATCCATTCCTCCCAACGGGGCCCCATGCTTCCCCCAACCACGAGCGCCAGGGGCTCTGGTGGGCGCAAGTGTGACAGTCCCATCACGATGGGTTTTACTTCCTGACGTGCGGGCGATCCGTGGTTTGACATCGTGATTTGCTTTTGTATGGCGTGGCTTACTGCGCTCCTTTCCTGTGTTTGCTCGTGCTTGTTTGTTGACCTTTTCTAGTATGGATGATTCTGATGGCCTTTATGTATGTTGTTTATTGTCTTCACCTTTATTTATTTTCTTTCTCGCCTTTGCCTGGGCTTGTTTATTTTCTTTCTTGCCTAGGCTTGTTTATTTTCTTTCTTGCTTTTGCCGGGGCTTGTTTATTTTCTTTCTTGCTTTTGCCTGGGCTTGTTTATTTTCTTTCTTGCCTTTGCCAGGGCTTGTTGAATTTCATTGGTGACTCCTGGGCGCCTGACTTTAAGATGGCCGCCTACTCAATTCAAAGGGAGTGTCCTCCTGCAGCTGCCTGATTCAAAGATGGCCGCCGGACCGGCACCACACACGAGGCTTGACACGAGGCTTAGCTGCTTCTCACAATCCTCCCCCCATGATCCGCGCTGCATCGATGGCCTCACTCACCAGCTCCACAGGACCTCGACAATATCAGGGTAAGCGCGCGCTATGGCTTCAGCTCCTCCTGGCACGCACGTGTTTCCAGCCTCGCGCTGGAGGGGGGGGTTTAATTGCTCATGGTGAGTCACTCTTTGCCTTTCGCCGACGCTGGTGCTCCGGTCCGCACAGCAGGGGCCAGGGTCTCACTCTCGCCCACGACTCCTCGGCTCTCTCAGGGCACTTGATCCGGCGTGAGTCCGGAATTCGGCGCGAACAGCGCTACCTTCGAATTTCCTCTCCGCACCTTGCTCAGGGACAGACCACGTTTCTCTTCGGGGTTCAGGGGAGAGCATGCCGCTCATCCCACCCTCGTCGCCAGCTGTCGTGTCGTGTTCCCCCCTAATGACGACCGACACAGTATTCTCTTTCAAGGAGCTTTATTCTCATGTCCTCCTTGTTCCCCGTCCCTACTCTAACTGCCCGCCTCAACCGTCGCTCCTCCTCTTCCCCTCTCCCCGGATACTCCACCCCCTAGCTACTAGACTGCACACAATCCTACAGGGGGGAAGGGAGACCCAAAACTAGCTGGGATACTATGACTTTGCCATATGAGAGGGGGGTGTTTGGGACCCCAAATGTTCTACTTTATTATGTCGTGGCACAGTGCAGCTTTGCACACTCCTGGTATCACCCGGATGCGCAAACGGGAGGTGGGAGACCGACCTGGTGCTCGCTGCCCTTCTGAGTACGGTGCTACCACAGGGATTCCCCCGAGACATTCAGTGTCAACAACAAGCTGGGCCTGGCGCAAGCTGTCTCGGGTCACAGGGGGCCGTACTCTCTACTCCTCTGATATCCACATTGCTAATAATCCATGGCTTCCTTTTACTGAAGAGAGGCTGGTCCAGCGCAAGCTAGCTTCTTACTCCATAGTCTGGTTTGGGGACCTATTTCCTGAGAGACATGTACCTATTTCACCAGTACAGAAGGGGGGGGAAGTTAGGTGTAGTGACATTTATGGACCAATTTATTTTCAGTACAGTTCGCCAAGCGCTCCGACCTAGAATCCCGGAATACCCACTGGAAGCAGACTCTTTTCTTCTGCTGTCTCTCTTAATAACTAGTGCAAAGGGGGATCATCTGATTTAAAAAATGTATAAGGCTTGCTTGACCTTGGTTCCGAGTCACGAC
The DNA here is from genome assembly GCF_964204655.1 of Triturus cristatus. Lineage (NCBI taxonomy): Eukaryota > Metazoa > Chordata > Amphibia > Caudata > Salamandridae > Triturus > Triturus cristatus. The sequence continues at coordinate 930,554,873 of NC_140589.1, read as the reverse complement.
TCCAAGTTGGGGGAGGCATGGGAGCATGATTTGGGGCACCCGATTCAGGACGCACAATGGGCATTTTGCTGCGCTCAGATTAAGGAGGTTTCTCTGAACAGCAGACACAAATTAATACACTTTAAATACCTATGGAGGGTTTACATGTCCCCAGCAAAACTCCATGCTATTGACCGCAGCCACCCGCATAACTGCTTAAAGTGTGGGAGCCCACAGGCGGACTTTACCCACCTTACTTGGAACTGCGCCAAGATTGGTAACTTCTGGAGAGCTGTTTTTAGGCTAGTATCTCAGATGACACACTTGGAAATAGATCCCACACCTGAAGTTGCGCTGCTGGGATAAGTTTATAACATGCCAAAGGAGTTGCCTAAATTTATCGATATAGCCCTCCTGTTAGTGAAGCGGGAAATGGCACTTAAATGGAGTAGCAGGATCTCCCCTACTGTAAACACTTGGCTGTCCAGCCTTACTTTTCGTAACACAAATAGCGAACTCTATGCCACGACGCAACCCTGAACCTCCCGGCCAAAGGATATTTGGGGGCCGTTTAAAGAATATCTACTTGGTATTGGATCACCCTCGTCCACACAACCACCTACAGGTATATTCCCGACTGGGATGGGCTGATCTGTATCCACTCATTCCACCTGCGATATAGATATTCATAGAATTGTGGTGGGTGCTAAAGTTGTACATAGAAAATGGCCGCGCAACAGGGTCTGACCAAGGGCATGTTATTATGTATTTTATAGAAACTACCCTACTCGAATGTGCGATATGAGACTGTGCACGAAATATCTGTTTATGCTGTGTTTGCTGTCTTGATTTGTAATGATGGTAAATTACTACGCAATGTTTGTAAAATGACAGAAAATGATAAATAAAAATAAAAAATTGACCTTGTTAACATAGTCTCTTTCAACGTTTCGTATTGTTTCCGACTTCATCTTGTTATTTAGAACCATTTTTTTTTTATAAAGCTGAAAGAGTTGTGTCATTATATTTTTGTGAATCAAACAGTCCCTTGCAGTGAGCCATTAAAAACACTCTGTGGCAAGCTTGTGGAGGTGAGTGGTCAGGTCCTGTCTATGAATGTTACTTATTTCCTGGGCATTTGTTAAATAGCATTGCAAAAACTCGTGATCTCTGAAAATGAAGGACTAATTTTGTTCCACACTGTTAGAAAGTACACTGGGCGATCGTTCGCATTTGCTTCCAAGTTCCAGAGTCCTACATTTCTGTTAAAAATTAAATTCCAACTCTGTCAAACGATGGATTTAGGCCCAGATCTCTGTACTGGGGTGAATGTATGACATTGTTCACCATTCTGTCCATAAATTGTTCTTTTTTGCATTTGTCACCCCTAGTGAGAGGAGTATGCCCAGACGTGGGTCCTATGGTCTCCATGCCACTGGACTTAAGCTAGCCTGGCTGATGAGGGGTGAAATCCCGAAACCGGTCCCAGGATGCTTGTTTCTAGTCCAGGGAGGACCTGGCTCGGCAATTCGGCCTGGACAGTTCCCATGTGGCACAGGGTCAAGACTGATTTGCATATGGCCAGGTCTAAACTGGAATGGCATGCGGGGCAAACAAACGATGGATTTAGGCCCAGATCTCTGTACTGGGGTGAATGTTTGAAATTGTTCAGCATTCTGTCCACCAATTGTACTTTTTGCAAGTATAACGGAAAAGAGAAGAGGTTGGATGTGTCTTTTCGTAGCGTAATCACTGCTTAAGGCCAACAAAGAATTTTCCAGAACGGGAACCGAATGGTGTGTGATAATTTCTCCAATTAATTTGCAGGAGAGTTTCTGCTTTTTTTCAAAAGTACAAGAAAAGCTGGAATGCAGAACTGGGGTAGTTTTTGCTCTAGCCTGGATACATTTATGTTTCAGTAGCCTCGTGATATCTCCCAAAACAATACATACATACATACATACACACACACACACGCGCGCGCGCTCACACACACATACACACGCACACAAAAATCTGCCAATGGGTCAGCCCACTTCGTGCACTGTCTCTTTTGCACTGTGAGTGATGACCTTTAACCTCATCGCCTGTGCACAGCTGCCTGAAAATAAAAATACGTGCAACTCAGTACGAGGTTCGGGGTGCCTGTCCTGCTGGGCCGCTCCATTTGATGTTTGCCATTATGTTCGTATACTGCATACATTTGTAAGAACACAAACTGTGCACACATGCCGAGGCCAGATCTACTGGCTTTAGCATGCTTGTTTCTGAAAGCGTGCACCTTCTGACCTGTTCTACAAGGTGAGAACTGAGAAGAGGCACATGGGTGGTTTTCCGGCAGGAGTCTAGTAAAAAGCATAACTCCCTTCTGCACGGCTACTTGAACATTCCTTTCAATCCAGAAAATCAATTCTTCAGGAAGACATGGCAGCCTAATGCAGGTATTGATTTTTGTTGTTGTTTTCTGTCTCAAGTTGAATTGTTGGTCATGCACAATATTATTCTGTATATAACCGTGTCAGAGCCCATCCCATATCCATGGATACAAAGGTTGATGAGCAAACTAACGAAATGTCCATCTCTCGATCACTGAGATGTGCAGAATATAATTCCAACATAATTCTGGTGTACAACGCAAAAAAGCAAATACCCAGGTGAAACGCAGGAGATAAAGCAAGGGCATGGGGGTAGGTAGTTACTGTGTTGGCAGAGGTCTTAGCGTGGCCCTGCCAGGGGGCAAATAACATCGTCTCGCGCTTTTTCCCAGCATTCTGGTACCTGTAGTTTTATTATTTTTTTCCATTGCGAGAGAACTATAAGTGGCAAAGAACACCACATTCCTTGAAGGGATGCTCACACCTGGCTGGTATGGAAAAATTTAAAATCTATTAGGTTAGGTAGTTATTCAAAGCAACATCCACCTTAAATTATGAGCAAATGGACTGTAAAAACCAAAGCCTGGTGTTTTGCTTACCTCGGCACTGCCACTGTCTGGGACCCTGCAGTAAACGTCACCCGTAGAGGGATCAAAGGAGTCTATGTAGGAGGCACTCGGGACGAACCGGCCGCCAATGAAGTTCTGCAGCACCAGAAGGTTCTGTGGTTCCGCCATTGGAAATGTAAACTAAGGGCTCACTCACTCCTCGGAGCAGTCAGTCTCTAGTGCTGGACTTTGTTATTGCTGTTGAGCGAACACACTTCCCCTCCGATGCCCCGCCCTCTTTTCCACCCTTTGAAAAGTCACTCATTAACAAAATAAGAGGTACACCAGTTGTGGTGAGAGGTCCCAAATACTGATCCAAAAATCGCATTTCCCAAAAGGAATGAGAACATAAAAGTATGTCACCTTGTTTCTTATTGAATCACTGTTGAAATCAATGAGGTATTAATACAAGATACGGTGTGACGCTGTGTTTTATCTGTTTCTTTACCTGCATTTTGAACAGCACGTTTCGATTCGCCCAGTCGCTTGGTCTAGAGAGGCTTTCGGGGTCGGGGCACCCATTGCGGTTCTTAGATGCTGGTTAACCAGGGTAAAGGGGGTCCGTGGGCATTGTGTTTAGTAATGGTGGTCATTGGGTGGTAGCCAGCTATCCCGTCATGGGATTGTGTGGTAGATGTGTGTGTGATTAATAACTTTGCCGTTTGTTTCATTCTGCCACAGAGCACGAGTTCTAATAATCACCAGGGCTGGGAACCAAAACCGGCCCTGGCAAAGTGCTCGGCAGGCCCCCCGGGGGTTGGGGGTGCCGCCGAGCTCTCTGCCAAGGCCGGTTATCGGCCGATTTTGTTACAGGGTCGATTTTGCAGCTATGCTGCAAAAACGGCCCTGTAACAAAAACGGCCCCCAGGGGCCAAAAACCGGCCCCCGTCTGTGCGGCCCACCGGGGGATTACCCGGTTCCCACTACGGCTAGTCCGGCCCTGATAATCACCCGAAGGTGACCGCTCACTTACGAGGCATTAGCAGCATACTATATTATTTTGATGCATTTATTTACACGTAGGGGGTGATGCATGTTTAAGTTAACGTATTCCGAGTGGTTCTGATTATAGATGGACTGCTCATGTGGCAATTTTCAAACAACTACATGGATCTGTCGCGGTCTTACACACAGCGTGGCGACAGAGGATGGGCCTTCATTTTCTGGTGAGGTGCAAACGTTATCCTGATGTGGTTGTACTTTTCAGGTAGTGGTGCTAAGCCAACGATATGGGTTTGGTACCCTTTTGCGTCTTGCATGGAGCATTGCATTGGGGTGTGTTCAACTTGTTCTGCTGGTGGAAGTATAAATCTATCTGGGCTGGGCTGAGGAAAATGTTTGTTCGGATATGTAGGTCGGTGAGCGAAAATGGATGTGCTGCTGATGAGGCAACATTTTGCGAACCAAAATGGCGTGGTGCCGTATTGTGCCCTTTCAGGGTGCCAAGGGTATAAGGATACTACTTAGCTGGTAAGTGCCAACGAGGCATATCAGAAATGAGAAGGATGTATTTGAGGAGGAGTGTCCAATGTGTTTGGTTGGCACTGGGTGTTAATGGAATGTCAGGCACATCTGACCAGGTGTGGATGTAAGTGAGATGTTGTAGGACAATATCTATTGAATGCGGACGTGTTCGGTGGGGGGTGGAAGCACAGAGAGGAACCAGTAGGGCCCAACTATCATCGATACACAGCTCACCAAGCAATCATTTTGTTGAGATAGCAGGATGAAACCAACCAGAAGGATGGGGATGGGATGGCAGGGCAATGCAGGGAAAGAGAAAAACCCAGATCGTCGTCAATGAGGAAGTGACTGCAGATACATGACATTGCAATTCATGATTATCATGAGCTCAATATTTTGTTAAAGCTGTAGACATGCTGTGCGCTCCATTAGAAGCAAGTAATGGGATATTGCAGAAGGAGGTTCTCTACAAACCATAGTATCAACAACAGAAATAAGGGTCTGCGTTGGAGTCAAATGCTGTGTTTTGCGATGTATGAGTGGTCTGTGTGAGCAACAGGTTGGTACAGATGAAGGCCCATTGTACCTTGCCATGTCTCATGCTGGACCTCACTGATGAGGCCCCAGGGATTGCTTGTGATCTCTTGCAGAGGAGAGTTGGACTAGCAGGTTAGGTTGGTTAGTCCCCATTTGGGTAGTACAACAGATATGCATACGTCCCGGTCATATTGAGCAAACTAAAATTTATGAATAGGGAGTGTAATGTTTATTACCTGGATGCTGGAAGTGAGGTAGATGAGATGAAAGGGGTCTGAAGCATATAAGGCAGGAAGTGGACTCCTGAGGAAAGAGATCTGTGTCCATCATCAGTTCTGGAGGAAATACTGAGGTGTCCAAATTAGCAAGTAAAGGGTCGCAGCAAGCAGGGCCATGCCAGCCCCACCAGCACCTCAATGACGCCAATCTCTGTGCTGGCTGTCAATACTGTTCCCACACAATCCCATAACTCCAGGCAGAATAGAAAGACTGCAACCATCATCACCCACCTGGCCACAATTCCTCAAACCTTATAGAGGTGCTCCACAGCCACAAACATCCTTGCCCCCATGCTAAAGTGGAAATTGTCTCAATAAAATGAGCAGTACCATGTTCTGCCCCGTTCAGGCTAGCAGACAAGGGCATGAAAGTCAATTCACTAGAATGCCAGGGGTAGCGGAAGAGAAATCACATGCCATTTGGCCTTTACTCTAACTCACTCACACACACACAAATGCTTACACATACACACACACTCTCACCCACAAGCATGCACAGAGCATACATTTAAAAACATTTTTTACCTACCTCAGCTGCCAAGAAGAGTCATATTTAAGCTAATACTAAGCCATTCTTGTCATAAGCCACCTACCTGGATCCCAGATGATTTCAATGTTGCGGTAACGCTAGTTTCCGAATCCTCCAGAGACTTGCCCTCAGTTTACAGGACAAGACACTGCTCCGGTGGCAAATCCCAAGGGGAAGGGGGTTGGGATGGAGAGAGCAGTGCTTAATTTGTGCCGGTGCTTTCCGGTGCTCAGCACCGGCACTTAAATCACAGGGCCGGGTCTATGCGGTCTTTCTCCTCCTGCAGAGGACCCGGTAATTATTAATAATGAATTCCTGTTCATTCCTCTGTTGCTGCCTGGTATGTCCTCTTCGTGAGGCCCACCCCGGTCCAGGCATGATAAAAGATCAACAACATGACGTTCATCACGTTAGTGATGTCACGTCAGCAGATCGTGGCTGCCTCGCACAAAGAACATGCTTTCATTTCCGTTGGGGAACTGCCGAGGGCGGGCTTTTGGCTGAACGCACGGCAGGCTGGAATTGTGTAGTACAGCAGGTCAAATGTTTTACAATAACGTAAAACTTCCAGTAGAAGTGAATTTAAACGAGCGCCCACGATAAAAGCAGCAGGTATGTGTTTCATAGATTCTATTTACTTGCTTCGTAAGTAGAGAGGTAACGTGGTGCAGTCGCTATTGGGCTTCTCAGAATCCTGTGAATTAATTGTTGTTTTGTGAAACCGGGCGTGAAGTGCCTTATGTTACATGCATTCCCGATATTTTTCCCTGACACCCTCATTGCGATTTAGTTGGACCGCTTATTTCCTGCTTAATGTAATCTATTCGTTTGGGCCTTTTCACGTAGTTTAGCAGTATCATGTTTCTAGAATGGCTTTCGTTTGCTTTTTTTACACGTGCTTTGAATCGCTCCTTGTAAGAGAAAGTTTTATAGTGTCAGTTATGAATACCTTCGTGCACATGGACGCGTACTTGGTGCAACTCACGGTTGCCTCAGAGTGTTTGGCATTTGTGTCAGTCAACCATGGTTGTAAAGAGTCACTCGTGAGGGCCGGGGAAGGGAGAGTATTATCTCATTATTTTGTCATTTTTTAACGTTGACACTGTCTGGGAAAAGGTTTCACCTCCGCACCAGTTTGGCACCCAAATACAGCAAATGACCGGAAAAGTGACAAATCAGCCTTAGTGAAGTGCCTTCCAAAATAACTTGACTAAAATCATTGTTGGCGCTTGTTGCGATGAAACTTGGGTGCACGATTTGTCGACCATCCTGAATCGCACCCCGCTCAGTAACATGAGACAACTACTGGCAGAAAGAGCTCTTTGAAGCAGATAACTTATTTATCTGAATTCTGATAGGTTCACGCGGAAACTTCAGTGTGGAATATCGTAATATCTCATAGAATGAATGCTGCACGTCCTAAAAAGCTGTTCTTCCCAGTGTGGCTGAAGATCCTGGTGCGTTGTTGTGCACAGCTGTCTTAAGTGAGACCTCAGATTTTCCCACCTCTCCAGTCTGAGTGCACTGTGGCAGAAGAGGGTGTGCTAGGTAGCCCTTTCCTGTGTGTTTTTGTATACATTATTGTTAACATTCTGCTTTAACAATTAAACAAACGTAATTCAGTCCTATCCAAAGACAGGAGAAAGAGCATAAACAAGTGCATGCAAAGCCATTTTGCTATCAAAATGGATGGCTATTCTAGCTTCCGGCAGCTAATCATAACATCTTATATCTTGTTTCAATAATGTTGCTTCTAGGTAGGTTTATTACTACAGAAGCCCTGTTCCGAACCCTGGGCTATCATTCTGAACAGTTTGGACAGCAAAGTACATTTCCAGTAAGTTTAAAATGTAAGGGATTTTGAGGCGAATGCTTTTCTGGGCTTCATTCACATTGAGCAGCTGAATCTGGCCGAGTGACAGTTCTGACACTTCTGAATGTTGCCCATGTCCACTTTAGTTCTTTCTGGTCTTTCGGGCCCATTTAAGACTGCCCATGCCTTACTCCTGGCCCATGTTAGAGGTAGGCCTATGCAAGTATTGTTTATCGTGGGCCTTTTAGTTTTCCTTACGTTTCAGTTTTCTGCGCGGCCTCCACTTTCAAGCGCACATTACAGGAAAGGTCTCTCCTGTGCTGTGACACATTTTCTACATGTGTGGTGGCTACCAATATGTTCTCTTCCGGTTAAATTGAGAAATAGTTCTTGTCTTATCAAATTCGTTGCCATGCATGTTGCCCATTCTTGATTGAATGAACTGCAGTTGTCTAAAGTTGAATCTAGCAAGACAAAGTAAATGGTTGCAGGTGTATTGGAGGACCATAGCTCTTTTCTATACTGGCCACGAGAGTTAATGCTTGCCCAAACCTTTAATGCTGATATGCGGCTTAGGATTCCATTTGACTACACTCTTTCTGGCACCCCAGGGAAGAGTGTTGATGTACGTACCTTTTCGAGATGAGAACTCTGGAGTAGTTTCTCGCCAAAAACCCCCAAAAACGCTTGAACACCCCATCAGGGATAACCAGTGCTTTATAAATGAAAACCTTTTCTCTCTTCTATCCCTCCGCTATGCTTCTCAATCCAAATAACTGATTAATATCCACCACTCAAATTACTTTAATATTTTACTATACTAACTCAACACTAATTCTTTATGGGTTCCGGAGTAGCGTGCTACTCACCGAAAAAGCGCTTTGACGCCTCGGGAGTAGTATGCGCTATATAAATGCAAATACAATACATTAAAAGCAACAAGAGCCGCACAAAAAAAAATACATATCCGGCATTAAGGCACATTATTAATCTTACGTCTTTCATGCTGAGGGCCTCCGCTTCAGATTTATTGCCATGTAAAATCCGACCGATGGTTGCCAGAAACTGCGCTTGAGTGACATAGTTTGGGTTTGATAGCCTGATGCTATGAAATCCTCTGTAGATTTATTTTGCTGCCCTGCCTTTCTGAAATTAAAAAAGAGTGCATACTCTAGCATGCATTTTTATCAGCACGGACCTGGAGAGCTGTCTGTAATTCTGCTTTCGAACTTAGTACTCATGGCCCAAGACTAACTACAGTGTGCACGTGCTGCTCTGCACTTAGTAACTGCCAGCACTCTAATTGCGTGGCACAGGACCAGGCAGCATTACGAGGAGCAGTCGGGCAGCAGGCATAGCAGGACATTCTGAACCCAGTCAGCACAGGGCAGCAGGCATAGCAGGACATTCTGAACCCAGTCAGCACAAGGTGACGCAAAAAAATGTGACTAGCCCGTTATCCCTCAAAGATCAGGTAACTGGGGCAAATCATTTTCGGCGCTGGGAGGGCCATTGCTGATTTTGTCATTTGTGTGTTTGCCTTGAAAATGAGGACTCTGTGCATTTTTGTAGTGTTTTCATTGCGACTGATAGTTTGTACTAGCTCAGCTGTGGGATATAAGAAGTCCACTTTTGTTAAAAGAAATAGCAGATAGCTGAAAAGAAAGCAGTTTCTAATCTACAAGTTGCTTTTGACTTTACCAAATTTAAAAGACTGGCTATAGAGAACCCTAAACAAAGAACGCTTTTAAAAAAGGATACTCTCATCCAGAATCACAAGTGTATGCACTTTGTGATTTAAAATGTGGTTAGCAGTGGGCTGAAGCAGGTTAGGTAATAGCAGGAAAGTATTTGTATGTTTGAATTTTGTATACTTGCTGCATTGTCTCTGCAAGTGTGTCCTTTCATTTCATTTCCACTAAATTCAATTACTAGATGAATGAACACAACAGATGAAACTGATTGATCCAAACATACATGCCAGTTGATTTAAAGTGCCCAAAAACAAAATGAGCAATAGTATGCTGCAGAAACCACTGTCCGGAAACCATTGTCAGTCTCCTTAATTATAATCCACTTATGGTAAAATGCTCCCTTGACCCACTACACTGTATGTAATTGGCTTATTATGAGACGGAAAGGGTTAACTGTTTTGAAAAAAGATTTATCATTTAGGAGCTAAATTGAAAAAGTCATATATGACTTTTTCATTCTTCCACCACTGTTGCCTCTTGAGGACTAAAGGGTCATTCATGTTGTGCAAATGATTCGGTGCACACTTGTTAAAATGTAGAATGTTTAGGATACACTACACAGACAGACCTGTGCAAACATGCCTGAAGTGGACAAATTGTAAAAGGAAGCCGTAATTTAAAAATATGACATTGTTTCTATCTTCACATGGAGTTAATTTGTGATGAATTTTTCAATACTCAAGTCAATGTAAGTGGATGAATTAATGAATTTCTAAGTGAACGTGTTGGCAGTGCCCGCTTTAGCACTCCTGGCACCTGATGCAACAATCTCTTTTGGCAGCGCGTACACCAAGCTTGAGGAGGTGGGGATGACCGCCATGTTCACATAAACTCTGAAAGAACGAGTCCTTAAAACTAACAATGGCACAAGCTTTCACAGTGCATGCACAAATGGTGTGCCCCAAGCTTTGCACTTAGTGATATGGTGTCCTTAATCGCTATTGTGTGTCTTGGACAGCACAGCTATGCATTGATGAGACAGGTCAAGAATGATATAGCCCTGTCAACCCTCAACTTTACATAATTAATTACTGTATATTTAATAAAGCAGAGGTGTTCTCTTTTCTTGCTTTTCCTCAGTATTTTTCTTTTCTTCCTACCCTTCACACCTTACTCCTTCCCTTCTCTCCATTCTTCTTTCACTTTCTGCCCTATGTCCACGTTTCTTCTTAATCGCCACCTCCCATCATTAACTGCTTTTCATTTTTCACCTTCTCATCTTTCCCTTCCACTCTCTTTTCATGCACTCCCCACAGTCTGCTCTTCTTCCCTTTCTCTTCTTTCCTTTTTTCATTCTCATCCTGCTCCACTCCAATCTCTGCTTTCTTCACTTCTCTTCACATTTTTTGTCTACTTATCTATCTTTGCCATCAGACCGCTCCTCCTTCCTCACTCCCCCTTTTTATGTTTTTCCTTCTTGCACATTTTTTATATCCACTCCAAGAATCTGTGTTTGTTCTCAGGGTCATACATTTAAATCTTGGTGTGGCAACTCAGTCTTTCATCTTTTTGAGGTTGATAAAATTTGTGCAGTTGAGCTGGATCACAACATTTTAAATTCATTGTCAAGGCTTCTTTTGGTGAATATGTGCTTTACAAACATACATGGTATGTTAAGGACACAAATGTATTTTAATCTTTTTTTTTTTCAATTTCTTTGCAATATTGCACTGTCATTATTCTCTCTGTACCTCCTGGACCTAGTACGTTTCATACTCGTATCCGTTCCCCTGACCTCCTTTCTTTCCTTCGTCCCATCTTTTTTTCTTTTCCTTTTTTCTCTCCCTCAGCACCTCCAGCCATGCCTTCTTTCCCCTCTGGTTTCTTGCTTCCTTACACCCTCATTCATTCCCCATCCTTCCTCTCTTGGTGCATTTAATCCTTCTTCCTCCATTCATTTCGTACTTTCTTTTTTCCTGCTCCTTCCTTCATCCCTTCTTTAATTTATTCCTTTCTTATCCCCAACCCTTCCTTCTGCGTTTCTTCCTCCTTTCCTTTCTTCTTTCTATTCATCTATCATGCATCATTGATTTCCTTTCTCCTTCTATCCCTTAATTTCTTCTTTTCACATTATTTTCTTATTTCTTCCTTCTTTCATCCATTACTTATTTATTTCCTCACTCCAGTACCCCCTTCCACCCTGCATTTGATGCTGCCTTCTAAAATGAATTCCTTCCATCCCTTCCTTTCTTTTAAACCGCACAGTACAAGCACATTCTCTTTAGTTTGCAAAATTGCCTCAAGTCCTCTATTGACTTTTCCTAAAGCTGCATTTTCAGATTTGCACACATTCTCTTATTTGAGATAACTTTTAAGTTGTCATAGGCTTCCCATATGCTACAATATGTTATGTTGCAGTATTGATTTGTATAGCGCACTAATCACCCAAGAGGGTATCCAGGCACTTGGGCAGGTGTGTAGGTGGGAGGTCCTCAAAGTGCTTATGTGGAGAGCAATGTCTTCAGCTTCTTGCAGAACTCAAGATGTGAGGAGGTGGCTATGATGTGTTGAGGCTTGATGATGTGGGCGGAACCAATAAAGGAAGTGGGTGGAGCCTCTGGAGGAAGTGCTTAGAGCTGGACAGGTGGGCGTGGCCTCCCCAAAAAATTTGAGCACCTGCACTTCATATTTTACAAATTAAGCACTGGGAGAGAGCATGTAGAATCAAAGATGCTGTGGCTCATCAACTCAACAGCAACACTGCAACATGCATTCACACCAGTCTGATAAATTGTATCAGCAGATATGGTATCTATTACCAAAAAAATAATAAGGCTATCGTCTAGGATAAACTCTATGTCTTAAGGAATCACCTCATGAAAGCTTTTCAAATCTTAACCAACCTTTAGTTTTGTCGTTGTTTGTTTTCATTTAGATTGTCCGTAGAGGCTCCTTTATCAAAAGTTTTGAAAATGTAGTGAGTATGATTTCCCCAACAAACTTATAAGCAAATTTGGACAGGGTTAGCTTCATACAAGTCCTCTCTAGCAGAGCCCTGCCAACAGTATGTACAAGTTGAACAAAAACACTGGTTACCTTTGTTTGCAGCACTATGTTGCAACTGAGCTCAGCACATAGTAAAATCAAGTCTGTTAATGCATCACTTCTTTTCTTCTTGTTCTTTTTTCCATCCAGGTGCAAGACTGATGTGGTACGTTCTTCGCAGTGAGGTCGAAGTAGGAGGATTAAGGGAGCTGCCAAGGCAGAGTCCTGGAAGCCGGGAAACAGGTAAGTGGCAGGCTATTAGGCTAAGCGAAGGGGAGGAGTGTGGACGGTCTTTATATAAGACTTCTTTAGAACATTCATAAATGTCAAATTCTAATTGTTTGTAACAGGGAGCAGGTGCAGATAATTAACTTGATGAGGCTGCCTTCTAGAAGGTGCTTTAGAATGTTCACAAAGGTCGCATTCGAATTGCTTATAGCAAGGAACAGGGGCAGATGACTAATTTAATGAGACTGTCTTCTAGAAAGTGTTTTAGAATGTTCAAAAAGGTTGCATTCTAATTGCTTATAGCAAGGAACAGGTGCAGGGGATTAATTTGATGAGGGCTGTCTTCTGGAAGGTTCACAGTGAGGTAATCTATGCAGGTTGCTTTATGCTTATTCTGGTGGATTTTCTGGATGTTCACGTGGCACCTGAAACCTGACCTTGCATATGTATGGTAAAACATTTGTAAAAGTTATTAAGCCTTTTCAAACAAACTGGGGAACACCAGCTGCAGCTAGCTATTACCCACATCATGTAATATGGTCCAAAGTCAGGGTACAAGACATTTGTTCATTCATAAATGTTGGGAGGAATGATATCAGTCATTCTGGTATAGTGTGATAGTTAGGAGAGGTGAGGTGTGGTAGGAACTGTGACAATTCTTTATTACACTAATAGTGAATAATGTAATATGTATAATATATATCATATGTATAATATATAATGTAATAATGTCTGGGCCCGGTGCCAAAGCCCAAAGAAAAGATTAAGAGTTTGGATGTTTGGCTGGATAGATCGCTAAACTTTGACCACCAAGCAGTACAATTAGCTGCGTAATGTTACGGCATCATTAGGCAGATGCAAAAAATCCTTCCATTCCTTCCTGAATCAGCACGCAGGATCATGGTCCAGGCACTGGTGTTATCCCGGCTGGATTATGGAAATTCACTCTACTTGGGGACTCCAAAGACCACAACAAGGAAATTACAAGTGGTACAGAATTGCGCAGCCAGGCTGCTGCGCAAAATCCCCTAAAGCACACTCAGCCAAGCCGGCCTTAAAAGAGCTTCACTGGCTACCAATCAAGGAAGGCATAATGTTTAAGTCATCATGTATAGCACATAAAACATTCTGGGGTAAGGGCCCAAAAATCTACCTCGCACTTATAGCTTTCCATCGCCCCTCGAGAAGTCTGCGCTCGGCGAATATGTTCCTGGCGACGGTGCCGAAAATCAAGAGAGCACGGGCTGGAGGCCAAATGTTTGCTTACAATGCTGCAAAGCTTTGGAATATACTTCCCATTGATCTCCGGTCAATGACCCACCACCTAAGGTTTCGGAAACATCTAAAAACGTGGCTGTTCCAGACCTGAGCGTGAACTGTACTTGACTGTCTGCTGTCGTAAGCGCTAGGATGCCTAAGGGTAGCCATGTGCTCTATCAAATGTTAATTAATAATTTTAATAATATCATATTGTTCACTATTAGTGTGATAACAAATTGCCAGAAAACAAGGAAGCTGGAGCCCCAAACAATGTCCTTGACGATGAGTAGCCCCTGTCTTCCTGACACTGAGAGGCAGTGCCAGAGGTTGCAGGGGGGCAAGCCAGGGGTTGCAACTGAAACCTCTGGTGACTCCTAAATAACGTCCATGAAGAAGGGCAACACTGCAGGATAGCGAAACATAAACCCAACCCACCAAGACATCTCCTTTCACCACTTCAACCTCCTACACAGGGACACAATAACCATGATGATGTTCGAAAAATCTGCACAAAACGTTCGCATGAAAAAGTTAAGCAGGCTTTAGTTTGGCAAGTTAAGTTTAGTGCAAATTATTGACTGTGGTGCTAAAAAAAAAAAAGGGACAGGGGCTCGCAAGTGACACTTCCCATTTAAATTCCTATATGATTCTTTGCTTTCCATTTGACAGGGGCAATAAATGGGAGCCAAAAAAACACAGAGTTCTAACCGTAACCGTACTAAAACTGCGCTTTTTTTTTGTAGTTTTTTTTAAACCGAGATTGAGTTTTTTTTTTTTTAAACATGTTAAGGCATTTTAACCAAAGCTAATCTTTACTCTACTTTGGCATTTTTTTTTTTTTGCAGTGAAGTTATGAGGTTTTATGATAGTATACTACATCCAAAAGGGTGCAGGCCCTGCAATCAACCAGCTACAGTTGGCTGACCTCTGCTGTGCACAAACTTGAACTGCATGCAGCAGGATTGCTGCAGGGCTTGGTCTATGGCCACACCCCTCAACCAACCTGCTTCATGCTAGGATTACGGTTGATCAGAGCATCTGGATGTGCATATCAAGGGGGGCAGCAGTGCCAGACCTTCACCCAGGCCCTGCTGCTTAGCCACTGTAGGCGGCCAACTTCTTCTGTGCATGGATTTTGGCTGTGCACATTGTAGGTCTGCCGTAGGACCTGGCCTTCCCACAGTCCTCTGCAGGTGAGCAATCACCACTGCATGTGTGGCCTGGCCGTGCTTTAAAAAAAAAAATATATATATATTTTTAACAGGTCACAAACTCTATTTTGGAGGTTGTGGATCCAACTTTGGTACTTTGAATCAGAAATGGACGTCTAGAGCAAACCGAACAAAGGAACCTCCCTGAGTAAAGTTCTAGTTTCATACCATGTTTGGTGTCATTCTGATCAGTGTTTATTCTGTTACAGGGAGAAAAGATACCTATCAGAGTTAAAATGGGTAAACGCTGCTATCTTTTTTTTTTAATCATCGCATCAAGTGTCAGTGTGAAAATCAAATGAGCAACAATAATCTAAATATGATAAGGGTCTTCCAAGTGTGTGCAAGTCTGTAAAACTGTGCCAAAATTATTAGCAAATTAGCGATGTTTGGTGTCCTGTTTATTGCACCTGTCAGATGGAGTGAAAAGAATCCTATAGGAATTTAAATGGAAAGTGCCACTTTCGAGCCCCCGTCCCTTTTTTTACCATCAGCTTCAATAATCTGCACTAAACCTAACTTGTCAAGCTAACGTCTGCATCACTCACAGCTAAAAGTGTCTACAGTACCATCATTGACGATATTACTAATAACATCTCAAGTGACATCATCAATGATCTCATTTAACAGGTCATCAGTAGTCATATGGAAGTTAATGTGTAGTGTATGACAGGGCACGAGTGATGGTAGGTTTAGTAAAACATTACATGTGAATTTCAGTTTGTTTCATAACCAGTGCACTTATATATGTGTGTGTATGCGTGTGTGTGCGCAGTTTAAAAGTAACATTATATGCAAAAAAAAACCACAGAAATTCACCATTTATAGATAATTCTAATAACTAGAACGCGCATCCGCACGCAGTGTTTGCCATCAATGATGTCCTTTCAAATGTCATCAGACACGTTTTCAATGATGTCATCATTAAAATGTTATATTTAAACTGATATTTTCATCTAATTATAACGTCACTTTGCCCTTTGTTATTTTTTTAGGTGAAATTTTACGTAAAAAAATGTACAGTAATATTTTATTACAATACATAACAATGCCAAGCCCCGGTGGCCACAGCCTTTGGCCATGAACATTATGGAACTGGCAGCAGGGTCTGGCCTGCACCTAGCCCCCAGTGGGCAGTCAAACCCCAGCAGTGTGCAGCATGGGGTTGGCCAAAGGACCTGGCTTGCTGCCAGGCGCAGTGCCCTGTCCATGTGGGCGCCATCCCATGCACAAAGTGGGGTTGGCTGCAGGGCCAATTGCCTGTATGCTGCCAACCAATTACAGACACTCACAACCTCCTCTTCTCAAATGGTTTTCCGAAACCACAGGAGCCAGCGCAGCTCGTGTGCTCCATTGGGACTCTTGTAGGAACCAGGAGGTCCTGCTTGCTCCCGCAGGATTGCAGAATCCCCCAATTTTTACTTTTTAATTTTATCTGGTCCCATCTATGGGTGGGGGTGTGCCGCCTTGGTCCTATCGACCATGCAAGGTCTACAGGGTCACGGTAACCATAACCTGCTCCCTTATACCTTATTCAGGAAATGAGGACTGAGTCCCTGAGTCCTGAAATGGCGGGCGTAACATTTCTCTTCCTGTTCTAGCCAGCCAATCAGACTCGCCATGGCTTCTCACTCCGTAGGAGCGAGACGGCAAACTGGAAAAAATGGCCTGCTCAGCCAATGAGAATGCTCTGTCATTTGAAGTTGCATGCATGCGGGACTCTTGCAAGCCTCCAGTAAACTCATTCTTCCAGATATGCAAATATGTCTCAAAATCTACTGAACAGATTACACCAAATCACTAAAAGCATTCATT
The DNA here is from genome assembly GCF_964204655.1 of Triturus cristatus. Classification (NCBI taxonomy): domain Eukaryota; kingdom Metazoa; phylum Chordata; class Amphibia; order Caudata; family Salamandridae; genus Triturus; species Triturus cristatus. Next base: position 930,538,037 of record NC_140589.1, on the reverse strand, counting down.
CTGGGAAAAGATCTAGCTTTCTGCCAAATTTGATGTAATTCCATCCAACCGTTTGGGCTGCTGTGTTGTTTAAAACTCCCTATGGAAATTGCATGGGGAAAATGCGTTTTGGGAGCAGTCCCCCTTTTCTTATTCAGCCCAATTGGTGGATCATCCCAAAACTTTCAAAGAAGGAGTGGAGGTGGTTGAACTTTTTTCCCCAGAACGTTTCGCATATATTAGTCAAACATTGTCAGAGTTATTAGCAAACCAAAACACGCTCTTCCAATGGGAACTAGGTCCTAACAATAAGTACAAAGTGGCAAGTATACTTCTAGTTTAGAGAACTAAATATAACTTGCAACCCCATCTAGTATTGCTTATGACCTCAAATATGACATCACTCATGACCTGTTAAATGTAATCATTGATGACATCATTGATTTGATTTAGAAAACATTGTTGAATGCTAATGAGATTGAACAATGATTCTGACAGTGTGCTGTAAGGTTTGTGAATGAGGAGCAATTCAACAATGTAAATTGATGGCTTATCAGCTTGTCTGTAAGCTTTTGAAAGATGCAAAATAAATTGATATTTCAGAAGTTAAGCACCTTTGATGGATGCCATTGTATTTTTAGTTGTATTCACCAAGAGTAAGTCACTTGCAAAGGTCTGGCTGCTGAAGATCAATGAACAATAGACACTTTAGCCAATTTTTGCTGTGAAAGGCTGAGCATGTAAGGTGTTAGGTGGTGATTGGGGAGGGTGAGCCCAAGGCCTGGGCCCTGCGGTCAACCCCTGATGAGCATGCTGAAGGTCATTCACAGAAATGGTTGGCCACCAGTTGAGAGTTGGGGGCAGGGTCAGATCATATGGTGAGCGTACCCTCTAACCTCCATTATATGTTGGATGCAGGGTCTGATATGACACCTGGCCATACAGACAAGTCAGTCTATAGGCTAAGTTCTGTGTCAAACTTGTCCTACATACAGCTGAATCGAAATCCTGATGCGGATTGGATACAGGATCTGGCCAGAGGCTGTGACTGAGATGCCATGAGTGATGTTGTCAATTGTCATTTAACATTTTATGAGTGATGTAATATGTGAGGTCATAAGCAGTGTATGATGAGAATGCAAGTTACAGTTTAATTCAATAAACTATAACTGGCATATTCCAGTATTGCATGGTGTTTTTAAACATTAGCTGGTATCTCATTCCAACATGTAGCTATAGAACAAGTTACTCACCTTCGGTAACAATATATCTGTAGGATACATATATTAGTTATAAATTACTTACCTTAGAATTAACCCCAGGCTTCAGACTGCATCAGGAGAATTTTTTTCTTAGCAGTACCCCTGCGTGTCGGTAGGTGGCGTCGGCCGACTACGCGTTCGTCGTCGGCATCACCGGGATGAGGTCACGGCATCTACTTAGACGCTGCCACTGCGCGCTGATGTCAGTTCTTTTACATGACATTCCACGCCAGAGCGCAGAGCCATGCAAGACACTGACCAGTGGTGCACAAAACTAGGGGCCTGAAAGGGAGTCTCTTACTCTAAAAGTCAGTTCGCAGAAAGGGGAGGATGGTTGGGGCGGTAAGGAATCTATAACTAATATATGTCTCTTACAGATATATCGTTACCGAAGGTAAGTAACTTGTTCTATCTGAAAGAGACTATTAGTTATAGATTCCTTACATCAAAATAGATACCCCATCAATACCAACCCTGGCGGTGGGTCTGCGAACTAAGTTCACACCAGAAAGTCCTGGAGAACTGAACGGCCAAAGAAGCAGTCTCTCCGGACTAGACTATCCAGGCAGTAATGTTTAGTGAACATGTGCAATGATGCCAATGTAGCAACCTGGCAGATGCCACTGAGGGGGACTACACCTCCCAAAGCAATAGTGGCTGCCGTCCCCATGGTGGAACCCTACCGGAGGCTCCTTTTTCACCAAGGAGTAACAGATCCTAATGCAAAGGACGACCCATCGAGAGATGGTCCGTTATTGCATGGCCCGACCTTTCTTGGTGCCCACATAGCCAACAAAGAGTTAATCGTTCACCCGGAATTGCTTTGTGCGATCCACAATCCATAACGGATTGCGGACGATAACAGACGTTTTGGATCCAGACGGTGGAGTCCCTCCTCCTCCTTGGAAGGATGCGGGGCGGGAAGAAGGTGGGCAAAGTGATGGTCTGTCCTATGTGGAAAGATGTAACCACTTTGGGAAAAAAGAAGGTCTAGTTCGAAGGACAACCCTGTCCAGATGGACAGCAAGGAAAGGAGGTTTAGAAGAGAGAGCCTGAAGCTCACTCACCCTGCGAGCAGAGGTGATGGCAACCAGAAAACCAGTCTTTAGTCTGAGAAGACAATTATGTAATGGCTCAAAAGGAGCACACATAAGGCAAGTTAAAACCAGATTCAAGTCCGACTGGGGCATTACGAAAGGAATAGGAGGAAAAAGGTGAGTAACGCCCTTAGGAAACCTATTTGCAAAAGGGGACTTGAAACGAAGAAAGCTAATCAGGAAGGCGAAGAAAGGTCGAAATGGCCAAAAGATAGCCTTTAAGGATGCCCAGAGCAAAGCCCTGCTGGGCCAAACATAGAATAAAGGGGAGAACCTCTGAAAGAGGGGCAGAAAGGGGATCCACAGCCTTTGCTGTGCACCATGCCACAAATTTGTTCTTTCTACAGGCGTATACCATTTTAGTGGAGGGACGCCTGGCTGCCAAGATGGCGTTATAGACTTCGGGAGGAAGGTCAAAAGGCTCTGCTCAATCTCCACGCAAGGAGGTGGAGGCTGGACAGGTTCGGGTGGAGGACCGTCCCATGCTGCTGCGACAGAAGATCCTCCCGAAGAGGCAGTCTGAACGGAGGATCGATGGCCATGTTCAAGAGCTCGGGATACCAGACTCTTTGTGCCCAGTCCGGAGCCACAAGAATGACTTGGGCCCGGTCGCGCTTGATCTTCTTCAGCACTCTGGGCAGAAGTGGTATAGTCGGAAAGGCGTATAGAAGCCCGCAATTCCCCTCGCGACAAAAAGCGTCGCAGAGCGAGTGCAGCCTTGGAAATTCCAACATGCAGAACTGCTGACTCTGCACGTTCTCTTCGGTGGCGAACAGATCTAACCAAGGCTCTCCCCACTGCTGAAAGAGACTGTTCACCACCTCCGAGTGAAGACGTCATTCGTGATCCATCATGCACCGACGGCTGAGGTTTTTCTGCCCTGGTGTTCAGAGAACCTGCCAGGTGTTGAACCACCAGGGTCATGCCCTGATTTTCCAGCCACTTCCAAAGGCGAAGGGCCTCTTAACACAGGGTCTATGACCCCATCCCGCCCGGTTTGTTGCAGTACCACATGGTGGTGGTGTTGACCGTGAACACCTGCACTACCCTTACCTTGACAGAAGGAAGGAATGCCTTCAGTGCCAGACAAATCACCCGGAGCTCCAGAAGATTGATGTGGACCCCGGACTCTGCCGGAGACCAGAGGCCTCTGATCTCCACCTCTCCCATGTGGCCGTCCCATCCCAGAAGTGACACATATGTCACCACTGTGAACTCTGGTTAGGGAAGGGAGAGGGATCTGCCATTGACCCAATCCTGGTTCATTAGCCACCACTGCAATTGATGTGCAGTGCCCTTCAAGATCTGGATGCAATCGGAAAGAATCCGCTGATGCTGCACCCACGGGAACTTCAGGTCCCACTGCAGAGTCCGCATATGTCACCTGGCATGATCCACCAGCAGGATGCAGGAGGCCCAGCAGCCTCAAGGTCATTCTCACCAAAACCCGGGATAGAGGTTGAAACATTGGTATCATAGCCTGAATATCCTGGACTCGCTGCTTGGGAGGATAAGCCCGAAACCTCGCTGTATCCAGAACTGCTCCGATGAAAAGGAGCTGCTGAGGGGGAATCAGATGTGACTTTGGCACATTGATAGTGAACCCCAGTGAGTGCAGGAGGTCCGCCGTAGTCTGGAGGTGGGAGACGACAGCCTGGTGCGAGCCTGCCTTCAACAGCCAGTCATCAAGATAGGGGTGTAGTGTAGTTCCTATTTCCCTTTACAGGGCCTGCGCATTGGAATAGTTTACACCATAGTTTTTGCATAGGACTACGGTCAGTATGCGCCTATCGTGTACATTAAACTTAATTACTTGTGTGTGCCAGCTAACTCAGAGGTCACTAGAAACTTCTCAAATGAACAAGGGATTAGTTTCTAACAACCGCATAAACATGACAACTTTGTTTCCCTTAGAATCGGAACGCGTCTCTTCAGAGTTGCACAGAAATAGATAGACGGGCGTTTCAATAAAAGGATTTATTGAACAGTCTTGTTTCTCGTGTAAGAGAAATGAGCTGTTACAATTGTTAGACAGTAAGTAAGATATAATACGCACAGCATAAGCAGTAAGAAGAAATAATACTGCAATAGCATTGTCTTTTAGCTATGACATATAATCATATATACATACATAAATAACACAGGCTAAGAAGTGAATACTCGTCTGATGCTTCTAAAATAGTCCTACCCCGGTGTACCTAACCTAAGTGTAGTGCGAGGTAAAAGTAGGTGCTGTTTTCTACAGTATGGTATATACTAAGTTTAGTATGCCAAGAGTTCCTCTAGGTTCTAGTCTGCTCCATACCTTTAGAATGAGCGAGGTGGTAATCTCTTTATGGGTCTCAAACGCTAACACCCCTCGAAGGGAGTCAGAACTCTAGAAGCTGGATTCTCTGCGAGCACGGATGACAGCGTCTGGTCAGTGCGTCAGGCCGGGATATGGTCTCTTCCGAACTTGCCGTGGCGAACCGTGCAGTCAAGTCGTGCTGAGTCGTGCCTTGGTTTGCCAGGGTAAGGGAACGCTTATTTATACCTGGAAGGTGCTTAGGAATGCTAGCATTGACAAAGTCGGGCAGAGGAAGACGTCATGGCTGAACCCCTAAGGAAAAGTAGTTCATGCAAAATAGATGAGTTCTTGGAGAAATCAATAATCCTAGCTAGGGAAAGTCCCGTTCGGCTTATGGGTCTGGTTTCTAAGAACTCGTTGTGACGTGGGATGGACGGATGTAGGTGACCATGCCTGTATTTGGTTAGAATGGCTAATGCCTAAATAAGGACTGGGATTCTATGCTTAAATAAGGGCAATGCGAATTGTGCCTACATAAGGACATGATTCAGGGAAACCTATATACGGGTATCTAAATCGAAACACAACACCCACTCCATTGATGAATGATCGATATTACTAAATGTTAAACATGCTAAACACATACAATTGAGTATCACATGTTCACTAAAAACATTTGTAAAAGCATACTAAAAGGAATCTTTGTTAAAAGTTTGCTACACATGAAATGCAAAGGTGCTGTAAATATTAAAGCAATGTTGCATTCTAAGCATATATTTACAGTGAATGCTCAGAAATGAACAAATATATATACACATATGTAATGAAATGGTCCAGGTTACCAGAAAGAAAAAGGTTTGAGCCATTTCATGTCATGATTATATGAATTTGTAAAAAGGTGACAATGTGTCCCTGGAAGTGTTTCAAAGAAGTCTGTTCTCTATGAATAGTTCTACTGTAAGCCGAGCCTTTAACCATAAAAGAAAAAGTCAATATTCACAAAAGTGCGATCTTAGGAAAGTTCCAAATTTAGTAGTTTTTTATTTTGAAAAAATTAAGGCCAAATTCATAGATTATATGGTACACTGTGAGCCAAATCAAAAGTTATTTGAAGATGCTGGGGAAAACATGAAATCCTCTAATCCTGCAGACAAAAGTCGTCGGTGATAGGTCAATTACCTCGTTTAGAAGACTAACTGCACATAGATGTGATGCATCGTCAGTAGCAGTGTTCGTTGATACCTGTGTGCCTGTTGATCCATCTTGTACCTCAGCAGTAGCATGTTGCGTCTGTGAGATCTCAATGAATGCCGTCATCAGGATTGGTAGCCTCTGGAGACAACACAGAGCATGGGCCGTTATCAGGTCCAGCAGAGTATCGATATCCGTTGGCATGACTGATGGGAGTGTTAGACAGATGTCTAGCACGCATTCTTCACCGCAAAGCAGGCAGCGTAGAACAGGTAAGATGCAATCTCGCCAGATTGGTCTGAACGACAGAAACCATGTGGTACTTAGTTCTCGTAGACGATGTAAACCCAATAGTTGCACTATGTGCTCACGACACTTCCTTTCCAGGAGAGCATTCTCCAAGGTGCTGGGAGTGACGCTGGTGGATTGGCTTGCCATAGCGTAGCGGAAGGAATAAAAACAGGATTCTTGCAACAAGTGCTAGAATTAACGGCAGACCATCAAACACCGAGTGCATGAAGCTTGAAATGATTCAGAGGACTGCTTGAAAAGTGTTAACAGTCCCGAACATAAGGTCTTAAATACATGCACAATACCGCTCGTATCAGACATGTTTAAGATACGTCCCAACATTTCTGTGAAATGTGTAGGGCTATTTGTCCTTAACAGAGCCTGTATCTCAGCCGAAGTCCTTGCAACTTGTAGATCATAGGTTTCTTTGGCCGAGGTCAAAGGCACGGTTTGTTGTAAAAGAATGGCTTTTATTCTGCTTAAAGTATCAATTCGTATAGAAGAGATGTTCAGTGAAGGCCATAATGGCAACTCCCTGACTGTCTATTTGGGGGAACAAGACTTGCATACAGCAAGTGACCCTGGAAGTAACCGTTACTAGATATGGGATACCTGGCAACATGCCACAACAGCTCTGATAATTCAACATGAGGTAACTCCCATTTGAAAGTTGTCCAAACGTTGGATTAATCACAGCGGCTGGTGAACCTTGCAGGTGGCAGGATAAATTTGCAGTGGAACCGCTACAGGCCCCGTGTAAGCTAATATCCTGACATATGAGTGAACCGCTCATTTTCACAGTGTGTACCGCTAATAAACACTTCACGCCTCCCACTCCAACATCTGTGTGTGTAAGGTAAATCCCAGGATGTCCTGATGTGTTCTTTACCCAACCTTTCTTATTTGCCTACTGGCATGTGTTTAAAGCAATACTGAAAATGGAAAGTTGTAACAGGCAGAGTTATTTTGCAATGTATGATCCATTCAGCAGCTGGTTTTTCTGCTACCGTAAATGGCAATTTTTCCAGTTTTTCAATGCTCAGCACTGTATACTTCGCTCCCCTTTGTGCCAGCTCGATTTGTTTTTCAGTGAGATTGTAATCAGAAAACAGAGACGACGTGTTGATGAAACGCCGAGGCACATAGCCTGCACGCAAGTTTTGTAGCGTCCAGCCTAATGACAGAATAGAACGTAATTGAGACTGGCCTTGATGCAGCAGGAACAAATCTTGTTCCACAATGTCTATAGCAGAGGATACAATGCTGCCCAATGAATATATCCTGGATGACAAAGTCGTTAACCCATTGTCGACCACAGCGAGAGATTTCTCTAAATTAATACGATCAATTTCACGTATTCTTTCTGCAGTGAAATTGATCGTATTAATTTAGAGAAATCTCAGGAGGTTCATTATAAGCAGCATAGATGCCGGCATATATGAAACGTTTTTGACACGGTTTTCTAGGACCTAGCAAGAATTCCCTAAGGTCTGTGTCTTCTTTAAGTAAAGATAAGTGTTCTTTCACATCCTCTAGCGTAGATGTCTGTAGCCAATCAAGGCATAATTTTCCTACACTGTATGTTATTACTACCCCTGGATGCTGTCTTTGAACATAGCGTCGGTCTGGCCTATTGAGTGTTAAACCTTGTGTTTTGTTCAGGAATCTTTCTTGACAGATGTGTGTGTCTGTGGGCCAGAGCAACAATTTTTTCCATTCGGAATCTGATCTGTTGTATTGTAAGATGGTATGTAGATTGACCACCCCTGTGTAGTGCTATTATTTGCAGGTGTAGGTATGGACGGTTTGTTCATGTCTTTGATCTTGGCTAACCCAAGGCAAGACGTTTTTGGGACAAAGCTTCTATCCCCTGTACTTGCCAATCTTTTGTACCCCAGACAGATTTCGTGTCAATCTTTTTCCAAAGGTTGAAACCCTGTCTAGACAGTTGGGCAATAAAGGCTGCAGAATAAATCTGTTTCGTATTAGTTAACATATTTTTCGTTCCTGTTTTGTTCACATTTTTAAAGTAAAACGTTTCTGGATTGGATGTATTGTACCCTGAAAAATATGGAAACTTCATTTCAAACGTTTTTGAGCTACCCCTTGGTGGTGTAGGACAATGTTCCCATTGGTTATACATAAATACATTTCTAGGTGTTGCAGATTTATGCAAGAAATGATGACCATAGTGGTTTGAAAAAAAAAATGCTGTTCATAGTCTGCTGAACCCTCTAAGTATTCGTGATTAGAGAATGTAGCAGACGTTCATAGATCAGACATCATGTTATTTACAGTCTCAAAGTCCCAATCATCAGAATAGGTACTGGCGGTAATAAAGTCACTTAATGATATCTTGAATAAGTGTGGAATCTTCAAAAGTTCAGACGGACCGAATATATCATAATCCGTTTTGTCCCAAACTATACCATCTTGTATAGGAACGGCTGTGATGTTCACTGATGACAAGTCTCTTGCTTCACGATGGGATGATTTGTGTGGTTTCAAAAGTAAGTTCACATTTTTACTTCCTGTATCCAAAGGAATATATCTTCAATCTATCAAAATGCTCAGAGTTATTACTAAAGCTAGCCAAAGCAGAAAGAAAAATATTCCAGAAATAATCCATAGTTCAATCCATGGTGAAACCAGAAAAGTCTTTCACGTGTTGAAGTCTTGTGCTTGTTCTTTGAAAGTTCTTCTGGCTGGCGTCGTTTCAGGCTCTCTGGGATCCTCAGAAAATGTATCAAAGTTAATGAAATAGCCAGAAGCAGTTCCGTCAATGGTTGGAATTGCATCCGGATTCGTTGAAATCGCTGGAACCAGTGGCTCACTTCCTACGTTGGTGTAGACCGGTGTATCAGGACGAATTGTTATTTGGGTTTCAAGAGGAATGAGTTCCATAGCATTGTTGCTTAGTCCTTCATTTCTTACTGTTGGATTCTCAATGGTGATGAGTCTTTCAGTTTGAACCTCTTGGATAGTAGCTAGAGGAGTGCGTCTGCTACTTGGTCGGAGTCCACATGGCCTACTGCTTAGTATCGGCCAAATAGTGTGGTTTGATGAGGTCGATGGACACAAATGTTTTCACCTTTTTACCAGCAAGGGACGGCAGAAGTACTGTGCTTGATCCGGGGATTGCTAGGACAGGTACTGGTTGTCTGTAAGAAGGCCCAAATTCCTTATTGTTCGTGATCTTTTCTCTGACTAGATCCCCAAGCTTTGGGATCCAGACAGGCCTTGCTGGGATGGCTGGATTATTCCCAGTGGTGGTTGGCTTCAGGAACACGTTGCTTTGTTTCGACCTTAGTTCATTTAAGTCCTGTAAAACAGCCAAACTACCTTTGATATCAAATAGTTTATTTTCCACCACTGTGCCTTTACATTCGAGATCAGGAACCCACATTCTTGTCCCAAATAGGACCTCATATGGAGTGACCCCTCCTAGAGAACTTCTTGGCAAATTGTTTAAAGAGCGTTGGACCCTATAAAGATGTTTAACCAAACCATCACCCGAACCTAATACCCTAGCTGTTATAGACCGCTTTATGTCCCGGTTTTTCGTTTCCACAACCGAATTTCCCTCAGGATGGAATGGAGAGGAGTACCGCAATGCAACTCCCAAACTGGCCATGGTTTCTTTGTAAGCCCGAGAGCTAAACGCAGGGCACTGGTCAGAATGTAGTGTGCCTATTGCGTATGTGTCGATAACGACTCGCAAATCTTTTATAACAGATGGAGCGTCAGCCGAGTGTTGAGGCCACATCCATAGGAACCTTGAGCACTAATCCACTGCGACCATGATATATTTATAGTTACCATCCCTTTGCAAGAGACCGCAGTGATCCAGGTAAACACAAGCTAATGGTTTATCTGAAATTAACAGGGGCGTCTGCGCAGGACGTTTCACTGTAGAGAATTTCATCTTTTGGCATAATTCACATTCCAAAACAGTTTTTGATCTGTTTCCTAATGCCACGCCACCAATATCTCTGTTTTAATAACGATACTGTGGCGGAAACACCTGCATGGGCAGAGGCTATCCCTTCATGTGCTGCTAGGATTAGTCCTAATCTATGTTCCATGTTTGGAATTACACTATCCCCCACTCTTGGGATTCGAGCAAACGGAATGTTGTTCACATCAATTATATAAGATTATTTGAGTTGAAACTTTAGGTAACGCTGCACCACTGCCTTTGCTTGAAGCATTGACAGCCACCAATATCTCACTGTCTATTTTTGTTTTTGAACGAGTGATTGCAGCTACGGCAGCCGTTTGCGCAGCCCCCTTTGCGGGTTCGTCAGCCAATGAATTCCCTGCAACGTGAACGCCATCACGTTGATGACTCAGCGTGTGTATCACGTGAGTGTTTTGTAGTCCGTTTCGCAACTGAACTACTTGTTCTCAAAGCGTTTTATGCTTGATTGTGCCTCCTTTTGCATCTTTGAAACCATTTTTAAGCCAATTCTGTAAATATTCATTGTATGATTGTACACAGTAAAAAGAAGTGCACACTATAAGTGTGGGGAATTCGCGATCCGTATTTTCAAGTGCCAATCTGAATGCTTGTAGTTCAGCTCGCTGAGCTGTACAATCTGCTAGAGATTGTGTTTCAGTGACCATCGGTCAGAATTTACCATTGCGCATACAACCTTTAACGATAGCGCAGGCTGCACTGTATTTTCAAAAGGGAGGTGCACCGAACATAAAACACAAGAGTCCAGATTGTTTCTTTTCTTTTTTGAGTTTTATTTCATAGATGTACACAACAACAGCCAACGCGTTTCGTTCCTATATAGATAGATAATGGAACTTCTTCAGGGCTCAAGTGAAAAAAGGGAGGTATAGATAAATCGTGACTCAATTCAGAGAAAGACTTTTCACTGTTTTTTCAGAAAAACACGGAGTCTAGCGAAACATATCTGTATAAAGTGTCAAGGGCATTGATATGTATGGTTATATCTATATCCGCAAAAAATAACAGACCAAATTGATCCTAATCAGTTTCTCAACAGAATCGGTTTGTTGAAATATACCGAGTTCAAATAAGTTGTTTCCCCAAATACGGGCACTTTTATGTTTTCAGACTGCCAGTGTTATTGCACAATCAGTTAAACAGTCTTCCCCAAATGCGGGCTCGTTTTGTTTCCAGACCGCCTTAATAAGCCGTTTCCATCCTCGTAACCGATTCCGTCTGCCTTGGTGTATCGCCAGAAGGGCTGCACTGTAAGCTTGCTTACTTTCCCTAGCGGGTTGTGCTGATCCGTCAGTATAAATTATAAATTCATACTGGTCAAGAGGGAGAATCTCAATAGGCAGAGGACATTCGTGTTCGTATTGCAGGAATGCTTGTGTTTTAAAATAAGGATCAAAAACATATTTAACATCTGTTGCAGCTAGAGAATTAACCCATTGTATCCATCTGGGACGTAAAGCTTTTGCATTCAGAATGCTCGCTTTTGTAACCGCCTCTAAGGCTGGTACTGGAGTCACGACAATAATGCGTTTCACCTGAGCTAAAGCTCTTTCTTTTGCTACAGTGGTTTGAACTGCTGTCAGAATTTTTTTCTCTTGAAGTGAAGTGCATTTCCGCTTGTGTAAACAAATGTGATTTGTATGCAATTGGTACTTTTTCACCTTAATTAAAAGTTAAGTAGATAAATCCGCATTGACCCGAAATTATTCGGATCACTAAATAGCGTGTATTTACGCGTGTTTGTAAGTGATTTGTTGCTTACAAGTCAGCTTGTAGCAAACGCAGGATTTGTGTGTGTTCCTGTGTCCAATCTTTGATTTTGAAATCAGGTTCGATTAGTTCCTAGAGAGGTTTAACCCTTTCTGCATAATTTAGAATGTAAGTTCTTCCAAAATTCAGGAAACCTAGAATCGCTTGAAAGTTTTTCAACGTTTTTGGAGGTTGGAGCAGGAGAAACATTTTTCTAAACAGTTCGCTGCCAGGCTTTTGACTTCACTTGAAGGTTCATATCTTAGGAAAAGGACATTGAGATGGGCAATTCTTGATTTCTTAAAGTTGAATTTATAGCCCTCAAAGGCGAAGCCCAGTACAATGGTGTTCACCCTGTTCAAGTGCCTATCCTAGTCATCGTCTGTCAGATAGTAATTATCGACCTATGACAATGCCTCGTCATCATAAATTTGTAGTAACTGTTACTCTTGCTGGGAATAACCCCGGGCTGTTCTTGAACCCTTGTGGGAGTTGACAGAAGTGACACTGGGTCCCCATTATTGAGAAAGCTGTCAAATACCTACTTTCAGGTGCTGTTTTGACAAAAGAAACCATTTTAAATATCCAATGTGGTTTTATATTTTTTACGCACAATGTTATTCATTAATGCTGTACTGTGTACATTTTGCACGGCAAATGTTTTAAACAAGTGTTCAGGTGTCTGTAATCCAAACCTAGACGATATGTGTTGTCTGGTTTGGAAACAGGAAACAAAGGATTGTTCATTGATGAGGTGCATGTTTCAATCACCCCTTGGTATGCAAGTTGATCTAAGATCTCCCTGACCGGTTTTTTAGCTTCTTGCTTAATTGGGTACTGCCTTTGTGCAGTAGGTTGACATTTTAATTGGATTTTGCGGTGAGGTGAGTCCTCATCCCATCCTACATGATTTTTGTATAATGCTGGGGCCTGGGCTACTGCCCATTTCCTGGCATAAGTATATTTTAAATGTATAGGAACATGGTTGGAGAAGGCTGACAATGATGTCTTCGCAGCCTTTTTCTGCTAGAAGTATATCATAACCCTTTGAAAGCTTCTTCCAAAAGAGTGCTTTCACTTTTCTCTGTATGTCTCCCTCCATCCGGAGTGTTATTTAATATAACATTGTGGAGAACTAACCCTGGTGTCTACAGTTTCAACTTTTATGTATTCATTCAAGTCCACTGTCTCTAGAAGCTCCTTCAGGTTCTGGCGAGCTATTGTTACTTCTGCTGCACTGTCCAGCATTGTCTGAGCCATTGTCCGTTCTTGAGTTGTGTCCTCAGGATTTTCGGCATGTCTGATCTTCAGACCTGCTACCTTTTTCTTAGTAAATTGAGGTTTTTGTTTGTTTTTCTGAACGTGTTGATCGTCTCTGGACTTCACACGTTCTTCTTTGTGATCTGACCGTCCTCTTCTTTTGGATGTTTGTGAAGATGTCTGAAAGGTACAAGAGGAACGTGTATCAGTATCTTGATACCTGTCAGGTTTTTTCAAATTATCCCTATTCCTGAGGTTATACCTCCTGTCAGAGTGCTCCTTCTGAGGAAACCTACCTCGGGATTGAGAACGTTTCTCTTTTGAACGTTGTTTATTGTTTTCCCACTTCTTTTTAGAAGATGTAGGATTGTGTTTAATTGAATCTTTGTCAGGACCCTCAGACAGTTGTGGTTTAACTGGTTTTCCATCCAAACTGTCTCTGCCTAATTCTTCATAGGATTTTTCTATTATTCTGGGTAGTTCATGTTGATATTCTGTTACATTAAATTCCCTTAATTTCTGGCAGATCGCCACTGATGCTGCCTCTCATTTAATATTAGATAATATTATTGTTGAGACCTGGTCGAAGTTTTTCAGTAGTTTCATACCTAAGTTCAGAGCAGGCTCTGCCCCGTATTCATTTTGAATTTGTTTCAGGACATCAGATATTACCGCAATAGACGGAACACCATGTGTTTTAGTATAGATGGCAGCAAAGACTGTGCCCCAAGTGGTGCAGTCTTCCAGATGTGGCGTGATCCCCATCCGGTAAACAAATTGTTAGGATTCTGTGTTTCTCATAAGGGCTAGTATTAGGAAATACTGCTTCGATTTGAGCAATTTTTTTGAGCTATCCAGAATGGAATTTCTTCACATTTTGTGGGCATTTTACCCATGACTGCGTGTAAAGTCTGTGGAGTAATCTTTAGTGTATTCCCATGGTGAGGGGTTTGATTTGGAATCGTTATTGGTGGTTGGACTGTTAAAGTCCGCATGGCATATTGTACTAACTGTCTGTACATTTTTATTAACTCCTTGAGTTGAGTGAGTAATTCATCGTCTGACATGTCTTCGATATCAGGATGAGGTGTGTAGCCGGCTAAAATCGGCCATGTTGCTCCTTGTCTACCTAGTGGACCGCTCCTGGTAATGGGATTGTAATGTTTTAGGGCGCCTAGAAACCAGAGCTGATGCTCCTGGTATGTGAGTGGAATTTCAACATCCTCGAAGGGAAAATATTCCTCAGGTGGTTCATCTTCTTTGAAGAAGTGAAACATTTCTGTTACTGGATTTGATTCTGGGAATGTAATCCATGAATAGAATACCTCTGTCTGAAAAGATTCATGTGCCTCTATCACAAAAACTGCTCTACCACCTCTTGGTGTTAGGCCATGTTTTATAAGTTTTAGAGTGATGGCTCTCCTTAAATTTGGATGGATGTTTAGAACACCCTCATCGGTTTCATTTAAACCTGTAGTATTAAGAGCTGCTACGACTTGGTCAGCCGGAGCCTCTGTATCAGACATTTTGTTTAATGAAAAATGTAGAACAAGTTTCAAGGAAACAAAGATAAGGTGCACAATATTTTGGAACACTGGATCCTTCAACGTTGAACAGACCAAACAGCTAATACATAGGATTTCATCCTACTCCGCTATGGCGGATATTATCCCTACCCACTCCAGACGTCTTATGGAGTATTACGAGTAGGGGTCTCGGAGAAAAGCACAACTGAGTTACTTCAGTATCTAGCATTAAATGAGTGCCTTACCAAACCGTTGGTCGCCATGTAGTGTAGTTCCTATTTCACTTATAGACTCTGCACATTGGAATAATATACACTATAGTTTTTGCATAGGACGAAGGTCAGTATGCTCCCATCGAGTACATTAAACTTAATTACATGTGTGTGCCAGCTAACTCAGAGGTCACTAGAAACTTCTCGAATGAACAAGAAGGGATTAGTTTCTGACAACCGCATAAACATGACAACTTTGTTTCCCTTAGAATCGGAACAAGTCTCAGAATCGTGGAAACAAAAGATTACAGTTTCACCAAGTCAATTGTGCATGCTTAGTTTCTTCAGAATTACACAGAAATAGATAGATTGGTGTTTCAATAAAAGGATTTTTTGAACAGTCTTGTTTCTCGTGTAAGAGATATGAGCTGTTACAATCGTTAGACAGTAAGCAAGATATAACACGTACAGCGTAAGCAGTAAGAAGAAATAATACTGCAATAGCATTGTCTTTTAGCTATGACATATATACATACATAAATAACACAGGCTAAGAAGTGAATACACGTCTGATGCTTCTAAAATAGTCCTACCCCAGTGTACCTAACCTAAGTTTAGTGCGAGGTAAAAGTAGGTGCTGTTTCTATAGTATGGTATATACTAAGTTTAGTATGCCAAGAGTCCCTCTAGGTTCTAGTCGGCTCCATACCTTTAGAATGAGCGAGGTGGGAATCTCTTTCCTGGTCTCAAACTCTAACACCCCGCGAAGGGAGTCAGAACACTGGAAGCTGGATTCTCTGCGAGCAGGGATGACAGCGTCTGGTCAGTGAGTCAGGCCGGGATATGGTCTCTTCCGAACTTGCCGTGGTGAACCATGTAGTCAGGTCGTGCTGAGTCGTGCCGTGATTTGCCAGGGTAAGGGAAGGCATATTTATACCTGGAAGGTGCTTAGGAATGCTAGCATTGACGTAAAGTCAGGCAGAGGAAGACGTCATGTGTGAACCCCTAAGGAATAGTAGTTCATGCATAATAGATGAGTTCTTGGAGAAATCAATAATCCTAGCTAAGGAAAGCCCCGTTCGGCTTAAGGGTCTGGTTTCTAAGAACTCGTTGTGACGTGGGATGGACGGATGTAGGTGACCATGTCTGTATTTGGTTAGCATGGCTAATGCCTAAACAAAGACTGGAATTCTATTGTGGTAAATATTTAATTACCTGTACTATTTTTTATGCGGTAAAGTCTAGTAAGAATAACTCAGTAAAAATAAGAGGCAGAATCCGTGGTATTAGAGGTTCTGAAAGGCTTTATTCCTTACAAGGAATTATGGTTCGAACCATAGGCATCAAATTCCATCACCACGAGGGTTCAGGAAGGGAAGGCAATACATTATTGACAAGTAAAGATATTTATATGAAAAGCATTACATTAAGACAGATGCAGGAGGCGTAACAGCTGATAATATAGATAATAATACACATACGTAATGTAAAAAAGGCGTAAACATAGGCGTAGACTAGAAACGTTATTAAACATGATGTCACAGGTGGGTGGATCCATAAGAGAATCCTGCAATGTCAGCAGAAATACTTGGCAGAGATGCGTGCGCAGCCGCATGACGTGTGATTGACGTGCAACTAGAGGGTGAAGGGGACTTGACATTTAGCTCTACATGTGGAGACAGAAGTCTGGGGGGGTCATGTCAACCTAATCCCAAATCATATCTAATATCTTATGTTTAAAGAACTGTATTATCCAAAAGGAAAGGTCTCTCGGACGGAATCTATTCTATACTGACTGTTAGTGCGTGTACAAGCGTCTAAGTGTCTACATGAGATGCGAGGGGGCAGGAATCCTCCATAGTAACAGGGGCTATGAATTACTTGCATGAGGACAGTGAGGCCTGGCCCTTTGCTCGGTAGCTGGAAGAATGTTTACCTAAACTACTAGACAGGAATGCATCGGATGAGGAGCGGAGCAGATAATCTTGAAGGTGAAATACAGTTTTTGGCAGGCAACAGGCCGGATCAGGCACCGTTAGCCGCGCAGGGAGTAGGACAAAGTTCATGGATACAGATGCGGGCTCGGACTGGAGCTTTCAGAGGCAGAAGGCAGAAAAAGGCTTGATGGCAGAATTCAGGGCCTACTCGCCTGAACTGTAAAACGTGGAAAGTGAACCACATAAAGTCGGTGGCCTTTCATACTTAGGAACGGAATATCCGACTCATTCATGGCGGATCTGAAAGAGGACATGTGGACGGTGGACGCACATGTATTTGCGTCTTCATAACTGGAACTGGAGGGAACATACATGTACTTGTAGCATGTACATGGAGCCGTTGGGGTCTAAGATAGGGGACATAATCTGGTCATAAAATTCATATTTCCTCATTCCCTCCTTGTCCCCTACGGACCCTCAGGAGATATCGATCTTCATCAATCCATCAATCTGTTCATATAGCATCATTTGTTCTTCTTTCTTCTTCCGGGATCTTGAATGAAAACTTGGATGCGGAATACACGATGTGGCACACAAACCACAAATCGCTGGCCCACATTGTAGACATAAGCAGCAACTGAATAATATGAGAAAGCCAATACCTAGGAAGGATAGAATCCTCCATCCCCAGGCTGACAACACGCTCCAGAACCAACCGGACCAAGTCCAGGTGCCTGGACTCTGGTGTATCTGGCTTATAATCTTATGAAGGCGAGTTATGGCTTTATATACTGACGGCGAGTTTTCTGGTATGAAAACACAGCAACTTGATCCAATGACCCTACAAGCTCCGCCCCTATCGGCCAGGATGACGTCAAGGACAAGACGATTTTGAAGCACAACAATCCGCATCGCAGACTGCTCCTCTGTTAAGTTGCCTAGGGCGGAAGTAGTCTCATTCACTACTGCTTCAAGGGTTCTAGTTAATCTACGTATCAGTTTACTATTAGTGACTGTACCTATATAGGGAAAGAAACCTTTATTGAAATCTGTGTATTGCTCCCATGCCGTTTCAGTGTAATCGACAATCGGGAGATCTCTCTGCTGTCTATTGTGTACTAAATGGGTATTTCTGTGATAGTCAGGAGGGGCTAGGAAAACAGGTGGCAGAAGGAATGCTAGGTAACAGGTACCATCCCAATCTAGAGGTAAACGTATATATGCAGTCTGGCCACATATGAAGTAGGAATGACGAGAAGCTCTGAATGTAGACTTGCCTTGATCACTGAATTTTATTACAGTGGTACATTTACTATGGCCCATGTGTATTGAACCATTCTTTCTTACACATAATTCACCTTTAACTGGAAATACTGACATAGCGGGCAAGATTGGTGTAGCTTCGGATTCAACATTCAGAATCATGAGGTTAAGTGTAAAGTTACCTAATCCATATACTTCATTTTCTAGATCAGTTCCTGTTCTTTGGGGAAGTCCCTCCTTGTTAGGGTAGCAGACTTTAAGCAAAACTAGGTTCAGGTTTCCCCATACCCAGTTGTCTTGATAAACTACGGAATTTGAATCTAGGGAATTAATCAAACTAAACCATGCTCCACAGGAGCCATTGTGTGTGAACGGATACGGAAAGAGAGGCAAAACTCCCTTATAGTTCTGATAGGGAGGGAGTCGGCCACATATCCAACAATTGGTAGCATTGTTGGTCTGATTGGAATGATGTAACATACTAATAAAAGTGTTGTTGCGCAGCGCAAATCTATAAGACAACTCATGCGGAGGTAATTCGCTAAAAGAATGTTCAGCAGTAGCATTGTAAGCACGCTTAGAAATAGGGTAATACATATGTAGCAATACACTAGAAATGATGATCAGAAGACTTAGAAAAAACAAAATTAATAATGTCACTATGCAGTGACTACGAAGCGATTTACAGTACGCATGTTTTTTAAGCTGTATCTGTCTATTTCTCTCTCTATTTCGGTCTAGAGGATACATGTCAGAGACCAATTCAACCGATTCACCTTGGAGAGGACTTAAACAATCAAATTGTCTGACTTGCTAGACCTTAGTTTCAGTTTATAGAGTTCGTTCTCCGTCCTTTCAACCAAGGGGAGCTTTGAGTCTGTCTGTGAGGGAATGCAGGGCTGAGTGTTCACATCGGACGGTGGTCCATAAAATTTTTTGATATGGCTCGAGTGCAACCACCCTTTACGTCCCTCAATCTTCACGGCTGTCCTTGTGGTCAGCAAGACGAGCTTGGGCGACTGCCACCTGGGCTCCAGCTGGGTCTTCCGGTCGAAATTCCTCACAAGAACCAGGTCACCTGGAACCACGTCATGGGGCTTCACCTCAGTGTTATCGGGAAAAGCTGCAGCTACCTGTGAACGACAAGATTGTAGTGCAGACATCAAGGAAGCCAGGTAATCTGTCAGCATATTACAGTCAACATCAGTGATTTTACGAGGTATAGGCGTCCCCCACATATTTGGTGGTCTACCGAAGATCACCTCATACGGGGATAGCCCTGTTCGAGAATGTGCTACCATTCTCATGTAAAAGAGCGCAACTGGCAAGGCTACTATCCAATCGACACCTTTTTCTCTACATACTTTGGACAATCTAATTTTCAGAGTTTGATTATGACGTTCCACGAGACCTGCTGCCTCGGGATGTCGGACACAGTGGAATTTCCATTGATAACCTAACAGAAGTGAAACGTGTTTCATTAGTTCGGATGAGAATGGCTGGCCGTTATCTGAGTACACGATACGAGGCAAACCGTACCGTGGGAAGAATTCTCGAACTAGCTGTTTGGCAGTAGTCGGGGCAGTGTAATCTGAAACCGGGTAGGCTTCTGTCCAACGGGAAAGAGCACAGACAACTACGAGAACATATTTGAATCCTCGACATCGTTCCATCTGGATATAATCCATCTGGAGGACTTCAAAAGGGTGATCGGGAGGTTGAAATCCACCCTGCTCTACGGGAATGCTTTTACCTGGATTAAACTGACAACATATCATACAAGTACGTACTTTCTGTTTGGCTGCTGCTCGCAAGTGTTTGTTGAACCAAATGTGTTGAATGCTGTCTAGCATAGCTTTTTCTCCTAGGTGCGCTGGACTATGTATTGTGTTAATGATGACTTGAACCATGGAGTCGGGAAGAAACCATATAGATTTTCCCTTCGTCATCCATCCTTGATCCGTTTGGATCCCTCCAAATTCAGTCCATTTCTTTATTTCTTCTGGTGTAGCATGTGTCTGTATGTCAATTACATCAAGGGCGGGATCCTTAACTGTCATGCAATGTGTTGGTGTCGGAACTATTGTCTTTGTCGTGTCAGTTGTATCAGTCTGGTTCTGAGCAGTCTGTTTAGCTGTTCTGTCAGCTAGGTCGTTACCCTGGGAAATGATATCGGTAACTTTCGTATGGGCCTTGCATTTCATAATCGATATTGCAGTAGGTAGATGAATCGCGTCTAATAGAGCTTGAATGAGGGGTCCGTGTTGGATGTGGGTACCGTGAGAAGTTAAATATCCTCTCTCTCGCCACAGTACGCCGAAGTCATGGACGACTCCGAATGCATAACGTGAATCTGTGTATATGTTGACTTTCTTATTTTTGGCTTGAATACAGGCTTGTGTCAGAGCGATGAGCTCTGCTGCTTGAGCTGACAGGGTGTTAATACAATTGGTTTCAATGACTTCAGTGTCTGTTGTGACTGCGTAAGCGGCCACTAACTCTCCTGTACTTGTTCTCATACATGAACCATCTATATACAATGTTAGGTCCGGATCTGATAAAGGGATGTCTGTCAAATCTTGTCTGGGTTTCGTCGTGATAGTAATGACTTCAATACAATCATGTGCTAATGGATCTGTTCCATTTACTGGCAAAAGTGTGGCAGGATTTAATGTATTACAACGTCTGATTTCTATGTGTGGCTGAAACAATGTTAATTCATAACCGGTGAGTCTTGCTATAGTCAAGTGTTGTGTTTGTGTGCGGTTCAAGAGAACCTCTACTGCGTGTGGTACTTGTACTGTCAATTGATGTCCTAATACTATGGCATCGCTTTGTCTGATTGCTAAAGCTGTTGCTGCCACTGATTTCAGGCACGCAGGAAGAGCCTGAGCTACGGGATCCAATGTACTAGAAAAATAAGCACATGGTTTGTGTGATCCTGAGTGAGTACTGACAAGGCAGTACCTTCGCGTTCTGTAACAAAGAGTGTAAAAGGCTTACTGTAACATGGTGTTGCTAAAACAGGTGCTTGACATAAAGCTTTCTTTAAGCTTTCAAAGGCATGTGTATGTTCTTGAGTCCAAGGGAGGACAGTCGATGTGGCTGCCTCCTGTGTTGTCAACTGAATGAGTGGTTTTGCTAGAAATGCATATTGAGGGATCCACTGCCTACAGTATGAAGTGAGACCTATAAAAGCCCGCACCTCCTTTTGTGTCTTAGGTGGTGGCATGTTAGCAATTAACTGGATGCGGTTGGGTGTAAGCTGTCTTCCCTCCTTGGACAGCAAGTGCCCAAGGTAAACAACTTGCTGGACACAGAATTGCAGCTTAGAAGGGGACACCTTGTGCCCCTTGTCGGCCAGAATTTGTAAAACCGTCAGTGACGCTTCTTCACATTTACGTTCGCTTCGGGCGGTGATCAGCAGATCGACATATTGAAGCAGGGCAGTGTTAACTGGCATGTGGATACTGTCAAGTTCTCGTTTCAGTGCTTGGCTATAGATGCTGGGGCTTTCTGTGAATCCTTGAGGAGCGCGTGTGAATTTAAAACTTCGTCCATTTAAACTGAATCCGAACAAATATTGACTTTCCGGATCTATTGGGACGCTAAAGAAGGCATTCTTGAGATCAATTACAGTAAAGAACGTTGCTTCTGAATCAATAGCTGTTAGTAATGAAGAGATATCTGGGACCACAGGGTATTGTGGTACAATACATTTATTTAATTCGCGCAGATCAATAACTAATCGATATACTGGTGGTGCTTTTGGATCCGTTCTTTTAAGAATCGGAATTATCGGGGAATTACATACATTGGAGTCGGTTTCCACAACCACTCCTTGTGCAATAAGCTCGTCAATGATTTGCAGTAAAGCCACAACAGCATCTGGTGGTAACTTGTATTGTCGCATTCGTGGTAGTACCACTCCTGTTTTTAGTGTGACTCGATATGGTGTAATGTTCATGCAACCAACATCAGTAGGGCCTTGTGCCCATAAATGTGTAGGTAAATTCTGCAGCCGGTGATCCATGTCTCTGGACACGTAGTGACCTTTGAAGTCACGTAAAAATAATCGTACTCCTTCCGGAGAACAACATATTATAGCTCCTAGAGCTTTCAATGTTTTTATACCTAACAAGTTTTCTGGACATGATTTAGTAAGCAATAAATCTGTAGTTCGTGTCAAAGGACCAACCGTAAGTGGAAGGGGTTGCGATACTTCATTAATGATAGGCTTTCCTGAGAATCCAAGGGAAATATTCTGTGAGCCTGAGAGGGGTGCCCCTGGAACTTCACTGCGTCGTATAGTTGTTCTGCTTGCCCCTGTATCAAGTAAAAACTTTCTGTCTTCCCCTAATAGTTCACTATGTACATAAGGTCCCTCTTGATCTACAGGAACCTCGATAAGGGGTAAGCCAACTTCCCTCTCTAGGCTATTTCATGTGTATCGCTGATAATCGGGATAATCAGTTTGTGCATACTGGTACATCTGTTGTGTCGTTGCTTGTGTTGCAGCAATAGGCTGCGCTTGTGGTGTTGCTACGGTCTGTTGTGGAGCTGCCTGTTGCGGAGCTGGCCTAGATTGTGCATGCTGAGGGATTTGTGGTTGGTTCTGATCCTGTCTAGGTGGACGTGGTCTTTCCTGGGTTTTACCCGTGGCGATATTATGTTTCAGAACTGCACAATCGTGTATATAATGACCTTGTTGTTTACAATAGTTGCATGTCCCTTTCGCCGGACCTGCGGAATCACCCTTTTTATGACCATCAGCTGGAACTGACTGAGCCACAAGCATTTTCATTTTCGTGTCTTTCATACGTCTTTGTTCATGTTCTTGTTCTTCTCTAATTCTATTGTGGTGATATTGTAACATCTGTAACATCTGTGACGGGGTGTTACCTTGCCAGGTACTCTCGAATTTCAATACTCTATTCTTAACTTGCGGTAGGGAATTTTCAACTAATTTTGTCACAAACAGATGTGGATATGACTCGCTACTTGCTTTTATGCCACTATTTATACCAAAACATTTTTCAAATCGGGAATAGAAATCACTAGTGTCTTCATCTTGCTTTTGTTTACAGGCTGAGATTGCACCCCAGTCCTCCTTTTTCGTGGTTAATAAACGTGGCAGTACCTGCACTAGTAATCCTGGTAGTGCTGTAGTCTTTTCCCCAAGCCCTGATCCTGCAGCTCGGGCCTTTTCTTCGTTTTCTAATGCTGTCCAATCTATCTTTTGGTCTCCCACCTCCCATTCCTTTTCTTTGAGTTTCTCGTAAATACCGGCAGGCATTAATACTTTTAATATTTTCATAATGTCGGGGTAGGTATACTCTCCCATGAGTAACATGTCTTTTATCTCACGGTGGAAACCTGCTGGATCCTTGTCATGGCTGGGTACTACTTTCTTCATTTCTAATAATTCAATTTTAGTTATAGGCGTGTACACAAACACGCGTTTAAAGGTATTATCTTCACCTCTGATTGGGTGTACTTCGCGTAAGGGATTCTCTCTATGTGATACATTTTTCTTCCCATAGTGGGAACTGGAACATGTTCTGGGCATACGAAAACTATATACTGGTTTCGAAATTCTAGAATTTCTTTAATTAAATCAGTACCTGAACCTCTCCACTTATTCGTGAGTAATTCTGTCAATATGTCAGGTAGGGGTCCAGAATCGGAGTGTTGGCTTTTATATAATATAAGGAGGTGTTGAATCATGTATATACCAGCTAAACGCTGTTCGTCTGGGGTAAGGTTCAGAAACGTGTGTGCTAGTGCATCATCACTGTATTTGCCGGGACTGTCAGCCCATTGTACTGCTGACCTGGCTAATTCTTGTTCATCCATGGAATCGAGCATATGGTACCCCCTTCGGTCTCGGAGTAGTTTATCAGCAGCTTGGAATAGGTGTTCAGGAGACCTTGTATTTAACATAGGGGCTTGAAAATTTCTGTTACATTCTGGACGTATCGGACGTATTGGATCATTAAAGCATCTGGTATTATTAAAAGATCTTCCTTTACCTACATAAGCCATTGTCTCTAAGTGTCCTGTGGGCATTTCTGATTCTTCGTCCTCTTCTCCCTCTGATTCATGTTGGTCTGTCTCTAATCTTTCTTTATGTATTCGTTCTACTTCTTTGCGGATCTTTCGGCACATAACTACTATACATGTCTGTCTATCATGTTTCCCTTCTGATATATTCTGACCCCATTTGGTAAGTACTTGCATTTCCTTCTGCTCTACCTCAGGCCTGTCTTGGTTTCTGATCACACAGTTTATGAAGAAGCGTAACAGTTGTCTCTGTACATCCACTTTCTGGTATTCCATGGCTTCGTCAATACTTTCAGGGCCTCGCCCTGATTGGACAAAGTGATATATATTGTCTAAATGTGCCACCATTCCTGGTAGCGTCGCTAAATACCTTGAAGCTCGTCGTATACGTAGTGATGACAGCAGCATACCGTCCCGTCTACCGGGCACAGGATCACATCTACAATCCTCTAGATGCTCTTTAAACATGTCGGAAGTTGCTAGTTGGGGTGTACGTTCGTACGCTAAATCTCTAAGGGATAATTTATTTCCTCGGGGTGGCGTGGCAAAAATTTCTGTCGTACCTCCTGTCGCACCGTCTGAGGTGCTAGGCACGAAAGGATTTGTTGGATGTAAGATAGAAACTGTAGATGTAGGAAAAGCGGTAGAAACAGATGGACCTGTGGGAATGTGCGTAGGAGTTTGTTGTTGCGGGGATACAGACGGATGATCTTGGCGTTGAGCACCATCGGTAGGCGGTGTGTGTGGCGGAACATTAGCATATTCAGGAGCTACATCATCTAAATAGGAAGAAAGGAAAACATCTTTTGCTGTTTTGGGATGTGCTTTTATCGGGAGTAATGGAGGTGTCAAGTCTTTCAGTATTTCCGGGGTGGCCTGAGGTAACCCTTCGGCCAGAAGAGGATACATACCATTCATAAGGGTGTTTCTTTGTCTGTCTACTTGTTCTGCTTTTACTCGGGTACCTTCCTCAATTAATATATTTTCTCGGGCTTTATTCGAATTCTCCCTACTTTTCTCTTCCTGTCTGAGCGCCTTTTCTGTACGTCTATATGATTCTTTACGCCATAATTCAATGGCATCTTTCTGTGACTGTCTGGCTTTCTTTTTCCATAATTCTGCTTCTACTCTCATGATGCAATCTGCATCCCAGGTCCCAGCTGCGGGCCACCTCTGACTTTCTGGTAAATCTTTGGTGTAGTCCACCCATAAATCAAGAAATAATACGGCATCTAGGCCATGCTTATGATACATAAAGTACCCTGGGGTGTCCCTAGGTGGAATGGGAACAGCTTCTTCGAGTACCCCTTTTCTTGTTTTGATCTGTCTTAATTTTGAAAAGAGCGGCATTTTTAGACCTTATTACTTAATCTTGAACACACTTAATACAATAAACACAATAATGAACAATCATTCACACCACAATATGTAGAACGTATTAAAACATTTAACATTTAACAGTTAACGAACGATGATAACTAATAGGAAACTAGTTACTGACATAATACTAACACTAGATAATACTGAATTATATGCAAGACATACTAGATATACTGCTAAACAGTACAGATACACTGCTGAAACAGTGCAGACCGGATTTGTGTACCCAAACCCGTCTTGACCGGCACAACCTAATGTGCACGTCTAAATGCCTCCCCGGCAACGGTACTCACCGGGTAGCACGGAACGGAAGGCCTCGGAACTGAACTGAAACTGGACCGGACTGGACTCGACTCGACTCGGAACTTCGGAACCTGGTGGGCCTCTGTATACCTCGGATCTTGCTCTCTCAGCTAGGCTCTGGTCGGGATACTTCGCACTTCTCACCGCCTCGTCTGGGTGTTGATCGCAGCCTCAGTCGCCCCCGCTTGGCCGGAGGGAGATACAGGAAATCCTGCGGGTACGCGTTGTTGTCCGTCCAGCTGTGGCAGGAGACCGGGCCTGCAACGCACCTCCGGCGCGTGAGATGAGAAAGTGTCCCTGTTCGGGCGCCAATTCATGTGGTAAATATTTAATTACCTGTACTATTTTTTATGCGGTAAAGTCTAGTAAGAATAACTCAGTAAAAATAAGAGGCAGAATCCGTGGTATTAGAGGTTCTGAAAGGCTTTATTCCTTACAAGGAATTATGGTTCGAACCATAGGCATCAAATTCCATCACCACGAGGGTTCAGGAAGGGAAGGCAATACATTATTGACAAGTAAAGATATTTATATGAAAAGCATTACATTAAGACAGATGCAGGAGGCGTAACAGCTGATAATATAGATAATAATACACATACGTAATGTAAAAAAGGCGTAAACATAGGCGTAGACTAGAAACGTTATTAAACATGATGTCACAGGTGGGTGGATCCATAAGAGAATCCTGCAATGTCAGCAGAAATACTTGGCAGAGATGCGTGCGCAGCCGCATGACGTGTGATTGACGTGCAACTAGAGGGTGAAGGGGACTTGACATTTAGCTCTACATGTGGAGACAGAAGTCTGGGGGGGTCATGTCAACCTAATCCCAAATCATATCTAATATCTTATGTTTAAAGAACTGTATTATCCAAAAGGAAAGGTCTCTCGGACGGAATCTATTCTATACTGACTGTTAGTGCGTGTACAAGCGTCTAAGTGTCTACATGAGATGCGAGGGGGCAGGAATCCTCCATAGTAACAGGGGCTATGAATTACTTGCATGAGGACAGTGAGGCCTGGCCCTTTGCTCGGTAGCTGGAAGAATGTTTACCTAAACTACTAGACAGGAATGCATCGGATGAGGAGCGGAGCAGATAATCTTGAAGGTGAAATACAGTTTTTGGCAGGCAACAGGCCGGATCAGGCACCGTTAGCCGCGCAGGGAGTAGGACAAAGTTCATGGATACAGATGCGGGCTCGGACTGGAGCTTTCAGAGGCAGAAGGCAGAAAAAGGCTTGATGGCAGAATTCAGGGCCTACTCGCCTGAACTGTAAAACGTGGAAAGTGAACCACATAAAGTCGGTGGCCTTTCATACTTAGGAACGGAATATCCGACTCATTCATGGCGGATCTGAAAGAGGACATGTTGACGGTGGACGCACATGTATTTGCGTCTTCATAACTGGAACTGGAGGGAACATACATGTACTTGTAGCATGTACATGGAGCCGTTGGGGTCTAAGATAGGGGACATAATCTGGTCATAAAATTCATATTTCCTCACTATGCCTAAATAAGGGCAATGCGAATTGTGCCTATATAAGGACATGATTCAGGGAAACCTATATACGGGTATCTAAATAAAAACACTACAGGGGACGACTGGAACCCCTGATCTGTGCCGATGAGCTGTGACCTCTGCCATCACTTTCATGAACACCCGAGGGGCGTCGGTAAGGCCAAAGGGGAGGACGGTAAACTGAAAATTCTTGTGGCCTACCGTGAACCGTAGGGAACGCCAGTGGGCTGGCAGGATGGGAATGTGGAAGTAAGTGCCCTGCGAGTCCAACGCTACCATCCAGTCTCCAGGGTCGAGGGCAGACAGGACCTGAGCTAATGTGAACATTTTGAACATCTCCTTCCGAAGGAAGCGGTTGACGTCCCTGAGATCCAAGATAGGACGCATGCCTTTGTCCTTCTTGGGTAGCAGGAAGGAGTGGGTGTAACAACCACGATCTATATCTGGGACAGGGACTCGCTCGATAGCTCCCTTGGCCGAGAGCCCGTAATTTCCTGATGGAGAAGGGCCAAGTGATCCTCCGACATGCGATGGAGTGTAGGATGGCATGGAGGGAGAGGTAGTCTTGAAGGGGAGGGATTAGCCCCTTTGGACGACCTGCAAAACCCACCTGTCTGACGTGATGTGTCAGTGGGGGAGGTGATGGCGAATCCTGCCACCCACTGGCAACTGGTGGCCCCGAAAAGTCAGACTAGGAAGGTTTGGAGGCTGCTGCAGAGGGGGCCCTGGTGGACTAGCCCGCCCGTTGCCACCAGACCCACGGCGTTGGGTCCCATGTCCTCGACTACGTAGAGGCAGGATAGCTTGAGCCGGCCTGTGGCCCTGGGTGGAACGTAGTGGGGCACAACTTCCGTAGCCACAAAAGGCAGACTGAACAGGGCGAGAGGTGGCAGCGAGGCCCAAGGATTTGTCCGTAGCTCTAGAGCCCTTGAAGCGCTCGAGAGCATTGTCCACCTTGTTGCCAAACAGATGACGGCAATCAATGGACATGTCCAAAAGGGTCGACTGGGCATCCCCAGAGAAGCCAGGGGACCTCAGCCAGGCATAGCACCTCATGGCTACTGACGTAGAAATCGTTCTACCCAGCGAGTTGGCAGTATCCAGCCCACATTGAATGGCAAACTTTGCTTCATCTCTACCCTCTGCGACCACACAGGAGAGTACGGCCTGGCCCTCCTCTGGGCACTGTAGCAGAACTTGCGTAACCGTGTCCCACACAGAGTGGGTGTAACGACCCAAGAGACATGCGGTGTTCACCGACAGCAGTCCTAAGCTGGCGGAAGAAAACATCATCTTCCCAAGGCGGTCCAGTTTCTTGTATTCCCTATCTGGGGGAGCAGTAGGGAAAGCGCCTTTGGCTGTTGAGGCTTGGACCACCAAGCTCTCAGGGGTAGTGTTTTGGGTGAGGAAAAGTAGGTCGCCCGGGACCAGGCGGTGGTGTCGGGCAATCATCCTATCCACAGGAGCCCCTGTGCTGGGCTTGGACAAGGTGCCCAGAAGAATGTCTGTGAGGTCCTCATTGAACCGCAGCAGGGGCTCCAAAGAGGCCATTGCGACCTGAAGCACCTCAGTCAGGAGGTTAGTCCTGACTGCCACTGTAGTAGGTTCAAGGTCCAAGGTGTCAGCCGCCCTAGGCAACACATCAGCATAGGAGGCTCCCTCCTCTCTGGCCACCATAGGGAGAGAAAGCATACCAAGGTCTGGGGAGGTATCCAGACCACTGGCCTCGCCCATATTCTCTTTCCGGTCCGGCTCATCAAGCTGGTCTGCCAGAGGGTAAACCGACCCCTCCCAGTCCTCCTCACCCTTCTCGGGCTGCCACTCAGGGCGATAAGGAACACCAGGGTAGAACAGTGGTAGAAAAGTACCAGTTGGCATCGGTACCGGCGTCGGTTGATGCCCGTTCCGGCTCAGTGTCCAAATCGAGGGGGAGGCCGGGGTCGACGCCGGCCGGGGACACAACCGGCATCGGAGGTGGCAGAGGCTTGGTCAGAGGAATTGGTGCCGAAGGGGTCATGAGGTTGACCGGCACCGATCCAGATCCAGTCCTGGATCCCTGCGGCACCAGGGCCACCGGCATTAAAGGCCTAGAGCCCCATGCCGAGTCCGCGGGGCCCAAAGGCGTGCCAGCAGTCAGGCTGCCCAAAGATGGAGTGAAGGGCCTCGTAAAATGCACGAAGCTGGGCAGGGTCGCTCCGGCTCCTGGGAAGGGAGTGAAGCTTGGAGTCGTCCCAGTAGGCTCCGCGGGCAGAGCCGAAGGACTATGACTTTCCGTGTCCTGTCGGCTGACGGGCGGGGAGAAGGCGAAGAGCGATGGTGCTTCTTCGCCTTCTTCTTGTGCTTCGACTTACCCGATGACGAAGACTTTGAGGAGGAATGAGGGTGGTTACTCTGTGATCAGTCGCGCGACCTCCTCTCGACTGGGACCTTGAGCAGCACAGAGCTGACTGCCGAGCCTCCAGAACCACTCCCGGAAAGACTTCGGGTTCATAGCCCGTCAGTCGGAGCATGACTTTAGGTCATGGTCACGCTCCCGGCACCAGAGGCACGCGAATTACGGGTCTGTGACCGACTTCAACTTGAGACAGAAGTCACAAGGTTTGAAGCCGGTCCGATGATGGAACATCCCTGTGTGCACCAGAAGTTGAACGACTTGAAAAAGATATGCGACAAAAGTCGAAAAAGAG
Source organism: Triturus cristatus (assembly GCF_964204655.1). Lineage (NCBI taxonomy): Eukaryota > Metazoa > Chordata > Amphibia > Caudata > Salamandridae > Triturus > Triturus cristatus. Next base: position 930,508,045 of record NC_140589.1, on the reverse strand, counting down.
TTAGTCAAAAAATGACTAAGGGTACCGCTCTCTCGGGATCTGCGCTGGCTGGCCCGGAAAAAGAAAGAACTGACATCAGCGCAGAGGGGTGGTGTCTAATTAGATACTGCAACGTCATCCCAGCGATCACTACACCGAACGCGGAGTCAACCGACGCTACCTACCGACGCCTAGGAGTACTGCTAAGGAAAAAATTCTCCGGATCCAGTCTGACGCATGGGGGTAATTCTAAGGTAAGGAATCTATAACTAATCGTCTCTTTCAGCTAAACCTCTTTAACTGCTCTTTTTTCAGTTTATATCTTTTTTTTTTAACCCATGTCAAGGATCTAAACTCCTAACTAAACCATCACTTTAATATATATATATATATATATATATATATATATATATATATATATATATATATATGTGTGTTTCCCTCCTCGCGGATGTCAGTTTTAGCGGCACACAGATCAAAACAGCGACACGACTTTCTTGGTGAGTCAAATTATTTTATTGCTGATTGCACATATTGAAGGCGTATTTCCTCACAGTCCTCATTTCCCTTCAGTAAGGACCGTTTCGGCAAATTGCCTGGTTTCCCAGGGTGTACGTGGTTCCCCCCTGCCCGTTGGATGTATGCCCTGGGAAACCACGCTCATCTCTAGTGGCTGGTTGGCATATGTACCTTTGGCTCATATCCCAGGACAGATGTGGTAAATTCCCTGACTGTTGTAGATTCCACCGTCGAATCTACTGGACAACAGGACAACTGGTTTAGTATCACATACCATAGTCCATTGCATTTTCACTCAGTATTGTATATATTCACTGTTTGTAGTAGCTGAAATTTGATTCTGATGAAGGCCACGACACTTTTATAGGTCCTGAGGCCGAAACATGTTGATCGTTTCCGAATGCAGCTGTCTCTAATGTCGGCACCCACATTACAAGCTGTTTTTAATCCTGTCACAGGGTAGCAGAATAAAGTTCGCCTTAGCGAACCTTGTAGCCAGTTTTAAACCACTTTTCACTATAGCAATGCACTCCACCTAGAACACACCACGTTTACTTAGGGTTTTAGGACCATCCTCTTTAAAAAGAAAATCCCTGAGCTCCTCCCTCGTAGCAAGGGGGTTGTAGCCAGAGTCAAGACTAGGTTCTGGACACGAGGAGGCACCCTTATGATGAAGCAGGATACCTCTGGTGTGTGAGGGGAACCGTCCTTAAAAAGGGATCCCCTTCCTAGCATGATAGGCAGAACCCACACACCCTTTAGACTTCCCATTGGAACCCGTGGGCTTTTTTTTGTGTTTGGTACAAGAGTAATTAATTTGCCAACATGAAAAGGAGTCACAACTTTGGCAAATGCTCAGGCTCAATAGATACAAATAGCTTACTTTCCTGAGCCAGTCAGGTCTATCAAGAGGACTTGGGCTTAATAAATCCTGATTTTTGTAGCCCACTAACCATTATTTGTGTGACAAAATTAGCCCCCTCATTTGATGAATTCATTTAGAAAGAAAATGTTTTACAGTTTTAATTCCATCAAGATGATGTTCAGGAGTGCCACACTTATCAAATACAGAATGTTAGCTTTCTGGTTGTTCATTTGAACACCGGGGAATCAACAGACAGGCTGATGTTGGAAGTATATGTTTTACTCAATATATCATATTCTGAATGTCCCAGACACGCTGCAGCAGTGAAAAGGCCATGAACTTCACTGATTATAGGACAGCTGTAATCAAGGGAATCCTGTGCATGGGATGCTGGTAGGACTTAGTCTCATTGATGGAAAACACCAAAGATCGCCCAGAGTTGGTCAATGACTTAAGTGGAGCCAGTCTTCAGCAGCCAGTTATTGAGGTAAAGGAAAACATGCATCTCCAACCTCTGAAGATGGGCAATAAGCACTGTCATCACTTTTGTGAACACCTAAGGGGCCAAGATAAGTCTGAATGGCACCACTACAAGGTGGAAGTGTTCGAAGCCCTTTGTGAATTGCAGATAAGGCTCTTTGTACTGCAGGATGGGTATGTGAAAATATGCGACCAGCAGGTCCAGAGACACCATCCAGTCTCCAGGGAGAAGAGCACACAGAATCAGTGAGCATTTTAAATCCCTGTCATTAAAAATACAACCTGACCAGAGATCCAGAATAGACCAGAGGCCTCCGCCTTTCTACAGCATAAGTAAATAGCATGAGTAGGACCACTCACCTCTTTCAGACTCCGGGCACTCACCGATTGGCACCCTTGGGCAGGAGAAGCTTGACTTTATCAAGCTTGTGACGTGATCTTCAGAGAGTTGCTCTGGTGTGGTTTAATGATGCAGTGGGGATGTTACAAAAGGTATGGTGTAGGCCCTTTGCATAATCTGGAAAACACACTTGTCTGATGTAATAGATCACTAACTGTGAAAGAAATAGCATATCTGGGCTCCTACAGGCTGATACTGAGCCTATGATGGCAATCTAAAGCAGCTTGGAAGCCTCAACAACAGGATAGGAAGACTTGGAGGATAGCTGTTCCTGATGGTGGCAGTGGCCATGGCCACTGCCACATCCTGTGCCTGTAATACATGTTGAGATGGATGGCACTATTTGTGAGACAGTCATCTGGAAGAGTTCAGACTGTTCTGTACTGATGGTGAAACTGCTTGGCCTGAGACAACAGTCCCAAAGACTGAGCTGAGGCTGAAGTGTTCTTGTGTTGAATCAGCCTTCTCATTGAACAACATAGACCCATCAAAAGGTATATCAAAAGTGCTTGGACATCTCCTGAAACTCCAGTTGAACTCATCCAGGCATGCCTTCTAAGTATAGAGACGAAATTGTTTTAACCTAACTGCGATCGTAGAACGCTTCTGCTGAAGAGTCGGAAGTACGTTGCACTATTTTTAACATAGGGTGGTTGTGGTTGGGTTGGGCTATCTTTTAAGAAATTGTGAAATTGTGATATTCCTGTATTTCTGCAAAGCCCACTCACCCGCACTATAAAATATAAAGTTCAAGCACTCGCCATTTGCGAGATTCACTCACCTTAGAGACACCGTTGGACGCCATTGTTGTTAGCGTTCTAGTAGCCTGCACTATATAAATGCAGGACACGCAAGCGCGCAGCACCATAGAGACAAAATTGTTTTAACCTAACTGCGATCGTAGAACGCTTCTGCTGAAGAGTCGGAAGTACGTTGCACTATTTTTAACATAGGGTGGTTGTGGTTGGATTGGGCTATCTTTTAAGAAATTGTGAAATTGTGATATTCCTGTATTTCTGCAAAGCCCACTCACCCGCACTATAAAATATAAAGTTCAAGCACTCGCCATTTGCGAGATTCACTCACCTTAGAGACACCGTTGGACGCCATTGTTGTTAGCGTTCTAGTAGCCTGCACTATATAAATGCAGGACACGCAAGCGCGCGCGCAGCGGGCGTGCCGGCGGCGCGCCGGAGGCGCCTCGGTCGCGCCTTGCGCCAGAAACGCTGTTCAAAATTGCGCCGACAGACTATGCTACTCCAAAGATACCCTTCTTAAACTAGGGAACAGGTCACGGGAGGGACAGCGACAGGCATTGTCTTGTGGCTTAATCAACAGCAGGTCACTTATCAAACACCATCAAGATATCTACAACCTGCTGGAAGATTTAGACCTTGACTTGCTGTTCGTTACTGAGACTTGGATTCATGCGGACTCCTCAGTAGAACTCGGGCTAGCTTGCCCCACTGGATATAAGATCATCCAAAAACCTTGTGTATCAGGGAGAGGGGGAGTGGTAGGGTTAATCTTTAAGGAACAGTGGGACTGTGCTATGCTACCGATTGAAGCCATAGCAGGCTATGAAATCATGGGCTTCTCTATACAGGAGGCTAAGGGGAGAGTGCTATCGGGTATGGTTTGCTACAGACCTCCGGGTTTGGACGCTAACCACCAGGCACTATTGGACACTATTGTCGCCTTGGCTTCCACACACTCCAGAATGCTGCTCTTGGGAGACTTCAATCTCTGGGAAACAGGGAGCTCTGGAAATCATCTACAAGCCCTGATTTACACCGGTGAGAACTGTGGCCTCCATCAGCTGGTCCAACAACCTACACACGTGGGAGGCCACATACTCGATCTAGTCTTCGCCAAACCCTCTGAAACTGAAGTTATCAGTATTACTCCACTAAACTGGACTGACCACTATTTAATACAGTTCAGGATTAGCATACAAGAGGATAAACTGGCTGTGAACAAACAAGCACATTTTAGGTGGGGAAGGGACTGGGCTAAACTCTTCAGGAGAGGAGCATCCTCCTTATTCCCACATTCCAACCTGTTTGACCCAAAGGCTACACCGGAAGAAAACTATACTAGTTATAGTACTTCCATCAACTTAGTATTAGAAGGCCATATACCTAAAAAAAAAACTGAGAATGCGTTGTACTCCTTCGGCCCCCTGGTTCAGTGAGGAGCTAAAAGCGTTACGCCTCGTACGCAGACAGACGGAAAGAAGCTGGCGTAGACAGTACCTGGAAGCAGACAGAACAGCCTTAAAAATTATACAACTCCAATATAAGGCAGCTATTAGGGAAGCTAAGGCGACATTTTATGCCAATTCCATTCTGCAGGCACCCAATGGAAAAAGGGCACTTTTCAACATCGTTAGAGACCTTAGTAACCCGGGCTGTATGGCCAGTACTATCCAGCCATCACAAAACTTGTGTAACAAAATTGCTACTTTTTTTGTTGAGAAGGTCAACAATATCGTGGGTGGGTTCGATCAGTATGCTATAGAGCCCTCCACGATTAGCGTAGACACCGGAAGAGAAACTACTCTGAGCCATTTTATCCCCCCTACGGAGGATTCCTTTCATGAGATAGCGCGGGAGATTTCATCAGGATCACCCTTGGACCCCCTTCCTCACAAGATCTGGAAGGAGCTCGGGCCCGCCCTATTCTCAGATCTGTGGCAAATTTGTTGCCAATCCCTGAGTGCAGGAACTGTACCAAGCAGGTGGAAACAGGCAATGGTCACCCCATTACTGAAAAAACCCTCTCTTGATCCCTCATTGCCAGCTAATTTCCGCCCAATTTCCCTGTTGCCATTTCCAATTAAAATCTTGCAAAAATTAGTCAGCAAATCCCTGTCCAATTTTTTGGAAGAACATCTGATCTTGGACAGGGACCAGTTTGGCTTCCGGCCTGGGCATGGGACGGAAACTGCATTGATTACCGTTCTGGACAAACTTCGAATGCGTGCCGACAGTGGATGTTCCTCTGTGCTGGTACTGTTGGACATGTCGGCAGCATTCGACACGGTTAATCACTCAGTGTTGCTGGCAAGGTTAGAAGATATGGGGGTGACAGGTCGCGCCTTGGAATGGCTACGGTCATATTTGACGGATCGTCAACAGGCAGTGACATTAACGCCTTTTGTTTCCTCCTGGACCCCGGTTCGCCATGGAGTACCCCAGGGCTCAGCTATCAGCCCTATACTCTTCAATGCCTATCTGAGACCCCTGATCCCTCTAATAAAATCTTACGGGATTGAGGTGGTTAACTATGCTGATGACATCCAGCTAATGTTCTCCCTGGAGGGAGAGCATGCAGTGCCCATGAATTCCTTCCAGGCCTGCATGCAGAAAGTCTCAGACTGGCTGAGAGCCAATTCATTGCAGCTGAATGCCGGGAAAACGGAGTTACTGCACTGCTGCGCAGCGAGACTGCCTAAACATCTCTCGGGTGAGTTACGACTCTTGCCGGAAGACGCCCCGATACTGCCAGTAAAAACAGTCCGTAACCTGGGGGTTATGATGGATGAAGATCTCCAGCTGCAATCCCAGGCGAACAAGACCATAGGCACCTGTATTGCCCTACTAAGAGCTTTGCGTCAAATCCTCCCGCTCCTCCCTATTGAGACCAGATCTCTGGTGGTTCAGAGCGTGATCCTAAGTAGGCTCGATTACTGTAATTCACTGTTCCTGGGTGCCCCTCGGTACACTGTACAGGGACTGCAAAGAATACAGTCCGCCGCAGCCAAACTGGCCTTGGGAAGACAACGTGACTCCTCAACAACACTGGCATTGAGGGACCTTCACTGGCTCCCGATCAATAAAAGGATCGAGTTTAAATCACTGGTCATGGTGTATAGAGCCCTCCATAACATTGGTCCTCCTCCTCTGTGCGACAGATTCTCATGGTACGAACCAAAGAGACTTCTTCGGTCCACCAGCCAAAGTTTGGCAGTGGTTACCAGAGTTAAACACACCAAGACGGGAGGCAGGGCCTTCAGTACGGCGGCAGCCCGCCTTTGGAATCAAATCCCCCAAGATCTACGCCAAGCCAAATCATTGCTGAATTTTAGGAAAAATCTTAAAACATGGCTCTTTGGCAGAGATTAGAGTGTAACATTCTTGGCACAACGGCAAACGTTCCTACTGTCTCAGGTTTTTTCTATAGTCTCTTAGCGCCAGGATACCCGTAGGGTGACAGAAAGCGCTATAGAAGAACTTTATACAATACAATACAAGTATGAAACAGGTGCCAATAGCTCTGCAGTCTGTGTTGTGCATGCAGAACAAATTTGGCCATCTCCTGATTGTATGCATTGAGGCCCTGAGTTCACCAGGGATGGGATCAAGATCTTGCTGGCCCTATCCCATTACGCTTATGTTTAACGATCTAAAAGACATACTGCATTGAAAGATCTGAGGGCCAAGCTTCCGAAGGAGAACATTTTTTATACGTAGGAGTAAATATGTTGCCTGATTTGCATATGGTTGGGTACAAACTGAGGAGGCATGGTGGGCAAAAGAGTGATGGGTTGGAATGCTACCCTGAGCAATTGCCAGAGGTAAAATTTATTGCAAGCATCTTTTCCCATCTCCTTTTGTTTGTTTGATGTACCCCCCTAAAAGTGGCAAGGACATGCCTAGATGTTGTCCCATTCTCCCTGTGTCACCAAAGCCAAGCTACACTTGACTGAAGAGCCCCAATCAGGACGAAATGTGTCTTAAGTTGCTTTGTGTTCTTGACCCGGCCACTGACATCCAAGTTGCCCGAGACTTGAATACACGCACAGTGATACCCATGGGACAGAAACTAGTACACTGGGGGAGGGAGTGGGGCTCAATCAGCAGGGAACATGTGCTCTGCTTTGTCCTACTGTAGGCTAGGGAACACCAAATAGTTTTAACCTTCACCTTGAGGCCCACGGCAAACCATGGAGTGGCACAGGCCCAAAGAGACAGGTAAAATACCAGTGCCTCTGCCTTAAAGTTGAGGGATACTTCAGTTGCGTAGACAGAACAAAGTTAATGGTCCTACCATCAGTACTATAAGGGCCCAGGACATCAGCATTTTCTGCTCAGCAGACCTATCCATCACCCGTGTTATGCATATATTTTTATTGGATTTATTCTGGTAACATGCAAGGATATCAGGAAAAGCTACTAAAGTGGTACTATTTATTCCAATAGTATTTAAGACATGATGCTTCCTTCTGCATGCAGAAGAGCAGCATCGTGTGCTTCAGGTAATTAGCAGTCACCATCACAGACTGGCATAGGGGAATCCCAGATACTTATCCTTAAAAGCATAATGGATATTGTTCAGAGATGCTGAGATTGCAGTCTTAACTAACAGGCTCCTCTAAAAATCCTTAACCTGCTTGAGGACCAGGCATTCAATAGCTAGTGCGAGGTTTAGAGATGAAACCAGAGCAAAATTACTGCCAATCTCTGGTGAGGTTGGTGGAGTCCATTACAGCATTTCCAAAGCATTGCCAAGATTGCATACTGCACTTGATGGGTGTCAATTTTCTTAGCCTGCGGGGTTGCTCACTTAACCCCTTCGGTGCTCATGACGGAATGGTTCCGTCATGACCCACGGTTGAGCTGTGCTCATGACGGAACCATTCCGTCATGACCACGCCCGCGCAAGATTCCGTCAGCACAGCGGCGGAATCTGCGCAGCATCGAAGGGGTTAAGTGCCTGGATGACTTAAGTGAGTTCCTTTTGCACAGAGGAGACCTAAAAGATGGACCTATGGAAGCACCACTCATCAGTCAGTGTCCTTCATAGGTGGTTGTGAAAAGATGTGGGCCAAACAACAGGATTAGGAGCTGCTGTGCCCCTAGAGACAGGAGCCTGGGACTAAGGGGTCAAACACCAGTATATGTACTGGAGCAGATAACAGCTTCACCGGAGTTGGTGAGAACTGCAACTGTACTGTAGGCTGAGTGAGAGCAGCAATGTCCCTGGCCTTCAGCTTGGCACCCAGACAACCCAAAAATGTGTCGAAGCTAAAGATGGCCAACTTCATGGAGGCACAGCCTGTCGTAAGTGCTACGTGGAGGTAGGAATAATTTATCATCTCTTATCCAGCTTCTCCTGGCCCAATGGACTAAAATAATTTAATTCACTCTCCTGGACAGTGGTATATTTGTAGCAGAAGTGTTTTGTCAACTCTTACTCCAGCATTAAGTTGCTTAACTGATGAACAGACAGGTCTGTTGATCTTACCAACAAGGCTCGTGCATGGGGTAGCCGCATTTAACGCTGCAGTGTTGAAGGAGAAAAAAAAAAGGGTCCTCGTAACATTCTTTTCATTGTATTGTTTCAGCAGTTTGCTCCTTACATGTAACGAACTATTCAAAATTAATGCCACAAGCTTATGTTGCAAATATCTGCCTGCAAACCACACTGACATAGTTCTGGCATTAACCCACCTTCTTCATATGGTTTAGGATTTTTCCAGCTTCTGCTAGTAGTGAAGCACCATGTAAAATAGTTCTTGTTCTTTGGGGTCAGTCCTTTGGTCGCTTGTTCGCAGACCTAGTGAATGTCAGACAAGGGATAAGAACCAAGCATGTAGCTGTAGGAACATAAAAGTCCTCTGCATGGCAAAAAATGTGTACCCCTGCCCTGAGTGACCAAGTATACTGTTGTCTGGATCCCGAAGACTGATTTTTTGCCACAGGAGAACAAGGATCATGTGTGTGTGCCGTCGCATGTCCTGTCTCACAGATTGTTGTCTTGTTGGACCGAGAGGAGCACCCAAAGTGCTACCCTCATAGTGGTGGAAGGCTACTGCCTTTGCCTGGAGTTAAGTGGCACAAGCGCAGTTGTGGCAGCATACTGTGCAGTGATCAGTAGTAGCGATCATGTCCTTTTTACCCTGTGTTAAAGACTACAGACTCACTCACCTTTTTAAAAGTTCCACTGTCTTACGCTTAACACCCCTTCGGCCTTACATCAGGTAGGTGTGGAGTTCTGCACAGCATAGTAGTAGTGACTCTATGTTAGTTGTATATGTACCTAGGCAGGGTACAGTACATGTATGGTTAGTACATGTGCAGGTTGTAAGTATCCCTGAGGGGAATACCTTACATGATAGATGTAGTGCTCTGCAGTGTGTGCGCAGGGACCACCTTCGCTGGGCGCTTACGTCAATGACAATACATGAAGGGTGGTGCAGCGTGCACATAACGTCCCCCTCCCCCTTTGTTAGGATAACAGCAACTTACCTTTTGTGTCCCCTGAGCGGGAGCAGCTTTTATCACTGGAAGTCGAGTGTCAGTGCTGCTCAACAGGAAGAGCCTGCACCTCTGAGTGCTGCTGCGTCCATCGCAAGCGGCCAGACTTCGCCATCTGAGATCCAGACTTGGGAGCACACGAGGAGAGGGAACTCGCCGCACTACTCAACACTGCTACACTGCCAGAGTGGGGGCCTTTGGGCCCTAGGGGATTCACTGCTGAAGGTCCTGCAGCACCATACATATTTTTTACTGAAATCCTAAAGAGTTGAAAGAGAACTCTTGAAGACAGCCTAACAGTTTGCATTCCCTGATGCAGCCACCAGTGAATGTGGAATAATCCTGAACAAGTTACACAAAGCAGGGTGGTACAGGGATTTGCCTGATAACTACTAGAGCCCCGACCTCAATGGGGATTGTGTTGCTTCTGGATGTCGTATTCCTTTACATGCGTCGATTTAGAAGCCAACTACTACTTTTCAGGTTGAGCCTAGAGCCAGCGCGCATGTGCTGCTCTGCGAGGCTTATTGTAAAGTAGGTGAATAGAAGCTCCGCCCATATTTGCGATTGGCTTGTCATTGTCTGTCCTAAATGCTGGCTCCTGATTCGTCAATAGGCTTGTTAGTCCCTCCTTAGTACCACCTCCTCTTTATTTGTCACCTCCCATGGCGACTGGCCCCTTTACTTCGGTTGTTACACGGTACGGTTAGACTGTGAGCTCTATTTTCGTTGATGAGGTTCTCCTACTGCAGGTAGGATATACCTTGGTGCCTTCTTCCTCCGCCCACCCTCCCCTCCCATTCAATGTGCCTTTTTCCCCCCCCGTCGTCTGTGCCTTCTCCCCCACCCCCCTCCCATTGTATATGCCTTAAAAAAAAACGCCAGCCCGCCTTTCCTCCCTCCCCATTGTCCGTGCCTTCTCTAAAGTCGGCAGTGCCGGCCGAGACTGGCATCCATGTCATTGAAGAAGTCAGTATGAAGAAACATAGAGATGTCATGGCAGCATTGACGGTGGTAGTGAAGAGGCTGGTGACGAGGACTAGGCCTCTTTCCCAAAACACTTGTGCTTGACAGGTCGTGGTGCGATTGGTATAGGAAAAATACAGTACTATCCTGTGGGTTTGAGGGCAGACGCATCTGGACCTCTCCACTATAAAGCGCCCTGAAGTGAGTTCCGCAGCATGTTCAGTGCTCTGCAACCGTCTCTATTTGTTGTGAATTAGACGCGGTACAACTTCCTCTGCTGGAGAACGTTTGTCTGTGTGTGAGGACCTTTGACAGAGGTGATATCTGTCCCAGCTCTACTGGCCATTTAGGAAATGTAGTCTGATAGGAAATCCCCCACTTTCCATTCTGAGCATTGCTGATCAGATGTGTGCATCTCTTATCACAAGTGTGCAAATGTGTTTTTTTACTTTGTCACAATGACAGCATATTCATAAAGGCGTGTTTGCCTTTCTGAGGCAAATGCATGCACGAGTTGCTCTTGCACCCTGGATTTGCCAGGGAAAATGTCTGAGTCGCAGCAAACTTTGTCCATGAGTACTCTGTGTGGTTGCCAGTTTGCACCTGTGGTATGTGAACTCCTGTGCCTTTGAATTCTTCAAGCGTGAATGCCGGCATAGTGAGTACATAAGCTATATTCCATATTCCTATGTTTTTCTGCCTTAAACTGTCATTTATTGAATGCCTCCTGAGCCTGTTAAGGTAAGTGCTTTTAAAAGCTGCAGCTGCCTCTTAGCGCCCCTGTAATTCCGAGAAGGCACTTTTAAGCATTAAATGAGTCACCGGCTGCAGTATCGATCTGAGGATCTAGAAGAAATGTAGAGTTACTTCTGATGTGAAATCCTTGCCCAGACAGTTTCAATTTGCGGTAAAAGGAAGAAATATTAAAATATACTGCCAAAGAATTTGTCGCATTATGCTGAGTAATGTCACTTTTCTTCCTGAGTAAATTAGTAAGCCCTGCCACCTAATTTGTTCCTCAACAGTTGCATAAATCCAGTGGCCCTTAACATGTTGAGCACTCTACTGACAGAACCAACCCTTATACAGGTCTCGGGGCTGTCAGCCTCTCCCCACTTGGCTTTGACATACAGGAATGACCGGCAATCTTGCTTACTGTCCTTCTTGCCCGAAGGGCGGAGGAAACAATTATAGGGCATTTTGAAGCTTTAGACCATACTGTTGAACAAGCATTTGCAATGCAATAGGTCTAGCATTTTCGCGAGTTTAAGCTATTGGCATTGTAAATGACAATGCGTTTTATTTATGTTTCAAAAACCAAAACATAAATAAAAGGCATTGTCATTTACAAGGACAATAGCTAAAACTCGTGTTAATGCGAAAACTGTTGCATTGCAAATGCTTGTTTATGAAAGGAAGTGTTTGACTGGACATTGATAAAATGTCATACTGTCCGCACTTTGAGTTATGAGTCATGTTCACTGTCCTGCATCTAAGCCCCCCACAGGCAAGTGCTGAAGCTGTACTTGGCCCAGTTGAGTAGGATCCAGGGTAGGTCGGCCCTGGGATATCAGGAGTAAAAGGCCTCAACCACCACGCTTGGGCCCATTAGCCTCTGTGCGGCCTGTGGCCCTATAAAAGGGGTTCTGATAGTATCATACAAAGGTACAGCATTTAACTATTACAATTGTGCTGGCTCAGAAAGCTCTAGGTAAAAACGAGAGAATTCATATTTGAAGACATCATTGCTTTCAATTTCCCATGCATCTGTTTCCGCTCATAACACTGAATGGAACAAGTATATCTCCCCTCTCTCTGGAGTCCTGGCCACGTAAAAGGCTTGATCTCTTGCCAAGGACATTATCGATGACATTCACTACTTCAATCCAATACTTATTGTGCTGGTCTGCCCATATGTATGTACATCACGTGTGTAAAAGGTACCTATGGTTATGTCCAAATTTCATATTCATACAAATGTAGATAAAATGCTGATCGGCTCACTCTGTCATTTTCTGGTGTTGCACGAACAATATTTGATTAGGTCACAGGACTGATGCCCTTTGCTGTTATACAATAAAAAAAAGCAGCCGGTTAATTCATTATGCACTACTAAAGCGGGATGGAAATTAACGAGATAATGATTCCCAGTTACCGAACGCATTAATTTTATGTCGAGAGCATCATGCAAAACGAATGCATACACTTTAAAGGCCAAGTAACGCGGAAGTGAAGGCTCTATTAATTTCCATTATATTTGAAGTATTTTTCCTTAAATAAAATATCAGGCCACAAAATATTTGCATTACCCCGCATATACGCCGCGACAATCACAGGTTCTCATACAAGAGAGACATTAAAACCACAAAAGCGACAATAAAACCATACCACACTATTGTATGCTCCGATCTGCGGACTTTAATAATATCTCAACAACGTCTCAATTTATTTTAATAAAATCAGCCACAGTTGGCACAGATTCCACTGAATGGATAAGAAAATAATAATTGTATTGGTGTTTGAGATCTACCTTTTTGTTGGGTATGCACCGCATTATAATCAATTAAACAGCCATTGATAGCACAATCCTATGCATTTTATGTTCTGTCCCCTGGGATCAGGTAAATAAAAATTCTGAGTGATCTTTAAATATATTACACCAAATTAAATTACTCTACATGAAGAACGTGCAGAAATGCAGCAAAAAGGAAGAGATAAAATAAAACTGTAAACAGCGGTGTGCTGGAAGTAGCTTGCTTAGCCTTTCTGACGAGTCATTCATTTTCTGTTGCCACTGGTTTCGGTAAAGTTGCTTGCATACAGCCACCTGAGGCCGAGAACTACTACTGAAATGAGAAAGTGCTACTCTTCTCACGGAGATGGCGTTTACTTTGTCCGTTGAACGTCCCGTTTCGGCGTAGAGAGGCCCTGCTGTGAAAGGGGTGCTGCGTTGAAAGTCTGTTGAGGTTTCCCTTCGCCGTTGTGTTTAATTGCACTTCGTTTCGTGGTGCAGATGTCCTGGGTCGGTGCAGCTCAGAAGAGGGGTCTCCGATATTACTCAGCTGGTCTGTGGAAATCCGGTTTGTGGTTACCGATGTCATTCTTTGATCTGAAAAAAAAAAGAATATAGTTACATGTGTCTAAAAGAGTAATTAGGACAACTGGGACACCGTAGAAAAATACCAGTTTACAGCGTTTAACTATATTAATATAACAATTCAAAACAGATTTGTAGGCTTGAGCATAGTCGAATGATGCAGTTCGCGCATGGCAAAGTTGGGCATCGCTGATTTCTGGGCGTTGCCAGAATCGGTTTGCTATATTACTGCAATTGAAATGAACTAATGGTGCAAACTTGCATAGCACGACCACTAGCGAACCTGGATGTCGTGGTATTAAAATAGCCGAACCTACAATCGCACTTTAAGTCCCCAAAGTCTGGCAAACCTCCGGTGACATTTTTTGCAGTTTTTATAGCACAAACTTGGCCTGAGGACATTAAAGTGCTTCACAATAAAACCAGACTACGTCATATATTTCTTCCCTTGTATTTTTTAAGCACAGGGTCGGATTCGAATATGGTTCTCCATGTTTCAAGGTCGCTAGCTCTAGACACTAGGCTATATATTTTCCACTCAAATTCACTAGGTTCGATCCACAAGCAATATGGCATTTTGTTAAACACTGTATTTACATAGACGACCCGAGAACGACTGCCCCCAAACTGCAAAACAATAAAAGTGAGAATAAGCCATTCGAGCCTGTGATGACTTTCTCACCGTTCAGGTGATTGAACCAAGAAGACAAAAAGTGGGCTACCCAGAGAACCTTGTCTTAGGGCTCACAGAGAGGAATTTTATAAAGACCCAGTTAGAAACAGAGATTCATTGCAAGAATTCAAGCGTATATTGATGCCCAAATGGTTGACACTCTTTGTATTGCTAGCCAGCGAGCAACCAAATCCTTACGATCCCCAAAAAGATTGTATCCCGGTAGCCCAAATAAGAAGAAACCACCATCTAGCCAACCTGCAAACTGATTGCTGGCAGAAGTGAAGGGTGACATTTTTCAGTTTCAAGGCACTCAGCACAAGATTTCCTTCTGAGGAAGCCCAAGTTCCATACAGCTTGCACAGAGTCTTCCCTCCACCACGTTTCTGAACAGAGCGGGCAGGCCTGCTACTACCATGCCTTAAGTTGGGTCAGAGTTTAATTTAAGGGTTTATGGCCATCCATGTCGTAATGGAGGATATACAGTTTGAACACTGTACTCTGAGTTACTGTCCACTTTACTGATCTGCATATTGCCTGCATCAGTATAAAAGGCAAATCATACGTCTGATAAGCCTGGCTAGAGCCGCTGCGTATATGTTGAATAAGGTAGATGAGAGGGGAGTCTTGTGGAAACACATATTTGATAGCACTGAAGTCAGTCGGACGAAGGGCCATTGCCTGCGTATATCCACCTAGAAAGGATTTCAGGCAGACTAGTGGCTCCCTTTTATTACCTACAGCTTCAAGGTGGGTACTCCGAATAGAATGGGATCATTGGCCAACAAATCCAAGAGAATAAGTCTTGGGTCGTCTACAGCACCTATCAACACTGCTTCTAAACCGTGCCCTGACTGCAATTTAACTTGAGCTGGAAGTATGTTGCTTGATTCAATAAATTGACTCAGAATTGTGATTACCATATTCTCCACTGCTTTAGCGACCAAGGGGTGCAGGCAAATAGCACGATAATTGGACAGAATTGTGGGGTCTGCTTTCAGTGGAGTCAATGTAACTTGCTTCAATACAGGAGGGATCTCCCCCCTCCGCCCCCCCCCCCCCATCAAAAATGTGACATAAGATTCAGGGCTTCATATAGCTGTTAGATGTCCATCCTACAGCATCTATCCTCATGGTTCTGGGAGTTCTCACTCACAGGAGTCACTGTAGTCGGATACCATTTTGTCTGGTCCTTTTGATGTAGTGATTGCTCTCACTGTTTTAATGGAGAATACCCGTATACCCATAATGTCCTATTGAGTCTAATTTTGTACAGTCTGACTTTTGTGTTTTAGTGAGTGATCTATTGTACTTTGCAGTGGGTTGGCCCTCTCAGTTTAACTATGAAAGATAGGGTAACTCTGTAAATAAAGATTCATACGAGAAACGAGACAACGTTGGGTTTACTCTATTATAAACACAGTGATATCAATATGGACTTTAGCTTAAAAGTAATCAGATGTAAATGCTCAATCTAGGATGTCAAAATCCTCGCAAGTGGTGTTGTATGTTTAGCATAAAGGAGATTATTTCTTACTAAATTACTTGTAAGATTGCTTGAAGAGCTCAGGTGGCATTTATTTGTGTATTTCTCTTTCTAATTGCAAAACAAGCCATACATAGGAGTTAGAGGTCTGTACATAACAATTAAATATAAGAAGCAGTTCACAAGCGGATAGATAAACTTTGATGGGAAATGAACATAGGCAAAGCCAATATATTGTTCTTGGCAAGCTGGTGTGATAGTCAAATAGATTTATAATTCTACTGGATAGCATACACCGCAAAAATAAACAAAGAAGAAAAAACCATGTCACTGCTTAAATGTGGTTGTCATGTAACATGAACACACAAGAATGACTACAAAAAATAACAAGCATTGGCATAGCCAATAGGTCTCGCCTTTGGGACCTTATAATTGTTTAGCCATGCAATAGTTGCATAACTAAATGCTTATAAGGTCCCAAAAGCGAGACCTATTGGCTATGCAAAGCGGCCGTGGGCCGCGAAAGTGAAAGCGATCGCAATCGCGTTCAAACATCAAAGCGAAAGTGAAAGTAATCGCGGTAAAGCGTGGCGCGTGCGCCCGTGCACATGCACTGTAGCTCTAGGCTGGCCTGGTAGCAGTTTTTGGAGCCCTCTCAATAAGCCTCGCCAAACCAGCGCATGCGCCGGGGCAGGCGAGACCTAAAAAAGGATAAAGAATGAGAAAAGGCATTGGCAAAATCATTTATTGATCCACCATGTCTAGCATCTAAGTTCACTTCTTCTTCTGTGAATATGCATTTGTGTCAGGTAAAATGCAGTCACTCACAGTGCAAGAGAATCAATGGCCAAAGGGGATGACCAATTGTTCTATGCTGTATGCTATTGTGTGTGGATGCAAAATACGAATGGTAGCTTAATATACCATAGATAAAGAGGACCCTTACTCTTAATCCTAAATAATATACTCACATTTTTTGATGCTCTAACTTTTGTCAACTCTTGTATACTCACCACATTTACTGATTTCTTTTTTGTGCTGTCACTTGCAGGGCAACTGTTTAAGAGATCTATTTTTTCCTGTAGGTAATAGTCATTCTGCAGGATTCACAACTTTTTTCTGCTACTTGCCCGGGAAAGGTGGTGATCTAATCGTTTACACTTTTTGTTATGTGCCCGATTCTGAATGTTATTTTATTCAGTGTTATCCATTGGTTCGCTGACTTGTTTACTTTATTCTTTCTATTGGATGGGTGCAATTTTATTTTTGCTCTCCTACTTTTCAGTGAAGTATACATGATCTACTCCTTTCTTTTCTTAATTTCGAATATTACCATTTCCTTTGAAGATAATGAACAGCCTATAGTTTTTCTGGCTCTTCTATTCATTTTAATGGAGCACCTGTAAACCAGATAGTTGCTAGAGTGCTGAAAGCATTTTCCATAGACAACAAGTTAACCCGCTACCTCAGTGACCACTCCAGCTGCTATGGTCGAGCCACTGTAGCGCAGCATGAATCGCCCAAGTTCCTTAAAGTCTTTGTACAGTTCGAGAGCTAAAGGCCGCTGGGTCTGTAGTTCGATTAGAGCATTCTGGCCTTTGGTCAAGCACCTGTGAAAGGAAACACACGAGGTTTAGTTTAATGGTAACATGCAAACCATCCTTTGAGGCCACAGCTTTTGAGCTTTCATTTTAATATAGCACGTATGTACTAGAAAGAAAAGAGATCAGCTAGTGGTTAATGATTACATAATTATGTTTTAACATTAATCCTCCTTGCTACAGTATTAACAATATACAAAGCTACTTTCTTAATTAGAGAGGCGTACAGATAAGACATTATTTAATTCATAAAACTTGCAGCAAGGTTGGATTAGGAGAGGCAACTCTCACCACTCTATGACAGCATATTTCAAAAGTAATTTTTCTTTTAATAAGGGAGACTGGCCTACTAATACAAGAAGGCATGGTCCATAACAGTAGTGCTGAGTAGATCAGCTTGAAAATTATGTTGAACAGGCAAATTAGGAGACAGAAATACAAAACACTGGTGGCAAAATACTGGTCACATAGTGACCAGTGTAACATTTTGTGAATCGACCTTTGTACTAATAGGTTGGTTCACATCATTTTGGATCTTAGTGTGTTGCTGTTAGACTTACCTCATCTATGAAGCAAGTCACAAATTGAGACTCACTAACATTGGTGACCTGCAAGATGGCGGCCGCCGGTGCGGCCGAGTGAGAGGCTGTGAGTTCGCTCCCGCTGGAAATCGCCCAAGAACCAGCAATTGACATACCTGCTATAGCGGAAGCCTTCCTTCGTATGGCATTGTATCGCAGAAGTGGTGTTCATATGTGGGCCCGTAGTGGCGCTCCGTGTAGCTACAGGAGTAAGCAACCGGAGTAGTGGAGTGGGGCTGCTGTGTGCCGGCGTATGTGTTAGCGCCTCAGGCATCGAGACCCATAACTGCCGTGGCGCTGTTCGTCTCGCTTGCGGCAGAAGAGGCAGAGGAGGCGAGGCTGTCGGTGGGAGCAGGCACCGAAGAAGTCTGAGAAGCTTTTTTTTTTTTTCGCTCTTGAAGCCTGCTGAGTCTGGCAGTCTAATGGCTCCGAAAGGAAAGGGTGCAAGGGCAAAAGGTGCAGCCAATGTGGTCAATACAGCGGCTACAACGAGGATGGAGGGGGCAGGAGGAGGAGTGCTGGAGGCACCCCCGGAGGTGATTGCCGGTAATACCGGTGGTCAAACTTACGTCGAACAACCGTGAGGTGTATCGGTAAACGGGGCTGAAGGAGTGCAGCCTAGTCGAGGACGCCAACAACAGGCAATCACTATGAAAGATCGTATAATACCAGAAATATTTTTTTTTAAAAGCTGTCCCTCGTTCCATTCCTGTGGATTTATCTTATATGCAGCCCCCGAAGCAAACTATGCCTGTCTCCACAAACAACAATGTAACCGCTGCAAGTATTTCAACTGTTGCTCCAGTCTCTCCAGTGCCACTCACTGACAGTTCTGAGCATTGTTTGGACATAGCTGAGCGTGTTGAACTGGATGGAGTGGAAGTAATGTCACCTGGACTGAGGCTACGGCCAAATGTATCGTTATCTCAGCATTGTGAAAACCAAGATACGGAGTCAGGAGTAGACTTAATGAATGATGGAGAGTCTGCTGGTTCAGGGGGGCAGTTCTACTCTATGTCCGATGTTTCTATGACCTCAAAGAATGCTAATGACAGTGAAAAACGGAGCAATATCGACGACTGGGCCGATGATGGTAGTTTGCAATCAGAAGAAGATGTCTTAAGTACAGATTCTATGATGAATCAAGAATTGCATGAAACTGTCTGAAAAATGTATGAGTCTGTGAAGAACAAGTTACTAACCTTCGGTAACGATGTATCTGTAAGAAACATTAGTTAGTTAGATTCCTCACCTTAGAATATCCCCAGGCGTCAGACTGGATCCGGAAGATTTTTCGTCAGCAATACCCCTTGCGCGTCGCTAGGCGTCGTCTGCGGCTCCGCGTCCGTCGTCGGCGTCGTGCGCCGGGATGACGTCGGAGTACTTAGACGCCGCCCTCGCGCGCTGACGTCAGTTCTTGTACATAGCCTTCCGCGCCAGGAACGCAGAGCCATGCAAAGACCGACACTGGTGCCAAAAATAAAATCTAGGGGCCTGAAAGGACAACCTTAACCCTAGATGTCAGTTCGCAGAACGGGGAGGATGGGAGGGTCGGTGAGGAATCTAACTAACTAATGTTTCTTACAGATACATCGTTACCGAAGGTTAGTAACTTGTTCATCTGAAAGAAACACGTTAGTTAGATTCCTCACCTTAGAATAGATACCCAAGCAATACCATCCCCGGTGGTGGGTCTGCGAACCAAGATCACACCAGAAAGTCCTGGAGGACAGAACGGCCAAAGAAGCCATCCCTCCGGACTTGGCTGTCAAGGCAATAATGCCTGGCAAACGTGTGTAGAGAAGCCCACGTCGCCGCCTGACAGATGTCCTGCAAAGGGACTCCCCGTCCCAAGGCAGTAGTAGCCGCCGTGGCCCGAGTAGAATGGGCGCGCAGCCCAACAGGAGGGTCCTTTTTAGCCAAGGAATAGCAGATTTTTATACACAAAACGACCCACCGAGAGATGGTTCGTTTGTGCACAGCTTTCCCCTTCTTAGCGCCCACGTACCCAACAAAAAGCTGGTCGTCCACCCGGAACTGTTTTGTGCGGTCCAGATAGAAGGAGAGCGCACGTTTTGGGTCCAGACGGTGGAGCCTCTCTTCCTCTTTGGAAGGATGCGGAGGCGGAAAGAAGGTGGGCAAGGTGACAGACTGCCCAAGGTGAAATGGAGTCACCACTTTAGGAAGAAAAGAGGGACGAGGCCGAAGGACAACCTTGTCCGGATGAACAGAGAGAAAAGGAGGCTTTGAAGATAAAGCCTGGAGCTCACTCACCCGTCTAGCCGAGGTGATGGCTACCAGAAAAGCAGTCTTTAGAGTTAGAAGACGAAGAGGGCAATTGTGAAGAGGCTCGAAGGGAGCGCACATCAGGAATGTCAAAACCAGATTCAAGTCCCACTGAGGCATTACAAAAGGGACAGGAGGGAACGTGTGTGTAATGCCTTTGAGAAAGCGTGTAACCACAGGGGACTTGAAAAGAGACGGCTGATCAGGAAGCCGCAAGAAGGCGGAGATGGCAGCAAGATAACCTTTCAGGGTGCCCAGGGCAGAGCCCTGCCGGGCCAGAGAAAGAAGGAAGAGGAGAAAGAGGCCTTGCACCACTTCGGAGTTCAGACGCCATTCGTGATCCATCATGCACCGGCGGCTGAGTTCGTCTGCTCTGGCGTTCAGAGAGCCCGCCAGATGTTGAACCACCAGGGTGACGCCCTGGTGTTCCAGCCATGTCCAGAGGCGCAGAGCCTCCTGACAAAGGGTCCACGACCCCACCCCGCCCTGTTTGTTGCAGTACCACATGGCGGTGGTGTTGTCCGTGAACACCTGCACGACACTTCCCCTGACAGAGGGAAGGAAGGCTTTCAGTGCAAGCCGGATCGCTCTCAACTCCAACAGGTTGATGTGGAGACGAGACTCCGCCGGAGACCAGAGGCCTCTGATCTCCGCCTCTCCCATATGGCCACCCCAACCCAGGAGGGACGCATCCGTCACTACGACATGCTCCGGTTGGGGAAGGGAGAGGCTCTTGCCCTTGACCCACTCGCGGTCCGTGAGCCACCACTGCAACTGCTGTGCAGTGCCCTCCGAGATCAAGACATGGTCGGACAGGTTGCCGTGATGCTGGGCCCACTGAAACTTCAGGTCCCACTGCAGAGCCCGCATGCGCCGCCTGGCGTGATGCACTAGTAGGATGCAGGAGGCCATCAGCCCCAGAAGCCGCAACACTAGCCTGACCGAAACCCGGGATAGAGGCCGAAAGATGGGAATCAGGGCCTGTATATCCCGGACCCGCTGTTCCGGTGGATGGACCCGGAACTGCGCCGAATCGAGAACCGCTCCGATGAAGAGGAGCTTCTGAGAGGGACTCAAGTGTGACTTCGGCACGTTGATGGAAAACCCCAGCAAATGCAGGAGATCCGCCGTAGTCTGGAGGTGGGAGACGACTGCCTGGGGCGAGCCCGCCTTCAACAACCAGTCGTCGAGATAGGGGAAGACTGGGACCCCTGATCTGCGCAGATGAGCTGCGACCACCGCCATCACTTTCGTGAACACCCGAGGGGCACTGGTGAGGCCGAAGGGGAGCACGGTAAACTGAAAGTGCTCTTGGCCCACCGTGAACCGCAGGTAACGCCGGTGGGCCGGCAGGACGGGGATATGGAAATATGCGTCCTGCAAGTCCAACGCTACCATCCAGTCTCCAGGGTCTAGGGCAGCTAAAACCTGAGCCAACGTTAGCATCTTGAACCTTTCCTTTCGGAGGAAGGCATTGACGTTCCGGAGGTCCAAGATAGGGCGCAGGCCCCCCTTGCCCTTCTTGGGAACCAGAAAGTAGTGGGAATAACAACCACGACCTACTTCTGGACTCGGAACGCGCTCGACGGCCCCCTTGGCCAAGAGAGCCGAAACTTCCTCGCGGAGAAGATCCAAATGATCCCCCGAGATACGGTGGTGCTGTGGTGGCATGGCTGGAGGGGTCGTCTCGAAGGGGAGGGAGTAGCCCCTTCGGACGATTTGCAGCACCCACCTGTCCGATGTTATGGACCGCCAGTGGAGCAGGTGATGGCGAACTCTGCCGCCCACTGGCGTGGTATGGGCCTGAAAGCTCGGACTAGGAAGGCTTTGAGGCGGATGCTGCCGGGGTGGATGTGGGCTGACCACGTCGGCCTCCATTTCCGCCACGGCGGAAGCCACGTCCGCGACCGCGCGCAGGTTGGTTCTGCGGCTGGTGGCTCTGCGGACGTGAGGAGGCGCCCCTTCCTTGGCCACGAAAGGGGCGAAAAGCGGAGGTGTGCGCCCGCGGAGCCGAGAGGCCCAAGGACTTGGCCGTAGCCCGGGAGTCCTTAAAGCGGTTCAGCGCACTGTCCGCCTTCTCACCAAACAGGCGAGTGCCATCAAAGGGCATGTCCATGAGGGTGTTCTGGACATCCCCGGAAAATGACGTGGACCGCATCCAGGCGTGGCGGCGGAGCGCCACCGTGGTGGAAATCGCCCGACCTAGCGAGTCCGTGGTGTCAAGCCCACATCTTATGGCGTGCCGTGCTGCATCCCTCCCATCGGCCAGAGCCTGGGAAAGACGTGGCCGGACCTCCTCCGGACACAGGGGCAGCACGTCCTCCACCGTATCCCACAGGGAATGGGAATAACGGTCCAAGAGACAGGCGGTATTTAAGGACCGCAGGCCCAAACTAAGGGACGAGAACAGTTTCTTGCCAAACTGCTCGAGTCTCTTGGAATCCCGGTCCGGCGGAGCGGTCGGGAAGGAGGATTGGGAAGTAGAGGCCTGGATAACCAGACTCTCGGGGGTGGGGTGTTGGGACAGGAAGCTGGGGTCGCCCGGAGCAGGGCGGTGGCGCCTGGCAACGTTCCTATCCACAGGAGGAACTGTGGAGGGCTTGGACCAGGTGCCCTGCAGAACGTCAGTGAGGGCCTCGTTAAACGGCAGCAGAGGCTCAGTGGAGCTTGCTGAGGTTTGAAGCACCTCAGTGAGGATGTTGGTCCTCACAGCCACGGCAGGCAACTCGAGCCCAAGGGCCTCAGCCGCCTTGCGCAGCACCACAGAAAATGCTGCACCCTCCTCCGAAGCCACGGTCGGAGGAGAAGTGAATCCAGCGTCTGGCGAGGTGTCCAGCCCGCTGGCCTCCCCCAGTTCATCTGCCCAGTCCTGAGAAAGCTGTGACTGAACAGCCAGAGGGTCCTCGAACCCCTCCCAGTCGCCCCCTTCTTCCGATTCCTGATAAACAGGAGGAATGATCGGAACCGGACTGTAGAGATGGTAGGTCTCTAGCGGCGTCGGATGCGGCGTCGGCGGACGCCGTGCCGGCGTCGGGTCCGGATGAGGGCTAAACTGGGGCGTCGGCGTCACAGGCGTCGGCGTCGGCGGTGACGGCGTCGGTGGTTCAGGCGTCGGCGCCGGTGGAGGAGTGACAAGGTCAACCGGCGTCGACTGGGGCCCAGGCATGGGCCCCGCGGGGACCTGCGGCGTCGAGACCGGAGTCGTCGACGGCGCCGGGGCCGGAGCCGCCGGCACGCGAGGTCGCCCAGTCGAGCCCGCGGGGCCCGAAGGCGCGCCAGCGGGCGTCGACGGCGGGGCCAGGCTCCTCATGGCCGAGAGGAAGGCGCTGATCTCCGCCGGCGCCGCGTCAGCCCCAGGGACCGGAAGGTATGGGGGCGGACGCGGCACCTGCGGCTCCGCCGGAGCCGCGGGGGTGGAACCACTTGGACCCTCGGCCGAGTCGCGCGACCGGCGAGGGGAGTCCGAAGAGCGATGTCGCCTCTTGGACTTCTTTGAGTGCTTGGACTTACCCGACGACTTGGAGCCCGACGATCGATGGTGGCGTCGGCTAGGGCTCCGCGAGCGATCCTTGGACCTCCTCCTGGACCGGGATCGCGCACGACGCGGAGCCGAGTGGCGAAGCTCGAGAAGCTTGCGGGACCGCTCCCGCCTAGCCTTCGAAGTCAGGGCCTGGCAGTCGTTGCACGACTCCGCGTCGTGGTCGAGGCCTAAGCAATAGAGGCACCGGCGGTGGTGATCGGTCACCGACATCAGTCGATGACAGTCTTCACAAGCCTTGAACCCAGGCATCCTACCGGCACCAGATGTCGACAGACAGGGATCAAAAATGATCAAAAAGAGTTAGTCAAAAAAGACTAAAAGGGGTAGCTCTCCCGGATCTGCGCTTACTGGCGCGGAAAAAAGAAGAACTGACGTCAGCGCGCGAGGGCGGCGTCTAAGTACTCCGACGACGTCATCCCGGCGCACGACGCCGACGACGGACGCGGAGCCGCAGACGACGCCTAGCGACGCGCAAGGGGTATTGCTGACGAAAAATCTTCCGGATCCAGTCTGACGCCTGGGGATATTCTAAGGTGAGGAATCTAACTAACGTGTTTCTTTCAGATTCTACCATTAAAAGATAAACCCAGTGCCGCTAATAAGTCCTTATGGGATATTTCACCTAGTCTTCAATCTGATCAAGTAACCCCTAGTGGAAATGTGTATTCAGAGCCAGAGGACGAGATTACCTTAGCGACTATCTATAAGGTAATAATGGTCCATAGGGAAGAAACTAAAGCTGAAGGGCTCCGGACTCAGGGGGCGGTGCGCAAGCTACAAAACTCCGTGCGTCGCATTGCTAAATCTTGCACGGAGGTAGCAACAAGGGTACATGAAGTAGAGAAGCGGATATCTGTTGTTGAGGATCAATTGGTTCAGCAAAAATCCTCGATTACTATTCTTCAGAAGACAAGGGAAGACACTGACTGGAAGTTGACAGATTTGGAAAACCGAGCACGAAGAAATAATCTCCGCGTTTTAGGGGTTACAGAAGGCAAAGAGGGGACAGACACTCGACGATTTGTAGTTGAATTATTCACTGAGGCCTTCCTGGACTTAAAAGATTGGAATTGGGATGTTGAAATTATGAGGGGACACAGATTTCCTTTTGTGCAGAAACGGAAGCCGGGGGAGCTGTGGAAAAGCCTAGAGCAATTCTGATATGTCTGAAAAATTATTTGTTGCGTGAAGCATTATATGACCTGGCTAGGCCAGATAGGCCACGAAAAGGGAAGGGATGTGATATCTTTGTGTGTGACAGAGGTGGCGATTACGTCAAATGATCGCACCTTTTCAAGCCCAGGGGGGGCAAGCGTTTCTTTTAAACCCTGCCAAGCTGAAAGTGATTTATAAAGGAAAGACATTGTATTTTTTGTCAGATTAAGGCGCAGGAGTTTTTGGCTACAATGTGAAACTGTGGATTATCAACTAAAACTGAGTTTTTTTTGCTCTGAGAACCCTCTTTACCTTTTTTTTTTCTTTTCTGTGAAACAGGTGGTGCTCATACTAAGAGGGCAGTGAATAAGGGTGTGGTAGCTATGTCTAGATAAAAGTGTTACAGGGAATGATCTTGTAAGTTGGTTACTTTTAGGATCAAGGTTTAGGAGGGCTTCTCTTTCCTTGTTGGTTTTTTTTTGTGTGAATTTGCTATGATTATTTAAGACTACTATTTAAGACTGAGCCCCAGTAACCAGTCGGTGTGTATATTAAGAGGGCAGTGGAAGGGGGCTGTGGCAGGTCTTGGGTGGGCCACGGCGGGATGCACTCACAATCACTCCCCATCACTGAGGACATGGTCCTTACGCCTCTAGTGGGATGGATGGTGGGATGAATGGTGGAGGGAGGGGGGTGCTATGGGGGTTGGGTGGGGGAGGGTTGGGGTGGAGAGGCAAAAAAAAAAAAAGAAAATAATGGTCCATGATCGTGCAGGGAAGGGGTGTAGGATATGTGATTGTCCGCTCAGTACAGCGTGTAAAACTATAGATTTTGGGGAAACTGATGATGGGTAGTGGATTGGTTAACGGTATTCCATGCTGTTCGCTGAATGTCAGTGGGTTGAACAATTACAATAAAAGGCAACGCGTGCCAAGGGAATTGGCAATGCTTCAGTGTGATCTGATGTGTCTTCAGGAAACCCACATTCCTTGGGCTAAGAGAAAGATGCTTTTGGAGCTTGGTTTTAAAGTTTTGATATGTACACAGCAGTCTACCACTACAAGAGGTGTGGCAATCTTAGCGAGAAATCACATTCAAGGGACTGGTAGGGTATTAGCAGACAAGCAAGGGAGATGGGCTATTGCCGAATGTATAATTGGGAAGATGAAACAGAAGTGCACTGTCTTCTCTAATTATGGGTCAAATTTTGATGAGGCGTTAATAATAGAGGGGCTTAATTTTGAGCTTGCCCAGTGGCCCTCCCCACTATTAATTTGTGGCGATTTGAATTTACATCTGGGGCCGTCGGATTTAAGGGATAATAATTGTCGCTTTAATGGGAGGAAACCGAAAGTTTTCAAGGCACTTCAATCACTAGTAGAAGATCACGGTCTGGTGGATGCCTGGGATATTTTGAGAAGAGGTGAACAGGGATACGCCTTTTTTTTCCTGCCCTCATCGAAAATTAGTGAGGTTGGATTACTTTCTTGTCTCACGTTTAATGTTGATTGGGCCTGGGATTCAGGTGTATCCACAAGATACCTCTGATCATGGTCCTCTTGTACTAAGTCTAAATGTCGGTAGGGTCGGCACTAGACCACGTGCTTTCTCATTTGATAGGAAACTGCTATGTGATACAACTTTTGTAAATAAGATTAAAAGCTGGATCAGGCCCTTTTTTGAAATCCACCGGAATACTGCGGGGACTGGATGTGTCTAGGATTCTTTCAAAGCCGCCGCTTTTAGGGGGGAGTGCTTAGCTATGGTTTATATAAGCAGAAGCAGCGACGCACTTTATTGCAGGGATTATATGCGGCACTAACGCGTGCTGAAGAAAAACTTGTCATAGATATACAACGGGGTTCGGTTGTTACTGAAACTTTGACGGCAGTAGCCTGCTGCAAAGCGAAGATTAATTTGCATTGGAGCACAGAAATGGCTAAACAATATGTGACTAAAAAACACTTGAATTACGAGTACGGTGAGGCTAGTGGACGGTGCCTTGCTCAGAAATTAAGATCTAAAGAGATGGCCCAGCAGATCAAAGTAATTAGAAATGCACGTGGGGATCTGGTAGAAACAGAGGAGGGGATTTTGGATGTATTTCATGAGTTTTATGAGACTTTACATAAAAGTGAAGAGTATGATATACAAGCTGGGGAGGCTCTTGCCCTGCGTTTTTGTGATAACTTAAATAAACAAGAGTCTGATCTCCTCGAAACTCCTATAACTATGGAGGCGATAGAGCGGGCCATTAATAGCTTGGCTGCGGGAAAGGCTGCTGGGCCGGATAAGTTCCCACTGGAAATGTATAAAACTTTCTTTGACTCTTTGAAATATGATATGCTGGCTACGTTCAGACAGGCACAGATGGGCTCCCCCCCCCCCCCTCCCCCCTCCCCCCCGGTCATGAGATGAGGTGAGTATTATTGTTTTAAAAAAAAAAAGATAAACCAGTGGAAAATCCGGCCTCTTATCGTCCTATATCTTTATTAAATACCGATAGTAAGATCTATTTGAAAATCCTCGCAACCCGGTTAGCTGAAGTTATAACCCCGTTGGTATCTATTAGACAACATGGCTTTATCCCTCAGCGAGGGACGACTAACCACATCAACAGGGTGGTGACATTAATGGATATCGTTAATACCACGGGAGATGCCTTCAGTCTTATATTACTTGATGCCTAAAAGGCTTTTGTCCGGGATGGGAAATGTTTTTGTTGTGGGTCTGACGAGGCTGATATACTACATATTTTTTATTCATGCACGTACTTAAACAGCTTTTTTGGCCATATTGAGAAATTCTTGGAGGAGATATTGGGTGGAACGGTACGACTGTCCAATGCGTTTGTATTATTGGGGATAGATGAAGAAAAAGGGATGGATTCAGTGATGTATAAACATAGGTATTTGATATTCATGGCCACTTCGGTGATAAGATTATGTATAGCCTCAATGTGGTTACAGAGGGATGCACCATCTTTTGAACTCTGGCGGGCTAGATTTTTGGCATCCTTCAACATTGAGTACAGCTTATATACGTTGAAAGGTACGCGGAAAAAGAAACTAGGCCAGGAAATATGGGGACCAATGGTGACCTATACGAGTTTGTAAATCTCAACCTTATGTGTAAAAGTCTTTTGTTTTATCTTGTTAATATTGGTGTTGCTGCTCTGTATTAACTGGGAAACCTAGTCTTTTTCTTTCTTTTTTTTTTTTTTTACCGCTGACGTGTATACCTTGCTTGTTATATGCGTGCTCTCCTTAGGTTTTCATTTCTTTTCTCTTCTCTGTACGTTCATGGATTAACAATAAAATTATTAAACTAAAAAAAAAACATTGGTGACCATCAGAGGGATGGTGGCCCGCTGGGTTCAGAAGACCACCACGTCTGTGCTTCCCTTATAACTTTATCATAGAAAATAATAAACTACATATGTGTATAAATGTATAAGTGTAACTGTATATGTTTAAATGTATATGTGTACATATTTTTTTTTTATGAAGACAGTTTTCCGTAAGGAGAGACAGTGCAGTTTGGTCAACAAATAGCATATATCATAATGAATCCCTTTTTGGAAGGGACGGTCTAAACCCGCCCTTTGCAAATAGTGATTAGTTATGCCCTTCTTTACCCAGTTTGTGATTCAGTAACCTGCTATCAAATTTCTCCTTTGTACAATTACTGTATTGACTGCTGCAGAGCAGTATGCTTGGAGCATGCGCCAATGTGAATGGAGAAAAATTACTTACCCTAGGTAACTATCTTTATCTACTTGGAGATTTCTCACCTTTTGACTCCTCGCAGGTGAGGAACTGGAAATCTTGCAATAGCTCATTAGAATTGACAGATGACATTATGTGGCTTCAGCCAAGTCTCTGGAACCACCTCCAGATGCGACACCACTGAGCCATGTGAGACGGTAGACACCAAACGCAATGGTGTCCGTGCCAGTCCTTTTTTTCCACGTTGCCAGACGCAACGAGACTGACTGAACGATGGTGTATATTACACACACAACCAAATTGGGACTGGCTTACCAAACCCCACAAAACCTCAGCTCACAATTCACTCGGGTTGCTGGTGAGGAAATCTGCAGGTTCACAGAGAATTTACTAGAAAGGTTATTTATTACCAATCCAGTGGCAATGGGAAATGGGGGTGGCGCGAAAGACGGACGGGGGAGGTGGGGGGGTGGGGAGGAGGGGGAAATGAAAATATATTTTTTATAATGCACTTACCTTTTCCACTGCCTGCATCTCTCTCCTCCGCTTTTATACTCTTCCTGACTCCAGTCCAGAAGAAGCTGCAGGAAGCACCCGGGCACACAGGCTCCCCATAGCCAATTAAAACGATGCAATGATAGCAATGCGCACCACTCCTCCTGCAGCCTGTCACCACAATGGCCCCGCTCCCAAAACTCAAACTTGGCCCGACCCTTAGAACTTGAAAAATAAAACTATAATAAACCCATTTTATTATAGTTTTATTTTTCAAGTTTTGTGGCTGGCAGGGGGCAGCAACGCTTCTCAGCCAGAGCGGAGGAGCCGCAGCGGCTGTATATGCTATGTGGGAAACAAATAATTCTCAGACTGGATGGACATAATGTGGCACGGGACAACTTTCTACAAGGTTAAAAGCCAGCGGCTAAGTGGATGGCAATGAATTGCCCAATATTACGTTCTGACACAACTAAGGTTTTGACTATATGGGGGTGTCTCCCTATTACTGGACTACTAACTGGTAGCCTGATGTTCTTGGCCAGTGTCCAAAGCCAGTCTGGGTCATTCAAAATCTCAAGGTCATGTTCTCTTAAACCTGTCTTTTCTCTCCAATACTAACAAGGTTGACTCTCTGTTTTTACTACCCGAAGATTGTATGGAAAATTCTTCCCTACAGTCCTAGACCAACATACTATTCTAGTATTCATGCAGTAGTGGGTTCTCAACTTTACTATTCCGATGCATTACATATTGGCCTCCCATCCTCTGCATTGCAGCACCTCCAGCTGGAGCATATGTGTCCAGCTTGTCTTCATTTGAGTTTAGCACATAAGGGCCATCTTTCTGGACATCTACAAGCTTTTACATTGGCTAACTATAGATAAAAGCATCCTCTTTAAACGCTTAGGTATCGGTTTCAAACTGATGCAAGACTGTGGGCCGGAGTTAATTAAGCGGATTTTATCTTAGTATTTCTCCAGGAGGATCAATATGTTTATCTACTCATCGGCTTCAGATTAATAAAATAGAAAAAAAAACATTACAAGAAAGTAGATCCGTCGCTTGTTAAGTAGACACCATATGGAACTCTTCTCTTGAGAAGAGAAACCAAATAGCAGAGCTTTAGAAAACAACTTAAATCATGGCTGTTCACACAACAGGTCATATTACTCATGAGTTTACCAATCAGCACTAGGACACCTTTGGCTAAATACTCACTAAGCAAATACAATAAATAGAGAAATAATTACATATAGAAGGCCTTTAATTACATTGTTAAGCGTACGGTGTTTCTGATATCTATTTCTATAGAAAGCCTATCAAGCATATGCTGAAGCACCTTTTAGGCATACATAAAGTCAAATGAACACACTAGAATGTAATTATTATAAAAATGTCATTTCAAATTGGGAGCGGCACTGAATGAAATACTTACCTAGGCTTTTTCTTTACGACCTCACCCGTACTCTTGTGTAGGACACTTACTAACTTTCTTATTGTCGCAGGTTCACTTATAGTCTGATAGTGTAAAAGCACCTGTAAAGAAAGACAATGGCCGAAAACACCGAATGAAATACTGCAACTCTGTGAAACATGTATACTAGAACAGAACCTAAACCAAGGGGGAGAATTCTTAGTTAACAAGCAAAGTAGACGGCTGATATCTGTTGAAGATGCAGCTAGTAATCACAGTGTAAAAAAGTTGAGCTGACATACACAACAACACAACAAGAGTGATTTCACAAGCTCTAGCAGCAGGTGTTTATGGACAGTTTCCTCGATACTAAGCACTTCTTTGGGCAACAGAATGAATGCTGCTAATTTCCAATTCATCTAGCTAATTAAAAACAATGTAGCATGAAAGGCAACTCAATGACATTGCGACACACTAAACTTGGTAGTACAACCCTGGGGAGAAGATGTGGTCGGTCGGCTTAAACTGCCAACTTTGGTGCCGGAAACCAGGGTTCGAGCCTCGAGGTCGCGTCCACATCCTGTGATTCTGGGCAAATCACGTAATCTCCCCGTGCCTGAATGTGTAATGTAAATACGGTGCTCATGTAATGCGCTCCTATACCTTCGGGTCGAGTTCGCGCTATATAAATATGCCAAAAAAAACAACCAAAAAAACGCTTCACATTACATTAAAGCAAATGACCACCAGTTGCTGCTCTGTCCTTGCTAACTCGAATACCATATTTTCATACACCACAGAATAATTTTGTGGAAAAAAAAGTTCAGAGTCCCAGCAAATACACCAAGAGGTGCATATATTTAGCCACAAAAAAAAGTATGCATTGCTTCTGGGATAATGTGTCTAATATAACATATCGCTCCCCATCCCCTTGCCTAGTGTAGGTTTTCCAGAGGATGAGAAATCAATCATTGTAGCTCCAACACCTCCTATTCAAAGACTCAAGACTCCCTCCTGATATGAAGTATCTACAAGTTCAGGGATCTCTGGGGTCGAGAAACTCAGTGCCTGAGAAGGATTATATCTCTGGCATAAAACAATAATTAATCATACATCTGCCAATATAACGTAAATGCAACCCGAATTAAAATGATCGTCAGAAATCCAGATGCCTCATTTACTCTTTCATGGAACTAGGAATGGTAAACCTTTTACCAGTGATGCAGAAGTAGTAAGACGACAAGGCACAGTGTTGCGCATTTCAGCTTCGGATGTGCACAGACATAAATGAATTCAAATATCCTTTTCTGAAAATATGATTCTTTTTTTTTTTAACACAGACCTCAGGCCAGCTTTACTACCCAGTGTTGGTAAAGCATTATATGTCACAAAAACCAGCCAGCTACTGATATTTCAAGGGTGCTACTTCTCTTAAGAAATACGTGTTTCTTTTATATCTTAGCAGAGGACAGGAGACTGCCGATGCAGTACATTTGCAAACTGTGAGTATCTTTTTGTGGATTATCAGTGTTAGTTAAACATTGGCACAAATATTCCCTTTATTCTATATAACATGAAAGTCCACAAGAGATTGCAATTTATACTTTACTTTGTGGATTTCTGTCTGCTTTGGATACAGAATATTGTCCCTGTTTACTGAGCAAGATGGAAGGCTTAGGTATCTCTGATGGACTCCTGAAACTCATCAAGTATTCCTAGCAGAAACTTGGACCAAGATTCAAATAGAAGAAACAAGATTGCTTTCTAATAAGATCAATATTTCCAATGAAGTAAAGGAGGCCTGTGCCTTTTCCCTACTGTGCTCTGTAGTGATAAAATCGGTCCAGGACCCTTGCCTAGAAGGGGCGTGTGGTAGTTCCTCCTTAAGCTAGCGACCAGCACATTAATGAACTTTTATATGCTGATGATCTAGTAATCTTAGACCGTACCCTGACTGTCCTACAGAGGCAGCATGGTGCCGAGCCTTACCCTTTACCCTGAGACTTAGCATTAACCGTGATAAAAACGAAATAATGAGCTTTGGTACTTGGAACGTGAACTATAACTGGTGGCTAATGTGAACCAAACTAACCAGGGCATAGAGATACAATCATCTAGGGGTTGGATTTATGGGTAGTTAGAACTGTGATCTACATACAAAAAAGAATATCCGCTAATGCTCTCGCTGCAATGGCTGGACTTGTCTGACTCAATAATAATTATGGAGGAATGTCAGACTTTTACTTGAAGCCTCCGAGCAAAAGATAGCACTAATTCTACAATGAGGCTCGGCAGCACCTGCTATACTTTAGAAGGCCACAGACTCTGAAAAGTGAGGAAGCCCTTCGCTTGGGGATAGGGCGGCCTCCTGTTAATGTAGACGTTAAGACTTTAAAAGATCTGTTTTTAACACTTCTAACAAGGGAAGATGCGACTCTAGAGCTACACTAGGTTTGAAAAATGGTGTGACCACTGTGTATTAATAGGAACTGGCAACTAACGAGGTTTAATGAATTATTTGATACATTTAAGGGCAGGAGAATAATGAGAAGGCACCCAAAAATCCACATTAGAATCAAACTTTAGTACACGATTATAAATATGACCTAGAATATATAGGCAGAAGACCTTCACCAGTACATATTTAAAATGTTAAATTGCAGCCTGGTGATGCTGCCTAGTTGGTCACCATCTCATTTTTGGCCACAAGACAATAATGAGGGTGGGGCAGATCCCTTTTCCCCATAGAGCTACAAGATAGATTTGGGAAGCAAAATAGGGGTTTTGTCATATGAATGGCATTCCCTTGTTCGTCTGCCCAGAATATATTTGTCTTCAAAAATAGCTTTTACATTTTGTATTAAAGCAAAACAATAAGAGTCTAATTGAAAATACATTCCAGTTTCTCTTCTTGAGGGAATCCAATGGTGTATATCTAGCTGTGGAGAGCTTTAGTGCACTTTATGATGAAGTGATCATATCTTTAAAATTAAACATACTTTTCATTGATTGGATTGGCTTTTTAATATCTTATTACGCGGGTTCTGCAATTAATGGTTTAGAGTTTTTGTATCGGAATACCAGAGCACCTGTATCGTATTTGTTATAATATATTTGCTTCCTTTTCCTTTTCAGAGTAATGATTTTTTTGAATCACAAAATAATTATATGAATTAGTAGTTGGATTTATTTACAAATAATGTTTACAAGCTGTTGGGACAGGGCTGTACCATGCATGATGTGCAGTTGTGTTCTCCTGCCCCGAGTGCCTGACTTTGTGAATCTAGTATTCTGTTTTCTTATTTATTTTGGACATCGCACCCCACTGATCTAGCATGTACGCAGACGCCTAGGCCTGTTCCTGGACCTAGATGGCAGACCAAACCTGCCCTCATTGACAGACAGTGGACTACTGACTTTGTCTTGGGTTTAGCGCACAGAACGGTGGTGTCAGAGTACAGTGTTTTGTGAATCAATAGTTGTGACACAATCAGTATTAGAGATAAAAAACGGAGTAGAGGCCTACTGGCCCACTTGTGTAAAGTTCATATTCTATGTGATTCCCAGTTTCTATTGTTGTCGTCCTGCATGAATGTTGTGTTTGTACATGGGCGTCGCCTACGTGGCACATGCATGGTGTATGTATGAGTGAGCCAGAAAAATGCAGGCCTGTGGGATCCATTTGGGATACGCTAGCCTGGCCTATGTACAAGATGGAGGTGAGGGTGCATCCCAAGACAGTGGAAGTGTTTTGCAGATATCCTTGAAGCTTGAGAGATAAGACAGACTCTGAAGTGAGTAGAGTGGCAGCAGGACTACTTTAGAAATTCAATTAGACCTTTTGCACGGCAGGGGGCTGCTGCCATTTGGTGAATGGAAGTAGTGAGTGGTGGTAGTTCTGACGTTTGTGGACGTTGACGGGAACCTTTAGACATGGTCTGCCCTTTCATTTTATTTCCTTGATTAACTCCGTTTGTCCGCTGAAACTGCTGGGTGCAGAAACACCACACCTCCGACTCAATGTGTTTGGGTGCTCGAGGGTGGAGACTAACTTCTGTGAAAAATAACGCACTATACAAAGGGCTGTGTCTGGAGAGCAGCCTGAAGTAGACACTTCAAAGGAAAGTTACCAAAAAACGGTTCTGAAGCTGCTAAGAGTGGATACACGTCGTCTGTCAGAAGTTGGTGCATACAATTAGGACCTGATGTTTCAGTTTATAATCCTCTTTGGACAAGGAAGGGTGTGACCAACAGAGCACTCAGTGTACAACTGAGCAACCAGAGCTAGAGTCTGCCTCACATCCAGTTTCCCAGAAGTGGGGGGAATCACATGAGACAGGATATCTTAATGGAAGAGCAGATTACCTGCCCTAAACAACTTAGAAGTCTGTCTGGAGAGATAGAGAGAGACAGGCAGAGAGAGAGAGAGAGAGAGAGAGACTGTCAAACCTGAAAAAGGAGCGTCTCCAGTAAGAGAAAGGTGCAGCATCTCCCAAGAGAAGACAAGAACTGACAAGAGGGATTTGTGTACCCTGGCATCTGTAGGCCTGCAGTATCTTTACGTTGGTTCCTAGCAAGAAACTCAGGATCGCTGATATTCGTGTGGGCTGTGATTGTGTGTCAGAAGTCACCAGCCTGTGTGTGGCAGCATCAGTCTAGACTCTAGAAGAAACTTGCCTGTGTGTGGTGGTATGAGCCTGCCCTTGAAGGGCTACATTTACTAAGCCGTTCACAGCCAGAAGAGGCTGTACATACAACTAAGGCGGCCGACCCCAGCAACATCCTTTAGAGGTTCGATTGGGACTGCAACTACCAAGGACTGTCGGCACACTACTAGAGTGCGGCCCAGCAGATGTTGCAGGGTGAAGGACTAAGCTACATATCTGAAAAAAGGAGCGAGTGCTCAGGACAGAGAAAGCTGGGTAGCTGCACTGATTCTACGAGTACTGATCCACCATGTGTGGTGATATTAAAAGCAGGAAAGGCAAATCACATCAAATTTAGGAGTGATAACCATCGGAAACTTAATCACACTAATACTTTTCACACTAGAGTGTGGGACTACCAGGGCCCAGGGGATGGGAGGGGGGGAGAAATGAAGGAACCAAGCCTAGATCAACAGCAAGGATCTGGGGAAGATAGCAACACAACCGGTCGGATATCACCCAAGGACTCTAAATTGCATTATTTTGTAACAGTGTTTAGTATCTCCTTCCAGTGTGCATACCGTTTAAAAAAAATGAGAAGCACTGGGCATGACATTCATTTATAGTGTTGTGTGATTAGTTGAGCTTGAGCACCCCTACATTACCGCCCTGGGAAGCTGTGACTGCTAGCCATGGCTGTGACAGAGTCGAGTGCTGAAGGAGTTGTATTTTACCCAGTTACAGAGCCACAGTAGGACGGTGCCTGTGACAAGAAAGGCAAACTACCTCAGTCACCACAGTTGAAGCCCAACAGTCCATTTGCCCCACGCCCCTTACTGAACCGAATCTGACATTCACAAAATAATTTCCACATAAATTAACACAAGAATTACATTCCTGGTCTTACACTCTAAAGCAGATCTCCTCATACAATTACAAAGCAACCTAGGTTTTAAATAATGTTATACTTGTAATTTACTTGTGAGGTAAAGATATCACTAACTTCGAAGGACATTGTTGAACTGCTAAAATGTGTAGTTCAGACTATAAATCTAAGTCAATGGCAACATTTCTTTTCAGAGATAATTGTCCACAATTCACAGAACGGTTGTTGGAATGCCTGTTATTAACAACAACTCATTTACTCACAAGCTTCTCGTATTTGGATGGATCCCGCAGGAGGAAAGACGTGGGCCGACCATGACACTAACCTGAAACTAACTGGCCATGGAGAGGTCTGGTTGCGTCTGACAGAGGAACTTGAGTAGCAAATGTATCCAAAAAGTTTAATGTTCTTTAGACCGTCAATTCATGAGCAACTCCTGTTTTATTTAGATTTCAATCTGCTTTAAAACATGGAGGTATAACCTATGTGTTACAGAGTCTGTGATAGTAACTATGTAGGTATGGGTAGGTCAGAGTTATCATTTAAAAGGTATTTTTGTTTTTTAATAAGTTTGGTGCCATTTGATAAATCTTCATGAAGCTTTCCAAAAAAGATTGATCTGATTTGAACTTGACATCTCCAGTTTTGGGCAGATATGTCAAATGGGCATGGTGACCCATTTTGTCAGTGAACAGTCCTTGAACCCGGGTAAAAGGACAGTTCACGACCCAAATTTAGGAAAGAAATTCAATCTCATTGGACAAGGGCACATCCACCCCTCCCCCAAACCGTCCACCTGTGTCTAAGGACCCATAGCCCAGTAAGAAGACCCGAAGTCTCTGACTGGTTGACCACAAAGAAATACAATCTGTTGTGCCTGCCATTACAAGTGCTATGGTTCAGACCCACATTGTGAAAACAAATAAAGGACTCATATAGGGACACTTGTGGCATTCCTGCCCACCTTGGATCAGGTGGGAGGGGCGCAAAGAGACAGCCACTACCAAGAATAAAATGTTAAAAAAAGAAAAAGTACACTTTTCGCTGCATTTGCTGCCTATGAGACAGGGTTCGTAAACTGCAGCATGGCCCAGAGGTTCGTCCACCAGTCTCTACGTGTTTGCGAGCCATGCCTTGAGGGCCACAAACCTCCCCTCACCCCCAAAATACATATAAAAATAAAGAGACCGGCCTCTGTTTTGCGGCCAGAAGGCCTTGTAAGACCCAACTACGCCTCCACTTTGTTAGAAAATGACATTTTATGTCACTTAAAGTTGAACTACCCCATAGTATCTGGAAAAAAACATGCAATATTAAAATAGGTAAACTTACGCTTGAAAATTCTTTTCACATTTGTTTGTGTGAAAATATTTATGTTGTTTTGTTAGTGCTCACACAGTCAAGTGTCTGCTTGAGAGCACTAATAAATGCGGAACACAATCACAGACCTCTTTCGTTCCTGGATGGAAAGCTGCATTTAAGACCAAAAAGTGAAGCTTTCCGTCAATAGATAGTGTATCACACATACTTGCAAGCCGTAGATGCCGGAAGTAATGCACAGCATGTGACGTATTGGCAACATGTGCCTTGCATACACATATAGTAATTGGAAAAAACACAAAAGGTTAAAGTTATGGTTAGGTTAACATTTTTAGAAATTCACTGAACAAGCCACAGTTAAAGAGGCGTTATGGCTGCAAATTTAAACTGAAAAAATACTGAAATTCGCAAGTTAGGATTGTGGAAACTGTCCATAACGCACACAAACGACATGTAAACCATAACAAACAAACCACATGCAATGCTCTTGAGCTCGCTTTGGATGTTACAGAAGCAATTACTTGTTTTTGTAAATAATTTTACAGATGGGATCACGCATCATATTACCATTGTCACTATGAAACAAAAAACTATGAATGTAGTATTATTTACTTGTTTAAGTACGCAGTTATTTTGATTACATTATGCCTTTAGGTGTTGTTACTTATTGGGATAAACATTGTGAGGTCATTAATCTGATTTCCTTTATGCCGCTTCCCTCTTTCTTCTCAACAAGGTGCTTAGTGCAGCATGTTGGGTAATAGTGGCTCCTATCAGCAAGGAATGGCAGGGAAGAGGTTCCCTAGTCTCAGGACATACCTTTCTTTTTTTATTTGGATTTGCGAATGCACACAGGATCTAGGACTTAACGGTCCCGATATCTCTAAATTTAAAATGTAACCTTCATACTAAGACTGGGACACTCATTAGAAATGTGCGTTTGTAAAACTATTGAATGGATTTTTGTGAAACAGCGCAAAGGCACTTCCTTGAGTAAAGTGATATTTACATGACAAATGTGGCATAATTACATTTAGCAGCTGCTTCTGTATCAAAGAGCAAAGAATCTTATGAGTTCAAAAGGGGTAGGTCACCTTTGCAGCCCTCCCCCCCCCCCTCTTTTCTAGGCACCTGCCTGATGGATCTGCATTAAATTTGCCAAGAAGAATGCAAGTGTTCGTATTGTGCCAATCTTCTTAAGAATGCATAAACAGTATCTCAACTGGTATTATATGTAAGACTAGTAAATAAGCATGCACAAGACATTGCAGGTGAAGAACATAGGGAGCCTCATGGTTTAGTTAAATGTACCATAGGTATCATATTGAATTAAATCAGGGAGAAACCAAAAAGGCATAAGGGGGTAGAAAGTAATTGAAAACAGTTGTTACAGCACTGCAAGCAATAAATGCAAGTGTAACCTGAAGAAATATGTGCACACAAGTGCTCGTGACACAGGGAGTGGACGGCGCAGGTGACAAGTGAACAGCGATAAACTGCACGAGTGAAAAAGTGACAGTAATTTATAAACAACTTGAGGTTCACAAAAGGGTATTTACATAAATTGATAGAAAGTCAAATTGTTTTAGTGAACCAGAGTGAAATGCGCCACAAATTGCGCTGGGATGTCGACGACACTTCGATCCAAATGGTTAAGGATCATCATCAGGACCAGGTGAATGAATGAAGGTTGCTGTACAAGGGAAGAGTGAAGGAAAATTAGGGGCAGGAAAGGAAAGGTGGGAAAGTAGAGTAAGTGTAGAGCGGTGGAACAATACCTGTCCGCGGTGGTCTGCAGAGAGGGACAAGAAGGGTAGATGGGCGCCCTTGCAGCGGCTTTATCACTCAGCTGGCTCCCTACTCGACATACGCTTTTACCATGAGCACACCATTGACCGCAGTGGGTCTCTCTCTCTCTCTCTCTCTCCTCTTTCCCACAGCTCCAGTCGCCTCCGGACCAGCATCAATTGTGTAAGTGCGGTTACTCTGCGCTGGCCCCACGCGCTCACCCTACTGGTTAGTTTTTTCCACATCTTCTGTTTTTCTTTAATTTAGGGTCTACGGTGAGACGGCTACTCCTCCCCTCACGAGACCCCACAGGGCTTGCACCATAGGAATTAATCCTCTGCCTGTGTGACTTACTCATCGGTAAGTCCCCTTACTCTTCATCGCTCTTCTGGCCACTGACGCGCCTTACCCCCTCTCCCCTTGCCAACGGGATATACTTCTCTCCTTACAGCAATTCGCTTCTCTAACCTGGCGGCACAACCATTGGGTCCGAGCCTCGCTGGCCCGTCTACCCTTCTTGTCCCTCTCTGCAGACCACCGCGAACAGGTATTGTTCCGCCGCTCTGCACTTCCTCTACTTTCCCACCTTTCCTTCCTGCTCCTAATTTTCCTTTACTCTTCCCTTGTACAGCACCCTTCATTAAGTAACCTGATCCTGATGATAATCCTTAACCATTTGGATCGAAACATTGTCGCCATCCCAGCGCAATTTGTGGCGCATTTCACTCTGGTTCACTAAAACAATTTGAGTTTGTATCAATTTATGGAAATACTCTTTTGTGAACCTCAAGTGGTTTATAAATTACTGTCACTTTTTCACTCACGACGTTTATCGTGTCCACTTGTCACCTACGGCGTAACTCCCTGTGTCACGTGCACTTGTGTGCACATATTTCTTTGGGTTACACTTGTATTTATTGCTTACAGTGCTGTAACAACTGTTTTCAATGACTTTGTACCCCCTTATGCCTTTTTGTTTTCTTCCTGCTTTAATTCAATAGATGATGCTCTTGGCACGCTTAACTAAACCGTGAAACTCCCTATGTTCTTCACCTGCAATGTCTTGTGCATGCTTATTTACTAGTCTAACAAATAATACCAGTTGAGATACTGTTTTTGCACTCTAACTTACCCAAATCTCAACCCGGTTTATGGGTATACTCCTGTTGTCTTTATGTATAATGTTCTTAAGAAAACATGGAGTACTTCATTTTCAAACCCCTGCTGCACACCACTGAGTTGGTTGCATATTTAAGGCTGTGCACAGCAAAGGTACAGCAAAGGTTTGACATATGTATGCCATAAAAATACATGAAATTCACCATGCTAAATTGGCAGTATGCCATCTGCTCAGAAACAAAAAACCGCTATAAAGAGCTACATGCTGGGCACGGTGTGAGCTGTGTGCATTTCTGAGCATAACTGGTGAATTTCAGTGGATTTGTGCATATTAGTCATATCCTAGTTTTTTGTAGTCATATCTAGATCAACAAATACAATGTATACTATTATTACATTTACATGCATATGTAGTACATTTCTAGCCAAGTCCCATCAGCGCCAAGGGGTCCATTAGCATGGCGGGTGGATCGCCACCACCCGACCGGCAGTGGCAATCCGCCCGCCAACACAACCCACCGGACGGCCTTTTACCCCTGCCACATTAGCATGGCGGTACCGCAGCGGACGGAAAGACCATCCGCCGCTTTTCCACCGGTAGGCAATCGTGCCGATTGCCTACCGGGCAGAAAAGGCCCATAATATGGTCAATATTAGTATGTGGCATTTTCCATGCCGTTCCATGGCGGAGACTCCCCCATGAAAAGGCATGCGGGTTTTTCACTTCGGGCCCGTTGCGGGTCATCAGGGGCATGGGCGGCTGCACTTGGAGGGTACATATGGTACCCATCAACATTGGCATGAACAAGGTGGCAAGCACAGCGCTGTGCCTGTCACGTTGTGCATGCCAATGCACAACATGCATATATTGCATTGTAGCGGGTGCTGCTTACAGCACCGCCCGCCGCAATGCAATATATGCGGGATGCCACCGCCACGTGGCGGTGGCATCCTAATTGCCATGGCGGGACCGCTGCACCTCTGGCGGTCGGTCCCGTGTACCGCTACGGTGTCCGCCCGCCATCGTAATGGACCCCCAAGGTCTGTAACTAAGCACAGATACAAAATTTCAACTTGATACTTGTTCGAACAGCTCAAAATTACTAAATTCTAAAACATATACATGATTAATCAACAATCAGATGCATTAGCCTTTTATTGTGATAGATCACAGATGATGTACGAATGAATGGATGGCAACTATTGCTGGCCATGTATAAATCAAGTTCTAAGTTCCTAAGAAGACTCAACTTAAGGCTCGTTAAAAAACAGACAAATAGTTGAGTGCTTTATTAGCAAGCTAATTCCACATACAGAACAAAAGACAGTACTCCTCTTCCAACAACAAAAAGGCACAGAACCCAAGCAGTAGCAGAGAAAAAAATATTAATCAATGTAACCAGCAGTTTCTCCACAAACAGGGCAAAAAATCACAAGTACAAAATATGGACAGCATGTGAAGTGGCGGTGCAAGCTTCCCTCATACATACGCAGGACTGTTTGGCTATAGACTTTAAGTCCCTTCAGCGGCCCATTGAGATTTTTTCATTTATTTGTGTCATCCGAACTCCAGCCTCAACCCAAAAACTTGGATTGAAATGGTTATTTCAAGGGTCTCTACTGTGAGAAGCAACATTTTTAAATATCTTGCCCATCCATCTAATGCAGACATCTAAATTCATTTATGAACATAGCAAGCTCCATTTGGAAGACCACTGTGTAGTAAAGACAAAATTAACTTACAGGAAAACCTTGAGTGATGGGAATATCGAAATTGAAGATAAGTACCCGTGCCCGGAAACGAGTGCAGGCTCTGATGGGGTCCTTTGGACCACAAAACACACAACCGACACTAAAAGAAACATATAACAGTAAAGAACTCTGAAATGGCAAGGAAGTTTGCAAATAACAAGCAGAACACTAAACTTTAGTATCTTCCAATATAGAACATCAAATATTCATGCAAATTGCTTGTGTAGACACTCAAATCGACTAACGAATGAACGATATTTTTGTAAAAAAACATAGTGCAGTGATTAAAAGCACTAGCACTGGTGCTCATAGGTTGGGAGCTCAGGTCCACCTTAGCCACTCAACGCAGTGTGATTAAGGAAGCACCCAGAAAAGGTCAGAGGTGTTGTTGCACGAGGATTCTATTATTCTGCAGGCAGTTCAGTGTCTACTGTAACATAGGAACAGCAACTCAACTGCTTAGGACTTTGGTTTAAGGTGTGACCATGAGATATGTTACAAAAGCAAACATGTCTGGAAAAAACTGGAGCTGCCTATATAGCAACATTCCCATCAACATCACATGCAGACATAACCATGAGGATAAATCCATTTTTATGGTTTAGCATAACAGCAAGGCTGTCGCCAGACAATTATATGAGCATCACTAGAGAGGGACTTTGGCTCTGCCCACAGGATGGGAGCCAGGAGTACATGTTTCAAATCAGCAGACGTGTGCTCCACAAAAAGAGTGCTTGCCCTCCACGCAGCTGTGATCATTTTGTTTATTTACCCAGCTGGCTGAGCTTGAACCTTCAGGGGCACACACAACATTGTACCGCTGTAAAATGTATTGCATTTACTTTCTCAGGCAGCAGCACAGATGGAAGCAGGGAAGTCATTAGCCTACAGGGATTTTTAGGTCTGGCAACTGTCACCTGACCTTTTAGCTACACCAATGTTATTCTACAGTTCTTTGCTTCCACACAAATGCATATTCATTCCCATGCT
This sequence comes from Triturus cristatus, assembly GCF_964204655.1. Lineage (NCBI taxonomy): Eukaryota > Metazoa > Chordata > Amphibia > Caudata > Salamandridae > Triturus > Triturus cristatus. The sequence continues at coordinate 930,465,013 of NC_140589.1, read as the reverse complement.
ATCTACTTTTAATGCTTCACATTACCATACAACATTCTTTTAAAGCCTGACCAATTGACACTGCCAATGCATGTTAGATTTTCTATAGAGCTACCACATAATAGACATTACTCCACTTTAGAAACAACATTCAGCATAACACAAGTGAGTGGAAAGTCGGAGTAACAATTCAAAAAGTAACAAACATGACGTGTGATTAGACACAACTGCGATGCTATTGGAGGGAATGAGATTTTAGTGACTTCCTGATAGACAGGTTAGGACTTTAAGGCCGGAAGCGAGTTCCATAACAATAGCTGCTGTTGTAAACGCACAATTCTGTGCCTGCGAGTTTCTGAATCTTATTTCCAACTGAAGCCTGTAGCCCATCTGGGGCAATGTTGGTCACAAAAGATATTTAACAAGTTATCGAGGTATACTGGCTTTTTCAGGTGATGTCCGTGCGGCAGTCACCTTGACTTAAACCGCCTTTTTGAAATCTATTTATGTTACCATTCTGTTCAAAATGTTTGTGCATCTCGGATGACACATGTCCTCGTGCAACTGACATCACAAGATTCAAGAAACAACTCCAGGTACAACTTAGGCCTTGTATAAGAAAGTTGTCGGAGGTAAGGTCCACAGCTACTCATCAGGGGCGTAACACAGGCCCCCGCATCCCCCCCCCCAAGCTCCAGGGGGCCCCCACAGCACTGCACTTCGGCTGGGGAGATCCTGACAGAGTCCGGAGGGGGCCCCTCCACGTACCTTGCAGGGGGGCCCCCTCAATTATTGTTACGCCACTGCTACTCGTGGACAATGTGCTCCACAGCTACTCATGGACAATGTGCCTGAGGAGAAAAAATAACTGCGTGCACCACCTACATCACAAAAATCCTCTGAAAATTGGTGCCCAGATTTATAAATATGTGTTGGGTTTGTGTCACTTTTTTGATGCAGGCCCAACGCAAAATCCATTTTGGTATTTACAAAGCAATGCACATAGTTATTTGTGTTGCTTCATTAAAAAAAAAAAGTCAAGCATCGCATTGCACTGCCTTCCATTCATTTTCATCAGCGAGGCGCTCCATGAGTGTTGCAATGCATCCACATGAAAATCCATATTTCAAAGAGTTGTAGAAACGAGTTTGCACCAACATGGTGTGCATGCCTGAGGCTGCTGTAACTTTCACCTGGTTCTTTCCATGTGCGCGGTTTTCGGCAGCACACACAGAAAAAGGAAAATGCCTCCAAGGATAATTTTGAGCAGAACGTACACCTGTGTGGAAAAAAAACTATCCTGACCACTACGCAGGCAACCTTGCACTATGGTGCAAGTTTGCCACTGCATGGAGACAGCAGAACTGCACCATGTCTTTGTAGATACGGTGCAGTTCTGCTTTTTCAAGTTCAAGCAACACAGCACAGATATTTTGCATGCTGCCATGCGTTGCATAAACTTTCACTACACCTGGGCCTAAGTTTATAGAGGATTTAAACAGGATCAGCAGGAGAATTAGGAACGATTTAGGAAAGATTTCCAGATCGATGAAGAAATTGAATATTACTTTTTGCAACACAACATTTTCCTTTCCCACAATAATGCCATCATACTGAAAATAGTTCAATTTTGTCATTGAGCAATCATTTAGGTTGTGTGTGGTACTTACTACCCTCTTTGCTCCTTTCCAATTTGAACGAGGAGACGCACCTCAAACTTAACCATATTCCCTGCGAACCAATCTCCTCCACTAAAAACTAAAACTTCTCCTCATCCACCGCTGCACGACACCTCTACCTGCTCCTCCACTGTCACCTTATATTTTAGAAATCGATTACTCACTGAAGTAAATGGGGAGTGAGGACTTGAGAGAAGCACCACCCAGGAGGAGCGCAGTCTGCATTTTTTTTTTTTACTATATACTTTTCTAACTGGATTTGTAATCCAAAATTTATTGTAGACGATTTTACTGAGTCTCCAACACCGTTTGCTTGTGCATAGGTTTTGTAAAAAAAAAAGACTTTTAGGTCGATGTTATCTCATTGATTATTTAGTAAGCAAATATTTGAACTGGATTCCTTCTATAGGGCAAACATTCCAGTTTTACAACACTGGCGATAGCGAGTTTGAAAGGCTTGCAAAGCCCACCCTCAGAGGGAAAAGACCGGCGGGAGTTGCGAGTTTCAAACCTAAGCTACATATGAAGTCCATAAAATGACTTGACAACCACGTTTGAAAAAGTTCCTACAAGTACCAATGGCTGAGAGATGGGGACTGTAAGTAGTAATGTGAATATCACTCCTCTGCATACCTAGGAGACTGACTGCTGCGTGTTTTGACATATAAGTAGGAAGGGACCCCCAATGATAGGCACCATTTCCTTTTACATATTTAGGGTAGTTTGTGTGTGTTTCTTCTTTTAACACCCAACAAATGATCGAGGCCAAATCTGCATTATTTTCCCACACACGGAGGAAACTGTAAAGATATCCAGGGTCTGCAATTTACTCTGGAGTGGTGTGAGAAAATCGCCAATATTTGGTACTTCAAAACTGCCACAAAGGATTTGGGTGTCTTCCAAGGAATGTCACTAATACATGTTTGAATAAAATAAAAAACACACGTTTCCCAGCATTCTGGAACAATACAATCAGGGAAATGTTTTGATGTTCGACCTACTTGCAGTTTGTGGGTAAAGTAGGTGTGAACCCAGAAAGCTATACATTTCTGAAAACTCGCCTTTGTAGTTTGACCAAAAACCTGTGACGACCAACAACTGAGCTGTTCCTTACAATTATTTTTCACTGTGTACTGTGCATGCTTCACATGGCAATGAGTAGAAATTTAGTTATAGATAGCTTGCATTTTTTTTTTATTGTATCCACGAATCAGTTTATACAAATAAAGACCGGAAATTCGTACAACTCAGAAATGTGAGGGATTTTGGAAACTCACAACTGAATATCAAAGGGTTCTGAGAAAATCAAATAATAGCAAACGTCCTACAATCTTGTGTAACCACCTTGCTCCTGAGAAAAACGATACTTCACATATAGGTAAGCCTAACAATGAATATGCTACTTACCAGTATGCATCTGTTCTTGGCATGTAGGGCTGCTGACATTCATATCTGTGCATAGATCGCCGCCTAGTGTTGGGTCCGGATGTTTGCACGTTGTTGTCCTGGAAGAGTCTTCGAAGTATCCTGGGATAGGTGACTCCTCCCCTGGACTACAGTGCGCATGGGCATCCTCTCCATCCTCAGATTGTTTTTCGCCATTGTGGCAGTGATGGAGTAGATCTAGAAAGTGATGACCATGCTTACAGTAATTCTGAGAGCTGCAGCTGCTACAGGCGCCGGGGAGGAGGGAGGGCGATATGAATGTCAGCAGCCCTACATGCCAAGAACAGATGCATACTGGTAAGTAGCATATTCAGTTCGAGGCATGTGGGCTGCTGAATTCATATCTGTGCATAGAATATATAGCAGTGCCCTCTTATTAGCGGCGGCTACCAGTGCCAGCTGCAGCGGTCTGAAAAAGAGTTTTGAGAACAGCCTGTCCTACAGCTGCCTGCTGTTTTGATTGTACATCTACACAATAGTGTTTGGTAAATGTATGTGTAGTGGACCAGGTGGCTGCTCTACATATATCATGCAAAGGAATGTTTCCCAGGAAAGCCATGGAGGCCCCTAACTTACGTGTTGAGTGGGCTCGTGGGGGAATCGTTAATGTGCGTTTAGCCTTTTGATAGCAAATTTGAATACATTTAACGATCCATCTGGCTATTCCTGCTTTGGAGATAGCGTTACCTTTGTGGTGTGGGGCAAAGGCAACGAAAAGTTGTTGTGTTTTCCTAAAGGGTTTGGTCCTGTCGATATAATACATGAGGGCCCTTTTGACATCTAGTGTATGGAGTGCCCTTTCTGCGACAGTTTGTGGGTTTTGGAAGAAAACGGGCAATTCAATGGTTTGATTCATGTGGAACTGCGATACCACCTTTGGCATGAATTTGGGGTTGGTACGTAGTACGACCCTGTTGGAGTGAACCTGTATAAATGGCTCTTGAACGGTTAGTGCCTGGAGTTCACTAACTCTTCTCAAAGAAGTGATCGCTACTAGGAAAGCTACTTTCCAGGTAAGGAATTGAATCTCGCATGAGCGTAGAGGTTCAAAGGGTGGACCCATCAGGCGTGTGAGGACCAAGTTGAGGTTCCACATCGGAGCCGGTGGGTGGCTTGGTGGAATGACTCGTTTGAGTCCTTCCAAGAATGCTTTGATGGCAGGCACTCTGAATAGAGAGAGGTGCTGCCTGGTCTGTAGATAGGCTGATATTGCGGTCAAATGGACACGTATAGAGGTGTACGCCAGATTGCATCGGTATAGGTGTAATAGGTAACAAATAATGTTTTGGATGGATGCATCTAGCGGGTTAATGTCATTATTATTGCAATAAATGACGAACCTCTTCCATTTAGCCGCATAGCAAGCTCGGGTAGTGGGTCTCCTGGCCTCCTTAATGATGTCCATACAGTCAGGTGGCAGGTTTAGGTAGCCAAACTCTAAGACTTCAGGAGCCAGATTGCCAGGTTCAGCTGTTGCGGATCTGGGTGCTGAATCTCTCCATGGTTCTGCGTCAAATGCTCGGGTTTGACCCGCAGCCTTTGATGCGGCACCACGGAAAGTTCGAGAAAGGTGGTGTACCACGGCTGGCGTGCCCACGTTGGAGCAACCAAAACGAGCGTCAGTGAGTGTTGACGCAGTTTGCGTGCCACCAGCGGTATCAGTGATGCTGGGGGAAAAGCGTACGCAAATCTGCCGGACCAGTTCATCCATATCGCATTGCCCTGCGACTGCGGATGTGGGAACCTGGCGGCAAAGCTTTGGCATTTTGCGTTTTCGCTTGTCACGAATAGGTCTATCTCTGGATGACCCCACTGCTGGAAGTACGGTTGGAGTACTGATGGGTGTAACTCCCACTCGTGCATCTGGTGGCTGTGTCTGCTGAGCAGATCCGCCATCTGGTTGTCCTTGCCGGGGAGGTGTTCCGCCATGAGGAATATGTTCCTCTGAATGGCCCACTTCCACATGCTCTGAGCCAGATGAGACAACTGTGGAGAGTGTGTTCCTCCCTGCTTCTGTATGTAGTACATGGCAGTCATGTTGTCCGTCCGGATCAACACGACTTTGTTGCACAAGTGTACCTTGAATGCTTTCATAGCGAGGAAGATTGCCATCAGCTCTAGAAGGTTGATGTGCATACTCTTTTGTTGTTGTGTCCATAGTCCCTGCACTGTGTAATGGAGTACATGAGCTCCCCATCCCTGGAGAGACGCGTCCGCCGTCAGTATTATCTGTGGGACAGGCTCTTGGAACGGTCGGCCCTTGCAAAGGTTTTGTGGATTCCACCAATGCAGAGAGTTGTATGCCCGACCGCTCACCAACACTAGGTCTTTCAACTGTCCTTGAGCCTGATTCCACTGACGTGCTAAGCACTCCTGAAGCGGGCGCATATGTAGTCTCGCGTGGGGGACTATGAAGATGCAGGAGGCCATCATGCCTATCAACTGCATGAACACTCGCGCGGGAAGGGAGTGTTGTGGTTTGAACTTTGAAATCAGCATTTGCATGCTGTTGATTCTCACCAAATTTGGCTGAGCTGTGGCCGCCAGAGTGTCTATAGTCGCACCTAGGTACTGTTGTACGTGTGCGGGCTGTAGATGGGATTTTGGGTAATTTAGTGAGAACCCCAGACTGTGAAGGAGGTGAATGGTGCGGGACATGTGGCTGGCACATTGCTGGGCTGACTTCGCTTGAACGAGCCAGTCGTCCAGGTAAGGGTAGACGTGTATGTGCTGCCTCCGTAGATGTGCCGCCACAGTAGCTAGGCACTTTGTAAACACCCTTGGTGCCGTTGTCACGCCGAAGGGAAGGACTTTGAATTGGTAGTGCTGCCCTTGAACAGTGTGGAAGAAAACAATGGTTCGGGATGGCCTAAGAAGGTCCAGTGCAACGAGAAATCCTTAGGAGGGCGGATGATTTGGTGTAGGTTCAAAGACTCATACGGGAGAATAATACTTAATATAGAGAAACAGGGGACAGGAAAGGTCAAGATATGACACTTATTTATTGTACATAGGTTGAATTCAAGTGCTCACATATTTAGTGACAAAAAGCGTGACATGCAGGTGAGGGTGGACTCTTTAAAAAAGAACATCGCATTGGCAACAATAGAGAACCATTTTTTCTTGGTTAAATCAGTACAAAAAAGGTTCAAGTTGCGTAAGGTCGACGACGTTTCGAACTCAATTATTTGAGTTCATCTTCAGGACAAATGTGAGCATATGAACTTGGAGTTACAAACTTAGTCCAACCTTCCCAATGTATGGGGGCGGGGTTCCGGTGCCGAAAAATTCAGTGAATGTATCGGAAGAGACTAGTTGCTGGAGTGAAGGACTTAGTTCAACCTGCTCAATGTATGGAGGCGGGGTTCCGGTGCCGGGAAATTAATTCATTACAGGCGGCACACGGTTCAGTCAATGGGGGTCTCGCGGGGGGTGGAGCGGGTCCTGGATGCGTGCAGGTACGCGTGAGCATATGAACTCCAAGTTCATATGCTCACATTTGTCCTGAAGATGAACTCAAATAATTGAGTTCGAAACGTCGTCGACCTTACGCAACTTGAACCTTTTTTGTACTGATTTAACCAAGAAAAAATGGTTCTCTATTGTTGCCAATGCGATGTTCTTTTTTAAAGAGTCCACCCTCACCTGCATGTCACGCTTTTTGTCACTAAATATGTGAGCACTTGAATTCAACCTATGTACAATAAATAAGTGTCATATCTTGACCTTTCCTGTCCCCTGTTTCTCTATATTAAGTATTATTCTCCCGTATGAGTCTTTGAACCTACACCAAATCATCCGCCCTCCTAAGGATTTCTCGTTGCACTGGACCTTCTTAGGCCATCCCGAACCATTGTTTTCTTCCACATTGTATCACCCCAGGTTCGCATAAGGGGTACCCTTGTCCTTTAAAAGCCCTTGAACAGTGAACCTGAGGTATTTTTTGTGTGACGGGTGAATGGGTATGTGGAAATACGCATCCTTGAGGTCCAGTGTGGCTAGAAAGTCTCCCTGCTTGAGCAGCGGGAGGACTTGCTGTAGAGTGAGCATGTGAAAATGCTCGGAAAGAATGTATCTGTTTAGGGGTCTCAGGTCTAATATAGGTCTGAGTGACCCGTCCTTTTTCGGTATTAAAAAGTACAGGGAGTACACCCCCGTACCATGCTCGTGGACGGGTACGACCTCTATTGCGCCTTTTAGAAGCATGCTTTGCACCTCCTGCTGTAAGAGCGTTAAGTGCTCTGAGGACATAGGACGGTTTCTTGGAGGTATTGTGGGTGGAGTGGAGGTTAGTTCTAGACAGTAACCGTACTTGACAATATCTTTGACCCACCTGTCTGTGGTGATGGAGTTCCACGTGGACAGGAACCTTTGTAGCCTTCCCCCGACAGGTGTTATGTGGTCGGGAGGAAGGGAGAGGGCGTCACTGCTTGTTCTTGGGGGAGGACCTGGTGTTGCCGTAGCCGCGTCCTCTGCCCTTTGTACTGGAGCCACGATATCCACCCCGGGTGTTTTTATCGTAGGTGGTTTGTGTATTGCCCTTGTTGTATGTTTGCTGTGACCCCTGTCCTCTACCTGCTCCTCTATTTCCGGGGCGACGAAAGGAGCCGCTCCGAAAGGACTGAGTCTGGAGAGCCCCCATGGACTTTGCAGTGTCCGTGTCCTTCTTTATTTTCTCTAGGGTGGTGTCAACCTCCGGGCCGAATAAATAGTCGGGGTTGACAGGCTGGCTGAGTATGTTGTTTTGCACCTCAGGTTTGAATCCGGAGATTCGTAACCAGGCATGACGTCGCAGCATGACGCTAGTGTTTATGGCCCTGGCAGCTGGGTCTGCGGCATCCAGCGCGCACTTGATGGATGCGTTTGTGAGGAGCTGTCCCTCCCTGATGAGGATCTCAGCACCTTCTCTGTATTGGTCAGGGAGATGTTGGATTAGTTGCTCTAATGTGTCGTAGTGCGCTCTATCGTAGCGAGCGAGGAGTGCTTGAGTATTGGCTATGCGCCATATGTTGGCTGCCTGGGCGGCAACCCGTTTGCCAGAGGTCTCTAACACCTTGGACTCTTTGTCCGGGGGAGGAGCGTCACCTGTTTGTGAGTGTGCCCTCTTGCGAGCATTCGCAACGACAATGGAATCCAGAGGTAATTGGCCTCTGATGTAAGTAGGGTCCCCAGGCGCTGATCTGTATTTCTTGTCGATCCTGGGGTTTATCACTCTTGCCCTGGTGGGTTCTTTGAAGATGTCCTTGGCTGGTTTGAGGACACCCTTCAACATGGGTAGAGTTTTTATATTCCTTTCTGAGGATGCAAAAGTATCCATAAGAAAATCGTCCTCGACGGTGTCCGAGTGAAGTTGCACCCCATGATTGGCAGCAGCACGTTCAATTAGAGCGTTAAACGCTGCCGTGTCCTCTGTGGGAGATGTTTTTGCTCCATAGAGTTGCGGGTCTTGTGCATCCATAGGTGCACCTGGGTCCACAGGGTCATCCCAAGTTTGATCAGGGTCCTGTTGGCCGCCAGGGTCCATGTCTCCGGGGTAGGGGACTTGGTCACCCATGTAGTCCACCAACGCATCCGTGTCGGAGTGTGTGGGAGAGAAGGATTGTGGATCCTGGTAGGGTGAGTGGAAAGGTTCGTAAAGAACTGGTTCTGAAGCCACAGGCAGCTTTCTTTTAAGTGGAATCCTGAAGGAGTCCAAAGCCGGCTCCGAAGTTATTTTCCGTTTGTGGATAATCATCCTGCCGGTGTCGGCGTCGATTAGATTCGATGGAGACGTCTCCCCAGAGCGTTCGGCAGGCGTGATAGTGGTATGGGTCACCCGTGTCCTGATTTGGAACAGTTTCGGGGCCGTGGATGGTGGCAGGCCAAAAGTAATGTTGGCTGGTGTCGAAGAGGCTGCTGGAGCTTTAATTGGTTCGGAGCCCGACGTGTCCATTTTCTTTTTGGTGCTTTGCGCAGCAATGGGTCGCGTCTGGAGCGCCCTCGAGTCTTTTGCACGGACCGGTTCTGTTGAGGCGGTCGTGGATTTTTTCGGCGCCGGTGGGTCATCGAGTCGAGGGGCGGGAATGGCCGTCGACTTCTTCGATGTGTGGCTTTGGTGTCGCCGTGGAAGCGGTGTGAGACGCAGCAGGCTGTTTGACCTTTGGGGTCGGAGTCGATTGCGTCGGTGCCGGGAGCCGAGCAGGTTTGGTGGTACCGAAGGCCTTCTTCCTTATGTCGACTCCGACGTCGGCCGCTTCGAGTTCGGCACCGAAGTCCCGTTTGGTGCGCTCGGTGCCGATGTGTTTTGCTGGCGTCGAAGGCGTGGAGGGCCTCGATCCGACCAGCGCCGGTTTCGGTTTCAATTGAACCAATACAGCTTTCGGTTTCGGTTTTGAAGAAGGGAAACCAGCCGTTTTGGGCATTAATGGCTGCCGCTGAATGTCCGAGGCCGGGCCCGAGGGCGGGGCCGAAGAACTGCGGGATAGGTCTTGGGTAAGGCCCGAAGGCGATCCCTCGACCGGAGCCATAGACTGTTGCACTGGGCTTTCTTCAGTCTGAACGGGTAGGCCTTGCTCGTCACCGGAGCTACTCTCTTCGGCCCCTAAGGCCTCATTGTAGTCTCCTACCTCGGTGTCGTCTTCATCTCTGAGAAAGAGTGTTTCGTCGACGTCTTCCGATCCGGAGTCATGTTCGGAAACGGGACTGGAGGGTAGGTTCTCCACTTCTTCGGTCTCGGCGTTGAAGATGTCGGCCGGGGCCGGTGCCGCTTGCTGCGCCTCGAGTCTCGCCGCTCGTCGATTCCGTAGAGTCTTCTTGGATCGAAATCTGGCACAGGCCATGCATGTAGATTCGTCGTGATCCGGTGAAAGGCATTTGTTACACACCGGATGGACGTCGACGTGGGGATATTTCGCATTGCATACCGGACACCTTTTGAATGGTGTCCTCGATTCCATCGTTGTTGTCGAATCGACGGTCGGGTAAGATGCGAAAGTTTGTTCTGGAAGTTAGTAAACTAATAAAGATAATATCGATACCGATCGAGAACAGTACCGACGCGAACTAAAGGCCTTTTGGCCTGAAAAAAGATTTTCCTAACTTGAGTCAAGATAGCACATCCGAACCCAATGGCGGAAAAAAACAATCTGAGGATGGAGAGGATGCCCATGCGCACTGTAGTCCAGGGGAGGAGTCACCTATCCCAGGATACTTCGAAGACTCTTCCAGGACAACAACGTGCAAACATCCGGACCCAACACTAGGCGGCGATCTATGCACAGATATGAATTCAGCAGCCCACATGCCTCGAACAGTATTGTAATTGGCCAACAACATGATTATAGCAGGTGTTATTTGAAGAAGCCCAAATTCACATTGGGGTGTATGGGGGAGGGGCTCTGCAGTATTTGTGCCAGGGATTCCTCCCAGCCCAAGACATTACTGAAAACTAGACACCTTTGGAATCCAAGGAGCTGTGGCTTGTTTGGTCCCCACCTGTTCTCCCTATCCATAATGCTTTGCAAACATCAAATTATGGTTAACAAACGATTTCCTCACATTTGGGAGCCAAAACAAAATAATTTGGGGTCAATAGCAAAAGTCCTACCATCCTGCATACCTACATGTCTCACCCCCCCAAAAACCAGAACCCTATGTCTGTGGGTGGGTAGGTATCTTATTCATGTTGGGATGGGAATGTCCCTTGTGTGGTGCACAGTCTTGCGACCCTGCCCGCCTAACTGAGTACCCGGTGTTGTGGTTTTCGATTTTAGCCGTAGTCTCATACTAATCTAGTTTTTGCACAAAGACCTAGGAATACCTTTGGACAGTGAGTCCTGGACCTGTCCTGTTACCGGGAGGGATGCACCATGCCCTCCTTTTATCAACAGTAGACTGCCATCACAGGTTTAGCATGCAGAGCGATGATGGCAATATACCGTGTTTTGTGAATCATTAGTTGTGACCAGACTTTATCTGTCATTGGAGTGGAGGTCTACTGACCAATTCATGTAAAGGTCTACTTTTATGCGCTATCGCAGAGACTAGTGCTAACATCCCAAGTGTAAGTTGTGCGTGTGTGACCTGTGTGGTACATACATTGTGTATAGGAATGAATCAGAAAAGGAGGCCCGCTGGTTTAATTTCGGAAATCCTGGCCAGTTCATGTACAAAGATGGAGGCCAGGTGGCTTTCCAAGACAGTGCAAGTATTTGCTGCCATTGCTGAAGTTGGAGGGAGGAGACTTAGAAAGTAAAGTGGGGAAAGAAGACAATGAGCCTTTAGCAATTCAACTAGATTTGTTTTGCCAAGATGGGCTGCTAATTAGTCTCCCTGAGCACTGGCATTTGGTAGACGGTGGGGGTGAAGGGTGGCACTGCAATCAGAGCTGTTCAGAAAGTGAAGGGTCCTTTTAAGTGTGATAACCCTTTTCTTAATTTCCTGGTAACTGTTCAGTGTGGCTGTTTAATTCCAGGTGCAGAAAGCTCACACCACATTGTGTCTCTGTTGTGTGTACACTTCTGGAGACTGCCACTGCTGTGAGGAGTACCCCTCTGCACAAAGATTGTGCGCGTGTATGGAGAACAGTGTGGAGAACAGTACGGAGAGGCCAGATGAAACAGGAACTGACTCAAACCGGTTCTATAAGTACAGACAGAGAATCTACATCCCATCTTTGTGACTGTAAAAAAGTGGGAGCCACTGACCACTTGTTTTTCCAGTCCCAAATTTTCTTTGATCAATGAAGGGAGTGCTCCAGAGAGTACTCAGAGGGCTGATGTGCAATCAGAGCAGGTGTCTGCCTAACGGCCATACTCCCACGTGTGAGAAGATATAACCAGAGACTGACTTAAAAGGAAGACGCTGTCCCCTTGTCCTAAAGCTTATGCAGCCAAACTTCCTACTGAGAGAAAGAGTTGTCATCCTTGCAGGAGGTGTGATTTTGCAGGCCAAGGAAGTAGCAGCTAATTCAAGAACTTGAGCTTCTTTCTACACGGGAAGACGAGAGAGAAAGAGATCCGCATGCTCCAAATACCGGAGTGCAATCTCTCTGGCTGGCACCGCAACAACCTTGTGAAGTTGTGCCTGAGCAGACTGTGCCTCTGCAACAATGATGCTGTGACCAAGCAGACTGTGTTGCTGTGAGATTGGGAAACTGAAGTTGAGCGGACTCTACTGCTGTATATTGTGAAACTCGGCTTGAGCGGACTGGTCACTGACTTTGAACTGCACCAGAACACACTGTGCTGCTAACCTTGGAATGTGAGTCATAAGAAGACTACATTGAGGCAGCAATATGAACCTTGTCCTCACAGCCACCACCCACAAGCACCTGAAGCAGGATTGCAACCAGCCAGAGACATATGACAATGCCGAAGCCTGCATGCTTGCAGGCTCTGGGAGGCACCCTTTGCTACTGCCTTCCATAAACTTGATGTGAGTGCGGGAGCACTCCCAGCCAGAGCGTCTCCTCTCCGAAGGGAGAGAGCGAGCCAGACATGAGCTGAAGGTCAATGCTATGGCAGACAAACAGACAAAACTTTCAAGTGGTGAGATAAGGACTACTGGGGCTAATAAGAGTAACTGGGTGTACAAACTCAAGAGGGTGTAACACTACACCTGTACTGGAGACCTGCCCAAGACAAAACTCGAACTAGGGAGAGAGTGAGGAAAGGGGATTACCAGCCCCAAGCAGTTGCCCTGCGCCAGTGGAGGATCAAGATCTATGACCTGTAATGTGTAGTACTGAGTTTGCTGTGAGTATTAAAAGTACTTCCTTTTAACAAAGACAAGCACCAGGTATGGCAATCTGTTATTGTTCTCTTGGGTGAAGTGCTAGGCTTGAAGAACAAGTTACTTACTTTCGGTAACAATTTATCTAATAGAGACTATCTAGCTGCAGATTCCTTACCATAGAATACTCCCCTGGTGTCAAACTGGAGCCGGAATTTTTCCATTAGCAGCAACCCCATGCACCAGCAGGTGGTGTGGTTCGGCTATGCGTAACATTGTGAGATCCGTCCATGGCAGAAGTGACATGTGGTGCCTATAAAGGTGCCATCCAGTGCGCGGATGTCAGTTTCTGTTTGCAACTTTCAAGGACAGAAGCATGGACCCACAAGGAACACTGACCACTGGTGTGCCAAGATAGGGCCCTAGAAGGGGTGAACCTTATACAGAACAGGGAAGATGGGAGAGTCATTAAGGAATCTGCATCTAGATAGAGTCTCTACTATATAAGGTGTCAAAGGTAAGTAACTTGTTCATCTTTTAGAGACTTCTAGCCACAGATTCCTTACCTTAGAATAGATACCCAAGCAATAGAAGATGGGGTTGTGATGCAGATTAGACTAAAAAGTCCCGAAGGACTGAATGGGCAAAGTGGCAGTCATGCCAGACCTGCCTGTCCATGCAGTAGTGCTTCGTAAATGAGTGCAAAAAAGCTCATGTTGCAGCCTGACAGATATTCAGGACATGAACTCTGTGAGCTAACACAGTGGTCGCAGCCTTGGCCCTGGTAGTGAGCTCGCAAGCCCTCAGAAGTTTGCATTTTGGCCAGGGCATAGCAGATTTTGAAGCAGAGCACTGTATTATGAGATAATCCATTCCTACTCCGCATACCCTTTCTTGGCCCAGACGTACCCAACGAAGAGTTGATTGCCTACTCGGAACTCTTTCATGTGGTCATGGTAGAATGACAATGCTCTTTTTGGGACAAGCTGGGGGGGGGGGGGGGGGGGGGAGTCTCTCCTCTTCTTTAAAGGGGTGAGGAGGAACATAGAAGGTAGATAAGAGTGATAGATTGGCCTACTTGAAAGGGAATGACCACCTTTGGTAAAAAGGATACTAAAGTCCAAAGTACCAGCTTGTCTGGGTAGATGGTAAGGTATGGTGGATGAGCAATTCACTGACCCTCCCGGCAGGTGGTAATGCCACCAGAAAGGTGGACAGTTGTGGAGTGACTCAAAGCAGCGCACATCAGAAACGTAAGAAAATTTAAGTCCAATAGGGCATAATAAAAGATACTGATGAAAACATAAATTGAAGACCTTTCAAGAACCTACCTACAATAGGGAATTTAAAAATGGATGGCTGGTCTGATCACTCGTGTGATTTCAAAATGGCATGAAGTATGACCTCCTCTTTCACAGTCTTCATACGTCGGGTCACACGACTGGAATGTCAGATGATCTAGGGGTTACTATACCACCCGAAAAGGGATTTAATCCTATGAAGACACTGAAAGAGGTGGTCATGCTTCATGCCATTTAGAAATCACACAAGTTTGGAATGCACAACCCTGATGAAGTCCTAGGGGATGAAACGTGTTGGCTGGGCTGACTGGAATATATCATGTGTTGAAAAATGAATAAAAGTTGGATACTGAACGCATTCTTAAGACTCCTGACAATTGAATCTTTTCCTTATTCATTACTGATATGTTCTTAAACATTGGACTGCCTTAATTGTGGCTGGAAATAGAACAATACAGTAAACGCTCTTTTTCAAATTGTTGTAGTGTATGTTGGACTGACAATAGTACAGCGAAAAACAACCTCAACGCCCATGGATGAGGCCCGGTAGCTCTTGTTTGCCTTGTGAGCGGCCTCCCCCACATCCCAACCCACTTCTCCCGAATTAGGTCAGACAATATGGAACAAGGATGGGCCAAAGGTGCCCCATGCCAAGTGACATTTATAGAAGCAAAATAAAGAAGAAATACACTTTTCATGCTTGGGTTTGAAATTGGCTGGCATCCAGGGAATCATAACCATGACATTTTTGAAAACTAGCAACCAAGAAGAATCCAGGGTGGTGAGGTGGTCTCAATTTCACTACCTTAGGTGTGCAGAGCTACCAGCAAAGGTCAAACAATGGCTGCAATACCCACACTTTGTTCACATTTATGTGAATGAAAAATATAGAATTTGTTTGCAACTGCCCTACCATCATGAGCTCCCACACTTCTCTTCACTACAAATATGTTGGTGGGCTCAATGTGGGGGACAGAAATAGAAAAAAACTGTGACCATGTCAAGGGACTTTGAAATATGACAAAATAGAAATATTTGCCCTAGGGGAATCACCATAGTATTTGGGCCAGTAACTAACTGGTACCTAGGTATGGAAGCCTACCAACCCCAGACATTGAGGTATCCTGAAGTCCCAGGGATATTCAGGATCTGGTCATTGCATGAATTCAACTTTTTGTAACACAGAATGCCAGGCAAATGTCAAGCTAAATGGAAAAACAAAAACTTGCAACTTCCTTACACTGATGTGAAGAGTCCATACTTTGTGGCCAGTGCCATAAGTCCCATAATTCTTCCTTTTTACAGCTTTTTTTGATAAGTAGTACAAGGACACCACTTCCATATAAGTAATTGTTTTAAGTTCACTTCATACATCTGGACAAAAAGGCTGAAATTAGTGGGAAGCGGTTTGTTGTTGCACTTTCCACCATTAAAGAATATTCTCAAGTATATCTGGTTTCCACCAACCAGCAACCTTTTTTTCAACAAAGGATTCATTGAGCTCTTGCCTTCTGGCCATACAAAGTCAGCAGCCTAACATCTAAAAATGAGAGACTTATGGGGGCGACCAAGACTTGTCCTTGACCAGTTCAAGGCGACTAAAATCTCTCATGGCCATCCTCTATATCCAAAAAGTTGAAAATCCTAGAAACACTTTCAGTTCTTTTAAGTAATTGAATAATTTAGGGTCAGAATAGGGATACGTAGCACCACATTATACCCCCATTTTGAAGATTTCTTACATGTCTTTAAGAAGAACTTTAAAAAAAAAAAAACTACTCCAATATGGACCACAACAATTAGTAACAGGTTTCATGAGAATAGAGAGCAAGTGACTTGTGCAACAAGACCAACAACAGTCTAAGGGACTCGGTCTCAATGTATCAGCCAAAGAGAATGAGAGTCCTGGATTAAGGGGGTCAAACAACACTTTTCCACTGCCCACTGGTCTCCCCAATTTTTAATACTTTCAAACTAAAGGATCAACAATGACATTTTCAGTAGAAAACATTCAGGCAACTGTGATCAGCATAAGAACTGAGAAAAAACATAGCTAAGTAGCATTCAGAGATTTGAAGCATGGCTTGCTCCAAAAGCTCAGAGCTCCAAGCACTGCTCAGGAGGACTATCAAGAGCCATAGCAGAGATATTATTTTGAAATAACATGATAAATGATTACCTTCAGGCTAAAACACACAGACTGCTATCATATTTCACACTCACTTGATTTTGATAATATCCATGCCCGTCAAAGTGAGACTAACTTGATCGCCCGCTGCAGCCCAATCAACAGGTTCATCATGTAGTGTAATTCCTATAAATGAGTTAAAGCAAAAATCTATTGTAAGATGTCAGAGTTATCTGCTGAATTCAAAAGGGGTTTCCCCATTTCTGTTTCACTCTTCATTACTCATCAATTTCAGAATAAGTGCTCTACGAACCTATTTGCCCTTTCAAGCTCTGAGAGAAGCAATTTTCTTTCTACATGACGTTTTGCTACATTGGACACGAAAGTATCCTCATCTCTGTTTCTACTGCAAATTTTCATACACACCAGTTTTACAATTTAGAAAGTTTAAAGAATATTACAATATAACACAAATAAATAACTAGATTCATAGACTGCTTGTTGAGATGTTTATTCCCTTTTGGCAATCTAATGTCTTATGGTGGCCTCAGCGTGTAGTCATTTGGTGTTAACAATGTGTACATAAGGAAGAGAAAAAGTGATTGGTGGTTGTGAGAGAGTTAGACACAGAGTGGTCGGAAAAGTACAATCTTAAAGTGCCATATAAATGCACTCAAAAGACCATACTGCGCTATTCATTTTGCTTGGTACCAAGGACAATGCTAAGGTGATGGAGCTTGCAAGAAACAGCATACCTAATTCAAAATGTCATGAGATAAAAAAAGTGCAATATTTAGATAGAGATGATTTTAAATATAAGAAAATGTTATAAACTTGAAAGAAACTGTAGTCAATAACAAGCCTGGGTATGGCATGAAAGATATTGTAGGTTTAACAGCGAGAATCATATTTAGGAATGGGGAAACTGAATAAATATAATTTAAAGAATCATTGAAGACAAACATTTTGAAGATAACATTTAAGATAGTCTTTTAGAGGGACAAGACACTGGGATTGGGTCTGCTCTAGAAGTATTTTCAAGTCCTGCTAATGTCTGTTACCGCAAAGCACGATTGTTTGCGTTTCTTGCCCTCAACTGCACCCTCAGGGCAGCAGTGGGCGTGGCAGACACTGGAAGGTCAAATTTACTATTCTTACTCCAGTCATAGAATATTTGGAAAAAGGGCAACTTTCTTCCAAATATTCAAGGAGGCTTATTTACTATTCTAACTCCAGTCCTGGAATATTTTGGGAAAGTTATACATTTCCCAAGTATTTTTAGGAAGGATTGAAAAGTAGTAATTTTGAATTGGAGAAAGTGCTGCCCTGA
Organism: Triturus cristatus; assembly: GCF_964204655.1. Classification (NCBI taxonomy): domain Eukaryota; kingdom Metazoa; phylum Chordata; class Amphibia; order Caudata; family Salamandridae; genus Triturus; species Triturus cristatus. Next base: position 930,447,439 of record NC_140589.1, on the reverse strand, counting down.
GGGCGCACCTCAACGCAACAAACTAGGAATATCACAAAGCACCTGTGTACCCTGGCATTAATCAATCTACTTCAGTATACAAATGAAACTGTGCTACTCACCTTGAAATTACTCATCCATGGGCCTTGGGAATAGCCAGAGGCTGTTGGGAAAGGGCCCTTCAATTTTGGTACTGCCACCAGATGCGACCGGTATTGGTAACAGCGGCTTTTTGGAATGAGGGGGGGGGGGGGGGTTAGTGATGACCGAATAGGGAAAATAAAACACACAAATTAATAAAACCACTCAAATTGCGCTTGCCACATTGCCGAGTCAACGATACGGAGAGCACAAGGTGAGTGGTGTTATTTTATTTTCCTGATTCCGCCATCAGTCGACTTCCTCTCCACCCGGCCCCACCCCACCAGCTCTTACCTGTGCCAGCCACGCATGACTGCCATACTCAGACTGTGTATTCAAACTCCATCCCTCGCCCATCTCCAAGAACACAGATATCATAGATTCTTTTAAAGGCTCTAAGGTTATATCAATCTGCTTATCCCAACAAACGTTCTAAAAAATAATAAAAACTGATAACAAACAAGACAGCAAAGAACAAAAGGGGGCATACGAAAACCAGCAGGTAAAGTAAACAAAATGAGCATTGAATGCAAAATCAAGAAGATACAAAAAAAAGGTAGAATAAATTGGGTCTGATAACACATAAAATTTGACATTTGCAATGGAAGTTGGTAATCAGCTTTTCAACCTCATGTCTACTTCTTAAAAAGGAGAGTTATCTTCACACGTTAATATTTTGTGCACACATACCTTTAACAGTGCAGGTTTCATTAGGGGGCATTGCTAGTAGTTTGTCCCCACTTTGGACATAGCCAGCTTCTATTTTACCGGTCACACAGAATCCTGCTCCTTGATCTAGAAAACATGGGCAGTACATTATGGATACCTTACTTAGTTTATTTTTAAGACCACAATTAAACACTTTGCAATGTCTCATCTGTTTGAACAACATTTCTCCCCATATATATATATATATATGATCAAGGCTACAGCAAGTAGTCGAAACTGGCAATGGGCAACATGCTGGGTGAAGAAAAGAAACTTGAATTTTGAGCACCACAATTTATGGAGTCTGTCTTGTACTAAGGAATTGTTTTGAGATTATATATATATATTTTTTTTTCTTCCAAATGCGTTGCTTCTCCGCCGCCGCTGGCCTCGCAGTGCCGGTGCCATTGATGGAAGCAACACCATCAAGAGTTCAAAGAGCAATTTTCATCAAATATTAAAAATGAAAAAAGAAAAAAGAAACTGCACACCAAGTGGCTTTGCACAGAGTTTTTATGTGCAAAAGCAACGACCCGTTTCAGCAGTTAGCCTTTGTCAAGTTATATATATATATATATATATATATATATTTCTACACGTTTCCAAACCATTCAGTTGGCATACAAAGGACAGCACTCACAGGAATTCTTATTTCAGTGATCTTTTAATTTGCTGGAACCCCCCCCTGCACCGACAAATGCGTTTCGGCAATCTGCCTTCTTCAATGTCAATGACAACAAGTTAGAACCAAGTTAGAAACACCCTTTTAGCAGTCTAAAATTGGGACGCGAGTTAAAAACTGTGAAATAACAGATGGCTTGGTTCGATTGAAGCATAATGCACATTTCATGGCGGCCATCTTAAAACATTATCACAGGCAAGGAAAGTATTGGGATTTCATTAAATCAGTGTTCCCAAAGGCATGTAAAATTTTATTAATTAATTAATTTCAACTGATAACCAAAATATATTTACATGAGTGCATCCTAGCATTAAATTTAATTCTTATCTCAATAGATAAATGTCAGTGGTGTTCAATTTTAAACATTCTATATCTCACCAAGCTAGGGATTATACATTGGCCATGAATTCATAATCTGCAACACTATTGTGTGAACTTTGAGACAGCAGAGAAGTGCTGACTGGAAGCACAAATGCCCAAAACACGCTGTTAATTTACTCTCATACAATGTCTCCTATGGACTGTAACCTCTGGCATAATTAGCAACTACTGGAAACTTTAGATGTAATAAAAGAGTGTGAAGTCTGAACTACCCCCAAGCCATATTGTGCAGGTTTTATTAACTCTAACTGGCAGTCTCAAGAAGGCTATATAGGGGCAGTTTTAAGCGCTGAAGATTCGGTCTCTATTGCAACAACTCAAATAAATGCCCAAAAGGAGATTCACAGAGCAGCGAGTATTGAACACAAAACAGCTTATGTGAGCTCTGTGAGCTGACTTTCGCTTATACTCATAAGTTGACCAGAGAGATGCAAATCACATATGATCAATTTTGAAGTACTTTGCTATTTTTCTCCGTCAGGTTCAGAGGCATCTAACACATATGTAACAATGTGGCCTGAAAAAGAGGTTTTGAGGATAACTGTCTAGCTTGTTATACAGATATGCAATGAACAAACATTATGAGCAACTGCTCATGATTATAACATAGAAATGTTGAGAGTTTCACTGAAGGCAATGGAGTAGCTCTGGGTTTATAATGGCTGGTATAAGCATGGCGCTCCAACATTCCAATGTCTGTCTTCATGTTTCTCCCTTTTTAATTTAGAAAATTCAACCCTTAGTGGGTGGAATGTTCGAATAGCCATATACTCTTTTGCTTTGGGCTATACCAGTTGTTAAAGGCTCTCTCTTCCGTTATAGGCCCGAGCCGCAATGAGTGTTTAGGACCCTTAACATTACTGCCGGTATAGCCCTTGGCAGCAGGCTAAATTCCAAACTTGATAAGATCTCAACTTATTTCGTGGTGCTTAACCTCCCATACAGTAGGGTACGTCAGATGGTAAAACGCTAAGAATCCTGAAGCGTGAATCACCAAAACCCCTAGATGTATGTGCTCTAGGAATCAAGCTGCATCTCACTGACTAGACCCAAATAGGGCAAAACCAGACTGGGGTCCAGAAAGGCTCGTTTATTACACAGAGGACTCAATATGTGTGACCCGACAATAGATGCTATATGTCATTTTGTGTTGTTCACTTGAATACATGGCCTGGGAGGGTACCTAGAGTGCAGCCCCCTCATTGTAAAGGATATCTTCTGCCCCTATGGAGTCTGCTGATAGCTGAGATTGTATAGAAGAGCAAAGACCATAGTGCAGTATTAACAGTGTCCAAGGCACAGACATTCCATGCAGCACAAGACAGTGGTTTCTATGCCATCGGAGAAGCTGCCATCGATTTCATCTCAAAGACGCTACAGCACTTTCTCAACAGTCTGGTTTTTAATGGTATTAGAAAATCAGCCTAGAGCCCTGCAAGAACAAAAAACACTTACCAAGACTAGTTCTGCTACTTGGCAGAAGTGCCTACAGATCTTGGAGATATGGTAATGGTCCCACATCCTCTCAATGAGGGTGTCAAATCCATACAATCCATGACATAAGGGAGGATACATCACCCTTTTTCCAGCTTGAGCGATACTTAAAGATAGGGTGTCTTTGGCTCAAGCTGGTAGAGCCAATTCCAGAATTGTTATTAAAAACTCTAGCCATATCTATTCTAACATACCCAGATGTAAAGGTTTCACTCAATCCTATATCCTGTTTCCCAATTTTCAAGTGCAAAACAGTGGGTTTAAAGCCAGTTGCTGAGCCATGTCAGAGACCCAAATGTTTAAATCCCAACCAACCATGAATGAGGTACAGTCCTAGTTTGGTACCAATGGTGGCTACTGTGGGTGTTAGTACATTTTCGTCACAAGTAGTTCGATTCGGACTTTGGAGACCTGCTGGAAACAAAAAGGTTTCTTTTTATTCTGGTCAATGCCCCTTGTCACTAACTGACTACCAGCAGCCAAGAACTGCATTAAGGTAACACAGGAATTTGACTATAGACCATTTTGTTGGCCGGCTAAAATCTTAATTTTTTGTTGATGTGTATCCCATTTTAGTTTTTGGTCGTTTGCAACACTTCTATGCTTTATTGAAGTTTTGGAAGAATTTTGGAAGCTTGAATACCAATTGAATCAGCTATTCTCCTTTGTAATGCAGGGTCATTGAGAAACTAGCCAAAATGTTGGAGAGTAAACAGCAATTTAGTAATCTGTCAGACACCTTCATTTTAGTGACTGGGGCAGGCAAACCAAGTCATATTAAAAGTATGGAGACATGAGTGCTTCCAAATACAGAAAAAATCTTCCTATTTTTCCCTACATAAGACAACAATGTCTATTGGCCCGAATAATATATTGTGTACAGGGTCCCACTGTGTCACTGCTGCAAATACAGTCAGCACTATAAGGTATTAAAACCTTCTTGTTCTTTTGCTGATTTTTAAAATACCAGTTAGTGGATACAGAGTTTAAAGTGTGGTATACTGTGGTATATTAAATTTGAGTTTTAAACCTACTAGAACCTCTTGAAGCCTTCTTTCCTCCACTTAACTACCTCTGTGAGTCAAGCACACAAAGAGTGTCACTTATTTAACAAAACACAATGTTCTTGAATTCGAGGCCCTGCCGCACCAGTGGTAAACATCAGTACAGACTAAGGATTTAGCCCAGTGACCACTGAGTGCCTCAGGAATATGGGAAAAGGCATCACATCATCTCATCGCCTGCAGCTGATTCAAGGCAGGCCATATCGTGTCAGAATGACAAAACTTAGCGTTTATGTTCACATACGCTTTAATTCTCAGTCTTCAAGAAGAATATGAATTCTGCCAACCCAAAGTTGTACTGCACTTATTAACTTTAGAAGATATAGCGTGCACCAACCTTTAAAAACGTCAGATGCACATAATCTAAAGGGTTTATCCACCGACCGTTGAGGTGGCTTGAATAAATCTGGAAGAAAAAACAAAATTCAACAAGCAGTTCATGAAGAAGCTTCTCACATGCACTGAAACACTAACACATTACATTTTTTCAATGCAATTTATAAAATATAAATGTTTTAACAATAGGGAATACATTGCATGATCAATAAAATGTAATTCAAACTGCTTCAGCAATCTCTCTGTACTCAAGCTTCTTATCACTTTCTAACATGTAAAGTATATAAACAGATGGTCACTCTAAACAACACTGGCAAAGACAAGGAGAGAAGTTTATAAAAATGAACTGTATTAGGCACAACAGTATGCGGCAAGATGGCTGTCAGAATAGAGGGATCCAAAACCCACTACTTGGCTTCCTCAGCCCTTCGTCTAAATGTTCTGTGGTTGTCCTAGGACTTTTAATGCTCCTACATGAATGCCAACTGAGACAGTTCTTACAGTTTCTTTTTCATGACCTCTGAAAATGAAACTTGGTGGTGTGATCATGACCTATACAGAGGCTGCTAAATAAGAGGGACAGTCATGACAAGAGATCGCTTGTGAGCACTGTTTAATGGAATAAAGAGTGAGACTGACATGTTTGGACGAGGAAAGCTTGGCTACTTGTACCCATTTCACATGAAGTGCTATAACTTTGTATCCATTGCTGCAGACTGGAAGCGGCACCTCCATCCTGCCAGGGCCAGGAAAACACAGGTTTAAACAGAGGAAATGGAGGGAGATGCTCCAGGTGATATGCTGGACCGTATGGGAGTGATTGGAAGCAGCATGCTTTTGTGGGATCTGCAATAAGCCTACCTAGTCAGTGAAACAGACTTGAAATGCTTTTACTTGAATCCATTATTGATTAGAGTAAAGAATAGCAGTGAAAATTACAATTACTCAAGCAGCAGTACACTTATGATCAACACTATGGGCAGCTATACTGTAGAAATCAAGGTGGTCTACAAACGGACCAGTTACTTACCTTCAGTAACGCCTTATCTGGTAGACACAATCTAGTACAGATTCCTTACCTTAGAATTGCTTAGACGTCAGGCTGGATCCGGAAGACTCGTTCAAGCATGCCGGTAGGTGGTGCTAGTTGGCTACAAGCGACGTCGACACTGTCTGCAACGGAAGTGATGTTCACATCACCTATGTAGGCACCACCTCAGCACTCTGCGAGTTACTTTCCACGCCAGAGGCGCAGAGCCATAAAGAGCGCTGACACTGGTGTGTTTAGAACAACTAGGAACCCGAAAGAGATCATCCCTGTCCTTAAAAACCTGTTCACGGGGAGGATGGGGTCGGTAAGGAATAGCTTGATTATGTCTTTACCAGATAAGGTGTTACGGAAGGTAAGTAACTTGTCCTTCTGATAGAGACATCAAGCCGCAGATTCCTTACTTTAGAATAGATACCTCAGCATACCATCCCCGGAGGAGAGACTGCGGACAAGTTTGGATCAGGACACCCTGTAAGACAGAGCGGCTAAAAAGGCCATTCCCTGCAGACCAGTCTGTCCAGGCAGGAGTGCTTAGTGAATGTGTGCCGTGATGCCCACGTTGCTGCCTGACAAATGTCAAGGACTGTAACACCATGTTGATAGGCTGTGGTCGCAGCCTTGGCTCTGGTGGAATGAGCTCTTAAGCCTTCAGGAGGCTGTTTCATGGCCAGAGGATTGAAAATGTTGATGCAGAGGACGACCTATCGTGAGATAGTCCTCTTCTGCACCACATGACCTTTCTTTGATCCAACGTACCCCCCGAAGATTTGGTCGTCCACCCGGAATTCTTTAGTGCAATCACGGTAGAACGACAATGCTCTTTTTGGTTCCAGATGGTAGAGGTGCTCCTCCTCTTTAGAGGGTATGGAGGAGCATAGAAAGTGGGCAAGGTTACCGATTGCCCCACGTGGAATGGTGTTACCACTTTCGGTAAGAAAGAGGCCCTGGTGCGAAGCATCAACTTATCAGGGAAGATGGTCATGTAAGAAGGCTTGCATGGCAGAGCATGCAATTTGCTCAACCCTCCTGGCAGAAGTTATTGCCACTAAAAAGACTGTTTTGAAGGAAAGCAGCCTGAGGGGGCAGGTGTGAGAATTTGAACAGATAGCACATTAGGAAGGTGAGAACCAAAACAAGGTCCCGCTGAGGCATGATGAATGGGGCAGGTGGGAGCATATGTACAAGCCCCTTAAGACATCTTTTTACAATAGGGGATTTAAATAAAGAGGGTTGATCTGGCAGCCTCAAGAAGGCGGACAAGGACGAAAGGTACCCCTTAGGAGTGCCCAGAGCAGGGCCCTGCTGGGCAAGGGTCAAAATAAAGAAAAGAACTTGAGAGAGAGAAAGAGGATCAATAGACCATTCTGTACAATATTTTACAAATTTCTGCCACCGGCAGGCATACAGTCTTGGTAGAGGGACGCCTGGATGCCAAAATCATATCACAGACTTCGGAAAGAAGATTGAATGTTGTTAACTGTGGGCACTCAATCTTCAAGCAAGAAGGCCTAGAGTTGGAGGAGCCTAGCGCTTGACCAAGATGGCCGCGTGAGCCTTGAGCTCCCGCGACCCTCGTGCCCTCCTGCACTTATCCTGTCCTAAATCCTGATTTTCATGCACGGAATCCTGCAGATGAGTCACAGCTGGGGCAATTGACGTTGTCCGGGCTAAGATCGCCCACCGGGAACCGAAGTTGTGCATGGCGGAAGATTGCGGCCTACCTCCGAAGGATGCCAGGGGCTTGCGTTGGCAGGATGCCCAGCCACTAATTGAACAACAGCGGCCTCGGGAGGTGTGAACTGGCGGACGGGTGCCGCTGCACTTTAACTTTCGCTTTCTCGCCCTTTGCTTGCTCTGGGTTGGGAGTGCTTTATGCTGGTCCCCTGCTGTCTGGAAGACCTCCGCTCGGCACTGGCTGGCTGCTGACGTCCTAGTTGACCCTGTTTCCTCTGGCTGAGTGAGGGACGTCTTTTTGCGACTGACCGCCCTGCTGTTCGAGATGTCGACCAAATCGGAGGCAGACAAGTCGAAGTCTAAGACTACCAGGCGGGGAGGATATACCCAATCCAACAATATGGATCACTATGCCCAGCAGAAGGGGTCGCCTGGTGGATCGGGACAGTCGCTGGAAGCACAGAAGGCCGATTCATCCCCAGCCTCGGAGTTATCATTGCAGGATATCAAGGGGGCGATAGATGGGATGCAATCTTCGATTGGGCGACAATTCGAGACCCTGGCGCACAAGGTGGACATGATTCTGGTTGATGTCAACTTGATTCGCGCGGACCTGGGCAAAACCAATGAGCGGGTCAGGTCCCTGGACCTCAAGACTACTGGTCTCGCGGACGATGTCTCGGAACTCCAGGCTGAGGTTCGTAAGCTACGAACCACGAATGACCTCTCCGCCCGCCGGCTCGAAGACTTTGAAGGTCGGGCCCGGCGCAACAATGTGCGCCTTATTGGGGTCCCGGAAACTTCAGAGGAGCTCTCCGTGGACTTACTCGTCGAGGACTTGGTGGTGAATCATCTTGCGCCTAAGGGCCTTGGCAAGTTTTTTGCGGTGGAGCGGGCTCACCGAGTGCCTGGTGGACGGCCTAAGGTGGGAGCCCCCCCGCGGCCGATTGTCGCCCGGATCTTTAATTTTCGGGATCGAGACGCTATCCTGCAAGCATCGAGGGTTACAGGCCCGGTGCCTTTTCAGAATGCCTCTGTGAGCTTTTATCCTGACTTCACCCAGATGGTGCAGAAACAGAGGCAGAGTTTCTTGGGGGTGAAGCGGCGGCTTAGGGAGATGGACCTGAAGTATGCCATGCTTTTCCCCGCCAGGCTACGTGTGGTGTATGAGGATCGGACTTTCTTCTTCGAATCACCGGACATGGCGGGGGACTGGTTGGATGCGCTCCCTCGGCGACGGCCCGGCCGGGACCGCGTGGATGGAGCGGAAGGCGACCGGGATGGACAGAAGTGATACCACCGGTGTCGGTCTGTTTTGACTCAGCCCCGGACAGTGACTCGTACCCTACTGCAGTAATGGGAGGGCGGCGGGGGGAAGATAGGAGCTCTTTCCTCCCTCGGGGTACTTTTTGTAGATTTGTTTTTGATAGGGCGACAGGCACACTGCAAGTTGGGGGGGCTTTGTAAGCTGACGCAGGGGTGCAGGGAGGGGGGGGATTCGGGTTGTTGGGGTTGGTGTTGGGGATTGTTGTTTTTTTCTTGCAAGGCGTAGCAATGGTTGTCAGTATTGTCCGATCGTGGTTCTCCGGGGGGGGGGGTGGAGGTCTCTTTGTGTTTGGGGATGGGGGATAGGGGCTTAAACATAATTAGCTGGAATGTCAATGGCTTAGGGGATCGTATTAAACGGGGGATAGTCCTGAAATTCTTGAAACGGACCTCGCCAGATGTGGTCCTCCTGCAGGAGACCCACCTTATAGGGAATACATGGTATGCACTTAACAGAAAGGGTTATAAATTCATTGCTCACTCGGGGTTTTCCTCGGGCTCCAGGGGTGCTGGCATACTTGTTAGAGCTTCCCTACCATTTGAGGTTGACTCCACCATCGCTGATGACAGGGGGCGCTTTGTGGCTGTGGCGGGGAGGTGGGAGGGCAGAACGTTGGTATTGGTTTCTGTTTATGTCCCTCCTGCCCTGCAGGCCTCCACGTTTGCTGATCTGGGCAAGGCCTTGTTGGAACTCCCCGAAGGGATGCTAGTGGTGGGAGGAGACTTCAATGCGGTTGGGTCTGGAATGCTCGATAGGTACCTGCCCAGGGACACCGGGGGTGCTCAGAAGTGGCTCCCCGACTTTATAGATACTTTTGGTCTGGTAGACTGTTGGAGGCTACGGTACCCCACTCAGAGACAATATACCTTTCATTCCGGGGCCCACGGGAGTCTCTCTCGGATCGATTACTTGCTCACTCTGGCTGCGCACGCCTCATTGGTATCTGAGGCTAGGCACATGGCACGGGGCATATCTGATCATTCGCCGGTGTGGGCCCGTCTGGATATTGGCCGGGTGGTGGGGGGCAGGGTGGCTCCCATTAACCCCTGGTACTTTCGTGACCCCAAGCTGCGCAGTGCGTTGCTGAAGACAGTTGATCGCTATTTTCAAGATAATCAGGGTTCGGTTGAATCTGCGGTGTCCTTGTGGGAAGCTTTTAAGACTGTATTGAGAGGGGAGGCCCTTTCCTTGGTAGTGGCCGCCAAGCGGCAGAGAGACGCCGAAGTGACACAAGTAGAGGACGAGATAGCGGCTCTAGAAGTGGCCTTGGAAGAGGATGTTGCAACAGCCACACTGCATAATTTGAGCCTGAAGCAATTGGAATATAGGGATCTGGTGACGAACGCTGCCAAGACCCTCGATAGGGAGCAATAGGGAGCAGCAGGGTCGATTGTATGATGTTGGTGATAAGGCCGGGAAATTGCTGGCGTGGTTGGATAAAAAAAGAGCGTGTTAATCGAGTGGTGCCGGAGTTGTCGATGGATGGGGGAGAGGTTGTCACTGACCCCGACGGTATAGTCCAGTGTTTCTCGGACTATTTTCGTACGGTATACACCTCGGTCTCGGATAGGCCGACTGAGGACTCGTGTGACCTTCTGCGTGATATCGCTCTGCCCTGCCTTTCTGCCATTGATAGGGATGACCTCGATGGCGATATAACTGTAGACGAAGTGGCGTGAGCTATCCGTGCGTTGCGCTCCGGTAAGGCCTCGGGCCCAAATGGTTTGCCGATTGAGCTGTATAAGCTTCGCCCGGATAAGTTGGCTCCTCACCTGCGCGCCATGTTTGTGGAGGCGCGGGTGAATGGGTTTCTTCCGCTTGATCAACGGCTGGCGACGATTGTGGTCATACATAAAGACGGTAATACCCCCGGGACAAGTGTGGCTCCTATCGGCCGATATCACTTCTCAACGCCGAGCCGAAAATCCTCGCTAAGATCTTTGCTAACCGCCTGGTCCGGGTGCTTGGCGACTTGATCCACCCGGATCAGTCGGGCTTTATCCCGCACCGTAACACTGCACTGAATCTTAGACGTCTCCATGGAGTGATTGCTAGGACGGGCACGATGCGAGAGCCGGCTATTGTGGCGTCCCTCGATGCCACAATGGCCTTCGATACCTGTGGGCTGTACTAGCCAAGTTCGGCTTTGGGCCTGGATTTGTAGGCTGGGTGAGGTTGCTCTATGAGGGGCCTCTTGCTAGCGTCGTGGTGAACGGGCGGGCGTCGATACCGTTCGCGCTCGGGAGAGGCACCCGGCAGGGTTGTCCCCTGTCGCCGTTGTTGTTCGCCCTTGCTCTTGAGCCGCTGGCGGCGTGGATACGATGGCACCCCGATATACGTGGGATTCGTTGGTCGCCTGACCACGAAGACCGTATTTCACTTTACGCCGACGATATTCTGTTATACCTCGCCTCGCCTAAGAAATCTCTTATAGTGGTTTGTGACGTCTTGACTTCTTTCGGTAGGAACTCTGGTCTTGTCATCAATTGGGGGAAGTCATACTTGTATGTCCTGTGTGGGGATGTCCCGCCTGTCCCGCGCAACTGCTCGATCCAGATAGCCCAGCAGGGTTTTTTATATTTGGGGATCTATATTTCCACCGACCCCATTTTACGATACGAGAAGAACTTGCTCCCTCCCTTGGCACGTCTGCGACGGGACGTGGCGGGCTGGCGGCGGTTGCCGCTTTCCCTCCTTGGCCGTGCCGCCCTGTTTAAAATGATGTCTCTTCCCTGTTTCCTCTATGCCCTGCAGAATACCCTTGACTTGGTCCCGGCCAGTTATTTTCGTGAGGTCGAAAGCCACCAGCGCGCGCTATTGTGGGAAGGGCGTCCGCGCATAGCGATTGCTAAGTTGACGCTCCCATGGTATGACGGTGGTATCGCGCTTCCAGACATTCGACGTTATCATTGGGCCACTCAGTTGAGCGCGATTAACCATGGTGTATATGGTCCGGCGCTGAGCCCCGGCTTTGCCATGGACCGATGGTTACTACGTGGGGGTAATTACCACAGAGCGTTGTACTCGAAGTCGTTGGACTTAACTCTTACGGGGCCCACCAGGGTGGCCGTGCATGTATGGAAGGTGGCGACGGATTCACTGGGCTGGAAGGGTAAGCTTACCCTTGCCACCCCTCTGTTTGACTCCGATATTCTGGGAAAGCTTTGGCATACAAAAGGGTTTGAGAAATGGGACCTGATCGGCATGTCCAGGGTTGGAGACCTTTTGGTTAAGGATAGGATAAAGTCATTCGAGGAGCTGCAGAAGGAATACGAGCTAGGGAGCACGGAGTTCTTCCGATACGCTCAAGTGCGCCACGCCTTGCGATCAGTCCTTGTAGAAGGGGAGAAGGTGCCTGAGTCCTCTCCGTTAGAGGACCGGATCCTGGATGGCCATATGCCAGAGAGTACGATCTCGCTCATTTATAAGAAACTAATTAATGTTCGGGCGGATCTTCTTCTAGGGTTGCGCGATCAATGGACCAGGGATGGCCTCGAACTCGATGAGGATTGGCAGTATGCAGTTTCTTCTCCTAAGGAGGTCGCGATCCCCGCACGCCTGCGGCTGGTGCAGCTTAAAATACTTCATAGGGTCTACGTGACGGGGCCCCGGCTGGTCCATATGGGTGTCTCTGAGGAGGGCTTATGTAAGAGAGGCTGTGGTATGGTGGGCACCTTCCTACATATTATTTGGGAATGCGGTGCGATTATGGAGTTTTGGAAGCGAATCCACGATATGATGGGGGAGGTGACGGGCATCGTCATGCAGCCTGAGGCGCGGTGTTGTCTCCTGAATGTTTGGGGTCCTACTGACCACGACGCGGCACAGACTCAATGGGTGACCCTAGGGAACATGGTAGCCAAGCGCGACATCGCTCGTCTGTGGGGCTCTACTAGGCCTCCTACATTGTCTGCGTGGATGGAAAACATGGATTGGAGCATGTTTAGGGAGAAGACAGTGTATTGTGCTCGAGGGCGCCCTCGGAAATGGCACTCTGTATGGGGGCGATGGAACCAGTACAGAGGGGGCATATGCCTGCCCCCAGACCCGGACCCGCCTGAGGAGCAGCTCTCCCCTTAGCTTTCTTTCCGGCTTTGTACTTCTTGCTGGTATGTGTTTGTCTTCTTGAGTCTCTGACTTCCCCTCCTTTCCCTTGCTATCGACCTGTGTCTGTTGGACGAACTGGGGCTCGCTCCCCCTGCTGGGAACCCTTTTTATGCTTTCAGTACTCATCGCCTTGCTTGTGTTTAGGTTTGGGTTAGTGTTTATTTAAAATTGAACCTTTGACTCTCCTGTCAGTGAAATGTGGACGCTCGCATGTGTTGTGTCTCTAAAGCTGCCGTACCTCCGGGTTGTCGGCTGAATAGCTGTGTCACTGATTTAAAAGAATAAAGGTTTTAAAAAAAAAAAAAAAAAAAAAAAAGAAGGCCTAGAGTTGACAAGCTCGGGTGGAAGACCCTCTCCTACTACTGCGACAGAAGATCCTCCTGAAGGGGCAGCCTGACCAGAGGATCGATGCCCAGTTGGAGATTCTCTGGATACCAGACTATGTGCGCGGTCCGGGGCCACAAGAATGACTTGGGGCCCGGTCGCTCCTGATCTTCTTGAGCAGTCTGGATAGGAGTGGTATTGATGGAAAGGCTTACAGGAGGCTGAGCGCCACTCGAGTCGTTAAGACTCACCAAGCGAGTGACGCCTTGGAAACTCCAGCACGCAAAACTGCTGACATTACGCTTTCTCGGCGGAGACAAACAGAACTAACCAAGGCTCTCCCCACTTCTGAAAGAGACCTTGCACCACCACCGGATGGAGAAGCCATTCGAGATCTGCTAGGTATTGGCAGCTGGGTTTGTCCACCCTAGTGTTTAGGGAACCCTCCAGGTGTTTAACCCCCAGGGATATGCCCTGCTGTTCCAGCCATGTTGAGAGATGTAGGGCCTCTTGACAAAGAGGCCAGGACCCCATTCCATCCAGTTTGTTGCAGTACCACATGGTGGTGGTGTTGTCTCTTAACACCTGAATCAGCTTTCCCTTGATGGAAGGAATTAAAGTTTTCAATGCAAAGCGAATCACTTGGAGCGCCAGCAAGTTGATGTGGAGTTCGGATTCCACCGGAAACCAGAGTCCTCTCATCTTCACCTCTCCCAGATGGCCGCCCCATCCCAGGAGTGTCACATCTGTCACTACTGTGTGATCTGGTTGGGGAAGGGAAAGGAAAGGGGTCTGCCTCTGACTCAATCGCAATTCGTGAGCCACCACTGCAGATCCTGTGCAGTTCCATCCGAGATCTGGACCATGTTTGAGAGATTCCCCTGATGCTGAGCCCACTGGAAACTCAGGTTCCACTGCAGAGCCTGCATATGCCATCTGGCATGTGTCACCAGCAGGATGCAGGAGGCCATGAGGCCCAGCAGCCTCAGCCAGTATCACCAAAATTCAGGATAGAGGCTGAAACATTCGTATCATAGCCGGAATATCCTGGACGTGGGAGGATAGGCCCGAAACTGCACTGTGTCTAGAACAGCTCCAATGAAAGGGAGCATCCAGGAGGGAGTCGGGTATGACTTTCAGCCCATTGATAGTGAACCCCAGCGAAAGCAGGAGATTCGCCATAATCTGGAGGTGGGAGAGGACAGCCTAGGGCGAGCTCACCTTCAACAGTCTTCGAGATAGGGGCTAGACTGGCACCCCTGATCTGCACAGATGAGCTGGGACCACCGCCATCACCTTGGCAAACACCTGAGGGGCACTGGTAAGGTCAAAGGGGAGAACTGAAAGTGCTCATGGCCTACCGTGAACCGCAGGTAGCGCCGATGGGCAGGCAGGATGGGAATGTGAAAATAGGCATCCTGTAAGTTGAAGCTACCATCCAGTCTCTGGGGTTTAGGGCAGACTACCTGAGCCAGAGTGAGCATTATGAACATTTTCTTTTTGAGGAAGTAGTTGAGGGCTCGCATATTTAGAATAGGACGAATGTCCTGGTCCTTTTTCGGGACCAGAAAGAAGTGGGAATAGCAACCATAGCCTACTTCGGGCACCAGAAACCCTTTCTATGGCTCCCTTGGCCAATAGAGTCCTGACTTCCTCCTGAAGCAAGTTTAGGTGGTCCTCTGTCAGCCGGTCGCAAGTCGGAGGCATGGAGGGAGGGGTAGTCTTGAATGGGAGGGAATAGCCCTTTCTGAAGAACCCACTTGTCTGATGTGATGTTTTGCCAATGGTAGAGGTGATGGCTAATCCGGTATCCAACCAGCCGCCCATGATCTCGAAGTGCCAGACTAGGAAGGCTTAGAGGATGCAGGGGGAGGAGCTGACTGACTACCTCTGGTCGCCTGACCAAGGGGGTCGAAAGGAGCAGTGCACACAGATGCGTAGAGGTTGCTTAACATGCAGCGTCTTCTGGCTGGCATGGCTGAAAGATCCTTCCGCGGCCTAGAGAGGGGTGAAAAGTAGACAGGGGACGGGTGATCACCGAGAGATCCAAGGACTTGACCGTAGATTGCGAGTCCTTAAACCGCTTCAGGGCCAAGTCACCCTGGTCTCTGGAGAGACAGGTGCCATAAAAGGGCATGTCCATAAGGGAAGCCTGGACATCCCCAGAAAAGCCAGAAGCTCTGAGCCAGGCATGGCATTGAACAGCCACCATCAATGACATTGCTCTGCCCAACAAGTCAGTGGTGTCAAGCCCAAAACGAATGCTGAACTTTGCTGCATCTCTCCCATCTGACACCGCTTGAGAGAGAATGACCCGACCCGGGCCTCCTCCAGACTTGTGGCAGCACTTGCGCAACCGTTACCTACAAAGAGTGGGCGTCACAGGCTAATAGGCATGCACGGTTCAAAAAAATCTTCTTGCCGCAATTATCCAGCCTCTTGAAATCCCTGTTTGAAGGTGCGGAAGGGAACGCGCCTTGTGAGATAGAGGCTCAGACCACCAAAATCTCAGGGGTAGAGTAACTGGTGAGGAATTTTGGGTCACCTGAAGCCATGGGTGATGGCTTCGAGCGATTGTACTGTCCACAGGAGCCCCTGTGCTGGGCACAGACCGGGTTCCCAGAAGGACATCAGTTAAGGCCTCGCTGAAAGTCAGGAGGGGTTCCGAGGAAGACACACATAGCTGCAGGACCTCTGCCAAGATGTTCGTCTTGACTACCACTAAAAGAAGCTGAAGGTCGAAGACCTCGGCTTCCCTTCTCCCCACCATAGCATATGCTCACCCTCCTCCAGAGCCACGTTAGGGGGAGAAAGCAGGCCCGAATCTGGGAAGGTATCCAGTCCAAAGGTCTCACCCAATTCCTCATACCAGCCCATTTTGTGCTGAGACTGGTCTTGTAAATGGCCCTCAGCCATTTACACTGACATTGTCACAGCAGAGGTATATTTTGGTTCTCTGCTTACTGATTAAGTGGGATGAATCATCATAGGGTCTTGGCACCCGAGTGTCCCGTTCTCCAGGTTTTCATCATCCTCTACCAGTATTAGGTTGCCCTAATCATCCTATTAGGGCAACAGGTTTCCTTTAATGCCTGTTGCACAAGTTACTTACCTTCGGTAACCATATATCTGTAAGAGACATTAGACATTAGGGGTACTGCTGACGAAAACTTTCCGGACCCAGTCTGACACCTGGGGATAATTCTAGGGTAAGGAATCTATCACTAACTAATGTCTCTTACAGATATATTGTTATCGAAGGTAAGCAACTTGTGCATGTGAAAGACACGTTAGTGATAGATCCCTTACCTTAGAATAGATACCCCAGCAATACCAACCCCGGTGGTGGGTCTGCAAATCAAGATCACACCAAAAAGTCACGGAGAACAGAACGGCCAAAGAAGCCGTCTCTCCGGACTTGGCTGTCAAGGCAATAATGCTTAGTAAAAGTGTGCAGTGAGGCCCACGTGGCTGCCTGACAGATGTCTTGCAGGGGAACACCACATCCCAATGCAGTAGTAGCTGCTGTCGCCCTTGTGGAATGGGCGCGCAGCCCCACCGGAGGTATATAGCGGTATATAGTTCTCTTGTGTACAGCCCGGCCTTCCTTGGCGCCTACGTAGCCAACAAAGAGCTGGTCCTTCACCCGGAAATGTTGTGTGCGATTCAGGTAATATGAGAGCGCACGTTTTGGGTCCAGACGGTGGAGCCTCTCTTTCACTCTGAAAGGGTGTGGAGGCGGAAAGAAAGTGGGCAAGGTGATAGATTGCCCAATATAGAAGGCAGTAACAACCTTTGGCAAAAAGGAAGGACGAGTGCGGAGCACAACTTTGTCCGGATGAACAGACAGAAAAGGAGGTTTACAGGAAAGAGCCTGGAGCTCATTCACGCACCTAGCGGAGGTGATGGCAACCAGGAAAGCAGTCTTCAAAGTCAATAAACGAAGAGGACAGTTGTGCAGCGGCTCGCTGCGGCATCACAAAAGGAATAGGAGGGAAAAGGTGAGTAATGCCTTTGAGAAATGTATTTACAATAGGGGACTTGAAAAGTGAGGGCTGATTAGAGAGCCTGAGAAAGGCTGAAATTGCAGAAAGGTAGCCCTTAATAGTGCCCAGAGTAGAGCCTTGCTGGGCCAAAGAAAGAAGGAACAAAAGGAATTCTGAAAGAAGGGCAGAAAGGGGTTCCACAGCTTTTGCTGTGCACCATGCCACAAATTAGTTTAACCTGCAGGCGTATACTGATTTAGTGGAGGGACGCCTGGCTGCCAGAATGATATCACAGACTTCAGGTGGCAAGTCAAATGGAATCAACTGTCGCCGCTCAATCTCCACACAAGGAGGTGGAGGCTGGACAGGTTCGGGTGGAGGACCGTCCCCTGCTGCTGCAACAGAAGATCCACCCGAAGAGGCAGTCGGATCGGGTAGCTGGGGATACCAAACTCTTCGAGCCCAGTCCAGGGCCACAAGAATGACTTGGGCCTGGTCGCGCCTGATCTTCTTCAGCACTCTGGGTAGAATTGGTATAGGCGGAAAGGCGTACAATAGACCGCAACTGTATTTCGTGACGAAAAGCGTCGCCGAGCGAGTGCTGCCTGGGAAATTCCAACGCGCAGAACTGCTGACATTGCGTGTTCTCTTCGTGGCAAATAGATCTAACCAAGGCTCTCCCCACTGTTGAAAAAGACCTTGCACCACCTCCGAGTGAAGACGTCATTCGGGATCCATCATGCACCTGCGGCTGAGTTCGTCCACCCTGGCGTTCAAAGAACCTGCCAAGTGTTGAACCACCAAGGAAATGCTTTGATATTCCAGCCATGTCCAGAGACGCAGAGACTCCTGACATAGGGTCCACGACCCCGCTCCACCTTGCTTGTTGCAGTACCACATGGCGGTGGTGTGGTCTGTGAACACCTGCACTACTCTTTCCTTGACAGAGGGAAGGAATGCCTTCAGTGCAAGTAGGATCGCCCGGAGCTCCAGAAGGTTGATATGGAGCCTGGACTCCGCCGGAGACCAGAGGCCTCTGATCTCTGCCTCTCCCATGTGACCGCCCCATCCCAGGAGGGACGCATCCGGCACTGTGTGCTCCGGTTGGGGAAGGGAGAGCGATCTGCCACTGACCCAATGCTGGTTCGTGCGCCACCACTGCAATTTTCGTGCAGTGCCCTCAGATCTGGACGTTCTCGGACAGGTTCCCCTGATACTGCGCCTACTGGAACTTCAGGTCCCACTGCAGAGCCAACATATGCCATCTGGCATGATTGGTCAGCAGGATGCAGGAGGCCATGAGGCCCAGCAGCCTCAAGGTCATCCTGACCAAAACCCAGGACAAGGGCCGAAAGATCAGAATCATAGCCCGAATGTCCCGGACTCGCTGTTCGGGTGGATTGAATATGCTACTTACCAGTATGCATCTGTTCTTGGCATGTAGGGCTGCTGACATTCATATCTGTGCATAGATCGCCGCCTAGTGTTGGGTCCGGATGTTTGCACGTTGTTGTCCTGGAAGAGTCTTCGAAGTATCCTTGGATAGGTGACTCCTCCCCTGGACTACAGTGCGCATGGGCATCCCCTCCATCCTCAGATTGTTTTTCGCCATTGTGGCAGTGATGGAGTAGATACAGAAAGTGATGACCATGCTTTACAGTAATTCTGAGAGCTGCAGCTGCGACAGGCGCCGGGGAGGAGGGAGGGCGATATGAATGTCAGCAGCCCTACATGCCAAGAACAGATGCATACTGGTAAGTAGCATATTCAGTTCGAGGCATGTTGGCTGCTGAATTCATATCTGTGCATAGAATGTATAGCAGTGCCCTCTATTAGCGGCGGCTACCTGTGCCAGCTGCAGCGGTCTGAAAAAGAGTTTTTAGAACAGCCTGTCCTACAGCTGCCTGCTGTTTTGACTGCACATCTACACAATAGTGTTTAGTAAAAGTGTGTGTAGTGGACCATGTGGCTGCTCTGCATATATCATGCAGGGGAATATTTCCTAGAAAAGCCATGGAAGCCCCTAACTTACGTGTTGAGTGGGCTCGTGGTGGAATAGTTAGTGTGCGTTTTGCCTTTTGATAACAGATTTGAATACACTTAACTATCCATCTGGCTATCCCTGCTTTGGAGATGGCGTTACCTTTGTGGTGCGGGGCAAAGGCAACGAACAGTTGTTTTGTCTTCCTGAAGGGTTTAGTCCTGTCGATGTAGTACATGAGGGCCCTCCGTACATCTAGTGTATGGAGTGCCCTTTCTGCGACAGTTTGCGGGTTTTGGAAGAAAACGGGCAGTTCGATAGTCTGATTCATGTGGAACTGCGATATTACTTTGGGCATGAATTTTGGGTTGGTACGTAGTACGACCCTGTTGGCATGAACCTGTATAAATGGCTCTTGAACGGTTAGTGCCTGGAGTTCACTAACTCTTCTTAAGGAAGTGATCGCTACCAGGAAAGCTACTTTCCAGGTGAGGAATTGAATCTCGCATGAGTGTACAGGTTCAAAGGGTGGACCCATTAGGCGTGTGAGGACCAGGTTGAGGTTCCACATTGGAGCCGGTGGGTGACTAGGTGGAATGACTCGTTTGAGTCCTTCCAAGAATGCTTTGATGGCAGGCACTCTGAATAGAGAGAGGTGCTGCCTGGTTTGCAGATAGGCTGATATTGCGGTCAAATGGACACGTATAGAGGTGTACGCCAGATTGCATCGGTATAGGTGTAATAGGTAGCAAATGATGTTTTGGATGGATGCGTCCAGCGGGTTAATGTCATTATTACTGCAATAAATGACGAACCTTTTCCATTTGGCTGCATAGCAAGCTCTTGTAGTGGGTCTTCTGGCCTCCTTGATGATGTCCATACAGTCAGGTGGCAGGTTGAGATAGCCAAACTCTAGGACTTCAGGAGCCAGATTGCCAGGTTCAGCTGTTGCGGATCTGGGTGCTGAATCTCTCCATGGTTCTGCGTCAAATGAGCGGGTTTGATCCGCAGCCTTTGATGTGGCACCACGGAAGGTTCGAGGAAGGTGGTGTACCACGGCTGGCGTGCCCACGTAGGAGCAACTAGGACGAGTGTCAGGGAGTGTTGTCTGAGTTTGCGAGCCACCAGCGGTATCAACGGCGCTGGGGGAAAAGCGTACGCAAATCTGCCGGACCAGTTCATCCATATCGCATTGCCCTGCGACTGCGGATGTGGGAACCTGGCGGCAAAGCTTTGGCATTTTGCGTTTTCGCTTGTGGCGAACAGGTCTATCTCCGGATGACCCCACTGCTGGAAGTACGGCTGGAGTACTGATGGGTGTAACTCCCACTCGTGCATCTGGTGGCTGTGTCTGCTGAGCAGATCCGCCATCTGGTTGTCCTTGCCGGGGAGGTGTTCCGCCATGAGGAACACGTTCCTTTGACTGGCCCACTTCCACATGCTCTGAGCCAGATGAGACAACTGTGGAGAGTGTGTTCCTCCCTGTTTCTGTATGTAGTACATTGCGGTCATGTTGTCCGTCCGGATCAACACGACCTTGTTGCACAGATGTACCTTGAATGCCTTCATGGCCAGGAAGATTGCCATCAGTTCCAGAAGGTTGATGTGCATCTTCTTCTGTTGTGTCGTCCATAGTCCCTGCACTGTGTAGTGGAGTACATGAGCTCCCCATCCCTGGAGAGACGCGTCCGCTGTCAGTACTATTTGTGGAACAGGCTCTTGGAACGGTCGGCCCTTGCAAAGGTTTTGTGGAGTCCACCAATGCAGAGAGTTGTATGCCCGACCGCTCACCAACACTAGGTCTTTCAACTGTCCTTGAGCCTGATTCCACTGACGTGCTAGGCACTCCTGAAGCGGGCGCATATGTAATCTCGCGTGTGGGACTATGAAGATGCAGGAGGCCATCATGCCTATCAACTGCATGAACACTCGCGCTGGAAGTGAGTGTTTGGGTTTGAACTTGGAGATCAGCAGTTGCATGCTGTTGATCCTCACTAAATTTGGCTGAGCTGTGGCCGCCAGAGTGTCTATAGTCGCACCTAGGTACTGTTGTACGTGTGCGGGCTGGAGATGGGACTTTGGGTAATTTAGTGAGAATCCCAGACTGTGAAGAAGGTGAATGGTGCGGGACATGTGGCTGGCACATTGCTGGGCTGACTTCGCTTGAACGAGCCAGTCGTCCAGGTAGGAGTAGACGTGTATGTGCTGCCTCCGTAGATGTGCTGCCACCGTAGCTAGGCACTTCGTGAAAACCCTGGGCGCTGTTGTCACGCCGAAGGGAAGGACTTTGAACTGGTAATGCTGACCCTGATCAGTAAACCTGAGGTATTTTTTGTGTGAGGGGTGAATGGGGATGTGGAAATACGCATCCTTGAGGTCCAGCGTGGCTAGGAAGTCTCCCTGCTTGAGAAGCGGAAGGACTTGCTGGAGAGTGAGCATGTGAAAGTGCTCTGAAAGAATGTACCGGTTCAGGGGTCTTAGGTCTAATATAGGTCTGAGTGACCCGTCCTTTTTTGGTATTAAGAAGTAGAGGGAAAACACTCCCGTACCCTGCTCGTGGACGGGTACGACCTCTATAGCGCCTTTTAGAAGCATACTTTGCACCTCCTGCTGTAAGAGCGTTAAGTGCTCTGAGGACATAGGACGGTTTCTTGGTGGTATTGTGGGTGGAGTGGAGGTTAACTCTAGACAGTAACCGTATTTGACAATATCTTTGACCCACCTGTCCGTGGTGATGGAGTTCCACGTGGACAGGAACCTTTGTAGCCTTCCCCCGACAGGTGTTATGTGGTCGGGAGGAAGGGAGAGGGCGTCACTGCTTGTTTTTGGGGGAGGACCTGGTGTTGCCGTAGCCGCGTCCTCTGCCCTTTGTACTGGAGCCACGATATCCACCTCGGGTGTTTTTATCGTAGGTGGTCTGTGTATTGCCTTTGTTATACGTTTGTTGTGACCCCTGTCCTCTACCTGCTCCCTTGTTTCCGGGGCGACGAAAGGAGCCGCTCCGAAAGGACTGAGTTTGGAGGGCGCCCATGGACTTTGCAGTGTCTGTGTCCTTTTTGATCTTCTCAAGGGTGGTGTCGACCTCCGGCCCGAATAAATAGTCGGGGTTGACAGGCTGGTTGAGTATATTATTTTGTACCTCAGGCTTGAATCCAGAGATTCGTAACCAGGCATGTCGTCGCAGCATGACGCTTGTGTTTATGGCCCTGGCAGCTGTGTCAGCGGCATCTAGTGCACACTTGATGGAAGCATTCGTGAGTAGCTGTCCTTCTCTGATGAGAATTTCTGCGCCTTCTTTGAACTGGTCAGGGAGATGTTGGAATAGTTGCTCCAACGTGTCATAGTGCGCTCTATCATAGCGAGCAAGGAGCGCTTGAGTGTTGGCTATGCGCCATATGTTGGCAGCTTGGGCGGCAACTCGCTTGCCAGAGGTCTCTAACACCTTGGACTCTTTGTCCGAGGGAGGAGCGTCACCTGTCGTTTGCGAGTGTGCCCTCTTGCGAGCATTCGCTACGACAATGGAGTCTAGCGGTAATTGGCCTCTGATGTAAGTAGGATCCCCAGGTGCTGATCGGTATTTCTTATCAATCCTGGGGTTTATCACTCGTGCCCTGGTGGGTTCCTTGAAAATGTCCTTGGCTGGTTTGAGGACTCCTTTCAACATGGGCAGAGTCTTTACATGCCTTTCTGAGGATGCGAAAGTGTCCATAAGAAAGTCATCTTCGATGGTGTCAGAGTGAAGCTACACCCCATGGTTATTCGCAGCACGTTCAATAAGAGCATTGAAGGCTGCAGTATCCTCTGTGGGAGATGTTTTTGCCCCATAGAGTTGTGGGTCCTGTGCATCGAGAGGTGCACCTGGGTCTACAGGGTCGCCCCAAGTGTGATCAGGGTCCTGCTGGTCATCAGGGTCTATGTCTCCACGGTAGGGGATTTGGTCCTCCATGTAGTCCTCCAACGCATCCGTGTCAGAGTGTGTGGGAGAGAATAACTGTGGATCCTGGTAGGGTGAGTGGAAAGGCTCATAAAGGACAGGTTCTGATTCCACAGGCAGCTTCCTTTTTAGTGGTATCCTGAAAGGGTCCAACGGTGGTTCCGAAGTTATTCTCCGCTCGTGGAGAATCATTCTGCCAGTGTTGGCGTCGATGACATGTGCCGGAGACGTCTCGGCAGGTGTAATCGTGGTCTGGGTGACCCGTGTCCTGAGTTGGAATATCTTCGGGATTGTGGACGGAGGCAAGCCAAAGGTAATGTTGGCTGGCACCGAAGAGGCTGCCGGAGCGTCGATCGGTCCGGAACCCGACGGGTCCTGGAGGGCAGTCTTTGTTTTGCTGCTTTGTGCCGCAACGGGTCGCGCTTGGAGCGCCTTTGAGGCTTTTGCACCGACCAGGTTCGTAGAGGCGGCCGTGGACTTTTTCGGCGCCGGTGGTTCATCGAGTCGAGGTGTGGAAATGACCGTCGACGTTTTCGATGCGTGAGACTTTGGCGTTGTCGAGGGAGCGATGCGAGACGTAGCAGGCAGTGCGGTCCTCGGTGTCATCGGTGCCGGGAGTTGAGCAGGCTTGTTTGCGCCGAAGGCCTTTTTCCGTACGTCGACTCCGACGTCGCCCGCTTCAAGTTCGGCACCGAAGTCTCTCTTGGTGCGCTCGGTGCCGACGCGTTTCACTGGCGTCGAAGGCGTGGAAGGCCTCGATCCGACTAGCGCCACTTTCGGTTTCGTTTGAACCGTTGCAGCTTTCGGTTTCGGTTTTGTAGAAGTGAAACCAGCCGGTTTAGGCAGTAATGGCTGCCGCTTAATGTCCGAGGCCGGGCCCGAGGGCGGGGCCGAAGAACTGCGGGATGGGTCTCGGGTAAGGCCCGAAGGCGATCCCTCGACCGGAGCCATAGACTGTGGCACTGGGCTTTCTTCGGTCTGAACAGGCAGGCCTTGTTCATCATTGGAGCTACTCTCTTCGGCCCCTAAGGCCTCCTCGTCGTCTCCTACCTCGGTGTCGTCTTCACCTCTGTGGAAGAGTGATTCGTCGACTTCGTCCGATCCGGAGTCGTGTTCGGAAACGGGACTGGAGGGTAGGACTTCCAATTCTTCGACATCTTCGGCCTCGTTGAAGATGTCCGCTGGTGCCGGTGCCGCGTGCTGCGCTTCGAGTCTCGCCGCTCGTCGATTCCGTAGAGTCTTCTTGGAACGGAACCGGGCACAGGCCATGCATGTCGATTCGTCGTGGTCCGGCGAAAGGCATTTGTTGCACACCGGGTGGACGTCGATGTGGGGGTACTTCGCATTGCACACTGGACACCTCTTGAATGGCGTCCTCGATTCCATCGTCGAAGTAGTCGATGGACAGGTAAATGCGAAAAAAGTCGGTCCTGAAAGTTAGTAAACTAACAAGGTGGTATCGAAAACCGATCGATAAACAGTACCGACGCGAACTAAAGGCCTTTTGGCCTCGACAAAGTTTTTTCCTAACTTGAGCTAAGATAGCACATCCGAACCCAATGGCGGAAAAAAACAATCTGAGGATGGAGGGGATGCCCATGCGCACTGTAGTCCAGGGGAGGAGTCACCTATCCAAGGATACTTCGAAGACTCTTCCAGGACAACAACGTGCAAACATCCGGACCCAACACTAGGCGGCGATCTATGCACAGATATGAATTCAGCAGCCCACATGCCTCGAACAAACCCGATACTGCGCTGTGTCCAGAACCGCTCCGATGAAGAAGAGCTTCTGAGAGGGAATCAGGTGTGACTTTGGCACGTTGATGGAGAACCCCAGCAAATGCAGGAGGTCGGCCGTAGTCTGGAGACGACAGCCTGGGGCGAGCCCTCTAACAACCAGTCGTCAAGATAGGGGAAGACTGAAACCCCTGATCTGCGCAGATGAGCTGCGACCACCGCCATCACTTTCGTGAACACTCGCGGGGCACTGGCAAGGCCAAAAGGGAGCACGGTGAACTGAAAGTGCTCGTGGCCTACCGTGACCCGCAGGTAACGCCAGTGGGACGGCAGGACGGGGATATGAAAGTAAGCGTCCTGCAAGTCCAACGCTACCATCTAGTCTTGACCTGAGCAAGTGTGAGCATCTTGAACGTTTCCTTCCTGAGGAAGCGATTGACGTTCCAAAGGTCTAAGATAGGACAAAGGCCCTTGTCGTTCTTTGGAACCAGGAAGTAGTGGGAATAACAACTGCGAAAAGTTAGAACAGAAGTTGCGCACTCAAAATTTCTCCAGGTCAATATTTTAAGCAAAATTACTTGGTGCAAACGAATTAATCCCCCTGAGTAGGGAATTCAAATTGTAGATAATGATAGCACGTTCCTGAATAGGAAAATGTCTTTCGTTTTGCACTCAATCTCAGAGATATGATCTCTTTTGTGAAATTAAACTCGGGTAAATCGGAATTTATTCAAGTGTAACTTGAGTTTATTAACCGTTGTTCAAAGTTAATGAAGTCAAAGAATTGTATTCATTCTTTATCAATGCATCATATATCCAACTGCCCAATGCATTTCGGGCTTTTTTTAAGCCCTTCTTCAGTGGCGGTACTCTGAAAGGATAAGGTATAGGGTTCAGTATATATATACATTTTATAAACACTCAATGGAAAAGAACAATTTTTATCCAAACAATTATACAGTAGATTTTGATTGTAACAAACATGGTCATGTTGAAACAGTATTAAAAGTAATACGTTCGTAATGAGTAAAAAAACACAATACCAGTGTTGGTAATTACCAAAATGGAGGTACACTACACATCAAAGTGATGTGAAAATATCCACTTGTTTTACATGTTAAAACAACATACTGTGATGTGCATTTACCAAGGTCATAGGAAATAGTGAAGCCGAAATGGACCAAGAAAGTTTGGGTGGTAGTGTAAGTAAAAAAATTAAATGAAAAAATGAAAATGCCATATAGGACAAAGTAATGTGGTGTGTTTTTGCCAAAATTGTAGGAAAAAGTAAAAACGAAATGAAAAGAAAAATCTAGATGGTGGTGTGGGTAACAAAAATACATACAGCGTGGGGCCTTTTAAAAGAATACAATCACTATCTGACAAGTAACGGAAGATCAAACTTACAGTTGGTATGGTGATGTATAGGTTCTCCTGAACCCGGGAGAATCCAATTTGATTCTCCCGGGTTCAGGAGAACCTATACATCACCATACCAACTGTAAGTTTGATCTTCCGTTACTTGTCAGATAGTGATTGTATTCTTTTAAAAGGCCCCACGCTGTATGTATTTTTGTTACCCACACCACCATCTAGATTTTTCTTTTCATTTCGTTTTTACTTTTTCCTACAATTTTGGCAAAAACACACCACATTACTTTGTCCTATATGGCATTTTCATTTTTTCATTTAATTTTTTTACTTACACTACCACCCAAACTTTCTCGGTCCATTTCGGCTTCACTATTTCCTATGACCTTGGTAAATGCACATCACAGTATGTTGTTTTAACATGTAAAACAAGTGGATATTTTCACATCACTTTGATGTGTAGTGTACCTCCATTTTGGTAATTACCAACACTGGTATTGTGTTTTTTTACTCATTACGAACGTATTACTTTTAATACTGTTTCAACATGACCATGTTTGTTACAATCAAAATCTACTGTATAATTGTTTGGATAAAAATTGTTCTTTTCCATTGAGTGTTTATAAAATGTATATATATACTGAACCCTATACCTTATCCTTTCAGAGTACCGCCCCTGAAGAAGGGCTTAAAAAAAGCCCGAAATGCATTGGGCAGTTGGATATATGATGCATTGATAAAGAATGAATACAATTCTTTGACTTCATTAACTTTGAACAACGGTTAATAAACTCAAGTTACACTTGAATAAATTCCGATTTACCCGAGTTTAATTTCACAAAAGAGATCATATCTCTGAGATTGAGTGCAAAACGAAAGACATTTTCCTATTCAGGAACGTGCTATCATTATCTACAATAACAACTGCGACCCACTTCTGGCGTCAGAACGCGCTCGATGGCCCTCTTGCCCAAGAGGGCCGCAACATCACGCTGGAGAAATGTCAAGTGAACTCCCGACATGCGGTGGAACTGAGGTGGCATGGCTGGAGGGATAGTCTCGAAGGGGAGGGAGTAGCCCCTTTAGACTATCTGTAAAACCCACCTGTCCGAAGCGATGGTGCGCCAGTGGTGGAGGTGATGGCGAATCCTACCGCCCACTGGCGTTTGTTGGGCCTGAAACACCGGACTAGGAAGGTTTGGAGGCAGTGGTGGCAGGGGTGGTAGTGGACTGACCTGCCCGCTGGCCCCGTGACCCACCTCGGCGTGTCCCACGTCAGCAGCTGCGCTGAGACTGTTGCTGCGCAGGCCTGTGGCTCTGAAATGAACGTGTTTGGGCGCCCCTTCCTTGGCCACGAAAGGAGCTAAAAGCAGAAGCCGGAGTGCGTGTGGCGGAAAGGCCTAAGGAGTCCTTAAAGCACTCCAACGCACTATCTGCCTTGTCCCCAAAAAGTCAAGTGCCATCAAAAGGCATGTCCATCAGAGTGTTCTGGACATACCCTAAAAAGCCAGTTGTCCTCAGCCAGGCATGACGGCATAGCGCCACTGTTGTGGAAATCGCTCTGCCCAGCGAGTCGGCAGTGTCAAGACCACAACGAATCGTGAACTTGGCTGCATCTCTCCCTTCAGCAATAGCTTGCGAGAGCACCGTCCGGGCCTCCTCCGGACACTGAGGCAGCACCTGCGCCACCGTATCCCACACAGAGTGGGAATAACGTCCCAAGAGGCATGCGGTGTTCACAGACCGCAATCCTGAACTGGCGGAAGAGAAAATCTTCTTCTCAAACTGCTCCAGTTTCTAGGATTCTCTGTCCGGAGGAGCGGAAGGGAATGCGCTCGGGGATGCAGAGGCTTGGATAGCCAAGCTCTCAGGGTTAATGTGTTGGGAGAGGAAATCGGGGTTGCCCGGGGCCGGGCGATGGCGTCGGGCCACGTTCCTATCCACAGGAACCCCTGTGTTGGGCCTGGACCAGGTAGGTGCCCAAAAGAACATCTGAGGGTGCGTCATTAAAGGGCAGCAGTGGCTCCGCAGAGGAAGCCGCTGGCCGAAGCACTTCTGTCAGGAGGTTAGGGAGCTCGAGGTGGAGAGCCTCGGCTGCCCTACGCAACACCACTGAATAAGTATCACCCTCCTCCGTAGCTATGGTAGAAGGAGACAGTGCGCCAGGTGGAGAAAAATCCAGTCCACCTGCGTCCT
Organism: Triturus cristatus; assembly: GCF_964204655.1. Lineage (NCBI taxonomy): Eukaryota > Metazoa > Chordata > Amphibia > Caudata > Salamandridae > Triturus > Triturus cristatus. The sequence goes on along the minus strand of NC_140589.1, from coordinate 930,418,963 downwards.
CCAAATCCTCTGCCCAGTCCGGGACTAACTCGCATTGGGCTGCAAGAGGGTCTTCAGACCCCTCCCAGTCCTCCGTAACATGCTGGGCAGACAGAACAGGAGAAGGATGGAGAAAGGGATAGAAATTCCCCATCGGCATCGGAATCGATTGCCACTGGTCCGGCACCGTCTCCATGTTGGTGTGGAAGCTGGGGACGACATCGGCCGGGTGGCCGGCCGATGCCGGCGGCGGTGCCGTAGACGTCGGTGGAGGTCGTACAAGGTCAACCGACGTCGGCTGTGATACATGCATGGATCCATGGGGGGTCTCGCTACGCCGTAGCCGTCAACGAAGACGAAGAAGGGAGAGAACCCCCAGTCGAACCGGCAGGGCCCGAAGGCACGCCGGCGGGGCTCACGGGCCGAAGACGCGAGCCATGGCTGCCAGGAAGTCCTGCAGCTGGGCAGGAGTCGGAGGCGGACCCGGGTAAGGTGGGTAGGCCGTCGGCAACTGCCTAGGCTCTGGCGTAGGCTCCGGCGGAGCCGCGGGGGCAGCACCACCCTCAGCCATGTCAAGCGACAGGCTAGGGGAAGGCGAAGAGCGACGGCGCTTCTTCGACTTTTTGTGCTTCGTCTTACCTGACCCGAGTGCGAAGACTTCGCCGAACGATGATGGCGGCACCGCGACCGGTCCCTCGACCTCCCACGGGACCGGAACTTGACCGGCGCGGAGCCGACTCCTGGGCCCCAAGCAACTTCGGCATCGCTCCCGCAAAGTTTTCAGAGCCATGGCCCGGCAGTCGGGGCACGACGTGGGGTCATGGTTGCGCCCCAGGCAATGGAGACACTCGCGGTGCGGGTCCGTCACCGACATCATGCAGGGACAAACTTCACAAGATTTGAAATCGGGCATCCCTAGAGCACCAGTAGTCGATAGACTCATAAAAGACAGAGACAAAAGTCCCAAAAACTCAGTCAAAAATTGACTGGGGGTACTGCTCTCTCCGGATCTGCGCTTGCTGGTGCAGAAAAAGAAAGAACTGCCGTCAGAGCACGAGGGCGGCGTCTAAGTAGCTGCAACAACGTCATCCTGGCGATCACGACGCCTACGACGGACACAGAGCCGCACAACGCCACCTTCCGACGTTCAGGGGCACTGCTGACGAAAACTTTCCGGATCCAGTCTGAGCCTGGGGGTAATTCTAAGGTAAGGAATCTATCACTAACGTGTCTCTTTCAGATATGGACATGTGGTAAAAGGCCTTAATTTGGTCTATTGCTGGAATCTATGCGGGCGTTTCAGTTCCATGAGGCTGGCATTGGGGCTTGTAATCCTGCCATGTGGTATTCCATAACAGGCATTGAATTCAACCTGTTGCCCAAACAGGGTGAGCAAATCCACTCACCTTACATAGCACATACACAGACCCTCAACATTTGAGACGGCTGGATCCTTTGGTCTTGAAGAAAGCCATCTGACCCTTTTGGGCGACACAGGCTGAAACAGGTCAACCGACCACTCACCAGGTGCTTTGGACCTAAAATTATCCAACCAAGCACCGCCCACTTTTTCAACCTTATCCCTCCCCTAAGAAAATAAAAATAAACTACACCGGAGAGAAGATATTTTTAATATTTATTTTTATTTTTCCAGCACTCTTCCCACTCACGACTGTCGCACACCAGACAGTCTCCCTCCTGGTGGAGGATGATGAACACCTGGAGAACAGGACACTCAGGTGCCAAGACCTTCTGATGATTCATCCCACTTAATCAAATAAGCAGAGAACCAAGATATACCGCTGCCGTGAGATTGTGGCAGAGGGTCCTCATCAGAAAATTTCCAAGAGACTCTGGAAAACGACCTAAGTGATTCATTCTTTTTGATAATTTAAGTACTGGCTTGAGAAGCTGAATAAATTGCGGCTTCTCTCACGCCTCCTATTTTTTGGTCTTGTAAAGGGTCCAGTGACCCCTTCCAATCTCCCTCTATTCCTAGCACTTTAAAATAAGGCTGAGGGCATGACCTAGGACCCAAGGGTGCAGTTGGAACCAGAATCGGCGTCGGTAGGTGCGGATCCCTCTCTGGGTCATCAGGGATAAGAATGGGACTGAGGTTAGCGTAAACGGTGGGAGCTGGCACAGTCGGGAGTCTCGGAGAACCGGCCGGCACCGGGGAAGGCACAGGGGCAAGACCGGCGCCAGTCCGGATCAAACACCAGATCCGTTGGGGGGCATCGACAACGGGGCCAGAGCCACTGCCAAACATGATGGAGCCCCCTCTGGGACTCCGGAGCTCGAAGGTGGGCTGGGAGGGTCAGGTTGCCCAAATATAAGGCACATGGCATCACAGAAGTCTTGAAGCTGGGAGGAGGTCGCTCCAGCTCCTGGAAAGGCAGGGAGGCACGGAGCTGACCCAGGCACAGATTCTGCAGAATGAGGCCTAGAATGTTGAGACTCACCCGTCACTTCAGCCGACAGATGGGGAGAAGTTAAAGAACATTTCAACTTCTTGTGTTGACCCAGATTGAGAATGAGACCTCTGGGGCGAACGGTGTGGAGTCGAACACCGGGCCGCAAGTAGCTTTAGGGACCGCTCCCTCAAAGCCTTTGGATCCAAGGCCCAGCAGTCAGAGCACGAGTTTGAGTCGTGGTAGCACTCTAGGCACCAGAGACAAATTAAGTGTGGATCAGTCACCAACATGGTGCAATGGCAGGCACCACACGATTTAAATCCAGAAGTCTTCTTTGACATTAAGGAAAAACCTACACACCAACAATCATTGACAAAACGTCGAACAAAAGACTGTCAATGTGACAGAGGGTAGCTCTCTTCACAGATCTATTTCCTTCCTTTTTCCATTGTGCTACAAATCTACTATTCTTGGCATAGTCCACTTTAAAAAAAATAATAAAAATCATCTATTGAAAGTCTTAGACCGAAACTAGTAACAATAATTCTTACCTTTTAAATGTAATATTGGAAGCTTCAGAGTACTTCTTAAACAAGGGTGTGTGTCACTGAATAAATCAAAGGTTACAGGGACGTTATAGTTACTCAGATTTCATTCATACAAAACCAGTGCATTTCAGTAGTTATAGTTACCTGAGCTAACTATAACTTATGTCCCCACAATGCACTGCTTATGACTTCCACATATTACATCATAGATGACATCTCAAATGACATCACTAACATAACGGATGACATCATCCAGTGATTGGGAGGGTTTTCTAAATGTTTCTGAGCGTTAAAGATATATAGTAATATACTACAAATGTTAAATCAGTAAACTTTGTGTACTTCTACTGAGTGATACTATTTGTAACACTTAATATGAGTGACTGTGTGTATGCAAGTGTGAGACGAGGTGTCCGAGTGGCTCTAGGAGTGTGTGAGTGGTTTTACGGGTCAGTGAATGGCTGTATTGGTGTGTGAGTGGGAAAGTGATTGACTGTATGGGTGAGAGTGGCTGTGTCAGTGGTGTATGGGTGGCAGTGGGTATTTGAGAGGCTGTATAGGTGAGTGAATAAATGTGAGGGTGGCTGTATGGATGAATGTGTGCTTGTGTTAGTGACTGTATTGGTGTAGGAGTATGTGTTAGTATAGTATGAGTAAGGGACTGGGTGTGTGAGTAACTGTATAGGTGTGTGAGTAGGTGAGTGAGTGGCTGAGTGTGTCGGTGTAAGAGCAGCTGTTTGGGAGACAGAGTGGCTGTATGGGTGAGTAAATGGGTGCATGAGTGGCTGTATGGGTGGGTCAGTGGTTGCGTGGGTAGCTGAGTGAGTGAAGGAATGTGAGTGTCTCTATGGATCAGTGATTGGGTGTGAGAGTGCTTGTATGGGTCTGTGAATAGGTATGTGAGTGGTTGTGTGGGAGTGGTTCTGTGGATGATGTGATCAGTAATGTCACTGCAATGAAAACAATTCCCCTTAGCACAGAATCTCAATAAACACAGGTATCACACTTCTGGGAGTCCTACCCAAGAATCAAGTGAAAAGTAAAATCAACCAGAAATAAATTTGACGGACTTGTGAATGTCAAAACTGTGCTTTTTGATAACTGTGACAAACAGGATTAACGAGCAGGACTCCACCACAGAAGTGTTTTTATTGTGACCCTTTGTCTGTGTTGGTATGATTGATGGTATGTATGAGTAGAATGAAAGGTGAGATTGGAAGGTTGATGGTGTTATTTTGGGGGATACTATAAATTGTTTCTAAATTAAGAGAAGCTAATAATGGTCTCTGCAAACTGAAATGATATCAAGATTGTCGCATTTGTAAATGTTTTTGTGAATTCAATGCAAATTAGTATATGACAATATAGAAAAGAAACAAATATTTTTGATAAATAAACAAAACAAAAAAGAAAAAGTAATGTGAATATTGAGATTCTGTGCTAAGGGGAAATGTCCAGTCTGAGTGATAACCACTGTAGAAACTAGATAGGCCAGTCAAGAGGTTGTTTTCATTGTACTGATTTCCTTCCCCCTCCTCTTAGGCCTCAAAGCAATTGGGGGATACCTTTGTGTATCAGTAATGTCACTGACCATGTCATGAGTGAATTAATATGTGAGGACATGAGCAGGGCATTGCCGGGGCATAAGTTACAGTTAGCTCAGGTAACTAGAACTGCTGAATTTCACTGGTTTTGTACAAGTGAAATCTGAGCATAACTATTACGTCCCTGTAACCTTTGATTTTGTCTGGGGAAATATATATATATATATATATATATATGTATATATATATATATATATATATTTATTTATTTATATTATCTACTGGCGGTCGCCAGTAGATAGTTAGGGCCGTGTTTCCATAGGAAATATCAAAATTCTATTTTGAATAACTTTGGCGCCGGTTGACGAATCCTCGCGAAATTTTCAAAACTAATGGGGCGCTCCGCTCAGCTCCTACCCTGAAAGTCTCGGGGGGATTAGTCAAGCGGGGGCTGAGAAAAAAGGGGGTCCCAAAACGCGTTTTCCCCATGCATTTTTCCATAGGACATTTAGTCGAAGGTACAGCCCGAACGGCTGAACAGAATTACTTGAAATTTGGCAGGGAGGTAGTCCTCAGGTCAGGGAAGTGCCTTTTGCAGGTCTGGTGTCAATCTGTTCAGTAGTTCCTGAGAAAATAGCATTTAAAAGCATATAAATATCTATAAGCGTGCACCATGCGCGCACCGTGCGAGCACCCTAACGTGCGCGAGCGGAATTCTGATTGGTGGTTACATGTTAGTCAACGTTCGAATCGGTCGAAATCAGGAAGTGTCGGCCGCCATTTTGTTTGTTTTCAGGGCGAGAGTGAAAAAGGAAGGTGGCGAACGTGAAAAGGGGGCAGGGTAGAGAGTTCCTGACCCCCTAGCCTTTGTCAGGGGGTCCCTGAAGGAACCCGAAGGCAGAAATTTAAAAAAAAAAAAAAAAAAAAAAAAAAAAATCGCGGGGGTGCGCGCACCGTGCGCGCACGGTGAAAAACCAAAAAAAAATAATAATAATTTTTAATACGTAGTTTATTGTAAAATAAATATATAAAAAAAATAATAATACATAAATAAATTAGCATTTAAAAAAACGTACATATTCGAGCCGAATTGATCAAATCCTTGCAGCGGTACTTTGAGGAGAATGTGGGGTCTGTCCCTTCTGCCATCTCCCTTTGGGAGGCTTTTAAGGTAGTTCTTAGGGGGGAGGCCCTCTCCTTTATCTCCCACGCCCGGAGGCGCGAGCGGGAGGAGGTAACCCGGGTGGAGGCCGAAATTACTGAACTAGAGGGTGACCTGGGGAGCGGGGTGACGGATGCCACATTGCATGTTCTACACCTCAAGCAGGCGGCCTATAGGGCCCTCGTCACGGAGGCAGCCAGGGGCCTCAGTAGAGAGCAACAGGGGCGACTGTATGATGTGGGTGATAAGGCTGGTAAATTGATAGCGTGGTTGGATAAAAAGGAGAGAGCGAGTCGTGTGGTTCCGTTGATCGAGAGGATGGATGGTGTATGTGTCACCGAGCCGAACGCCATTGTCTCCTGCTTCGCGGATTATTTCCGCGAGGTATATTCCCCGGTTTCTCCCTGCTCGGAGGAGGATTCCCATGCCCTGCTTCGGGACATCGCGCTGCCCTCCCTTTCGGTGGAGGACAGGGATTCGCTGGACGCTCCTCCCACCTCGGACGAAATTGCCCTTGCTATCCGCTCGGTCGCATCTGGCAAGACCATGGGCCCCAATGGCATTCCTATCGAGCTGTACAAGCTGCGACCGGATGTGCTGGCGCCCCACCTGCGCGCGATGTTCCTGGCGGCCTGCTCGCGGGGTTCCCTTCCGCCAGACCAGCGTCTGGCCACGATCGTGGTGATCCACAAGGAGGGGAGACCCCGTGAGCGGGTCACATCCTATAGGCCTATCTCGCTCTTGAATGCGGAGCCCAAAATCCTCGCCAAGGTGCTGGCCAACCGGCTGGTCGGCGTGGTGGGCGACTTGGTCCACCAAGACCAGTCCGGCTTCATACCCCATCGTAACACGGCCCTTAATCTGAGACGCTTGCACGGGGTGCTCGCGCGTGTCCCGTTCGTGCGGGAACCGGCCATCTTGGCGTCCTTGGATGCCACCATGGCGTTTGATACGCTTGAGTGGCCATACATTTGGGCGATGCTGGCGAAGTTTGGCTTTGGACCGGGCTTCATCAGCTGGGTCAAATTGTTGTATTCCGGCCCATTGGCGCAGGTGGTGGTGAATGGACGAGTTTCGGCCCCATTCGCACTGGGATGGGGTACGCGACAGGGCTGCCCCCTGTCGCCTCTCCTGTTTGCACTGGCCCTGGAGCCCCTGGCGGAGTGGCTGCGGTGGCACCCTTCCATCCGTGGTCTCCGTTGGACCCCCGAGCATGAGGACCGTGTGTCCCTCTACGCTGATGATATCCTTCTATATCTCGCCTCCCCGCGTAAATCACTGATCGTCCTAGTTGATGTTTTGCGCTCCTTCGGTCGCAACTCAGGCCTCGTCATCAACTGGGCGAAATCCTGTGTATATGTGCTTGCCGGGGAGGCTCCGGTCCTACCACGGGACTGTCCGATCCAGATCGCCTCCCAGGGGTTTCGGTACCTGGGTATATATATTACTCTGGACCCGGAGGCCCGCTACGAGCGGAATTTGCTGCCCCCCCTCCAGCGCTTGAAGGAGGACGTGGTGCGTTGGCGGCGTCTGCCGCTTTCGCCGCTTGGCCGAGCGGCCTTGTTTAAAATGATGTCGTTGCCGCGCTTTCTGTACGCTCTCCAGAACACTATGGATTTGGTTCCGGCGCGCTACTTCCGAGAGGTGGAGAGTTTGCAGCGTCGCCTATTCTGGGACGGGAGGCCACGTATCGCCTTGGCTAAATTGACGCTCCCGTGGTACGATGGGGGGGTTGCCCTCCCGGATATTAAACGGTATTACTGGGCCTCCCAGCTAGCTGCGATTAATCATGGCCTTTACGGGCCCGCCCTGAACCCGGCATTGGAAATGGACAAGATGCTCCTGCCCGGTGGCGACTACAATCGGGCGCTTTACTCTGGCGCGCCGGACCCTCGCCTGACGGGACCGACGCATGTCATGGTGCGTGTATGGCACGCGGCTAACGCAGCTATGGGGTGGAAGGACCGTTTGACCCGGGCGTCACCGCTATATGCATCGGCGAGGTTGGGCTCCTTGTGGACCTCGAAGGGCTTCGAGAAATGGGACACGATCGGCATCAGCACAGTGGGAGATCTCTGGACGAGGGGGGGATTCAAAACTTTCGAGATGCTGCAGACGGAGTTTCAGTTGCAAGGCAGTGAGTACTTCCGGTACTTACAAGTTCGCCACGCGCTGGGCTCCGTCTTCCCGGATGTCGCGTCCATTCCGGAGTCTTCCCCCCTGGAGGACAGAGTGCTGGATGGCCATGTCCCAGACAGCACGATCTCCCTTATATATAAAAAACTGATTAACGACCGATCGGGCCTGCTGACTGGCCTCCGCGAGGCCTGGGTTGCCGATGGGCTGGAGTTGGACGACGAGGACTGGATGTCCGCGGTGGCCTCTCCGAAGGAGGTGGCCATCCCGGCTCGCCTTCGCTTCGTCCAGCTTAAGATCCTCCACCGGGTCTATGTGATGGGGCCAAGGCTTCTACGTATGGGCTTAGCTGAGGATGGACTGTGTAAGCGTGGCTGTGGTGCTTTGGCAACTTTCTTGAATATTCTGTGGGAATGCCCAAAGGTGGAGCGATTCTGGCGTGGTGTGCATGAGGTCCTGCGAGTGGTTACGCGTGTCGTGCTGTTGCCTGAAGCGAGGAGATGCTTGCTGAATGTGTGGGAGCCAACTGACTACTCGGTTCCGCAGACGCGGTGGGTGACTCTGGGATACATGATCGCTAAGCGTGACATCGCTCAATTGTGGGGATCCCAGAGGCCTCCGGCGGTGTCGGCCTGGAAAGAACACATGGATTGGTGTATGTTTCGTGAAAAGGTGGTGTATGTTGCGAGGGGTAAGCCTGGGGCGTGGGTGAAAATCTGGGGCCCCTGGAACGCCTATCGCGGGGGTATTTGCGAGCCGCCGCTGCTGCCGGCTGCTTCACCAGCTCCGTCCCCCTAGCCGACCCCCTCCCCCAGCCATGGGCACGTGGTTCCCCAGTCCCTGATCTGTTCTCATTCCCCTCTTCAGAGTTTGGCGATTGGTTGGGGTCCCCCACTTAAGGAGCGCGTGCTGTCACTTGGGATTGCGGGTTGCCTTGCGGGTGTGGTTGTTTTTGTGTTGTTGTGTTTTGACAAAAGGAAACCGTATTGTTGGTTTGGAGTTATGTGGCCTGCACTACTGATATCTCCTGATTTACCCTTTTTGCACCGCCAAGAGATTTTCTGTATGTATGTCATATGCTACTGCTACTCTAGCGGCCGGCCAGACGGTTGTAGGCCCATACTTGTAACTATTTGAGATTGTAATAAACGGTTTCAAAAAAAAAAAAAAAAAAACGTACAAATTCACTGAAAAAACCATAGGTTTCACACACGTTATAGTTAGGAATTAGCATTTAAAAAACCTTGCAAATTCACATAAAAAACCATAGGTTTCACACATGTTATAGTTAAGTGGATATTTCACTCGCAAAAAACCAATGGAATTCCCCCGTTATAGTTAGTTCAGATAAATATAACTCGCGCGACCGCCACTCTATCACAAGGATGATGTTATCAGTGATGTCATGAGTGATGCCACTGACCATGTCATGAGTGATGTAATATGTGACGTCATGAGCAGTGGATTGCGGGCGCGCGAGTTATAGTTATCTGAACTAACTATAACGGGGGAATTTCATTGTTTTTCCACGAGTGAAATATCCACCTAACTATAACATGTGTGAAACCTATGGTTTTAAGTGAATTTGCAAGGTTTTTTAAATGCTAATTCCTAACTATAACGTGTGTGAAACCTATGTTTTTTTCAGTGATATATATATATATATATATATATATATATATATATATAAAGAGAGAGAGAGAGAGAGAGAGAGAGAGAGAGAGAGAGAATTGGCTTGAGATGGTTTCCTTGTTAAGTACCTCTTTATGCAATTTTATATCAGATTATTTGCCATCTCAGAAAACCTTCTCCCTCTATACTCCTAAAAGCCAGCATGAAAAATTGACCCTGACTTTTTCTTCACAGTGACCCCTCTTCTAACCTTCCATCTTCTGCATACAAGCTGTTTGAGTATAGCCTTCGTTCAGTGTCATGCCAGCCTGCCTTTATCCTTCTTACTGCAATTGGCTGATACCTCATTTCAGTTTAGACCACTCCTCTTGAAATCCCACTAATCTAAAATTACCTAATCTCCCCCACCAGCCTATCTATTCCACCGACCATTCACCTGAAACCACATAGGCCCCACTAATGATCACACCTACCTGGTATTAAAATATCACAAAGTAACTGCTTGCAATTTTGTCTTTAGAGCACACCACTAATCGCAATGACAATAATAACCACTAACATTGGGTTGCAGAGTGGCGTGCTATTGGCTGTAAACTGCTTCAGCACCTCGTCAGAGATGGATGGATGGATATATATATATATATATATATATATATATATATATATATATAAATATAATCTACTGGCGGTCGCCAGTAGATAGTTATAGTTAGGACCGAGTTCCCATAGGAAATCTGAAAATTCTATTTTGGATAATTTTGGCGCCGGTTGACGAATCTTCGTGAAATTTTCAAAACTAATGGGGCGCTCCGCTCAGCTCCTACCCTGAAAGTCTCAGGGTGATTCGTCAAGCGGGGGCTGAGAAAAAAGGGGGGTCCCAAAACGAGTTTTCCCCATGCATTTTCCCATAGGACCTTTAGTCGAAGGTACAGCCCGAACGGCTGAACAGAATTACTTGAAATTTGGCAAAGAGGTAGTCCTCAGGTCAGGGATGTGCCTTTTGCATATATGGTGTCAATCTGTTCAGCAGTTTCTGAGAAAATTGCAGTTATAAGTACATAAATAACTATAGGCGCGCACCGCGCGCGAGCGTAATTCTGATTGGTGGTTAGATGTCAGTCAACATTCGAATCGGTCGAAATCAGGCAGTGTCGGACGCCATTTTGTGTGTGGCAGTGAAAAACAAAGGTGGAGAACGTGAAAAGGGGGCAGGGTAGAGAGTTCCTGACCCCCTAGCCTTTGTCAGGGGGTCCATGAAGGACCCCGAAGGGTGAAAAAAACATTTTATTTCTTTTTCAAAAATTCGCGGGGTGCACGCACGGCGGCAAAAAAATCATAAAAAATAATTGAATTAAAAATCAAGTTTAAGTGTTTAGATGTTGGTAAATTCTGAAAAGAACTGTTTTTATTGTCTTTTTTGTTTTGTATTCTTTTTTTAGTTTTTTTAAGAATTTTGTATTTTTTAAAAGTTTTTTAGAGCAGCAAAAAAAAAACAGGGAATGAAAAACTGTTTAACAGGAACAAAAACAAACAAGCATTGGCATAGCCAATAGGTCTCGCCTTTGGGACCTTATAAGTGTTTAGCCATGCAACAGTTGATGCTGTTGCACCAAGGATATTGTGCTGCATAACTAAATACTTATAAGGTCCTACAAGCGAGACCTATTGGCTATGCCAATGCTTGTTCAATATTATATACAAGTCATAGTTGCTGCTTATTTATCTAGTGCAACTAACAACCATTGACAAAGCCAGTAGTCCCGACCTGTTGTAGGTATGATGTTACTTGTTGTATCAGGTTCAAATGAAGGATTCTTCTTATGAATTAAGTAAATCCAATGGAAAACAAGTAGAAGTAGTTTTGAAGGTTTATTCAAGATAAAGCGATGACACCACTGGAGTGCGTCCTTCCTCTCCGAAGTCCAAACGGAATCTGTTAAGTGAGACCGTTCATACTTCAGGAAGGAGGTTGAACGCACGGGAGTGCTTGTTTAATAAATGCTTATTTAAATCATAATCACACAGCATGCGCGCTTAACAGCAACTGCGCACATGCAACCAACAGAATGTTACTACAGACACGAGCTCATGATGAGAATGAAAGCTCCTGAACATAGAATGGAGCACGTGAACATAAATAATGTAATCATGACAAACTAGAAATGTATACAACATATTACATAGATATCTGGATGTAATGTCAGAAACAGCAAAATACAAGTCAGGCGGCACACTATGCTGAGCACAGAATTTTATCTTAGGTGTTTTAAACCATGCCCTTAATTACATTGGCCGTGCCCCTTTGAGAGACCCCCCTAGTTTTTTCATCCCACATAAAGCTCTGGTTGACGTCCTGTCACTAGTCTTGAACATTTAGTTGCGTGTCCTGGCGTTGCTGTGTCTCGTACTATTTGTCTGTTTCCTTGGACTGGAGCAAAGAAAAAGAAAGCTGGACTGCTACGAGTGGGTTATATAGGGCTGGGTGTCTATGGTTGATCAGGTGACTATGATGGAGTCATGGGGAATGCAGTGTTTTGAAAGTTTTAATTTGATTGCCTGCAGTTTTTGTTTGAAGATAAAGACGCATAAGCCTGTCCCAAATAGAATTGAAAAATCTTGTTGGGAAAGCTGGAAAATGTTAAATGTCTTTCCGTCTTTGGGAGACGTATGGACTACAGGTAGGGGCTAAAAAACAGTCGCTAACTACACAATCTACAACCGGCGTCGTCTGCAACTCCAACTACAATTGGAACGGATGGCTTTGGGTGAGGTGCGCGCTCGCAATGACGTGTTATGTCAGAGGGGTGGGCTGGAGTCGTGTCTGGACTCTGCGTTGGAGGTTGACGGGGGCGAGCGTGTGGGCTGATGCACTGGGTAAGCGCTCGTGGCCGAGGCGGGAAAGCTATCAACCGTCAGCTGTGCTTAGGAAGCATGAGGGGTCGATCCCCACTAAATCCACTGATCCTGGCCGACCAGTGTTCACGCAGTGTCGTCGCTCCTGCCGCAGTCCCTTTTCTTAGGGCCTGGCCCCCCGCCCGCACTGGAGGTCAATGAACAACCCGCATTGCACGGTGAGCACCGCCGGTAGAAGGAGAGAATTGCCCTGAGGGTGGGGCGGGGCAGTTTGACATGTGTGAGGGTAGTGCTTGTGCGAATATCTCTGGGGCGTGAGTGTAAGCCCTCGTGTGGTGGGGAAGTGTAAGAATCAGTGGACGTGGTAAGTGTGACGTTCTTAGGTGGGTGGCAATAATAGATCTGCGGTGAGGTGTATTCTTTTATTGACCCGTAGAAGGCTCAAATGACCTTGGTGGCAACAGTGCTGTGATGGGGTTAGCGATCGTAGTGGGAGGACTGGTGATGAATAGGGGTTGTTTAAGTAACTTGGTTCTTGCTAGGGCGGATTGATGGCCTAGTGATCGCAAATACTCTTTCTATGAGCATCTTGCTGCACACAAACGCCTCTGCTCGTCCAACGACCTTTTCGAGGGCTTGTTAGCCCTAAAACTGTGTTTTTAATATCTTTGCTGCTATCTCTGTGCATTGTGATTTTTAATTGTGTGACTCACTTTTTAATCTTACCTTTTTTAAAGTGCTGCTCCATTGTTTTTTTATCTCTTCATTCAGCCCTCTTACCCGCACCTTAAAATTAAGTCTTTCACTCGCCTTGCGAGACTCCTCCCCTCCGCTCTCGGCCTATCCACGGCCGCCATCTTCGATTGGGTCCCTGGAGAGACTATTTGTAGCAGGCCAATGCAAGCGCGCAACCCCACGATCGCAAATACTCTTTCTATGAGCATCTTTCTGCACACAAACGCCTCTGCTCGTCCAACGACATTTTCGAGGGCTTGTTAGCCCTAAAACTGTGTTTTTAATATCTTTGCTGCTATCTCTGTGTATTGTGATTTTTAATTGTGTGACTCACTTTTTAATCTTACCTTTTTTAAAGTGCTGCTCCATTGTTTTTTATCTCTTCATTCAGCCCTCTTACCTGCACCTTAAAATTAAGTCTTTCACTCGCCTTGCGAGACTCCTCCCCTCCGCTCTCGGCCTATTCACGGCCGCCATCTTCGATTGGGTCCCTGGAGAGACTATTTGTAGCAGGCCAATGCAAGCGCGCAGCGCGCGCGCGCGCGCAGCGGGTGCGCCGCTGGCGCGCCGGAGGCAAGCCCGTCTGCGCCCGTCCGCGCCAGGACGGGCCGAGGACTAGGGCCCCCGAACCCTCCGCAGCTAATCTCCTTACATACACCCGGGAGGAATTGCTGTCACTGCGCGCCCCGAAAAGCGTTGCATGTAAGTACGTATATAAGGGAGTTTACCCCTTCGTCGCCTGCTCTACCTGTAACATCACACAAGTTGACAGGGGCAAGTATACTCTGGCTATGGCCCTACTAAACTGTCGTTCGCTGCCTTGCCATGCAGTAGAGATTAATTTCTTGATACAAGACCACGATCTAGACATTCTGTTTTTAACAGAAACATGGATCACACCCAATTCAGGGGCGGACATGGTACGCGCCCTTCCCCCAGGCTTTCTTATTTACAATTTGGATCGACCCTCAGGTCGAGGGGGAGGCATAGCCATCATCTATAGAGATGTTTTTGTATGTAGGGCCTCTAACAGCGAGATTCAGGACTGTGAAAGTTGTCAGTTTTCTTTACGCATCTCCCCTACCACAACTGTATCGGGTCTGCTAATATATCGCCCCCCAGGCCCTTCGGGATTCTTTATCAACTCTCTTATGGAAACTGTTATGCAGATGGCCACTTCTACCTCCAACTTTATGGTACTGGGGGACTTAAACCTCCATTTTAACGATCCTTCTGACTCTATAGCCACAGACTTGGGTTCTGACTTGAAAGTTTACAATCTGACCCTTAGTAATCACGGAGCTTCTCACATTAAAGGTCATCTTCTCGACCCGATCTTCTCTAACATCCCGCAGGTAGAAGCCTTACCGGCCTGCCCCCTGCCATGGTCAGACCACTTTCTGATACCTTTTTCTATGCGATGCGACCCCAGGTCCATCTCTTCCCCCAGAGTCTACTCCTTGGAAAGGGCTTGGTCTAAACTGTCACTCGAAAGCTGGACAGCGCAGCTTCAGAGCTCTCTCCCTCCCTTGGCCGATGATCCCTCTACGGCTGATCTGGCCTTTGATCAATGGCTTACCAATTCTCTAGACTCCATTCTGCCCAAAAAGAGAGTGGCTAAGAGTTGGAGCAGAATGGGCTCGGCCCCCTGGTACACCGCTGAGCTGCGCTCCCTTAGGAGAGGCTGTAAGAAGCTGGAGAGGACATGGAGAAGGGATTGGGAGGTGGCCAGTCGAGTGAACTACCGGGTAGCCATGAGGTTATATAAGAAAGCCCTACGCGCTACTAAGGCTAAATTTTTTGAAGAAAAGATTACTAACGCCTCTAACTCTTCTAGAGAGACATTCAAAGTAATTAAGGAACTTCTCAAGATCCCGGAGCCGCCAGTTATCCACGACAATCCCGCGGAAAAGTGTAGAGAGCTCGCGGACTACTTCCACCTCAAAATCGAGAACATTCTCTCGCAGCTCCCTCAGGCCCCACAGAACACCTATGTAGCAGATCAAGGAAGAGGCGCCCTCGTTCGATTTGACTCCTTTGACCCGGCGACTGAGCTTGATGTGACAAGGGAACTTAGCTCTATGAAGAGCGGCTCGCCTGACGACCCTGCGCCAATGAGGTTCCTTAAACAAGTGGCCTCTGTTATCACGGCCCCTATCACGAACCTCATCAATCTTTCCTTCGCGCAAGGGGTGGTTCCTCCAGGTTGGAAAAGGGCTGTGGTAAAGGCCCTTCTGAAAAAGCCTAGTCTGGATCCTTCGGACTTGGCTAATTTCAGGCCTATCTCTCTACTGCCGGGACTCGGCAAGATCGCAGAAAGGCTGGCTAACCATCAACTGTCCAGCTTTCTGGAGTCCAACGGGCTGCTTCGAGAAACCCAAACCGGCTTTCGCCCTTGCCATGGCACCGACACCGCCCTCCTGGCAGTTGTGGACGAAGCCAGAGGCATGCTAGATTCTGGGGGGTCAGTGGCAGTGATCCTCCTGGACCTTAGCGCTGCCTTCGATACGGTTAACCATCAAGTATTGATACAACGACTGTCCAATGTGGGAGTAAGAGGTGTTGTGTTGCAGTGGCTGCGGTCCTTTCTCACTGGCCGAACCTATCAGGTACGGGAAGGTAGTGCTCGGTCTTCTCCTATCCCCCTCCAGTGTGGGGTCCCTCAGGGCTCCTCTTTGAGTCCCACTCTATTTAATGTGTATATGGCCCCCCTAGAGGATGTGGTGGCACCTTTCGGGATAAAAATCGTCAGCTACGCTGACGATACTCAACTGGTGGTGGCCCTCTCCCAATTGATGAAGAACCCGGAGGTATTGCACCAATGCCTGTCCCAGGTATACACTTGGATGTGTGATTCAGCATTGAAACTCAACGGATCCAAAACTGAAATTATGCTACTGGGGCACAAGGCTCCCCCTCTCCCTTTGTCAAGCTGGCCTAGCTGCCTGGGAGATCTCCCCTGCCCCAAACAGGAGATTAAGAGCTTGGGAGTCTGGTTGGAGCAGGACCTTACTTTTAAGACGCAGGCAAAGAAAATGGCAGGGATCTGCTTTGGGCTCCTTCGCTCTGCCCGTAAAGTCCTACCCCTTCTCCCCCCTACTTCCAGGAAGCTTCTTATTCAGGGTCTGATTACATCTATGTTAGACTACTGTAATGCGATCTTCCTTGGTGCCCCAGAGGCCACGTTGAACAAGCTCCAACAAGTGCAAAATGCTGCGGCTAGATTACTGACCAATGCTCCTAGAAGGCAGTCAGCTAGACCAGCATTGAAGATCTTGCATTGGCTCCCAGTCCGGGAGAGAGTCAAGTTCAAGTCCCTCTGTATTGCCCATAAACTTCTTCAGGGCAAGGGCCCCCCATTCTATCTAAACTAGTGGTCCCCTATAAAGCTCCCAGAACC
Source organism: Triturus cristatus (assembly GCF_964204655.1). Taxonomy (NCBI): domain Eukaryota; kingdom Metazoa; phylum Chordata; class Amphibia; order Caudata; family Salamandridae; genus Triturus; species Triturus cristatus. Next base: position 930,402,560 of record NC_140589.1, on the reverse strand, counting down.
CTTCGCTCGGACCAGAAATCCCTACTTAGGGCCCCCAGGGTGTAAAAGGCCCGTACGGGTGGCAGAAGATTCGCAGTCCAGATCGCCACCCTCTGGAATGCGCTCCTGCTGGAATTGCGGTCAGAAACTGGTACCCTGCACTTCCGGAAACTGCTGAAAACGTATCTGTTCCCTCTGTAATGTGCTTTTCTTGCTCTTGGTTAGGGTATGGTTGATCAAGCGCCGGGATGCCCAAGGGTAACTGCGCGCTATACAAAACCGATTACATTACAATACAATACAATACAATACAGTGAGGTCTGTGAGTTCTCGTGGTATACATTGAGTGGGCGAGGCCTCCTGCGTTTTAAGGGCTGCGATGAAAGTTTGCTGGGCAAGTGTAGTGTGCTTACCTCGTAAGAGCACTCAAATGAGGGACAATTAGGACCTGTGAGTTCAAATGCAGTGATGGGACCTGTGAGGACCGTGCTTTGGGAGACTTTTATGGTGTGTGAGGATATGGGCTCACTGTGACGTCACATAGGGAAAAGTTTAATCTGAATTTATTTGGTTAGGTAGTGTGGACTGTGGGAAGTCAAAATGGTCTGTGGGGCAGTGTGTTTTCCTAGTTTCAGGGCCATGAGGGTTCACTTCTGCGTTACCACCTGTGATCTTGAGGGACTGTGCAAGGGTCAGTGTTCCGGAGAGCATCATAGCTTGATGCCCTCAATTGAAGTCGGGTTCAGCCTGAGGACATCTGGATAGGTGATAAGAACATCTGGGGTTTTCATGAAGTCGATGACGTGGGTCATTGTCACGGCTTGTAGGGTAATATTGGTGCAATTAGCCCCTCGGGGGCTCATGTCACACCCGTCTGTTTCCCCTTTGTAGTTATACTTGGTCCAGCTAATCATAAATGTAAAACCTTTAGAGTGGTCATAGCATGTTCGGGGGAACTGTCTATTTAAGATAAACATTAAAAATGTCCGTTTTTAAACATGTTTTCTGAAATAAGGACTAAAACTGCCATTCCTTTTCTTAGTAAAATATATTTAGACAAAAAGTTAATGTTGAAAAAAATGATTCCCAGGGCTTCTTGTATTAATAAGGAAGCCAGGTTCTACTTTCAGATGTCTGGTTGCTAAACTTCCTCTTATTGGTGGTACCGCCTCCGTCTAGTTCTTGGCCCCTGGTGATCTGAGTTGTTTGCCCATTCCAGTGGACCATCTTTATTTTCTAATCAGCCCACCAGTACTTTGAGCCCACAACAGCAATTGCTGGAAAAATTGGAAAAAACAAAAAATTAACATGTCTGAACCGAGCTCCACGCTCGGATGCTGACTGAACATTTAAAGGCAGGAATAATTTCACAGGGGTTACGGGTCAGGAATGTCCCAGGGATTTTTCATACACATGTAGAGAGGGGCGGAGAGAGCAGAAAAGAGCTGCTGCTGAACGCTGCAGAATGCCGTGACGGAGCTCAGACTGTAGCCACGAGGGGGGAGAGGAGGTGAGGTAAGGCAGGCAGCGTTCTTCCATGGCCTGAAGTGGAGAGCCGCAGAAACAGCTAGTGACGCTCATGCCCTCCCTTGCAGTGCCAGACCGCTGTGGCCTGTTGGACGGTTCATGGCTTCAGCAGGTGTCAGGGACCTCTGAACCCTGGCTCAGGTGCGGCGGTGTAGCAGAGAGAAGGCCTGCGGTCAAAACCTCCGAAGACCGCTGCACTGAATTCTTGCAGCCTCGGCGCATCCAGTGCTCCCAGCATTCAGGCTCTGGCTCAGGTGCATGCAGGCCTGAAGGAAGAGCATCAGGACACCAGGAACTGCTGAGAGAGGTGAGGCATGCACACATGTGCACACTGTCTGTCCATCCTTGCACTGCTGGGGGCGTTGGCTGGCTCTTTCACAGCCAAAGTTGTCTTTCCCCAGCTGATGCTGGTTAGCCCCTCTCTATGCCACTATGCTCCACGCATTTTCAAACTTGCCCCGTGAGCCCCACAACTGTTATAGACGGATATGGTCTTGGACGGCTTGCCGCAGCTGTTGCTAGCTGAGAACTGCTCTCAGAGGCCTAGAGACCCTTTAGTCCCCCTTAGGTTGCAGCCTTTTGTTGCCTACCGCTCTTTGCTATCATACTCACGGACCCATCAATCCACAGACATGTTGACTCGTAGACTTCCGGTCCTCGGGGTGCTGCTCAGCTTCCAACGTAACAACCCTCAGCCTAGCCCATCTTAGCAGTGCCTAGCCTCACACAGCACAATCCAGTGCTCAGCAGAAGCCCGCTAGAAGCCGAAAGTGGACAGATGGTGGTCAGGTGCAGCCATTCTTACTGGCTAGCACTGCGAGGCCTATTGGAGGTTTCACTGAGCCTCCGCTGAGGCCGTACTAGCAGGGGTGGAGTGAGCCCTATTGAGAAAGTCAGAACGAGAACATGAGATTTGGTAAGATTAGAGGAGCCGTCAACCCAGCTAAAAGACAAAACTGTAGGGGCAAAAACATAAATAAAAAAACAACAAAGCCAAAAACAAAGCAGAGCTGTGAGAGACGGGGACCAGTAGTGACGCCCCATTACAGGAAGGAGTGCTGTATCGCCTGTTGCAAAGAAAGTAAAAAACAGAGACTTTTTGAAGCCTACTATCAATATCGGTGTATCCCCCCCAGCCCAATCGCAAGGCCTTTTATTGAAAGTGAGTAAGCAACTCAGGAAATCTAAACAGCTCTCGACAGAGACGCCTAGTCCATTTAATGGGAGGACAATCACACTTATGAGGCTCACCAGATTCATGTGTTTGCCACCCCATAAAATCATGTGTCATTGCCGAAGTTAGTGGGGGGGTTAACACAGCACTCAGCTGGTTTAGGTGCACTCTTAAATGGGCAAACTTACTCGAGCAACCTCCTGCACAGTCTAGTGCAGGGGTCTCTAACGATTCTACCATTTTGCTGACCCACGTGGCGGCATTTCATGCTCGCGACCGAATGTCGTCTTTTGGGACCTTTGCTTTGTTTGCTGGGCTCTCCAGGCGTGCCGTTGACCTGAAAGGGTACTTATGACTCGCTGTCATAGCTTGCGTACTATCGGTGCTTTCGTGTTCTTTGCATTTCTTGTCTACAGAAATTATTGTAGAAACGCACCAGTCAGTGCACTGTGCGCGCGTGGCAGCGGTTTACAGTATTGCGCACAGCCCAGCTCGAGGAAATGTGTGCGTGTTCAAGGAAAGCGCGTCCACGAGTAGCGATCGGTTTGCATGCCCGCGGGCAGTGCTTGAAATGAGGGAAATAGAAGGGCAACTGCTTGTTTCTGAGAAGTGCTGGGTCTCTCCAATTAATTAGAAGTGCAGGTACTCCCACTCTCAAAAGAAAAAAAGGTCATTATCACAGCATGCCGACAGGCGCCCCCCGCTGCGGACCTATAATTAACTCAGCAGGTCTTCCGGAGAGGAGCACTCATCGCGCAAATGCTGTTCATGTGAAGCGCATTCACAGACAGCAATCACAAATCACAACACTCTGCGCGTGCCCCAGTCTGTCTCCCTTGAGAGGCATCTCGGCGACAATAGGTCTCGAGAGCGAGACCTAAAAATGGGAAAAATTATGGGGTGGAGCATGTGTGCTGCTGTATTTTGTTCTCTATTAAGTTGATGCTGCTCTCACCATAACAGAGAACAACATTGCACACATTGCACCGTATTTGAACCTTCTGGAACAAAGGGTGGATATCCAGAGGTCTTGAAGCAGGTGAATCTGCGGCCGCAGATGATGTGCTCGGCTGAGCTCCTGGAGGGTTGTCTCTTGTGGCTCTTGTAGATTCACAAGCATAAGCCACAGGATGCACTTTTTGGAAATGCCTCATCATAGAATAAATACTAAAGGAGTATTTTTTTTTGGGATCTCCTCTAGATAGGACAACTCCACAAACAGTGCATGAGACTTTTGAGGCATTCACCTTCTTCTGCCCCTCTGGAAAAGTAAAGAACTTCCATATGAATGAGTCCTTTTGTTTCCTCTGGCTTTGTGGCACAAAGGTCTCCTCTTCACTCTCTGTAGAAGATTGCTGTTCTGCCATTCTCACGTAGTGGAAAAGCTGTTCAGCTCCTTCTCCCAGGAAATAAGAAGAAATAATGAGGGGAGTGGGTGTGGTGTTTGAAGATTCTGGAACTGAAACTACTATGAACCAATGAAAAGTGTTGTTTCGTAATCACATGACTTGCCGTTTGCGCACCGTGCGCGCACGGAGCACGCATGCATGCGCACACGGAGCACGCACGCATGCGCACACGGAGCACGCACGCATGCGCACACGGAGCCGGTGCGCGCGCCGCGGAAAACCCTAAAAAAAAAAAAATGTTTATAAGTTTATGGAAGATATTAACTATGCTGTTCAACTTTATCCAAATTCAACAAAAAAAGAGCTGAGCCATTCCATATTACAGGATACAGTCAATCTATAACTATATACATAGGTAGTTTATTGTAAAATAAATATATAAAAAATATAATAATACATACATAAATAAGCATTTAAAAAACCTTACAAATTCACTTAAAAAACCATAGGTTTCACACACGTTATAGTTAGGAATTAGCATTTAAAAAACCTTGCAAATTCATAGGTTTCACACGTTATAGTTAGTTGGACATTTCACTCGTAAAAAACCATTGAAATTCCCCGGTTATAGTTAGTTCAGATAACTATAACTCGCGCCCCCGCAATGCACTGCTGATGACGTCACATATTACATCACTCATGACATGGTCAGTGACATCACTGATGACATCTCAAATGACATCACTGATGACATAATCCATGTGATAAATTAATGCATTTTCTCACACCCTAATATAACATTTGATACACCCAAATTACAGCTTGCCATTCTCAAAACCATAGACACTCCAACACCAATAACTACATACCCACTCACTGATTCTTAGGTTTACACAAACATCCACTCACTCACCCGTACAGTCACTCATACTTATGGTCACTTAGTACAGGACTATCATATTCACTCATACACCTATATAGAAACTCACACCACCACTCATCCATAGAGGTACTCACACACCTAGTAAGTCATGCAAATAATTAATCACAGCCATGTAATCACCTATACAGGTATACACACACACACCAGCTCACTTACTCATACAAATACTAGCACATACTTACGCTCTTCTACAATCACTGATACAAGCACAGACTCATCCATACAGCCACTCTCACAATCACACACTCACTTATACCCATTTATATACTGCAACACACAGGTATACTGCCTTTCACATATGTAGTTACTCGCACATATACAACTGAGATATACATTCACTCACTAACACACCCATACACACACTCACCCATACAGTCCATCACAGATGCACTCTTGAAACCATGCACCCGGTGAATCACCCACTCACATCTATGTACAGAGTCACACACACCCCACCCACACAAACACTCAGGCACCCATACAGATACTCAGACAACCAATCAATAACCCATATAGACACTCATGTAGCTATTCGCAAACCCATGCAGCCGCTTACACACCGACAGACCGATACAGACATTCACACAGTTTACCCACTAACCCATGCATTCAATAAGATAAGTTTAATCACTCCCTTATACAGTCAGTCACGCACCTACTAAATCATCCAGACACTTATACACCCACTCATTCTTCAATACGCCTTTCCCTATATGTATTAAACATATTTAAACTTTACAGAAACACACAGTCACTGGATGATGTCATCAGTGATGTCATGAGTGACGTCATTTGAGAGGTCATCAGTGGTCACTGACCAGGTCATGAGTGATGTAATATGTGACGTCATCAGCAGTGCATTGCGGGGGCGGGAGTTATAATTAGCTATACTAACTAGAACGGGGGAATTTCTATGGTTTGTACGAGTGAAATGTCCAACTAACTACAACGTTCCCTAAAACCTATGATTTTTTCAGTGAACATATTATACACATATATACACATATACATATATACATACATATGACAGTTTCTGATGCAGCCTCCTTGAGTAGCGATACTGGCTTGGAATGCGGCAGTACACACACAATCAGCACAGAAGAAAGACGACTCAGCCTGGGAGAGGAGGTGGATTTTTTAGCGACGGACTGGCGCAATACATTGAGACCTCGGAAACAAGGTCAATCAGTAGAAAAAACAGGAATGCCAAAAGGAGAGAGCGACGCAAAAAATCAAAAACCAAAACAAAATTATTAGCGCAAATAGAGAACAAGGACGATAAAACTATTGTAAACCTATCAACAATAGTACTGACACCAGCAGAGAAAAGATTGCTTAGCCTGGATTTGTCATATTGTCCGCCAAATGAATTTATTTATGCGCAAACCAGGATAGACCTATTCAGTTACATCCGCAAACTCAAATTGTGAAAGTTCTTTACTATAAAAAATGGCTTAAAAGAAAACCAACAAGAGAAAGAGGGGGAAAAAATCCTAGTAATACAATAGGCCTACAGGTATCAGACATTCACTTACTGCGTGACACATACGAACTTAGAACTGCAGCAGAATCAGACACAGATGACTCAACGATGACAGTTTCCACACAAGAACAGCTTCGACTTATGGATATTACACAGCAAGGGGCTGGGAGCAGCCCCTTTAAACCGAAATCCACGTTTATACCGGCAATGCCAAAGGATGCAATAGACATATTTCATGAAACAGTGATGGAAGAAATCAAAAAGCTAATTCATCAAGTAAACAACAAAAGGCGAAAAAAGAAATACAATTATTTGAAATATACTGAACTAATGGAGAAACTCAGAAAAAATCATGAAGTGGTCATCACAAAAAGCGACAAAGGTGGCAATATTATAATTTGGCCAAAGACTGAGTACATCAAGGAAGCAGAAAGACAACTAAAGGATCAAACATGCTATGTCAAAACCAACTGGAAGGAGTACAACAAAGCTAAAGCATCTCTAGAAAAAAAGTTACCTCAATTCAAAAGAGAAGGCATGATTTCATTGGAGGAATACAAATATCTCAGGGTGGAATATCCGGTTATTCCAATAATACTTTATTCCCAAGATACACAAGAACATTTCCCCTATCCCTGGGCGCCCAATAATCTCAGCGATTAACAGCATGGTAGAACACATCCCAATATGTGGATTATTTCCTACAGGGACTAGTTAAGGATCTACCTACATATGTAAGAGATACTGGGGATTTCTTGAATAAGATTAAAAACATCAAATGGGAGAAAGAAATGGTCTTTATGACTCTAGACATCGAGTCATTATACACATGCATAGAACACTGTACAGGACTCCAGGCTATCAAGCATTTTTTAAACTCTAGACCAGTTGAATGTTATAAACATAATGCAATGTTAATGGAATGCATATCATGGTGCCTTAATAATAATTACTTTCTGTTCAGCACGGATGTGTACAGAAAGCTGCGGGGCGTTGCCATGGGAGCCTGCTTCTCTCACAGCTATGCCTGCCTGATGGTAGGCTGGTGGGAGGAGCAGGTTCTCAGGGGCACCCATTCAGAAATGTACAATCGGCATGTCAAATATTGGTTCAGATATATTGACTATGTTTTCGTGGTATGGCAGGGAAGTGAGGAATGTGCTAATACGTCATCAACAATATTAATGATAATTCTGTTAATCTGATATTTATATCACATATTAGCACAGAGAGGATTGAATTTCTAGATGTGCAAGTTTTTATCAAAAATGAACAGATAGTCACTACTCTGCATAGGAAAGCGACAGCTGGGAATTCCACACTCCACACAACTAGCAACCATCCAAAACATCTAGTGAGAAGTATTCCATTTGGGGAACTTCTCAGAATCACAAGAATATGCAGTAATGAGCAAGAACTAGAGAGGTGTACTCAAGAGGCCATTAAGAGGTTCAAACAACGAGGATACAATGATTCAATCCTCAGAGAAGCACAAGCCAAAGTAAAAATGAAAAGTAGAGATACGCTCCTAGAATCAACAAAAAAAAGGAATATGCTACTTACCAGTATGCATCTGTTCTTGGCATGTAGAGCTGCAGATCTACACACTTATGCATAGATCGCCATCTGGTGTTGGGCCCGGATGTTTGCAGTTTGTTTTTCCTCTTGGAAAGTCTTTGGAAGTCACGAGGTCGGTGACTCCTCCCTTGGATCGTATTGTGCATGGGCTTCGGCTCCATCCTCAGCTTGTTTTTTGCCAGCAGGGAAAGATGGAGCGTAGTAACAACAGTGAAGAAACCCATGTGTATTGTATCTAAATAAGATAAACTGGAACAGATACAGGTAGCCGGGTGGGCGTGTGTAGATCTGCAGCTCTACATGCCAAGAACAGATGCATACTGGTAAGTAGCATATTCCGTTCGAGGCATATGAGCTGCAGATTACACACTTTTGCATAGACTATATAGCAGTTCCCAACCTTAGCGGCGACCACCGGTATCTGTTGCAGTGGTTTGAAATAGTGTTTTAAGTACAGCCTGGCCCACACTAGCTTGTTGCTTAGTTTGCACATCTACACAATAGTGTTTGGTGAAAGTGTGCGGTGTTGACCATGTAGCTGCTTTGCAGATATCGTCTAATGGGATGTTCCCTAGAAATGCCATAGAAGCCCCTATCTTTCGTGTAGAATGGGATTTAGGGGGAACGGAAAGCGTTCGTTTTGCTATGTGGTAGCAAATCTGGATGCATTTTACAATCCACCTAGCTATCCCTGATTTTGAGATGGGGTTGCCTTTGTGTGGTGGAGAGAAAGAGACAAACAGTTGTTTGGTCTTTCGGAAAGGTTGTGTTCTCTCGATGTAGTAAAGTAAGGCTCGTTTGACATCTAGCGTGTGCAGAGCCCTTTCTGCAACGGTCTGAGGTTGCGAGAAAAATACTGGTAGTTCCACAGATTGGTTTAGACGAAAAGGGGAAATGACCTTAGGTAGGAATTTTGGGTTGGTACGGAGAACAACCTTGTTCTGGTGCATTTGAAGAAAAGGTTATTGTATGGTAAGTGCTTGTATCTCACTGACCCTTCTAAGGGAAGTGATGGCTACAAGGAAAGCGGTTTTCCATGTTAGGAATTGCAGTTCGCATTTATGCAAAGGTTCGAAGGGAGGCCCCATCAGCCTTGTGAGACCGATATTTAGGTTCCACACAGGTGAGGGTGGTACTCTGGGGGGAATTATTCTTTTCAGGCCTTCCATGAAGGCTTTAATGGCAGGTACTCTGAAAAGTGATAGAAGTTGCCTGTTTTGTAAGTAAGCTGCAATTGCTGCGAGGTGTAGTCGAATGGATGTATAGGCTAGATTACACCTTTGTAGATGGAGTAAGTAGCCTATGATGTGTTGTATAGACACATCCAGAGGATTGATGGTGTTGTTATGGCAATAAACAACAAATCTTTCCCACTTGGTTGCGTAGCAGGCTCTAGTGGTAGGGCGTCTAGCTTCTCTGATGACGTTCATACAGTCAGGGAGAAGATTTAGGTACCCGAATTCTAGGATTTCAGGAGCCACATCGCAAGGTTGAGCTGAGCTGGGTCCGGGTGCCTGATCTCTCCATGGTTCTGGGTTAGGAGGCATGGTGAGAGGTGTAGATTTTGGTGTGGTACTACCGAGAGGTCCAGCAGCGTGGTGTACCACGGTTGTCTGGCCCACGTTGGAGCTACTAGGATTAGTGTGAGGGAGTGCTGTTGTAGTTTTCGCACCACTAATGGAATGAGTGGGAGAGGTGGAAAAGCGTACGCAAATTTGCCTGACCAGTTCATCCATATCGCATTTCCTTTGGACAATGGGTGTGGGTATCTGGCGGCGAAGCTTGGGCATTTTGTGTTTTCGTGGGTGGCGAAGAGGTCTATCTGCGGATGCCCCCACATTTGAAAGAACGGATCAAGAACCTGTGGGTGAAGTTCCCACTCGTGGATTTTTTGTGTCTGTCTCCTGAGCAGATCTGCCATGGTGTTTTGGACTCCTGGGACATGTTGAGCTAGGAGTAAGATTTTGTGGGGAATTGCCCATCTCCATATGCTCTGTGCTAATTGAGAGCTGTGGAGAGTGTGTGCTGCCTTGTTTTTGTATATAATACATGGCCGTCATGTTGTCTGTGCGAATGAGGACTGCCTTGCCTGAAATCTGTGTTTGAAAAGATTCCAGGGCTAGAAAGATTGCTAGTAACTCCAGATGGTTGATATGGAGTAACTTTTGTTGCGGCGTCCATGTGCCCTGCACTGTGAGGTGTAGTAGATGAGCTCCCCAGCCGGAGAGCGATGCGTCTGTTAGTATTATCTGGGGAACCGGGTCCAGGAACGGTCGACCTTTGGAAAGGTTTGTGGTGTTCCACCACTGCAGAGAGCGATGGGTGCGACCGTCTACCAACACCAGATCTGTCAGTTGACCCTGGGCCTGGTTCCATTGGCGCACTAAGCACTCTTGGAGTGGACGCATCTGGAGTCTTGCGTGGGGCACTATAAAAATGCAAGAGGCCATCATCCCTATTAGTTGCATGAACACTCGTGCTGGAAGGGAGTGTTGAGGTATGAATTTTTGTCGCAAAGTCTGAATGCTTGCAATCCTGGCCTAATTGGGGTAGGCTATTGCTTTTGAGGTGTCTATGGTGGCACCGAGGTATTGTTGTATGTGGGATGGTGTTAGCTGGGACTTTTGGTGGTTCATCGTGAAGCCTAGTTGGTGAAGGAGTTGGATTGTGGGGGCGGTGTGGTGTACACATTGATTGTATGAAGTGGCTTTTATTAGCCAATCGTCCAAGTAAGGGAAGACGTGAATGTGCTGTCTTCTCAGGTGTGCCGCCACCACCGCTAGGCACTTGGTGAATACCCGTGGTGCTGTTGTGACTCCGAACGGGAGCACTTTGAATTGGTAGTGTTGTCCGTCCACTACAAATCTGCGGTACTTTCTGTGAGCATGGTGTACTGGAATGTGGAAGTATGCGTCTTTCAAGTCCAGTGTGGCGAGAAAGTCGTTCTGGGAGAGGAGTGGAAGTACCTGCTGAAGCGTTACCATGTGAAAATGGTCTGAGTGTATGTATGTGTTTAGGGGCCGGAGATCTAGAATAGGTCGTAGAGTCTCGTCCCTTTTTGGTATTAGAAAATATAGGGAGTAGACCCCCAAATTTTATTGATTGACAGGAACGTGTTCTATTGCCTGCTTTAGTAATGTTGAATATTCTTGTGAAATTGGGCGTTGCCTGGGTGGAATGTTTGGGGGGGGTAGATATTAGTTCCAGGCAGTAGCCTGACCTAATTATTTGGGTCACCCATTTGTCTGATGTGATGGTCTCCCAGACGAAGGAAATTTTGTAGTCTGTCCCCGACCGGAGTGGAGTGGAATGGTCTGGGAAGAGCAGGGGGGGGGTGGGGAAGAGTCATTGGGTAGTAGGTGTGGCAGAACGGGCGTGGTTTGTTTTGCCTCTGCCCTTGTTGTTGTTACCCCTGTAGCCGCCTCTTTGGTAACCTTTTGTAAAGGTGTTCTGAGTAGGGGACTTGTACGATGTGGACGCTGTGTCTGAGGAGTAGCCTCTGGATGCACTCCGAAAAGAGGAGCGGCGAAAGGAGCGTCTGGGCGGGTGAGACTGTAAGGCCCCCATGGATTTTGCGGTATCAGTGTCCTTTTTCATCTTCTCTAAGGCCTCATCCACCTTTGGCCCGAATAGATGTTCCTGGTCAAAGAGATGGTTAAGGATGGAGGCTTGTACTTCTGGTTTAAACCCAGATACCCTTAACCAAGCATGACGTCGGAGAAGGACGCTGGTGTTGATGGCCCTGGAGGCTGTGTCTGCTGCATCTAGGGCACAACGTATAGAGGTGTTTGTGATTGTTTTACCCTCTTGAATTAATTTGTTGGCTCTACTTTTATATTTTTCAGGGAGATGGTGCATTATGCTTTCTAATTCGTCATAATGAGCCCTGTCATATCTGGCCAGCAGTGCCTGAGTGTTTGCTATACGCCATATGTTGGCGGCCTGGGATGCTGTGCGTTTGCCTGATGCATCTAGCAGTTTTGACTCCTTGTCAGGTGGTGGTGCATCACCTGACGCTTGTGAGTTTGCCCTTTTAGGTGCTGTAGATACCACTAAGGAATCTAGTGGCGCTGGTCCTCTGATGTAAGAGGGATCTGAGGGAGCAGGTTTGTATTTCTTTTCAACACGTGGGTTAAGGACCCTGGCTCTAACTGGGTCTTTAAAAACTTCTGCTGCATGCTTTACCACCCCTTTGAGCATGGGCAGTATGGAGGTGGACCTATGTGAAGTATCGAATGCGTCTAGGAGGAAATCTTCCTGCACAGGGTCATTATGCATGTCCACCCCGTGATAATGTGCTGCCCTTTGCAGAAGATGGTTAAACCCTAATGAATCTTCTGGTGGAGATGGTCTAGAAGGGTAAATATCGTCTTGTGGGATGTTGGGGATATCTGATATATTGTAATCGTCCCATGGATCTGGAGATCCTGTAGGGGTGGGGTCTTGTGGCACATCCCCTGTATCATCATATGGGTCCCCCTGATCATCATCGTCTGGAGACGGAGTAGGAGAACGATGAGGTGGGGGTGGAGAGGGCAGAGGGGGTGGAGGTGGGGAAGGAGGAAGAGGTGGAGGGGGAGGGGAAGGTATTCTGAACGGAGAGGTAGCAGAGTCCTTCCTTTTTGGAGGTGGAGGCGGAGCAGGCTTCTCCAAATGTCTCTTCTTAATAGAGTGTTAAATGTCCAGTTTTTGGATCCTTGGTGAGAGTTTTTTGCAAGGGGACCGGTGTACATAGCTCTGGTGAGGTAATTTGGTCCTTCAGCGCCGAAGGCGTCGGGGGCCGATGATTTTTTAGGTTTTTCCGTGCAGGTTTGATGTTTAGAACCCGGCTTGGGACCCTCCGGTCTCTTGGTCGGCGCCGAGATGGGCTTCGGCTTGGAAGTGTTGGTGCCGGTGGCCTTGTGTGGTTTGGTTGGCACCGAAGATGGCGTCGGTGCCGAAGAGCTGGGTTTCGACCCCGAGGTCTTCGGTGCGGAGCTCGTTGTCGAGGTGGAGGCCGGTTTCTTTTTCGGTGCCGAAGTGTGTTTCTCGGCACCGCTGGCAGGCTGGCTCGAGCCAGAGCCGCCGGAAGGCTTACTTGGCTTCTTCACCGGGCCCGAAGGTGGGGTGTGTGAAGCAGTGTCTCTGGTCTTGCCTAGGCCCGGAGGCGAAGGCGTGACCGAAGCCTTTTTGGGTGTCGGCACGGGTGTGGGAGGGGGTAGATTGGTACTCACGACCCTCTGCGCCGGAGTGATGTCCTCCACATCTGACTCGGCAGCGCTGACGAGGTCCTCTTCAGTGCGATGATGTTCCGGATCTTCGAAGTCGTCTCCGAAGATGTCGACTGGAATGGACGTCGAGGAGTGTGCCATGTTCCTTCTGGCTCTTCGGTCCCGAATAGTCTTTTTGGATCAGAAAGACTTACAGGCCGGACAGTCTCGAGCCTCGTGTTCAGGGGAGAGGCAAAGGTTGCATACCTCATGAAGATCGGTGTGGGGAAATTTGGACCCACATCGTGGGCACTTTTTAAATGGAGTTCTTTCCATGAGCCGGGACCGGAGCCTGGGTAGGCCCGAAGGCCGCAGTCGACGACTGGAACCGAAGGTATATGTCGATGAGAAGGCGCGTTGATTGAAGAGATCGTGATCGAAACAATACAGCGATTGGGGTGAGGATTGCGCGTCGATCTGGAAGCTGTTCGGAACCGGAGCGCGAAGATTACATCCGAGCCCGATGGCGGAAAAAAACAATCTGAGGATGGAGCTGAAGCCCATGCGCAATACGATCCAAGGGAGGAGTCACCGACCTCGTGACTTCCAAAGACTTTCCAAGAGGAAAAATAAACTGCAAACATCCGGGCCCAACACCAGATGGCGATCTATGCAAAAGTGTGTAATCTGCAGCTCATACGCCTCGAACATAACATTCAGGAGATAGGACAGGAAAACACTGCACCTAGGTTGATTTTGACATATAACCAGCAAGAAAGGCAAATAAAATCCATCTTATAGCGTAACTGTCCCATAATACTTACGGACGCGGTGCTGGCACCGAACCTGGTGGATAACCCTACAGTTATGTTCAGGAAAGGTATATCCATGAGGACACAGCTGTTAAAGAATAGTCCAGAGGTTCATAAGCACCAGCACTTTAATATAAAAGTATGACTTTAATATAAAAGTATTGTCTCTTTAGTCCTACTATTCAGCACATAGCACTTTTTGGGAGCACGGAACCAAAATATCATACAGTCATACTGGTCTGAATTTTTTAGTCTACTACACTTTATTAGCAATAGGTACATAGAACCACGTCGGGGTTCCATATTTTTCCTTTACATATTTAGATGTAGAGGTCCAGTTCTAGCATTGATGCAGAGATAGGAGCAGGGCTCTGCAATAAAATAGTTCCCTGATGGAGGTACAAGTACCTATAAAGTTACTGACAAGTAATCATCTCCACTAAGTGAGATTTCTTAGCACGTTTGCACAGTCCCAGTGTTTACATCCTTTTAAGCATTTATGCAGAAATTAGTTTTAACACTTAATATTTATTATGTGTTTTACCAATAATTTTACAGATAGGATTTTAAATGCTTTGCTAAAAAAACATTTATTATATTTGGAATCATGTATTTATTTATTTCAATATGTTTTTTATTAGCTATATATGTTTGTCTTTCAAAATAGATACAACATGTTTTTGATATAACTGGGTTTTATTTGGTGCGCAAAGACCATTAACTCACGACATCTGGGCACCTAGTTCTTATACAATGGACACAGTAGAGAAACTAGCAGACCTGAAGAAAGACTGTTTGTTAGGTTCCAAATTAGTATGTTGTTAATGTCTATTACCGGTGTATGACAATGCATTATAAAAAATGAAGGCGGACTGAGTTTCTACATGTAATCAAGGGCATTCCATTGCCCAAAACGCGCCATACGGCTATTGTGAAATAAACAGTTTCTGCCACGAAGTTTGGGTCTGTGACTCTCTTTCCGACTAAAAGGAAGCAGGAGGGAGTCTACTCATTGATTGAAAATATATATATATATATATATATATATATATATATATATATATATATATATATATATATATATATATATATATATATATATATATATATATATATATATATATATATATATATATATACACACATATATATATATATATACACACATATATATATATATATACACACACACACACACACACACACACACACACACACCCGCGCGCACACCCGTGCGCGCACACACACACACATATATATATATATATATACACCACCGAAAGTGCTCCCATCGATGAGCTTCAGACCCTGCAGGGCGGGTCAGTGTCGCGGCACCGGAGCCATCCGCATTCAAATCCACACACTGCCTCCCTTCCTTTCAGAAAGGCACGCAAACACCAGATGTAATTGGTAGAAATGCTTTTATTCCCAACGCAAAGTCTCATAGGTCATGTACACCCAACGCGTTTCTCCTCTCTCAAGGCTTGATCACGGGTGGAATGTTTCTGCGTTTGACTCGCTGCGTGATATTCACCACTGCATTTATGTCTTTTTGCAGAGTCAACTACAAACAGGTGAGTCGTTTTTTTCTCCATAAACGTAGCTTGGCAAAACTTTATTGGCATTCACTTGCACAGCTGCTACTTTAATGTATAAAATGAAGATTGTTAATTATCCGTGACTGTTGCGCTTAGCATTTCATACACAACTTCCTTCAGCAAGTGGAAAGTTCCATCTCACAACCCTTGCCTGCTCACCTTCGTTTTTCATTTGGATTAATTTCCGTCTTTTGCAACCATATATTAAAGCGGGCCATGTCCCGGGGGCATTGTCAAAAAATAATAGCGAGGGCCCATAGGAGCCCCTGCAGCCCCGGGGACCACCAGAAATTCGCATTTAAAAAAACCTTAGAAATTCACTGAAAAAAACCACAGGTTTCTGGGACGTTATAGTTAGTTGGACATTTCACTCCTAAAAAACCAGAGAAACTCTGCTGTTATAGTTAGTAGAGCTAACTATAAGTCGCGCCCCCGCAAAGCACTGCTGATGACGTCACATATTACATCACTCATTACATGGTCAGTAACATCACTGATGACATCATCCATGTGATAATCTGATGCACCTCCTCACAGCCTAATAAAACCTTTTATACACCCACTCTAAAATAGCAACTAGCAATATTGAAAGCATAGACAGACCAATAGCAGTTAGTACATACTCACTCAGTGATTCATAGGTCACTCACTCTCATGTATAGTGATTTATATACTCCAACAATCACATATACTGCCATTCACATATGTAGTTACTCACATATAGATCACGGAGATATCCATTCACTCACCAACACACCCATACACACACACTCACCAACACATACAGCACTTCACAGATGCACTCTTGATCCCATCCCATACACCCAGTGAATCACCCTCTCGCACATCTATTCAGAGTCATCCACCCCCACCCACTCACAAAGACACTCAGGCACTTATACAGATACTCAGACAACCAATCAATAACCCAAATAGACAGTCATGTAGCTACTCACCAACTCATGCAGCCGCTTGTACACCAACTGACAGACTGATTGACATTTACACAGTTTACTCAATAACCCATGCATTCCCTAAGATACGCTTAACCAGTCACGCATCTACTAAATCATCCCTTCAGACACTTATACACCCACTCATTCTTCAAAACACCTTGGTGTGTGTGTGTATATATATATATACACATATACATATATATATATATATATATATACATATATATACATACATATACATACATACACACATTTAAACTTTACAGAAACACACATTCACTGGATGACGTCATGAGTGATGTCACTGACCATGTCATGAGTGATGTAATATGCGAGGTCATCAGCAGTGCATTGCGGGGGCGCAAGTTATAGTTAGCTCTACTAACTATAACAGACGAATTTCTCTGGTTTTGTACAAGTGAAATGTCCAACAACTAAAACGTCCCAGAAACGTGTGGTTTTTCAGTGAATTTCTAATGTTTTTTAAATGCTAATTTTGAACTATAACGTCCCTCAATCCTATGTTTTTTTTCCAGTGAAGATATATATAGGATTTATTTACTATGAGGAGCTCAAGATTAAGAGGCTGTTAGATTAGGTAAATTCCAAAGAACAATTTACTTTTGTTGACAGAGTCCCTGGCCAGGCTATTGACATTGTGCAACTCATGTATAGAATGAAGTAGGTAATGTGCACACCTAATACTTAAGTGTCTCAGTAAAGGGTAACACTTCATACTATCTTCTACCCCACACAGTAGTCTCACATCTCTGAACCAGTTCATTCTAATACTTATAAAAGAAAGGCTTTTGGAAAACAGAAAACCATGCTATTCTATATGCAACTACCACAACAGTCATTAGTATTCATGAAAATATCAATGGTTAGCAAACCTCTATCAAGTGGAGTAAAACAAGATAAAAACAGACCAAGCCCATTTTTAAACATATATTTTTAACTGGGCACCATTAAAGACCATCTGGAGGACTTGAACCATGCATTTTATTTTGTGGCATATCTCCCCTATCGCACAGAAATACATCTGTAGGGCAATGTAAAAAAGAATCAAGACATGATAGGGCTTTCCATTGCAGGGAACAATGGTATAATCATTCATTAGTAGGCAGATGCCAAAAAGCCTTCATCAGATCATTCTCTCTGGGCGACCTTAAAATAGTCTAAACCATCTTCCATAACTTAAGACTTAAAGTTACCTACTCTCTGAAACGGAAACCTAACAAATATGGGTTTCTCAAATACTCTCAGGCAAAATGAACCCAGGCTTTCGACAAAGACTCAAGGAATGCAAACCACTAAGTATTACGCTCAACCTAACAGCAGATAAATCTCTGGGGTTCTCATTGACAGCTACAGGAATAGAAGTCTCATATGGAAGCCATCTCCAAAGCTCCACAAAGCAACTCCACTTTCATAGAAACATAAAATCAACCATTCCACTTGTATATGCAAGCAAAAGTGACTTGTATATATTTATATAGATCTGTAAAATGCTACAGAAGGGATCTCCGTGCTAGGAATGGCCAAGACATTTCAAGACACCAAACACGACAAAACAGAAAAACATTAATAAAAGAAAAAAGTCTTTAGAGTTTTGTGCAACTGTATGTGGCTTTCAATTGAAAGGACTGAATATGGTATTTTATTCCAAAGTTTGGGTCCCAGGATCCGAATTGCTCCCCTTAGACTGTAAATGAGCTTACAATTAGCATCTTATGTAGGTTCAGCATGTATCCCACCCAAGAGTCTTTGTTGACACACAGCACAGCCACAGAACAACAGGCTGGCGAGGTAGGTAAAATGGGCAGTGCAAATTTTATCTTTGGCGTTTTCAATACACATCTGCAGCTTATAAATTATCCTTACCACCATATTTTACATTCTTTGTAGTTTGCGGTTGAGGACTCGACTAGGGTACATCCGATTGGTATAGCAAAAGCACGACAGGATAGATGTACCCACAACTGACTCATGGGTATGTGCCGGAATAAGAGACAGAATGTTTTGCCAAGATGCAGACAAGGCCATACTTTTTTGGGTGTGTGCAGCAAAAGTGAGGTCTGCATTTAAGATAACTCATGTTCTTGGCCTTAGAGATGGGGTCATTCAGAGGGCCAGATCAGTCTGATTAGAGGTTGCTGGACTGACACGATAGATCCCCCTCCAAAACTGAATGATATTATAGCTAATTTTTAAAGAACTGGAAGCTATTCGGCTGTCTATGCCTGCCAAGCACTCCTCTATTGGACTGATGGAATTAGCAGTATACTGTTCAAATGTCAACACTAGTTAAGAGTTATCTGCATAAGAGAGGACCTTGACATCTAAGACCTCAATCAGCTTCCCTACGAACTACACATACAGATTGATGAGAAAAAGGAGAAAAGCGTTCTCTGGGAAACTCCACAGTTAACATTCACCTCCGAGTAAGAGAGGGATTTAACCTATGGTGTTCCACAGATGGAAACCTGAGTTACTTCACCAAACTGGTACTATTAAATCTGGATCGGATAGAGGAAAATACAAACCTTGCGGAGCTACGCTCCAGCCAAAATAGTTCCCCTCAAGGCAATTCTCCATTTGATAGCCAGACATGCGCCTGAATGTTGCAAGTTAAATAATTTTAACATAATCAATTTACATTATCTACCTCTGAATGTCAAAGTGTAATTTAATATCCTACGCAAAACATTTAAAGCATTAATCCTTTGCCATTCGGTCTCCCTACATAAGTTACTCACAATAGCAGTAGGGTCCCCAATGGTGAGAAACAAAAAATCAGTTTCTTACAAAAAAGTCAAAAAAATAGCTAAACCAAAAACAGTGAATAAAATTCTCTAGACCCAAGAACTGTAGCAAGTCCTACGAGAGGATTTTAGACTAGCCACAGACTTCAACTTGTTCAGTAAAGTTCTTAAGATTCACCTGCTTAGGTAACCACTGTTAAAAGATCAGATACATTTAGTTTACTCAACCTTTATCTTTCAGTGACTTTAAAGCTTTCGCCTTGTTTTACTTTGCTTAGGTCGTGTTTATACACACACTAATACATACATGAAAAAAGTGTGCAAGGCTTACCAATTTGTTCCGTCAAGCACGGTCCCTTATACCATTCGGTAAGTTCTCCAAGTGCACTCTTTGTGACTAGATTTTCACCTCCCAGGCCACTTGTAGGGATGAAAGCAACGTCTGTCTCCTACTTAGAAAGAACATGAAAAGCATTTTTAAGTGCCTGATGGTAGTAGCTTTGA
The DNA here is from genome assembly GCF_964204655.1 of Triturus cristatus. Classification (NCBI taxonomy): domain Eukaryota; kingdom Metazoa; phylum Chordata; class Amphibia; order Caudata; family Salamandridae; genus Triturus; species Triturus cristatus. Next base: position 930,382,703 of record NC_140589.1, on the reverse strand, counting down.
TTATATATCACTACATTGCATGAACTACATAAATGATCTCCACATAAGTGTATTTAGTAGCATAAGGAAAATGCTACTTACCCAGTATTCATCTGTTCTTGGCATATAAAGCTGTAGAGTTATATGCTGTGCATAGATCGCCATCTAGTGTTCGGTCTGGATGCTTGCACTTTGTTTTTGTTCGAAGAAGTCTTTCCAGTCACGAGGTAGGTGACTCCTTACGGTGAGTGCGCGCATGGGCATCGACTCCATGTTTAGATTGTTTTGCCGTAGAGAGTGATGATGGAGTTAGTAAGAGTAGTAATGAGAGATGTCCATGTATATTGTATCTAAGTAAGATGTTACTGCAACAGGTATAGAAACCCGGGGAGGCGGGTGGGCGCATATGACTCTACAGCTCTATATGCCAAGAACAGATGCATACTGGGTAAGTAGCTTTTTCCGTTCGAGGCATATGAGCTGTAGATCACATGCTGTGCATAGACTATGTAGCTGTTATCTCCCAAAGCGATGGCTAACCTGTAGCTGTTGCAGTGGTCTGAAATAGTGTCAGTAAAACTGCCTGGCCCACACTAGCTTGTGAGGAGATTGGAAGTAAGGTGTAGTTTTTGGTGAGGAACTACGGATAATTCTAACAGTGTTGTGAACCAGGGTTGACGAGCACATGTGGGAGCAACTAGGAATAGTGTCAGGGACTGTTGTCTGAGATTCAGAACCACTCATGGAATGAGTGGGAGAGGCAGAAAAGCTTAAGCAAATATCCCTGACCAGTTCATCCATAGTGCATTGCCTTTGGACAATGGGTGTGGATACCTGGATGCGAAGTTTGGGCATTTTGCGTTCAGGTGGGTGGCGAACAGATCTATCTCAGGGAAGCCCCACATTTGGAAGAATGGGAGGAGAACCTGAGAGTGAAGTTCTCATTCGTGGATCTGTTGTCGTTGACAACTGAGCAGATCTGCAATCTGGTTGTTTACTACTGGGAGGTGTTGTGCAAGGAGATATATTTTGTGAGGTATGGCCCATCTCCAGATGCTCTGGGGTAGCTGTGAGCTGGAGAGAGTGTGTCCCCCCTGTTTTTGTATGCAATACATTGCTGTCATGTTGACTGTGCGAATCAGGGCAGCTTTGCCTACTAGATGAAGTTGAAATGCTTTCAATGCTAGAACAATTGCTAGAAGTTCCAGATAGTTTATGTTGAGTTGTTTCTGTTGCAGAGTCCACATACCCTGAATGGTATGTTTTTGGAGATGAGCTCCCCAACCAGTGAGCGATGCATCTGCTGTTAGCACTATCTGTGGAACCGGGTCGACTAATGGCCGCCTCTTGGAAAGGTTTTGTATGTTCCACCACTGCAGAGAGCGATGGGTGCGGCCGTCCACCAACACTAGATCTGATAACTGACCTTGAGCCTGGTTCCACTGATGTGCTAAGCATTCCTGTAGGGGACGCATTTGGAGCCTTGCGTAAGGAACAATTAAAATGCAAGACGCCATCATTCTTAGCAATTGCATGAACACTCGAGCTGGTAACGAGTGTTGAGGCTGAAACTGAGAGATTAGAGTCTGCAAGTTGCGGATTCTGTCTGGGTTGGGACATGCTAGAGCTCTTTGAGTATCTATTGTAGCTCCTAGATACACTTGTGTGTTGGATGGTTGGAGATGAGACTTGGTGAGGTTTACAGTGAACCCAAGGTCGTGAAGCAGTTGGACTGTTTTTTGAGTGTGGCGTAGGCAACTTATCTGCGAGTTGGCTTTTATTAGCCAGTCGTCTAGATATGGGAAAACATGACTGACTTCTTAGAAGAGCTGCGACTACTGCCAGGCATTTTGTAAAAACCCTGTGTGCGGTAGTTACTCCATATGGGAGAACTTTGAATTGATAATGTTGGCCGTCAACCACAAACCTGAGGTATTTCCGGTGAGCAGGGTGAATTGGAATATAGAAGCAGGCGTCCTTTAAGTCCAGAGTGGACAGAAAGTCACCTTGCTGAAGGAGTGGGAGCATCTGTTGGAGTGCAACCATGTTAAAGTGGTCTGACTGAATGTACAGATTTAGTTCTCCGAGGTCTAGTATAGGCCTGAGAGAGCAGTCCTTTTTGGGAATTAAAAAGTACAGGGAGCCCAAAGGGGAAGCTTTAAAGGGGAAGCCACCTTTGAAAGGCAAATGGTGGGCACACACGAGAGGGGCTGCTCTCTTGTTCTGGTAGACAGGCTAGCGTCGGGGACATATAGGGGAAAATGGTTGTCAAACCATATTTTCCGTGGGCGAGTTGCGCTCAGGTAGCCACACCTCTAGGGTGGGTTATCGAGCTCCACAGACCAAGAGAGGGGTTCTACCATCTTGGAAGTGGGCAGAATGTTGCACTCTGGAATAGCTAGATGGCATAAAAGTGGCACCCCTGGGACCCAGATCACGTCTGGGCTGGAGAAAGGACCGAAGATGGACTGCCCTGCTGTTTCCTTGCACCTGGCAAAGAGAGGCTGCACTAAAGACTGGGCTGCACCTGCTGCTCATGGGCTAGAAGAGAGCGGACTGTGCCGGTGGTGCCCTGCTCTAGGTAAAGTTGTCCCAGGGCCTCAGACAGAAGATGTGAACACAGAGTCAGTTGTCTGATTTCCTGTTATAGTTTCAGGCCCACAAAACCTGAACATTACCACCTTGGCTAAGTTGTTAGCTATTACTGCTTGTTTGCCGCTGACCACAAAAATGCATCCTGGGAGACTGAAACATGACACTCAAATGTTGAACAGAGTCTGCTGGATCCATGAGAGCCGTCAAAGGGTAGTTTGGTCAGCTAAGATTGACACCATCTGCTGTTAAAGGGAACTGCTGGTGTTGCTGTGACCGGAGACCAGTGGCAACTGGTTTTTGGCAGGACTTCAACTGGACTTTGAGGGACAGACCGCGATGGCCAAAGTTGCCCAGTCATGTTCATGGACAGAAGGGTGCCCCCAGTCAACCCGTTCAACATCCTGTATCCCTTGCATCACACCACTCCATTGATGCCTTGATAATTCGCCCATAGAGCCTTGATGTTGATTGGAGACTGCTTTGACTGCAAGGCAACTGTCCTGCTAAGCCTTACTGGCGCCTGTGACTGGTCCCTCAGGAGTTAGTCGCCTAAAGTGGGCTTGACTACCCAAACACAACTTTATAAAGTTTTCAAACTTACCGCGGTAGAGCCAATGCTTGTTTGCAATCCGAGTGATTTACTTAAAAATGTACATCTTCGGACCCACCTGTGGATGTTGTTCGTTTTGGTGTCTAAAAATAAGATCTATTTTTATAATTTGGTGTTGGATTGCCTTTGTGTGTGGTTTGTTTCTTCTTTTGGCACTTTTAAATGCTTTGCACTTGTTCCTTTCTTAAAGCCTGTCTGCCCAAAGCCACAGCTACCCAGCTTTCAGCTAAGGTTCTACAAAGAGCCTGACTGGACTTAAGACAGGATGGTGAGTTTATTACACGGTTAGGTAGCACAACCACAGCATATAATAATCTAAATTTCCTCACAGAATCCCACAGGACCACCTGGTGCTGCACCCACCTGGACTTCAGATACCACTGCTAAGCTCAAGTGTGCCACCTGGCATGTCAGCCCATAATGCTGAAGAAGGTCAGCAGTCCCAGTAGCCTCAGCCATACTCATGGGAATCCGGGACAAGCCTGAAAATATTGGGATCATAGCCCAATTGTCCTGGATTCTCCACTCTGGGGAAAGGGCACAAATCTGCACCATAGCCTGAATGGCCCTGATGAATAAGAGTGCCTGTGAAGGAGTCAAGTATGACTTTGGCATGTTGATAGTGAGCAGTAACGATGTTCGAAGGTTCTTCATCATATTGAGGTGGTCTACGACTGCCTGGGGAGAGCCCGTCGTCGAGGAATGGAAGACCAAAACCTTCTAAGGTGTGCTGCAACCACTACCATCACTTTTGTGAACCCCCAAGAGGCACTGGTGGGGCCAAACATAGAAAATGCTCCTGGCCTAATGTGTTCTGCAAGTAATGCATGTGGGCCTGCAGCACAGGAATGTGGAAATAAGTGTCCTGCAGGTCCTAACAATGGCGAACCTTCCAACATGATTAGGATTCACTATAAACATGTTGAAGTCACACCTGAAGGTTAACTCTAACATCCAGTCTCCAGGATCCAGCAGAGAAAGCCTGGGCCAATGTGAGCATTTTGAACCTGTTTTTTTCCCCGCAGAAAAGCATTGACAGGGGTAAGGACCAAATAATAGCACCGAGCTGCTACTTACAAGTCCGAAAACCTCTCAATGGCCCCATTGACCATAAGGGGCTGCAATTCATGCTGCACAAAAGACATGTGATCCTAAGTCATCAGTTCTGATGGGAGCGGAAGGTGCAGAGGAGTAAAAAGATATGAGGGTGTAGTCCGTAGACCAATTTAGAGGACTCCCCTCACTGACCCAACGGCTTGGCGCCCTCTGACAAAATGGTGGATCCTGCCTCCTACAGGGTGACAGAGTCGGAAATTATATACTAAATGGGTTTCTGGAGGGGTGGGGGACTGATCTGCATGGTGTCCCAGATAGGCTGGTAGCGGTCTCTGGAAGATGTGGCCTTGACCCCGGAAGGGCTGAAAGGTTGCTGTTTCGGCAATGGGGGAGGGGTCTGATGTGAACACCATTGGAAACAACTGATGAATCCTCAAAATGGACAAGATTCTGGGGGAAACTGTCTAGCGGGTGTAGAAAGACCCAGAGAGCAAGCTGTGGCCTGATTTTCTGAATCGCTGCAAGGATGGATCTGCTTTTTCACCATAGAGTCACGGGCCATCAAATGGCACATCCATTAACCCCTTCAGCGCGGCGCGGATTACCGCGCTGAGCTGAAGGGTTCGTGCGCGGGCGGGGCCATGACGGAGCGGTTCCAGCATCCGCACAGCGCAACCGATGAGCATGACGGAACCGCTCCGTCATGCGCATCGAAAGGGTTAAGAATGCCTGGAAATTCCCGTAGACCCCACCTGGCATGGCGCCGTAGCACCACGCTTGTGCTAATAGCCTGACCCACAAAAATAGTCGTATACAGACCAGAATGGATTACCAAATTCAGCCTAGTCATATTAAATAGTTTGTGAGAAAGACGCCTGCAACTCTTCTAGAAACGCAAGTAAAACCTGACCAACCAGGACACAAAGTATGGGTAAGGCAGCTGGCATTCACTGAGCACAATTAGGGGCAAGGAAACAGAAGAAAACGTGCATTACAAACACTTCCATCTGTTTCGATTCAAGGTCAGTTTGGGGTCATAGGGAAAGCATTGGGGACACCTGAAACACCAAGCTTTCAGGTGTAGGATGCCAAGTGGGATAGTCAGGGTGTTCTAGAGCTGGTCTGTGGCGATGAGCGACCAGCCTGTTGACTAGGGGCCAGAACATAGCTTTGCCATGTGCCCAAGAGCAGGATAGGTTCAGTAGGGACCTAGCTCGGCTGAAGGAGCTTTATGAGGACATTAGTCTTAACATTTTAGAGTGCAGCTGCAGGTAAAGGAACTCTGCAGCTCATCTGATCACAACTACAAAAGATGTGCTCGCCTCAGTGGCAGGAGCAGGGGGACAGACTAGAGAAGTGTTCAACTCAATAGCAGGCCTCAAAAAATCTACTCGCCCACTTGCGATGGAGAGTCAGATTTTATCAGATCGAGCTATTTTTAGCACCTAGTCCTTTGTTTTCGCAAGTGAACTGAGGCTGTAATAAACAGGTGTTATGTTCATTCAGAAAGTGAATGAGCAATACCAGTGGGTTTGATACGAGGGTGAGGCAGAGATGCTTTCAGCTTTGAGTCTAAGACCACAACATGGTGCCCTTCCTCCAGCGATGTGGAAGGAAACGCCACAGGGACTAGGGACAGGACCGAAGTGGTGCAGAACCAGAAGCGGGCTCGAGAGGAACAGATGGCACGGAGGGTAAACCTGCAGCCCTGTAACGACTGCATCCGATTGAACATCTCAAACCTTTTAGGGTATGTCAAAGCAAGTTTATTGAGCTGGGGTCTCAACAGCTACCCTTGGCATGGTGAATCGCTGAACTAAAAATGACAATCTTACTCAAAATTGTAAGTCACTACACTTACACACGATCTTATGGAGTACTTTCCTGCTCAGGAATAGACAGCGCTGAAGGAAACCCTGTCTTGTCCCTCCTTGAATCTCCACCACCCTAGGGAGGCATTCTTAGCCCTCCTACCCTTACTAGGCTACCCATCTTTAAAATCACATGCCAAGACAGTTCACCCTAAGCATGTAGACACAGACACACTGGTCCACATAACTGAAAGCCTTTTTGAATTCTAAAGGCAGCAAGAAACCTGTTCCTACCACTCTTATTAAGCTACTTTTGTGAGGAAAAGGGCGTTTTCAGTTCGCTCAACTAGGGTCTTTCGTTAATTGTTTTGGTCAGCATGAATGCACAACAGAAGAAGACCCTCTAGCCTACTTCCCAACACCTTCATAAAAATCTAATCTAGATGAAAAAGCAGAGGTGAGAATGTTTAAGGAACTACAGAATCCTGTAAAGATCAGCCTAGCTTGTTATACTCGAATGCCTCTAAGTTCCATAAGATAAGGAAGGTATTAATAGTTCCAGGATGAGGGGGGCGGTATCGGGTGGCAGGAGTTCGCATCAGAAGAGCCCCATAACTATGAGAAGATAGTAAATATGGCCAACACAGTATAGCTGGGGAACTTTGACTCACACTAGAGCAGTGTTTGGAAGGTATTTACACCACAAAACATTTCACCAGCCACCACTGCAACACTATATTCCAATACTTTATAACCAACCACACTGCTTTGAAAGTTTCAAAGTCATCCACTATTAAGCTACTCAAAGTAGTTTGTCTGATCTAGTGACATGGGGATTGAGACAGAAGAAATATTAATGCTGGTGGAAGACGCAAAGTCAGCCTTTAAAACATCAGCATTATGTTTATACAGTGAGGATGGATAGGCAGGGTGAAATGCATCTAACACAGGAACAGTACTCCTATGATAAGGTGAATTATCTCAGACTAGAGCCGCTGGTCATGGATGCATTTGTAATTATTAATGGCTTTGGAGCTACAGTATAGATACAGGTAACTGAATTCCAATATCTTCTCTCATTCGCAGCAGGAGGAAAGGAAATGTTAAAGCTTTCATCGCCAGTGTTAACGGGTGTGTTCGCTAAACCAATGAAATCCTCAGATGATCAGCAACCAGAAACAACCTTTCCTGCTACAATTGCTCCATTTCTAAGAATTACTTGTTCTAAGGAAAGTATGCTTCTTAGGCCAGGGGGTTAAAGTAAGCTGCAAATCACAGTGTTACATTATGGGCCCTTTAGTTTTATTTGCAATGGTTAACTAAATGAAGTATGTCGGGAAATACCACTCATCCTTTACCAGATGACACCCCTTGTTAGAACTAATAGATTGATGACATTCTAATTGATATACTGCACAGAGAAGTGGGGGGTATATGTTATCCAGAATGAATCAGAGGTATTATCATCCCTTGGCACTCTAGACTTTGGTCTATTGTTGACGTCGGTCTGCTGAGAGTGTATGGGAGGGTAGAGATTGCCATCTTCTCCTTAGGACGGTCCAGATCGCATGTCTGGGCCTGCGGATGTTTCCAATAGGAATTCTCTTTGAAGTAACCAAATAATAGTAACTATTTTCTACAGAAAGCAATGTTGAGGTTTCTGACCAACTCAACAAGAATGCCCTCGGACGCGTCTTCCTCTACTTCTTATAGATTCAATGCATGCTTTTGCATCGTGTACAAGATTTTCCTTTATGTTAATGTCTTGTACATGTAGTGCTTCGATGTGGAGGGTCTGGGACACCAATAAGGAGACCTGGAATTACCACTACTGGGGCTCCTTTTCTTGGACACATCCAGAGGGAGAGTCCATGGTAGTCTTGGACAGTCATAAGCTTCCCAATCTTGTCTTTTTTTGAAAATCTAACTGTAGATGATGTTTGCAAAAAAATCATTTATTCATAATAGAAACACTGCAAGCACATGGAAGCAGAGCATATGGCAGTCTCTTACTTTTTTGCCACAAGACACAATTTTATGAAAAATACCTGCACAGAGGCTAAAGAGAACAAAAACTCACAACTGGCAAAAAAAAAATCTTTCTCCAAATTACTGAGGGACAGAAGGAAGGACTTCAGAACATGCACAGTAAAGCAAAAAATAAAAAAAAGACCAGCAAAGAAAATGTTTTTTTCTAAGATAAATAGACTACCCGAAGGTTTTGGGACTTATCTCTATTTGGCTCATATTACAATTACTCAAAATGCAACCATCTTTGACATTCACATCATGAAACAAAATTAATGCAGTAACACACGGCCATGAAAGCACTTTACCTTGAAGCCGGCCTGCTTAAGAAAGTGTCCCAGTTTACTGGTAATTTCATTAAATCGCTCCTGCTGCCAATTCACCTACAAGTAAATAATTTAGGAGTAAATTAGAAAGTATATGTAGATCATGAAATCACAAATGAATTAAAACAGAGTAATCAAAATAAATAAAAATTCAGTTATTTTGACCAGCAACATCCTGCTGATATAATTAGTTGTCTTATTGGATGCATAAACTGCTGGGGCGATTGCCACTGTGACGCACTATCAATACATTTCCATCTAAAAAATCACTAATTGTGGAGCGCAAGCTTGATGCACCATAATTTATGTAGAAAGATCATTCATTTGTCACTTCGAACGAAAAGCTGGTTAAAAAACACACCAGATCATAGGTTTGTAGCGCAATTCGGAAAGAAGTCATGCCAGGAAAAGGTACCAGTATCTGCATTCAAGTTGTACTTGCCATTGGGTTTTTGAAATCTTTTAACAACAAAAAAAACATTAAAAGATTCTGCACATTTCTTTATATTTCATTAGAGATAGTTCAAGTTTATCATCAGCGTACATGCAGATACCCATTTCCACGCTTCAGTTTCATCAAAGTAATCACATAAGGTGCACCTCGACCAATACGATTTTCCGTAACTTAACTAAGTCATTACAAATACATTAACATTGCTTCCTTTCTGTGTATTGTGTCATTTAACTATCGTTCCTCCATTAAGCTTCTTGCCGAGACACCCTACGGGCGCACATGCGCATAAGGGCTCGGACACAGCACTCCGCATAACCGCTGCCTTTCACTGAGACACTACGAAGGTCCCAGACCTGCGGGAACCTTTTGGCTCCTAGGGAGCCCCACGGATCACTACTGGAAGCTGGGGACCCCAGCCTAAGCGAATTCTACGGTTTGAACCTCAAAACAACGCAGCTACAGAAACAAGTATTGCTCGAACAAGTACACAAATTCTGAAATATTTTATTTATTTACAAACCAAAAATATAGGAAAGAACGAAATTATAATGGGAACATTGGAGCTTCTCAAAATGTGGTTTTATTTGTAACTAATGAAGCGATATGCTATACTCTGGCCTCTAGCATATCACTTCGCCTTTTTTGTGGTTAATGTAAGCTTTTTTTTTGCCCTCACAAACCAGTGTTTCAGTTGAGGCCACCAACTGTCCATTCTGTTTCCTTTACTTGCACTGATACCACATATGATATGAATAGTAATTACATTTTTAGCTTCCAACTCCAAAATCCCTCACATTTACAGAGCAGGTTTAATGTTTTAAATATTATATTTTGCTTTTTATGTATATTTACTTTATTCTTCTTCTATTTAATTTTATAATCAGTTGCAGAATGCTGACGGTGGTGGCTGCCAGAGTAGTACAGATGCCGTATTACACTAAGTGGCCTGGGGGGCATAACAGGCGTTTGCGCCCGCTTTGGGCACCCCCGAGGCACTTTGGTATTACAGAAGGGACTGCAGACGCTTGTGCGGCCCCTTCTGTAATACCCATAGCGCTGGCGTTCAAAGCGCCAGTGCCATCTGCAGGGGGCTTTCCCTCATTTGCATGGCGGCATGCCCCATGCAAATGAGTGAATCCCTTTGCCTGTGTGCCCGCGCCATATTACAGACGTGGGCGCAGAGGCAAATAAGCCCTCAGGAGGCACAGTGACAGTGCACCATTTAAAAGGTGGCACACCCTCAGTGCGCCTCTTGAGAGCAGCCCTCTGCAGGTGGTACAGTGGGTCCCATGGACCCATCCAGACATCCCCTTGCAAGCGGGTGGAGTCACTAACTGCACCTGCCTGCAAGGGGATCTCTAATCCCCTTTCAACGTGCAGGCGGGTTGCCACCTGCACTGTGAAACACTGAGCAGCTGTCAAGCAGCCGCTCCGTATTTCACTGGAACGCGCAGCCCCCAAGGCACCGCGTGTTCGCGGCTGCCCTGGGGGAAGCGCACTGATGGTCATACGGCGCACTTTCATTGTTTGGGCCATGCGCACCTTTTAAAGGTGGGCCCAGCACAAACAACGAAATTGCGCCCGTATTGCCATAACCGGACAATGGTGTTTGAAAAACCACTTTGGCTAGGGTACATCTATAGGATGTACCCTGGCTACCTTTAAGCACTGACCAATTGATCACCTGATGTTCCCAAACATGCAGGCCGTTTTATTTGGTAGTAAAGCATACATTCTGTGATTCTGGTCAAATCACTTACTGGCACATGCATCAACAAAGACTTTTGCGATTCCTTAATTGCGAATTTTAAGGAATCGCAATTAAGGAATTGCAAAAGCCTATGCATGTAGGAATCGCTATAAAAATAGCGATTCCTACAAATTCCTCAAATGCGACTCGCAAATTCCGAGTCGCAATTAAGGAATGCCGTCCCATTCATTCCTATGGGCCTCCAGGCCCATAGGAATGAATTGGAGATTGCATGAGCAAATTGCGAGTACCAGTATGTACTCGCAAATTGCTCATGCAATTTCAAGGGTGCAAGGGTGTCAAAATGACACCCTATTGCACCCCTGAAATTGATCTGTGCACATATGTTGCACACACACATGCTCTTAGGGCATGTGTGTGCGCAACATGAAACTTTGAAAAATGCACAAAAGTGCATTTTTCAAAGTTTTTGCAAATTAGCATGAAGTTCAACTTCATGGTAATTTGCTCCCCCTATTAGCGAAATCGCTAATTTTTTAACTTTAATGCATTGCATTTAAGGAATCTCAATTTGGGATTCCTTAAATGCAATCGCAATTTAAGGAATCGCTATTTAGAGATTCCTTAAATTGCGATTTTTGCATTTGGGATGATGCATCCCAAATGCAAAAATACCGGTCGCAAAGGGGCAGATTCTGCTAATCTGCCCGTTTGCGACCAGTTTTCTCATTGATGCATGTGGCCCTTGGTGACTTGTAAAAAGTAGAGTGCAATGAAATTTGAAGGAGGGGCAAATCAACAAAGGGAAAATCCATTCCAATGGGACGGCAATTTGTGTTCGCTGTCTTAGAGTGGAGGAGCATATAAAGTTATTTTTTTCTTGATCATTTGTGTTCTACTTCTAAAACCAACAGAAATATATTGAAACATAAATAAGATCTATGCACTGGTTCAAAAGGGATGACCTTCACCTACTCTGCATAATATTTAGATGCGCTGTGGAGGTGATACTCCTATCTGGTGAATTCTTTCAACACAGGCAAATGTACTCTTCTGAAAGTAGTTGAAGCTAACTTAGTATCTAGCAAATACAGTGATGTAAAATCTTCTTAACAAATCATTAGTCATACCTCAGGCAGTTTGAAATCCCAAACTACAAATATTTTTTTGTTTAATCAATACCATGTAGGTGTCATCCAAACACAGAAAATTTGAGAAGACGAATATGAAGTTTTAAAACGTGAAAAGCCAGTATTTTTAAACATGGTGAAAACAGGAAATTATAGAATTACGTGAGCAAGTTAGTTTATGTCGGCACTAAATTGATAAATATTAATCAATATTTCTAATGACGCTAGACCATAAAATGTACTTTTTTTCTTGTTGAAATATACAGTTCTGAAGATTTATCATTATTTTTTCACAATTTTGCGATGACTAAGGAACACTTGCGCATTACACAAAGACATGTTTCTTGCCCATAGGTAGTCTGTAAAGATAAGGTGCCATTTTGGAATATTCTAAAATGTGAAACTTCTTTGACAGGTTTGAGTGAGGAAATATCTACTTTTTCAAATTACCTGATCCATTTTATTCACTGCAACTGCTAGTTGAGTCACGCCAAGAGAACGAACGAGCAATCCATGTTCTCGTGTCTGACCACCAGCCTCAAATCCTGCTTCAAACTCTCCTCTACTGGCATCCACCACCAGAATGGCCACATCAGCCTACAAAGAAAAGCTACAGGTTGAAACATCAGGAAAAAGAAAATAAAGACAACGCATGCTTGCATGTCTTCTGCCATGAAGCTGAACTTTATTAGTCATCTTAGAAGTCCGGTTTTGTAGGAGAAAATACAAACCATTATTCGAGTTTATCACGTTAACCAAATTCACTTTCATTGTCTTTGAAGGAGTCTTTAAATACCAGCTATACATAATATGTTAATCTAAAACAAAAAAAAAACACCATATGCGTACTTTTACACACTACAAAGACATCCTTAAGTGCTTCAAAACGTGTGATTAAACCTGATCGAGAGTCTAAAACAAACAATAACAGCTTATTTATATTAAAACAGTTTGACCTTAGCCTGGAATGTATATGTGCTATTTCCTTGTGTACGGTGTGGTAGATACCTTGCCTTTTCTTTGACAATTTTAGTACAAGCTTACAACACTGGTAAGGTAACAAAGTCTCTTAATCCTAGACGAGCTTGTCAAGCAAGCACAATGGCTGCCTCGTTAATGAGCTCTGACTGCCAGCATCTATAATCTCAAATTGCTTCTATTGATGTGTGTAAAGTACTAGATTTTTGTTGCAGACAACATATCTGCTGCATTTAGTGTAAAGGGAGAGCCCCCGCCCCCCCATCAAAGTTTGGAAGAGACATGAACATGGTTCTAAGCAAGGTTGTCTCGATTCTTAGCTGCTTTTGCGCCAGCTTGAGTTGAGCTGCTTTTTGATACTCTAGCACTGTAAGAGGACTTAAATTCACATGTTGCCAGCACTACACTACACTGAAAACATAGGATCTCGTGTCTCAGGTGAAAGCAGCAGAGGAGAATGCCTGAGCAGTGGGATGATTGGTTGGAGCTTAATGAGCGGCCATATTGATGTCAGTAAACTTGGTCATGGACAGACCCTCCATTGCTCCAAATTTACAAGATGACAAAAAAGAGGAAGATTGAGTGGACACTTCGAGAGTTCTCAGGTGCTCTGAGAACTTTGTGTAGGACTTGATGCTACAGGATATGACTCCACTCACAGGGAGCAAATAAAGAAGCTAGGAGGGTGTCCACCAAAAAAGGGTATCATAATACTCAGGTGCGTGGTCTCTACACACCCAACATGGCAGATAAGAAAAAAGGGGTTATTTTATTGCACTACTAGGAACAGGTCAAGACAGTCGGTAGACAGGTGGGAGGCTTGTCTAGGGTACCAGTCCCTTTTTGAGTTGATCCAACTCAAGCACAAAACTTGATTAGTTTAATGAGTGAGGTCAGACACTTGAGGGATGAGCTGGGCAAGTTGATCTGTATACTAGCAAAGAAGAATTATCCTGTCTGCAAAATACTTTAAATGACGGAGAAAAACTTGTCTCTTTAGATTGCTCTAACAAGTCTAAAACCTGCGCCTAGCAAAAATTCCGATCACAAAGATTGCAGTTAATAAAGGTACAAAAAGTTAGGTCAGGTGGTATACATTAGATTAGATCCCAGGACATAAACGAAATTTGCGTTTCTTATTTTAATTCATATCAAAGCAATAAAACTAGACATACTAAGAGAAAATCAGGGTGATCAATATCATACAACAAATAACTTAATAAAGGCAACAGTACCAAGACACCAAGATAATCATCACATCTGATCTCACACTATCAGGCATACCACATTTATACCACAAACAGTAAACACATCCTAAAAACAACAGAAAGAAATGAACACCTTTGGAGATACCATCCTAGAAAAAGAATACAAGATCTCCTTATATACAGTTATATTTAAAGTTGGAATAGTCTCAGTATCTTACATTTATATAAAAAGTAAACAACAATTGCTAACAGTAAGGCTGTTAAATCACAGTGGGGGGGTGATAGAATATCCAAAGGGGGTTTAGTTGTGAGCGACAATATGAATCACAGCAACGTAGAGCGTCTTATACAATGTTTGTGTTTCAGGCGGTCTCCTTTTACCTAGGGGCCCTCTCTCTTTTGTCTTTCAGGTTGATCTGTATATCTGGCTCCTTAGGACATAATTCCCGGTCAAGCCCGGAGGCTCAGATTATGCTCATGTCTTTCATTTATTCTGCTCAACAGCCTTAACAACATGTTTTAATCAAAGACTACAAATCCCATGAGTCTTTGTGAACAGTAAACAGATAAATGCTTTCCTTAATGCTGCTTAATTGGGCCTAAGGGCTGTATTGTTTATTTGGTGTATGCAGGGTGTTCCGATTACAGGCATTTCCTTCTAGACGCTCGACTTAATTTACACGCCTTACGGCTTTTCCCCGTGAGGCCTTAAAGCCTCCCTTCCTCTCACCGTACTGCGGTGACTGGGCCTTTGTTTCAGGCCCTGCGGTGCCCTCATTCTCGTGAGTCATCTCAGCGGCAAAGGAGGCCCTGGGAGGGGTTTTCCCGAAGTTGCGCTCTGTGGCTGGGAGTTCGCGTCTACAAGGCAAAAGTCAGACTTCGTACTGGTGCAACAGATGACCTTTCTGGGGTTCGAGGTTGACACGGTACGCCAGTGCCTCAGATTATCCCAAAAGAAGATGCTCTTGATTCGCCTGGAGTTGGGCAGAACCTTGACGAGGGACAGGGTTTCCCTTCACCATCTGGCCCAGATTGTGGTCGTCCTTTCAGAATCAATTCAGGCAATCTTTCCAGATCCATTGCATTATCAGGCCCTTCAACGACTGAAAGCGCACCACCTGCGGAAGGGCATGACATATACTCAGGAGGTTTCGCCCTTGCCAAAGACTCAATCAGAGCTCCGCTGGTGGCTCAAGCATATGCAGGCCTGGAACAGCAGAGCCATCTTCGGATTAGCCCTAGAACTGGTGATAGAGTCAAACGCCAGTCATCAGTATTGGGAAGCGTGCTGTGGGGATACTACCACAGGCAGACAGTGGTCAGAACCGTACGTCTCTCCATATTAATTGCCTGGAACTCCTTGCCAGATCCTTTGCAGTGCGGAGCCTGGCAGCCAACAAGGTATCATGCGTCATCTGGTTGAAGAAGGACAACATTTCGGGGGGGAGATACATCAACTGTATGGGGGGACGAAGTCCAAGGTGCTGGCGGATTTGTCCAGAGATTTCTAGCAATACTGCCTGGATCACAAATTGTCCGTAACGGCAGAATATCTGCCAGGGAAGTTCAACCAGACAGCAGACTGGCAATCCAAACACCTTAAGTATTATAGCACCTGGAAGCTGGACCCCTCTTCTCTGAGCTTGATGAGTCGATAGGGTCTGTGTCAAGTAGACCTTTTTGTGTGTCCTGCCTCAACCATCAGTTTCCCCGATTATTCAGCTGGTGTGCGGATATCCTTGCGGAGACAACGTATGCCTTCATGCAGGATTTGCGTCAATTTCAGGTTTATGCTTGTCCCCCATTCTTCATGATAGCCAGACTCGCGGCTTTGCTCAGGAGACAGAAGGTGGAGGTGGTCTTGGTGACACCAGTTTGGAAATTACAAGTTTGGTATCTTCAATCCAACTTCCTCCTAGTCTCTGACGGATCCACATGGCAACTTGCACCCACTAGTGCATGAGAGGCTATTCCGACTTATGAGTTGGAGGATTACAGGGGATGTTGGGAAGTCCTGGGCCTTTCATCGGGGGGCTTCCTCCCTCATCAGAAGAGCCTAGGCAGATTCCACAGTCAAGAGGTATAGCTCTGCGAGGAGACAGTGGTCACGCTGGTGTGGGAGACAGGGTTTGGATCTGGTGGGGGTGTATATAGTGCACATTGTCAACTTCTTGTCCAAACGGGTGGACAGAGGTCTGACCTACCACACTATCAATGCAAGCATATTGGCAATCTCTGAGGGTCACGTCCCTATACACGGCATTCCGGTCAGGGAACACCCGATGGTTTGAAGACTCCTGAGGGGTATTAGGTTGTCTTTTCCACTGCAACCTAGGTATACTTCCTTATGGGATGTCACTTTAGTGCTTCAGTTACTGCAATCCTGGCAGGATACCACATACCTTTCAAGAGAGGGATTAACAGGTAAATTGGCGATGCTGCTTTGTCTCATCTCCTGTAAACGAGTTTCTGATGTCTACTGTTTCTGACCAGACAACGCTGTTGCATTATTAAAGTTTGGGATAGTTAATTCTACTGCCAAGAATTGTTGCATATTTAAGGACCTTTTCTTATGGGCACTTAGGGTATCTCGGTTTTTTGTACAGGATCGGATCAGAAGCAGACTATTGATTGGAAAGCGTGATTCAGGATATTTGCTCGAAGGAGGAGGAAGTACTATTCCTTGATGTTGCTTATATGGGACTGACTATGGTTGTTCGCTTACTGTTTGCAAACAATCATGGGATTTGTAGTCTTTGATAAAAAAAACATGTTGTTACGGCTACTGAGTGGAATAAATGAAAGATCAGCATAATCCTCTCCTCCGCGTCCTTAACTTTCCTTCACAATAGTAAGGGAATTTTATATTCATAGCGATATCTGCCAAAATATCTGCAGTGTATAAGCAAAATGTAAACACAGGGGCAAACATTTTGCTTAGGAGGTGCAGCTGGCGAAAAATATAACCCATTTAATAACCAGGAGCAACAACCCACATGGAAGGCACATATTCAAAATAAGTCATTGGAGGAAGTGGACCCCCCTCCCTCTTTCTATCTGGATGCCGAGCAATACCACTTACAAATGACCAGAAGTGGCTATTTAACACTCTTGGAAACAGGACCCGATAGGACAATGATGATCTGACTTTTAGCTGAAGAACGGGCAAACTCCAACTAGACTGCTCTCGATTGCTTTTTACCCCCGACTTCCTGACTACTGTTACAAAGACTAATGCATTTAATGACAGAAGGAAAGAATTCACGAGAAAGGGAACTCATAAGCATCATCTTTCTACTGTGCGAAAACCCAGATGGGTATTCCAGTGCTAGTGTCGGATGGCTTCAGTCTGCTCTTAGAAAAGGAGAGTTTTGAGGCCTTTCTGAAAGGGAGCAGCTGTACACTGAGCTCAAGAAATGCATTCCACAAAGGAAACACTTGTCCCCCAGCTGTGACCAGACAATTCTTACAACTCAAAAGGGTGAACAGGTCTAGACTTGGGTGATAGCCTAGTGCATTATTGGTTTTGTAGTCTTGTTTTTCTTCCACTGAACTAATCTACCACATATGAAATCAATGGCATGTAGGTGAAAAGTTCAGGACAAGAGACAGTGCCTGTGATGACTTAGAGTGAGGTGGTCAACCTACTGCCCGATCATAGAGACCACCTGCACGACAGGTCCGTAGTCTGTTTTTCTCGTATTCCGTGGTTTCAGCATATAACGTTTTATGATCAAAGGTTAAAATATATAATTTTACCATAGCAATGCATGGTTTTTAAGAGGATATAGATCTCTCAAAAAGAGTCCATATTATAATTGCACAGGATGCAGAATTTTAAGACATGGTGCTTGACAAAATTCTCGTTATTGGCGCTTGCAAGCAATTTTTGACCACATGACGGTGCTAGCTATTGTAGCCCAGTGTTTTAAACAATAGCTACAATTAATCATAAAGAATACTTTGTTTAAGATCATCTGCTTTTTCAGAATTGTTAAATTATGTAACATAAAACCGCCCTCCTTGTTTGACTAGCTAAGCTGATAAATTAACTCAAGGGGTTAAAATACCTACTGCCGAAACCAGGGGCATGTACATCAGCTTTATGGTGGCAGTCCCTCTTAGTCCAAAGGTTTTTTCCTGCTATCAGCTTGCTGGTGTGCCTACCACATACCTAAGAGGAGGACCAGAAACTGCTTCAATAGGTGTTAGGTACTTGCATGCCTGTACTGCATTAGCATGCATACATCATATCTGACATTATCATCCTTGCCAGTATCCACACACATCACAGATTTTTTTATTTGATAGAGAATCGACTTGGATGACATGTCAGCGGGAAGACACTGAAAATGGGTGAGAGCTTATAAATAAAAAGTAGCCTAATCACTATTAAGGTTGGTTTATCGTCGTTTAACAGCCTAGCGCTGTCCCTTTTTTAGGTCTCGCCTGACACAGCGCATGCCATGGTCTGGCGAGACTTTTAGTAAGGGCCTCAAAAAATGCTACCATGGCCAGCCTACAGCTTAAGTTCAGGTGCGCGCTTATGAGCAGAGGCGCCATATGGCTTTCCTCGTCACGCTCATTAAGCACATCGCTCGCCACGCTTGATCGCGATCACTTTCACTTTGGCGGCAGAGCACACACTGAACGGATCATATGACTTGTCACATGATCACACCCTCCATTGCATTTAATCCCACCACTACGGTGTCTCACTTAGCCTCCTCGTCGCAGCAGACACCTCCCTAATTCTCACTAGCTTTCTGAGTGCCCTAATGCGTCCTTCCTTCTTCCGCAGGTCACCGCACCATTTAATTACCAGCATTGCTGGTTTTCATCTGTGGACACGCAGCCGCGGTCTGCCAATTTATTTAGATTATTCTCGTGCCCTAAGGCATCTCACTTAGCCTCCTGGTCGCAGCAGACACCTCCCTAATTCACAGTAAGCCATGCACAACACTATCGGGGTATCCGTCCCGCATTAGCTTTCTAAGTGCTCTAATGCGTTCTTCCTTCTTCCGCAGGCCACCGCACCGTTTAATTACCAGCATTGCTGGTTTTCATCTGTGGACACACACAGCCGCGGTCTGCCAATTTATTTAGATAATTCTCGTGCCCCACCGAACGGTAAGCGCTGGTTTTTCACCATTCCGGGTTTGACCATCTCCTTGTTGCACCACTCCACTTACTGGTCAATTTATCTTCTTCTTCACAGGCTTCTCACTTCCAAATTCCTTCTAATGCTGCCTTATTAAAATTCGCCAGTTGACACCCTAACACGGTCTACCACGGTCTACTTCCTTTTAGCGTTATCAAGCGCGTTTCGATATATTACGACTCATCCCCACAGATCGGTACATATTATCCACTCGTTACTTTTGAGTGCTTTGGGACCTAGATTTATTAACATGGACGACTGTAAATCTACGCTGGAATGTTCTTGAACTGACGACATCTTTGTATAATCATTGTGATATATCTCAGTGAACCATTACCTCATCTGGATGTCGCTATCTCAAGTCAGGATTTGACTTATCAACCATTAGCCTTGAGAAAGTCAAAGTACTTATTAAGTACGGACGAAACACGTGTTGGCTGTTGCGAATTTGGATATGAGTTTGAAAATCATTAAAAAGAATACGTTTCTGAAGATTTGACATATATGCGAACCATTATATGGAACTTTGGAACACTCCGGATTCTTGAAGGACTTAGAGAAATTGCTGGTCTTATTATTATATATATTGGTCCCAAGACAAGGGATTGATATCGAACTGTACTTTCAATATGGGTGTGCGTTATTAGCTGGTTTTTCCTTTAATGATTTTGGATAAGTTGTTTTTTTCAACTTACCTACGGCACTCCCGGGTAGTGAGGGCCTACAGCTTCTTCAGCACCCCGCTATACTAATAGCAAACACAAACCTAATACGCCATTGACTGAGTCTACATGACATTGTTTTTTGACGTGCGGTTTTTTTCCAAGTTTTGTGTTGTACGGTCTACCATAGGATTGCTTTTCATTGTGCTCTCTGCACGGTAAGCCTTGCTCCTTCACTCCTCACTGTTTAGGCACCCTCCTCGGGCTTTCGCCCTCACGCCTGTCCTAAATCTGCCTACAGTTTAATAATACCTAAGCTCCTGGAGGCTCTGTATTTATAATACGAGAAGAGTCCATATGAGGTTTTCTATTTGATCACGGTAAGCCTTTCATCCCAGCACCACCTCACTTGTTCCATTCCACATGCTACACCGAACTTACATCTGTCTCGTATTTACCTATGCTCCCACAAGCACCGATCCCCTAACAAAACTGGCTTCGGCTGGGGGATTTCCTGGCAGCTGCATGGACCTCTAGGTTCTCGGAGGAGAGGTCCGGGTATTAAAAGGCAGTTCCAGAGGATGAAAGTGCTCAAACTGAGCAACATTAACAAGTAGTGCAACACTTTCTCATCTTAAAAGAACAAAAAAAAATCCTCTCCTTGAAGAAGATGGGACTACGAGACAGAAGCAATCCTGGCAAAGAGGATGCCAGGTTCACTGGGATAAGTGTATATCTTGAGCTCACCTTTATCTTGGGGAGATCAGCGTGGTTGTGAGGGAAGCATACAGAAACAGCGCCAGCAGTTCAACATCAAGCGGCCCCTTAGAGAACTGAGCCCACTGCCCAAATAAGAAGCAAGCTGTTTGCACTTGGTGTTGAAGTGAGCTGCAAATGTGTCTAAGGGAGGTCGACCAAAGATCTCAAAGATGAGCTTGAGGACTTCCCTGGAGGATTCAAAGATAAGCTTGAGGACTTCCCCGGAGGACCTGCCACTGGTGGGATGAGTAAGGAAAAATATCTGAAGATGGAGCCGATGTTCATGAACAATACTGCCTAAGGGAGGAGTCACTACACCTCATGACTCAAAAGACATTCATCGAACAAAAACAAGTTATACACGTCGGAGCACAGCACTAGATGGCAGAAGTATGCATAGCATGCGCATCTACAGCTACACGTCACAAAGAGAAGATTACTTAGACTGCAGGACCAAGCAACTTGGAAGACTAGCAAGAACATGCCTTGCTGCAGAGTCTACTTTCGCACAGATACAGTCAGCTTGCAGATTTGTGGAAAAAGGGTACTCCCCCCTTGTTTTCAGAAGTATATGATGGCTGTGGACCATCACCACACTGGTTATTAGGACTTTCATTCAAGGTTTTCAATGGCATGAAAATTGTTTTCAGTGACTACACATTTATGCACAGGGGCATATTTAATTTATCTCACATAGAACTGATGGAGAGTTCATCACAAGGTGTTTGTGAAATATACTCCGAAGAGCAGGGGATGAGAACACAGCTCACAGAAGGGGTTTAGGAGAATGCTACCACCATTCCAAGGTAGCTCCTCGGATGAGTACACTGGGACACATTTAGACTGCTCTTCTCACATCTGGTACTAGTGCTCCACTAGTTGATGTACATGCAGTGCTGGTTTTCTACTGTACAAGTAAGAGTTGTTAAATTTAAGAGGTTTTCTTGAATAGAACACCATAGCTGACGCAGAGATATTTGGCATGTGTTTGTTTTTCCCTACATAGTGTTTGCAAACAGGCTTGTTATTCATTGCGTCCTCATGGTGACCCATCATCTTGCCTTTAGATTGAAATGTCTATCTGTGCACTTAGATTATGGAGAAATTATGCATATTTGGATTCACTTTTATTTCCCAATTTTTGGTAACTATTAATTTTGTTTTCCAGCGACTATCTGAATTTCCCATACATAAAGATTACACTTTTAGCACTTTCTCTATGATCACCAAGAGATTGTGAGAACTTTGACATCTGTTTTAATCATTTTGATTAAACATTTCTGCCCTTAAAGAATTAATCATTGTGCAGCTTCCAAAAACGTTAATAGCTGTCGCTAATCAATATCAGTGTAGCAATTATAAGTGCAAAGCAACAGAATTCTAGGGTAACCAGCGTTCCATATTAACAATAATTACTCAGGTTCCTTTTAGGTAGATCGCAGTACCATTATTACTGGATACACCCAATAAGACGCTGGCTCTGCCTTACCTTGGACCAGGACAGTCATCATATACTGGGGTAGATGCTTTTCTGATTTTCCAGTCAGGTGCTTTCACCTTCTCTGGAGTTACTCACAGCACTTTCTTATGGTCAACGAAGGCGAGCTCAACGAGGGAGAAAGGGTGTCGGGGGGGGGGGGAGGGGGGTAATATCTTCACTTTACTAAAAGCAAGGTTGATACATTCCACAAAAGGTGGATGGGCAACAACCTTTAATTACTTTCCAACTTATATTTTTTTTTTTCCATATCAGGGCACGCTTTCTACAAATCAGGAGGTTCTGTAGGGCCCTCATCTCAATTGTAGCGCAGAACACTGGCATGCACTGGATCACTAATCTCCAGAAATGAGAAGCAGAGGTTATGTATGTTGATGACACGATGAGAATGGCATAACGGAGAGAAATTGCAGAACATGATGGTCAATCTGACGGAAAATGAGTAGGAGAGAAATAACAGCAAGAATAATATCATAGAGAGAAGCCAAAACAACTGAGGCAAGGACACACAAAGAATTTGTTGAGTGAGAAGCAGGGTCAAGTCCACATTAATGAGTGAGAAAAATAGCCCAGGGCACAAATATATGCAGGGATGTGCGGCATATTATTTACATATACTGGTGTGCCAAGTTCTCATTTTAAAAGGCCTCAGAAAACTTTTCTAGACCACCACTAGACAACAAGAAAACCCACACGTTGAGAATGGAAAGAGTCAGGGCTTAAGAGTAATAGATATAACAATAGTACATACTTTTGTGCCTATACTGCATTAAACAGCTAAGCCAGCTCGTAGAAGTATGCTTGTTCATTAATGACACCATCACCCTTTAAACACATGCAAGAAGAAAGAAAAGAACAAACCAACCTGTGCTGCTCCTGTTATCATATTTGGAATGAAGTCTTTATGCCCAGGTGCATCCATCAACGTAATGACTTTGGTCTTGGTTTCAAATTTCGTCATTCCCACATCCATGGTGACACCCCTTCACATAAAAACAAAAGCAAAACACTGTTACACATCTTAACATTACCCATTCAAGTTAAGGTGTTGTGGCTGAATAAAGATATATGCAAGTATAAAGAAGTATGCGGCTGCTGATTCCCCTAACAGAAGATCATTTGCACACAGTGTCTTCCGATAACTCAGAGGACCACTTTGGACCAATGAACAAAATCTCAGCAGTGGTGAAACTTTTACAGTTTACCAAGAGATCTTTAGAGCTTGCTTACCTCAGGGTTATCTATAAAACTACAATTTTGAGCATTTGTTGGTGCAACTATCAATCATTTTCTTTCAAAAGGACAGCTATTGCTTTTAGGGGATTCTCTTATTTTAGGGCTAAATTCCAAAATGTCTGATAGTTCAATGGCAGGATGCAAGATTGCATGCCTACTTACTTGTTAAAGTAATACATTGACTTTTTGGTACTCATGTGTATTAGGCCTCTCATGATTCACCTAAGGGAGGAGGACTCAGTAGCCAGCCTTGGAGGCCTGAGCTTCAATATAGGGATATGGATCATAAACACCTTCTCTGTTTAAGGTTCATCACTGATAGGATTTCTTCTATATATTGTGAGTGCTTCAAGTAAAGGAACTATTGAACACCGTAGCTTAAGATTGAGGAGCCGTACTTGAGACGTCCAGAAACATGTTTCAAAGAATAATTTGTTTAACTGTTTGCTGGCATCTTGAAAGAAGTCATAACCGGTTCTTCCATGTTTGGGAAATGTGACCAGCCTTTCATAAATGGACAAATATGCAATATGACCGGTCTCAAATAAACCTCTGAGATTCTGTACAAAACAAACTGGTTTGGTGACTCGCATCTGCAATAATTTTAGCAGTCATAAGCAGCGCTTGTTTGGACTACTGCGCACAGACATTTCACGCAAGTTGATGGAACGGAATTCGGCCTGCCTTATAAGTGGAAAAGGGAGGCAACGGTAAAACTATAGTCTTTTGAAGAGACTTAGAATCTCAATGGACACTGGAATATGTGATTTGTGTTTAGATGCAAGTGTTCAGATAAGTAAGAATGCAAAAAATTAAGTGTGCTGTTACCATAAAGAAAAGTCAGAGAACACCATAAGCACTGCAAATGTTGGTCTTTTACTATGAACTGCAGATGTCTTGCTTACACTCTACAGAATGACAAGTGCACACAAGCATCTTGATGGTCTCTGGGGCACCAGGAGTCCATTTGCAGGAGAACAGAGATCAACAGTTTGAGAGACACTCTTTTCATATGTACTAAACTTCTTTCGTTTCTAGAAATCTACAACTAGAAGCAAATTCTGGAATGAATATGTTTACAACACACTTTTCCCTTGTAGAACATACACAGATCAAATGCCATGACATTGTTTTGGGAGGGACACGCTCTATGGCAGCCGTTTGCATGTAAGATGATGGCTTCTGGCCCCGTAAAGGCACAGAATCTGTAGTCCCAGCATTGCTCGACAACATTAGACTTGATATGGGTGCTTGAAAAAATGGCACTAAGACCCTTAGAGACGCAACTTAAGCATTTGGCATGGTTGATAACAAGCAGCTGATGGACAGGCTCAGTATTCTTCATTAACTATTGGATTCCAGCTCAGTTTTATGGAGTGGAGAGTGCAAGCTGTTACACACCCCCTTTGAGATCACGGTTTGCTCAATTGACCTGCATAGTGCCTCAGGGCTTAACGTTACACTATACTTTAACGCCAACCTCCTGATTGCTTACTTGATCGTGCTATTTATTATCAAATTCTCCAAATATGCATTGAATATGTAGCTGAATGAGAAGCTGCACCCAGTAT
Source organism: Triturus cristatus (assembly GCF_964204655.1). NCBI lineage: Eukaryota > Metazoa > Chordata > Amphibia > Caudata > Salamandridae > Triturus > Triturus cristatus. The sequence goes on along the minus strand of NC_140589.1, from coordinate 930,357,930 downwards.
GTCCAGACACCAGACCTACCTTCGATTTGGTTTAAAGACCATTTCCTCTTGGGTGGACTAAAATATGTTCAAACTTAATAAAAACAGATTTGCTTTGCTGGAGGTTACTAGTCTACGGGCTGCTGGATACCTGGTTTTGTGACACCCTAAGAACCCGTTCATTTTGCCCAAGTCAATAGCCCTTGAGTGATTATCCTCAAATCAATATTTAAAAAATACCTTCGTCCAGCTCTCGGTTTTTAATACATTCCCTCCTGTTTTGCCCACATAAATTCTCTTTCTCAAGGTGTCACCTTTGTGACAAACACAAACCGATAATTCTTCTCAGGTCAGGTACCTCGGGCATGTAACTATTGTGCAGCAAGATAGAGAAATTCGACCAACCAATGTTTTACAACAGACTAAAAGCACATCAATACATGAGTCACATCAATGAGCTACTATTTGTGGTAAAACAGGCATGGCCCTATCGCCAGGAGGCCACCCGTGGCAGCTGGGTTATCTACAACATGAGATAAAGTACTTCTTTATTGCTAAAGCAGCAAATCAACATTTTGCTGTAAAAGCAAATTGACCAAGGAGACATACTGCTGAAGTCTACAATAGCGGAGTGCTATTCCAGTGCTTCGAATCATACCTCCAACACAGTTTACGGTGTGGGGGTATGATTCCAACATGTTTTGATATCAAACATGATAGGATTAGTTGCAGCCGTTTTCGAGATGGTCATCGCGTAATTAAGCAGTGCCCCTCTATATAGTATATAGCTGCTTCTCTGACAACCCGCGATAATGGACTCCGTAGGCTGCAGGGGTGTCCTGCTTGTGCAGGGGCACCCTCTCACTTAGAACCAAGCACCCTGCCTTCAGGATTGCAGAGGCCTGCTATAGGGGTGACTTAATAGGTTTTAAGTGATGTGACCCTATATATAGAAAATCTTTATCTTTAGTAAGGGCTGCTAGCACCAGCTTACACAGGCTGCAATGGCAGACCTGTAGTTCCATTTTGAGTGGTCTCTCATGGGTGGCATAATACATGTTTCAGTCCATGGGAGACCTCTGGGGTACCTATGCCCTGGGTACCTTAGTACCATATACTAGGGACTTATAAGGGTACCCCAGTATCCAATCTGGGATGTACCCAAGTACTGAACACAACAGTTTAAGGAGAAAGCAGATAGACTAGGGTCCCGATTAGCAGGATCCCAGTCACACTAGTCAAAATACAGCTTAGCACCAGGCAAAAAGTGGGGTTAACCATAGAAGTAGATCCTACTTTCCTACAGATGCAACAAAATACTGACCTGTTATGCTGTGTCACTTTTTTTCTCTCTCTCTCATAACCCAAAGATCTGATGATGCGTCCACAACAATGAGATATAGAATTAATCATAAACTTTTAGTTTTCTTAGTAATAGCCTACTTAGCTGCAGAGAGAGACAGTGTTGCCCAGAATTGCACACTGAGATAAAGAGGGGGTCAGTGATAAAATCTCAACAAACCGTGGCAACTCCCTTTGTTTATCCTTGGAGTCCCACATGCAAAAAAACGTAGTGCTATAAGGGCTGGTGGTACAACATTTGACAGAATGTATCCCAGCTCTATCTGCCTTCTCTGTGCGAAAAAACCAGAGTGAGTTTAAAGCTCTTGTATATTCTTTTCCGTTACTTGTGTTTTAGACACTGATAGCAAGGAGCATTAGAACGCTTTATATGAACATAACTGGAAAGATAAATGGACCATACTCGTACACCAAACGTACTCCTTAAAAGAAGGCAATGCAGCGTTTAAATAAAAAACAGGAAGTTGCCCAGGTCCTATGAATATAATTTTATTTGTAAGCTTTAAGTTTTTTTGAAAAATGAAATGGCATAGTGAGAATAGCATAACTATTTAGGCATAAGTGCGGTTGAAAAGGTTCAGTTATCTTCACAAACTACTCTACAAAACTCAATATCCTAAAAAGAACACAGAAAAGAAACATATAAAATGTCTTTCAAACCATTTTCTTAGCACAGCATAACATCATGAGGTCTGACCCATTCTCAAAAAGAGAAGTGCAAGTTACAAAACGAACTGCTCTTTTTAGTATACAAGTCTTCTGTTGGGACATGCCTAATTTGGAAAAATAAATGGGGATTCAGTTCTCATTAGTCAGGAGCATAAATAAGTCTGCTGACCATTTATGCTTCTATATGAATCAAGTCCCTTTAGATGGACAGCAACAGGGGGCAGCTGCTGGAAACTGTCCAGTACCATAGAGGTCCTCCTTGGGTGTTTGGGTAGAAAATCAGGCATGACGTTTTAATGAGAATCAAGACAAGGTTACTTCAGAGAAGAACGAATAAAGAATAGAAAAACTGCTTTCAGCTTTAAAAGGGGCATTTGTATGCCCATGTGGGACCAATGATCTACATACTTTATGATGTGAGCAACTTCCTTACCAGTATACCCATAGTCTCTAGTTGAAGAAATTCGAGAAATTGGAGATAGGAAGACGGAACCGCTGAGGACAGTGCTCTCTTGAACACACCTGGATACAGCTGGAAGTAACTGAGAGGTAATGTCTATCATCTTGATAAGAACCTGATATCTGATATACAGAGATTACTGAAAGCACTCACTTTCACCAAGACAAGAGGAAATACATTCTAGATTTAAGAAGACAGCAGTCAGAGTTACCTGCAAACATTGAACAAGTTTATCTATTTTTTATAAAGAGGCTACTCCAAAGCAACTAGCTCAAGAGCTTAAACATAGAGGACAAGCTTACATTTCATCATCAATCTTTATTTCGACATTAGTCATAAAAGTATACATACAGTTAGCATTAAAAAAAGAAAATCGACAAGATTAGTGCAAATATACAAGACCATACGGCATTATAAAATACCTCCATACAATCTAGACTTTAAAAGACCTCTTCATGGCAGCTATGACACTGACGGGAGGATATGATTTCAAGCAAGGTTGTCACAAATCCTTCTTTTCCTCCACATAGCTGCCAAAAATGATGACACAGCAAAAACTATTACAGAAGTTAGGTCTGTTTTAAAAATTCGATAAGCGTGCATACAGTGCTTGAACCCCAAATTTTTGCAAACGGGAACAATCCAGCACCTTCTGAACTTTTTGTAAGCAGGACAGAAAAATAGTATATGCAGTTCGTTATCCTGATCGACATCACAACCAGGGCAATTTTTGGGAGAGAGCGGAGACCATTTACTCGTGAAGGCTCTTATAGGTAAGGTGCCGTATCTCCACTGCAAATACAATTTTCTTGTAAAATATGGTCTGATATCGTTTAAAACATCCTCAAAATGATAAAGATCTTTAAACAATAGGAAAGTTTGTGTTAGAATGGAAGCTTGGGATTTCTGTACATAGGCAATTAGTTTGGTTTCGTAATATACATTAGCCAAATGCTTGCGTGAAACACTAATACATGCTGTCGCCGGGTCAGACCACAGCAGCGTAAGGCCTATTCTCCCCAATTCCTCTTTCACATACCTCAGCCAAGGATGTTTCCCTGCGTTAGGGAGCCCTAGGACTTCCAAAAGTTATTTTCTCTAGTCCTGAAGCTCTGGGGTAATCCAAATCCTCCGCCAGAATGTTATAGGTTTGAGACCCAATTCTTCATCTATAGATCTGAGACCCAGATCGAGTCTCAGTGGCAGTAAAGGAGTACTGGGGGGGGGGGGGGGGACGCCAACAACTGCCTTAAGAATTTATTTTCTGTGACTGTGATCTCTGGACGGCAATAAGAGCCCCAGAGTTCACCGCCATAGATTACTCCCCCCCCTTGCCTGTAGTTTGTATATTTCAAGGGGTGGGCCAATTGGTTTGGCACATGATTTATTTAGGAGTCTTATATTCCCCCCCGCTGCTTGGGCTAGTTTAAGTTGGGCTTTGATTTGGTGTGGGACCCATGTCATTGTTTCATTTAAGGTGAGCCCCAAATACTCAAAGGTCTGGACCCTTTCTAGGCTAACTCTCCCTATTCTCGGGTTAGGGCGTGTCGTTACTGGTGGATTAAAGATCATATATTTTGTTTTGAGAGTATTTATTTCTAATCCCCGCTCGAGGAAAAATATCTCAAAACCATCCAACACTCGTTGAATGCCCATCGGGGACTTCGAAATTAGTAGGGTATCATCTGCGAACATAATCGCAGGGACCAGACATCCAGCGAGCTTGGGGGCATCACTATTTATGACCTCATTCAGATGTGTAAATACTCCGTTGACATAGAGGCAGAACAGGGTGGGAGCCAAAACACACCCTTGTCTGACTCCCCTGTCAACGGGAAATCTAGATGTTAAAGCACCATTTTTCCCACACCTGACCGGTGGGAAATTTCCCCTATGCAGTCGAATCATCATGTTCAATAGGGGAACAGGAATGCCCAGTTGTAAAAGGACAGACCATAGTTTGACCCTGGGGACCAGGTCAAACGCCGCACGGAGGTCCACAAAGACAGTATATAACGAGCCACCCTCAGTTTTAACAATTTTCCAAAATAGCAGGGTCAGGCGGAAAATCTGGTCCGTAGTAGACACGTTCTTCCTAAACCCAGCCTGGTAAGGGCTTAGAATGGAAGACTCTTCTATCCAGTCCCTAAGGCGATCTAAGATCAGCCTTGCAAAATTCTTTTGAGGTACATCAATAAGGCTGATAGGCCTGTAATTGGCTGGGAGGAGAGGTGAGCCCTTCTTAAAGATTGGGACTATCTCAGCCCCCAGCCAAGTACTAGGTACCGCCATACCCCTCTGGATTGCATTAAATAGAGCCGTTAGATAAGGGGCCCAAACCTTAGGTTCGTGTTTGAAGAGGTCGTCAGGGAGTTTATCCAGCCCAGGCGCTTTGCCAGCTGGAAGTCTAGATAGTATAGTAAGGACCTCTTCTACCCTAAACTCGTCCTCATGTAGATCAGTGGTGAAATTAAACAATCCTAGCCCCTGCTCCATATTATTGGTAGCATGGTCACCTCCATAGAGGGAGGAGAAGTGATCTTCCCAGACGTTAGCAGCAATATTAGGTACTATCGCCGGTAAAGGATCAGACGACCCCGTGTTAACAATTTGCCAAAACTTCCGGGAGTCTTTTGAATTTAGTGCAATAGTTAAATTAGCCCAATTATCATTGTCCCACTCCATCTTGGCATGGTATATTAGCTGCTTATATTCTGATCGTTTTTGTCTTATTAGCGCCTTATTATTGTTAAACTTCACGGCCTTGAGAAGTTCTGTTTTTGACTTCCTGCAGGCAGTATTGTACCAAGTAGGTCTGTTACCTCTCCTTCTCTCTTTGGGCGCTATGGGATTAAGAACATCAGCCAAAATACCAGTTAATTCCAGATTTAAATCCCCAAATTTTTTATATATTTCGGGAGTGACTATTTTTTCCCACCTGACCCTACCCCTGTTACTGGATAAGCGACACCTGACATCCAGATCATCATTTGGGTTACATAAGCCTTCGGGGTTGCCCGGGGATAGAAATTCTAGGATCAAAGGATTGTGGTCGCTGTCTTCCCTAATTTCTATCCTAAAATCAATGACCTTATCCCATGCGCAACTTTCAACAAATATATAATCCAAGCGTGACTCTTGCCCGGGCTTGTTGAAAGTGCACTTAGAGGGGATATCTGATTTTAAGCGGCCATTGCATGCCCTAATTGAATGCTTTAAAGTTAGGGCCATAATTTGGACAGCCAAAGGCGCCCATGACTTGGGTGAAGGGCCCACTACTGGGGGAATTTTCCAGTAATCGTCCTCCTCCACGAAACCACTATCCGTCAAACCCAAAAGCGGCTCAAAATGACAGTTAAAATCACCCCCTAGCAGAAAGGCAGTGCCCTGAGGAATCGTATTTAAAAATATAGAGAGCTCTTCGATGGTTCCAGACTCCGATGTAATATTCACAGGTCTTGAGTACACATTGACCAAAGCAAGCTTGGAGTCATTCGGCCATTCTAGAATCACGCACTGGAGATCCTCTGATGTCGTATTCAAAACCCTGGCTCGACAACTCAAGTGGGAGCGCACCCAGATTATTAAGCCCCCAGACGGTCTACCCTCCCCCCTCCACCTTGCCGGGACTGAGAATTAAACAAAGCCACTCCAATGGTATTCCTCCCTAGCCCAAGTTTCCTGGAAGAGGCATATATCATTCCCATCTATGAACGAGCCCCACTCGGGACACATTATTTTATCTCCTATTCCTGCTAAATTCCACGACAAAATTGTCAGTGGTGCGGGGATAGGTATAGGTTCCAGTATTGATACAGCATTTCCCTCTGTAATCGTTTTAATCTCCACCATACTACATTCCACTAAGACCGCGGACTGGCCGTCGTGGATGATAGTGGCCAGAGAAGCCCCTGGCTGGGCACTCTGAGCACTATCTATTCCCGCAGGTCCACCCCTGTTCATACATGTAACCAATCGATCATGCAGGGAAGAATCGTTGGTACTGATAGCACTCGCCCTCAGATAACTCCCCAAATTGGAGTTACCGCGTAGTCAGTCCACTTCATCCAAGCAGCTAAACCGATTGTGATCCAGATATTGAGGTGACCTATTAAAATGATGTGGGTTATTCCTGTTCCCTCTTGAATGGCTTCCACGTCCCAACCTTGTCCAACCCTCTTCCATTCCCATGTCAGAACATCTAACATGGGGTGGATAAAAGAAAGACAGTGGAAGGGTCCGGATTATTGAGTCCTCCCCGTAAAACGGGCTACTAAGAATGTGGGAAACTGACCCTGGGTCCCTAAAGTTGACCACAATACAGTCGCCGCTGATATTTTTCTTAGGTGATCCCAGCCATGAGACCCTTCTGACCATCAGGATTTCACTAAAAATCTGTGGAGGAAGGGGTCTGTGTTTGTTTAGTCAGCTTGCTACTTTATTTTTTAGTGAAGCAAATGATTCTACTCCTGTATTGGTGGATTCGGGGACTCCTACTAGGACCACTACCAGGGGAGCAGCTTCCGGGGGTAGATTTACTATCAGTTCCTTCCTCAGTCTATTGCCCTCCAAATTTTTTTGCTCAATATTTACAATAGACTTTTGCGCCATTACCCCAGGACAGGAGGAAAGAGAGGAGTAAGTGTTCCTTTTTGAGATGTCCTGTGCTTGAGAAGGGGGATTTACCAAAACTGGAAAAGTTGTTGAAGAAGGGGAATTGGCTAGATGTACACCTCTTACATTAACATCCCTCCTCCTTTCGATAGTTTCTACAGTTTGTGGGTGGTCTGTCCTAGGCCCAATGGCCCTTTCTATTTTGGCCAACCTAAGATCAATTTGATCAAGTCTGGCGATCAGAGGGTCCAACAAAGATTTCAGGATACTTCCAAAGCCTGGAATTTGAGGGTCAGCCCTTGCCTGGATATTATCACTAATGGTTATAGTGGAAGGCTGTGATATAGAGTGACTCTGAACTGGAAAGTTAATAGGTTCACTAGCTACGGGAGGGATCACCTTAACGTTTGCCCGACCTTTGGAATTAGTTTGGTTTACGGAGTTAGATAACCTTGCCTTCTTACCACCCCCTGTCTGTGGACCTCGCTTTCTTTTTGGAACAGCCACCTCCCTATTGCCTCGTAACTGAAGGGTACTAGCCCCACACCCACTGGCAGGCGTCACATTAGCAGTAGGGGGGGGGGGGGGTACAATACTGGAATCAATAGTAGCCAATATAAAATCTCTATTCGATCCAGGGCAAATGCCGGAATCGGGCAAGGTGGTTACTACCAAGTGGTCGCTGTTAGATACGGGGTTAGGTGGTATAGTACACCTATCAGGTGTTCTTGCATTAGCTATGTGGCCAAGGGAAGATCTTTTAACATTATCAATACCCTGCGAGAGGCGACGTTCCAGAATAGTGATCTCGTTTGATATCAGAGAATTAGCTCTGATCAGAAAACAGTCCAAAGTGCCCGCCATAGTTGCACTGGACGAGTGAGCTTTGCTTCTTGTCTCCCTGGCCGCCATGATCCTAAGTGTACTACGGTAATGTGTCCCTGGAATAGCAATCAATTGTACAGATACCTCGGTTAGGAGAAACCCAAGAGGGGTGGCCCGGTCCGGTCTCACACGGTCTGTAACGGGCTAGAACGGGCCCGGGTCCGTGTGGTAACGTTATATCCGTACAGGTAGGGGGCGGGGTCGTGAGGGAAGAGGCTGCAGCTGTGGTGGACTGGGCTGCTGGTCCTCGCAGTCCTTCACGTGTTCTCTGCCCCAGAAATAACAACAATGCTCCCACGAGCGGCTCCCACGAAGCGGGGGCCGCGAGCCGTATGAGGTGTCTAGGCAGGGGGCGGGGTCGTGAGGGAAGAGGGTGCAGCTGTGGTGGACTGGGCTGCTGGTCCTCGCAGTCCTTCACGTGTTCTCTACCCCAGAAACAACAACAATGCTCCCACGAGCGGCACATTTACAATATGAAGTTCCACTAGAAATAAAGGTGAACTTCTTAGGTGGAGAGTTTGGTTGCCCTGATGGTTAGTGGTAACGTAAACAAATACTTATGATTCGTGTGATGCAAAGGTTTGGGGTTAGTACTCTGCGTCTACACTTTTAGACAATTTGGAACTCCCATTTCCAAAAAAGGTTTAGAACCACACCAGTTCCATCCAGCACTGGGGAGCCCTAGGTAGCTGCATGGCATGCTTCAAGAAGTCTGCCAATAGGTTACTGTGGAATAATGCCCCTCCCTCTTCTGTATCACACTCTTCCTAGATGGAGAGGTCACTGCTGCCTGCATAAGCACAATACTAAAGCAAATAAAATAAACACGGTCTGACTTAAGTTACAACAAACACAAGATATTTCTATTGGTATTAACTGCACTACAGCAAGACTGAAATGTTTCCTATTGTGATCTTTGCTGGGGAATTAGATGAACCTTATTTGTAGTGTCACCGTTGTGTAAGCTCAAGGATGTACAAGGAGGAATCTGATTGTTAAAAATTGGTTTAGGTTATAAAAGTCTAAAACTGGCTTGAGACCCACACACCTACCCCATCCCCTCAACCTACTACAGTGAGTTATCAACTAGGTCCAGTATTAAAAAAATGCTTCTGGAGAATTGGGCTTCTTCCAGAGTTAAGCATTATCATCCATCTCTGTTTTACACGAGCCTCAATGACACAGTAAGGAAACAGATTTTTTATCTTGCAATCAGTTTTTGACCCACAACACATTCAGAACCAAAATCACCATGTCTGCCCTACCAGTGCTATGTATATGCGTAACCAAGCTCAGCACACTCAAGACTGCTGTCCCTGGCCAGTCCGAGCAAACTAGTAGCCAAACCAAGAAATTCCACAGTTATGAACTGCACTACTTCAGCCAATCTCCACATTCCAAAAGATTTTTAAAGAAAAAACATAAATTAAGATTTTATGAAAAGACTTGACTTCCAGTGAGGCAATAATCAATTCAAATAAAAGTAACAGACGCAGATTAAGGCTTTGCCTGCAGGACATTTGGCTTCAATAAAAGATAAGACTACCTTTGCCTTTCTTCCCCAGTCTCATCCAAGACCCAAGCGTAAGCAAATGAAGCTTTTCCAGCCTTTTTTGATTCCTGTTCATATTTGTGCATAGTTCTTTTGTTCACATTTCCAAGGAGGTAAAGTAGATGTCCCATAAGCGTGCTTTTGCCAGCATCCACATGACCTAGAAATAAAGAAATATTACTCAATTAATAATCAACACCCTTGGATAGCCACAAAAACATCGAACAAACAAAACCTGGAAGATATCTGTCACAGCCATCACTCATGCTAAGCTCCATAAATATACTATCCTTTTTGAGAATTGAGTGGGCGATGGTTGCAAACAAGACAGGGACCTTACACAAAACAAGACATAAGCTACCCCTCTAAATCTTAAAGTTTAAACTTAAGATAGTGAGAAAGAGACCATCGAAGCCAATGCAGTTCCACGCTGATCAATAGGTAATTATTTAGTGTCTAGAAAGACATGCAACTTAGAGACCATGTCAGAACAACAAGTAGTTGACAGAACGAGAAAGAAACAGGTTGTGGTTTCAAAGGATGTTAAGAAAGCTTTGCTGCAATTGCCTACGATGGCAGGCTGGAACAGGTGAATGCAGGTTCATATACAGTATGGTGAGCGGTCTAACACTTGTTTGTGGAACATAGAGTAAGAGCTCGGGAAGCGATTAAGAGCTTGAATATATTTTATTGAGCAGCTATTTTTGGATGGTGCCTCTCATATAGAGATGTTTGCTTCTAAGCATGAGGCATACACACATCAGGCTTGCAGACTGTTGACAAGCCCAAAACAATATTCATACTAGATAAACTATTCTAGAGAGTAGGATTAACATTTTTCTTCTGAAAGCTTTTAAAGGCTTGCATGGATTAGATGTATGCTGGTTCAAGTTCCAGAGTTTTGCCAGTCCAAGCTTGCTTTCGTTTAACTGTTAACTAAAGGAGCTGTCTCACCACAGGTATGGTTAGGTGGAGGGTATTGCCGAAAAATGTGTGCTGAGGGATTGGTTGCCGCTAGTGGTTTGGTTCACCCAAAGGGTTGGTTCTCCATGGTTGGTTGAATCCAGATGCTGCAACCAACCCTTAGAGTGAATAGATACCAGACTTGGCAGAAAGAAGTGCACAGTGCATATGGCTACCTATGGTGGACTGGCTGACCCCATGCTTAGTTGGGATGATGGCCAGGCTGCAGGGCAGGAATAGTGGTCCACAGGCCACTGGATGGGTGCAGGGTTTGGTTGAAAGCTTTGAACAGCAGTGGTTAGTCTTGCATGGGAGTCTGGGCAACCCTTGCACATGTTTGAAGGGCATGGGCAGCAGGGTCTGGTTACCCATGGTGGTTTAATCAAAGGCTGTTCAAAGCCAGGGTCGGCCGACCTCAGTTGAGGTTGGGACTAGGCCTGGTCAAAGGCCAGGCCCTGCAGCCAAGCACGACCGAACTCATATGATTGGGCGCAGGGCCTGCCTTAAGGCTGGCACCGAATCCCTTCTGTATACAGACAAAGGTAACACGCAGCTAAGACTGGTCGTTCATTCTGCATTGGAGGCAGTCCCCTTGCTGCGCAAGGCAGGGGATTAAATATCTTGTATACCTTATTCTTCACCTGTTACACACAGGCTTCATGTATATGCCAAGGTTAAAAGTAACAGGTTTAGGACAACGATTATGATACTTATTGAAAAAGTTCATTTTTAACAGTAGTGAGTGGTTCCAAAAATAACCTATTATGTTTTTGTGATTTCCAACGTTTTCTTTTTTCTTTTAGTAACTAAGCGTAAACAACCACTAAGTCAGGAATCAAAATACAACTAAAAATGAGGGACACAGGAAAAATAATTAAAAATAAAACTCATTAGTATGGTCATCAATTAACTTTCTGCCGTTTCTTTCATGCTATTCAGAGCATGGCAGGATCAATCTCTTGTGGAATGTTTTCTGCTGCTTCTTAGCTGGGGGTAGCCTTTTATTGCATCTCATGTTTTTCCTATGTGCCCCATTAGACTTCATCACAGTGCTTAATTTGTGCCAGTGCAAGTGCTTGAACCAGTATTTATTTCTTAATACCGACATATATTTATAAGATCCTACCAAACGTTGACGCGGTCAGCCTACTTCTAAAAGTGCACAGGAGTAGCGTGTTTTACAAATGATATACAATTAAGCACAGCTGGCTCATATGTGGCTTTGATGTCTCTTGAGGTTGTCGAAGGGCCAAAAAAAAAAAAAAGAGCAAATTGAATGATCCCATCTCAAGGATTCCGCAAATAATTTGCAAGTCACCATGCAAGCATTCTGTTTCTTTTCAAGTGGTGCGCAGGTAAAATTCTCCCACACACGACTCTCTGGGCAGGTCTTCAGAAGTGTCCTTTACGTGGGTAATTAAATGCAAGAAAGGTGATGGCTATACTCCGTAATCATGTGTTCTATTGAGGACACAGACATTCACTATGAACGTCAACCATGAGAAGGCGCCTTAAAGCTAAATTTTAAAATGAATTTGCAAGATGCAAATGTGAAGAGTAGGTGACAGCAGTACAGACGAAAGTGCAGAGGAGACAGGAACCTGGATGTGTTCTGGAGAAAATTTCATATGAATAATGATCAATGTCTTTACATAACTGAATCGTACTGCATGCAAAGTTAAACAGAAGTGGTGCTGATAGCAAAGTCTGAACATTTTGCAAAAGAGGGAAGCATGCTTGCGGTGATATGAAGAAATTTGATTAGGCCCATGTGTTACATGGCTTTTTGTAGTTGCAGTATTAGTCAGGTTCCTATAAAAAATTGAAAAAAAAGCAAAAAAGTCAGAACTAGCCCTTTTGTGGAAAATCTATTTTTTCCACTTACTAGAACCATCAATGTATCTAATGGCCAAGAACATATAAAGCAACGTTTATAAGGCAGTGGGAAAGTATAGTCTTGAAATATTAAAAACATTAACAACTGCCCCATATCTTACTGCATTAACATGTTCAATAGTAACTGTAATCTGCAAATTGTACAGCCCGACAACTTCAGGCCCTTTAAACTGTGTGCTTGCACACTGTGTTGCACTGCACACGGCATCGACCTTGGAGGAAAATGCTCTAACCAGACATCAGAAAGCACCCAGAGCTGTGGACTGCAATTAGTAATATAGAAATATGTGCAGACAGGTCTTTAAGTGGGAAGAAAAAAAAGTAGAGGCTCTCTAAAAGGGAACATGTAAAATACATTTCTGTGATTCCTAAAGCGTGCCACCTGAATGGTATTTTGGTTTCTCTCTGACAAGTTCTTGCAATCAGGTATATAGTACAACAACTGACATATACCTAAAACCCGCCCGTACTATTGGTTTTGTCAATGGTCGTTAGCTGTTTAAAATAAGATAAATAAATTACAACAATGATTTGATATAAAAAAATTATTAGAAATGTTTAAATTCTGAAATTGTTAAACTATACAGGCCCGTGGAAGGAGTATTGACCTTCAGTTGTGAGCTTTATTTTAGATATATATGCCCTTTTTCCTTGCACATCTCCAACCTTGTCTTACCTCTCAGCACCCTCTTTTCACTCTCCCACAAATGCACTTCCCCACATCGCCCTCACTTTACCACCCCCAACTGCACTCAAATCTAAGCACTTTATTTTCTCTTACTCTTGCCTTGTAAATAGTTTGACATCTGTGTACCCCCTTGGCACACGTTTGTACAGAATTTCAATTGCTACTGGAATACATGAACATGTTTGTGTGTGCTCGGCAGAGAGCCCAACCCACTGACCGGCACTTTGGCTTTCCCTTCAGCCTCAGCTCTCAATCAAAGCCCTTCAAACACCTTGTATGACTCAAAAGTATGCACTATGCAGAAGCAATAAGATGCACGAAAAAAATACAGAAACACAAAATGATAAAACAGATAACACTCTTAAATCAATCCAAGGTTCTGGCATTAAAGTTAAAGGCATGGAGATAGGGCTCGTGTTAACGTCATACAGCATGTAACTGTCTTTACTACAAGCACATATTTCTCCCTTTGAGCTTTACTCAGATATTTTTATAAACTTCGCAAGAGAACAAATACCCTGCTCCTTTTTTGGATCAATTTTACAGGGGAACAAATAAAGCAGCCCCACTTATAAAGGGGCCAGTGACCTGCAGCCAGGGCTGGGGTGCCACAGTGAGGGAAGGTTAGTGTAACCAGGGTTCTCAGCACAGTAAACATAACACAACATTAGCATTATAACACTTAGCATTACAGAGGACAATGCTCCAAAACACAGGTGCTTGCATCCAGTCATACTGTGTGACGATTGGGAAATGGGTGGGATCAATGTCTGTGAATGACTGACGTCTGCCCTCACTCAGGGGTGCAGACTCCAGTGCCTGAAACTGGGATGCTGACAGCGTCACTGGCCTACAGTGGATACCACCATAGAATACAATTACAATGAAGGGCTTTAGAAAAGAAAGCCCTGCATCACATTGCAGAAAGTTGATGTACTGTCTTACTTCAGACTCCTGCTTCAAAACGAGGCGGGGCAGACAGCCCAGACTTTAATACATCGATTTGTTTAGTGATATGGTTATATCTCGAAATAAATCTATTTTGGTAAACGTGTAAAATTTCATTGAGGCGCATCTCAAGAGCCCTAATGGAGAAAACGCCCCTGACTAGATGTATACAACTGGCAAAGGCTAGGCCCTATTGCCAACCCATGATGCACAAGGCCTAAAACTATGCACAGTAAACGTTAGCATCAAACTCAGTAGAATCCGGAGGCCAATAACAGTAAACTTGGATCAGATCCTGGCTCACCAAGCACAGTACATGGTCACACTCAGTTTTGTTTTGCCGCTCCAAGAGGGTTGGGCATCAGGCTTGTCCAAAGGCCAGGAGCTAGAGCTAACTACCACTCTACACAGCCAAATGTTTCTTCTGCTCATGACAGGTTCATGTATTTAAAGAAAAAAACTAAAATTTCCATAAACACATACATCTGAAGTGCTAGTTTTCTAGTCAAAAAACAAAATAATATTAAGAAAAAATACCGCCTGAAGCTGGCTGTTTATGATCAGAGGCACGCACACCATCACTCATACCCACCGGACATATATCATGACCTCACTAAGAACTTCACAAACAAAATCCTATATAATATTTAGCACCATTGCTATGGCCTACTTTAGAAGAGCCAAGGAGAGACTCATTTCTCTTTAATTAATCATTGTTAGACCTCCCTAATTGCAGCTGGCTTTGAGACCTCACTTGGGGAGATGTTTTGTGGTGCCCTATGCTATCTGGATGGAAGTCAAAATCAAAGCACTGCAGACTAGTACAATTTGACAAAAGGTCAGGTTGATGCCAAGTAAAGCGTTGACCCCCGTCATAGCGCTTCTGTTTTTTTAAACTTTCAGCAATGAATGATATGGCTTATATTAGATAATTGAGGGTATAGAAGTGTACTGCACTGCAGATTGAACAAGTAGTTTTGTAAATTCACCAGCCCCAATTGGATGCTATTTACATGCGAAGACTAGTGTGATGAAGTGCAGTTCAGGAGGCATCTAGTGGGACTGTGCCTAAGGTGCCATGAGGGTCCGAGGCGAAGAGCCGAGTAGAGTGGGAACTCGGAAAAAAGCACACACAGCAAAGGCTGGCAAATTTGACACACAGCCATTGTTGCTGTGAACGTGGTTGTTGGGATCAGCTGGCTGGTAGTATATTCGCCATTGCCATTGCCAAGAGTGCTTTGGAAACCCGAGAAGGTAAGTGCGGTCAACCAAGGGGATCTCAAGCTCCGGGAGGTGGCGAAAGATGCCAATTTCTTTATTTATGCGTTTTTATATAGCGCATACTTTACCCAAAAGTGTCAGAGTGATTTACAATAGAGCAAGTAAATTACATAAGGGAAAGAGTACCATGGTAGTAGGCTTCACTACTTATATGTACAACATTTACTCGTGGTGCGAGTTCTAGATTAAAAAGTTACATATTGAGACAGAGGGTCATAGTAGCTCTCGTGTCATGTAACAATCTAGGTCATGACCTAGGATGAGGGGGCGTGTGGCTGGAGGTGAGCTTGCTGAGGAGCATTATTGATTGAAGTGTCTTTGGAAGAGAAGAGTTTTAAGATCGGTTTTGAAAATCTAGAAAGAGGCGGTGGTGCGCAGGTTCGGAGGTAGCGAATTCCAAATTCTAGTCACTCTACCTGAGAAGGATTACGCCATAAATCTCTCAATAAATCCACTTGAAACTACAGTCTGGCTGTGGACCTCTTCACTACAAAGTCTTTCCCTTTTGTAGCGAGTTCCAAATTCTAGTCACTCTACCTGAGAAGGATTGCACCATAAGTCTTTCCCTTTTGAAAGTTGGAGGTTGGATCAGTAGACAACAAGAAAAGCAGCTGCACAGAAAACCTGATATCGGCATGACAAGGGCGAGACCAGCCCAAGATCACAGGACCACCTCCGGGATGAGAACGATGGGTAAAGCAACGCAAAATCACATGGTAGGTGCAGTGAGAGGAAGGCAGCGGCATGGCAGGCAAATGAGATAAACAGAGGTGCAGGACATCTGACAAGGTGAGAGGCGAGGCAGCAGGTCAGGACAAGCTGGAACAACAAATTGCCCAGGCTAAACAGGCAACTGCCAAATACGGCAGTGACTGGCTGCTCGACCAGACCTTGGGGTCACCTGCCATGGGAGATAAGAGGAAAGATGCAGGCAAAAGACAAAAGCAGGAGAAGGATTGTAAAGCAGCATCCCTGCAGCTACTGCCCAGGCAGATCTGGAAGCAGCAGGTCGCCCAAGCATGGAGTAGCAACAGCAGTGCATGTGAACAGGGCGGCTGCGCTGCAGCGTAAAAGGCAATCCCCCAGCTCCTCAGGAAATCAGGACTTGAGCATAGAGGAGCTGGGTGAACACCGCAGCGACACCTCGGAGCCCCCGAAGCAAGAATGGTGGGGATAGAAAGGAGAAGACTAGACAGACGGCTGAAGGAGTATGTTACCTAACCTGTAAGCATCTATTTGTAGTGTGTAGTGCTGTAGATTCACATGCTATGCACACTCCTGCCCATCTAGTGTTGGGCCCGGACTCTACAATTAGTTTTTCTCGAAGAAGTCTTATGGTTGATGTTGTTTCTCCTCCTTGATAAGGTATGACGCATGTTCAACAGTTCCTTTGCTAGGTTATGTTTTCCCCCATACAGGAAGTGAGGAAATAGTCTGCTAAGTTAGCGTTTGCTGCAGAAAAAGCTGAAATGTATTATATATATATATATATATATATATATATATATATATGCCACCATCCAATACCTCTCCGCGAGGCTGCATGTGAATCTGCAGCACTATACGCTACGAATAGATGCTTAGAGGGTAAGTAACCTAATCCATTCGTAGCATGTGTAGGCTGCAGATACACATGCTATAGACTAAAACAGTACTCCTCTTGAGGTGGCTTTAGGCATCAGATGGTGCACTTGCCTGGAAGAATGCGCATAGAACTGTTTGTCTCACTAGAGCTTGTCTGGCTTGTACATTCACACAGTAGTGTTTGGTAAAAGTGTCGGTTTGTCCAAGTTACAGCTTTGCAAATGCCCGTTAGTGGGATATTGCCTAAGAAAGCCACAGATGCTGCTTTCTTTCTTGTTGAACGAGCTCCTGGCGTTGCTGGCAATGTTCTTTTTGCTTTCATGTGGCAAATTTGTATACATTTTACTATCCATCTAGTAATTCCTGCTTTTGATATGGTATTCCCTTTCCTAGGGTTTGAAAAAGATACAAATAGTTGTTACGTTTTTTTAAGTGTTCTTTTCTTTCCACATAGCACATAAGGGCACGTTTTACAAGTGTACATAATGCCCTTTCCGCAACTGTCTCCGGTTTGGGAAAGAAGATTGGTAGGTCTAATGTCTGATTTAAATGGAAAGGTGATATAACTTTCAGCAGAAACTTTGGGTTTGTGCGTTATCAAATTTTGCCTTGAAATACTTAGAAATACAATTCCTTAACTGTGAGTGCATGTATTTCACAGACTCTTCCGAGTGAAGTAATAGCAACAAGGAATGCAACCTTCCATGTTCAAATGGTGTGGACATTAAGCGTGTTAATACAATGTTTACGGTTCACACAGATACAGGAGGTGTACGGACTGGAATGACTAAGACCCTCCATAAATGCTTTAATGAAAGGAATACGAAAAATAGATTGATGTTTCCTAATTTCTAGGTATGCAGCAATTGCAGCTAAGTGCAGTCTTATAGATGTGTATGGCAAATGTGCCTTTTGAATATTTAACATACTAGTTGATATTCAGATAGTGAAGAAGGGTTTATGTTAGCAGCACAATAATGAACAACAGGTTTCCATTTGGATGCATAACATGCCTTTGTAGTTGGTCTTCTGGCTTCCTTTAGAATGTCCATACATTCTGGGGGTAATTGTAGGTGCCCAAATTCTAAGACCTCAGGAGCCAGATTACAAGATTGAATGAATTTGAGCATTTGTTAAGCATAAACTAATACTCAGAGGTGGCTTGGCACTCTGCGAGACAAGGAACAGTGGAACTCAATTATACTATTGGTTCAAGAAGAGCCAAGTTTTCAGAGACTTTCTGAAGATGTAAAGGGAGGCAGCTGTTTTGAGTTCAAAAGGAAGACCACTCAAAAGTAAATCAGTATACCTGAAGAAACTATACCACCCCAGGAGGCACATTTGAAGAATGGCACCACCAGAAGGACTGGAGCACATTGTCCTGCCGGGCATGAACCACCTCATATTTTATCTAAAGTAAGAGGTACCCAGCCCATGAAGGGTCTTATAGTCCGGTCATAGAGCTTTAAAGATGATACCTTGCTTAACTGTCAGCCAATGTAGTTTGCTGATGGTTGTGTTCGATTAATCAAGTTTAGGGAGTTTAAGCAGAAAGCCCGCAGCAGCGCTCTGGAGAGTATGCAGTTTTTTTAGCGGACCCTTGGGAAGTCTAAATAAAGGCTATTACAGTAATCCAGTCTTGTCAAAACGAGAGCGATGACGAAACGGGAATGCAGGCTACCGGCTGAGCACGCCATAACCACACACCCCTTCCACTTCCGATGATCGTCGAAGACACGAAACACAGGTTGGCCGCCAAACCATGTAGACGCTGAGACGCGAACGCCAGCGTGAGTCCGGGAAAGCAGGAGACGGGAGACGATACCCGGCCCCTCGAGTTCACTGAATTGTGGATATTTGTGAACTGTGTGGTGACTCTAACCGTCTCTCGGATGTCCTCTTTTGGAGAGTCAGAGCTAAACTGCAGCTGTGGAGACAGAAGAGAGGTCAGGCCGTAATTCCTTCACTTCTCTGTTTTCTGTCAATATAGCCTGGATACAGAAACGCGAGCAGGGTGAGACGTGCACCGGAAGGTTCCAGTGTGGTTCTTCACTGGTGTATGCAGCCCTGACTTACGGATTTGAGGCATCCACCTTGCCTACAGTGCCTACAGTGCCATTAACATGCGTTCATTAGTCTGACTCCATACGTACCAGAGGAGGATTACCAGCTAACCTCTATATTTCATGAGCCTGGGCAATCTCTAGGTGCGGTCTGGCGCAGGCGCTTCACTCCTTGGAGGAATATTTATTTTTGTTTTGTTTTTGCCATTGGGACCACCAGGTTTCTCCCCAAGAAAGGGTAAGTGCACGCATTTTCCTTATTGGTGTACGGGGGATCCCCACGCCACTTGGTTGAGGGTCGCGGGGGGAGAGGGATGGTCCCAGGCATTAACCGATAAATGCAGTATGTGGAATCTCACCAAAGGCGCTAGAGGTACTGCAACAGTTCACGCTGACTCTCCAAGCTTAGGCCAAAGGGTAGAAAAACGAGACCGCCAGGCTGCCGCTTGAACAAACCGCGCTGCGACTCTTAGGAAAGCCCTGAATCTGAATCCGGAAACTACTAAAATGGCAAGCTCTGAGGCTGCCAAACAAGACCATCTGGGAAGTGTTCCTGTAGACCTTGATTCAAGCACCAGCATTAGCCCTTTTTCCATTGCCTCTCCCAGGGCAGGCATCTCTGATCTATTCAAACTAAAGACAGTGACGCTGGCCAATTTAGCTGGGGAAACCATGGACTTTAAAAAGTATCCTTTATTTTTTAAACCCAAGTCCGGGTTGTCATCAGCGGCACAGGAGGCGGCAGGGAATGGGCTCCTGTTAGTGGATGACATTATGGACTTATGTAAGGATCAGAGTCTTAGGGGTCCTACATAGGGTAGACACTCTCTCTCTTTTCTTTTTGGAGGGAGCTCAGCTGCACTACCTACTAAACTACCTATCCCTGCGGAAGATGCCCTGGCACCCCTAGTAGGGATTATATCCTTGGACCCACAGGCTCTGCCATCCGAAATCAGGCCAGAACTAACTCAGGACAATTCTGCTCAAGAGAACAGATTATTCTCCATGCAATGGGAAGTCTCCTCATTTTGATTCTGGAGGAGATTCGAGATCTGAAAGCCTCCCAATCTGCTGACATTGCTGTAATTCATGCCAGCTTAACCCAAATTGAAGAAAATATGGCTCCGGTCCCGGCACGTCTTCTTGAGGCAGAGACCAGGATCTCCCAATTGGAAGATCAAGTCTCAACAATGAATAATAAAGTCGCCGCCTTCCAGAGCCAGAAATTAGCTTTGGAGTATAAACTGGAAGAGTTCGAGAATCATTGTAGACGCTCCAATCTACGTATTCTCGGAATTCTGGAGGGCCTTGAGGAACAGCAGTCATGGGTTGACTAATTTATTTTTAAAAAATGTCCTTCCAGAATTTAATGGTGATCTTACTCTTAGGCGAGCCCATCGAGTGCCGGCACATCTTCCCCCTAATGCTAAATTCCAACGGACTATCCTGGTTAACTTTGGGGATTTTAGGGTTAGGGAACAAATTTTAACTAAGGCCATTAAACAGTGACAGTTCACCTCAACTGAAGTTACACTTTGTCGTATCTTCCCGGATATGTCGGCCTCCGCAGCCAAAAGGTGGAAAGAGGTTGTAAAAATGTTACATTTGTTTAAACAGCAGGGAGCGCAGGCAATGATTGCTCAACAGAGCAAGTTAAAAGTGTTAGTCAAAGGCAGATTCCATGTCTTTTGTAATGTCCCTGAAGCGCAGAAATTATTGCAACAAATCTCGTTGGATAAATCTTAATGACCTGCAGACTCGAACATGTCAATATAATGTTAAAGTGCTGATGCTATGATTTAAAACATTACTTTATTTATGTATAATTGACCTATCTCTTGCTGCTCTTTTCTGCTGCCAGTATGCATTTGTACATATGGTTAGTTATTTGTAGATAGTTTGTTATTGTTTTTTTTTAACCTGTCCTGTGTCTCTTCCGTTCTTCTTTCGATTTTCTTTGGTTCGTTCTGCGTTCTTTATCTTTCTCCCCCCTTTTTTTTTTTCAAGGAATGGTGGTAGGGAGACTGGTTGCACTAGGCACCAAGTCATAGTGCCAGTTAGGGGGGCGGGGGAGCTTGTCAGATGTGAGCAGGGACAGCGGTCTGCTCACTGTGGCTTTAGGAGCTGGGTGGAGTCACAGGGTGGAAAAGGGAGCATGGGGAAAAAACTAAATTCATTTTTTAAATCCACACACACACACATACATCCATTCATTCATTATCAATAGACCTATATTTTGTTTGATTTCAGACAGGGCTATTGACCATTGCCACTGTTTTTCAGCACATTTCTCTTTATGTTGTTAAGTTGTACGGATGCTACCTTGCCTATTGCTAATGGCCAAAAAGGAAATTTTGAAAGTAGTTTATTTCAATGTTAATGGCCTTTACAATAAAAAGAAAATGCGGGCCATCGAGGCATGGATTACGACTGAGAATCCTGCGGCCATTCTAATACAAGAGACCCATATACCAGCAGGGAAACTAGTAGATTTCCCAATGTTTAGGTCCTGGGCAGCTTACAGGGGCTTTTCCTCATCTTCAGCAACTCTTCGGGGCACGGCGATTTTCCTTAGTAAAAAACTTCCGGCTGAAGTTCATTTGGTAAATGATCAGAGTGGAAGGTGGTGTTGGGGCCACCTGTAACCTAGGGGGCAGACTTGTAACCGTTTCTAGTATATATGCCTCAGTGGAGGATAATCCTATGTCGTATGAGGAATTTTTTCAATCTTTAATTCAAGTACCCGGTGAATTGATTTTAGGGGGAGATTTCATTTTTTAATGAACCCTAAAATCGACTCCTCTGCTTTGTCCAAAAGCAGTTAAAGCCTAAAACTTTGAGGTTTTTACACAACTATGGTTTGACTTTGGATATAGTGGATCCCTGGAGGGCAGTATTCCCAACTGCGATCGCCTATACTTGTTCTTCAGGTAGATTTCGTACCTCGTCACACATCGATTTATTTTCTTATTTCTAGGAAATTCACTTTTAGTCAGCAGAGAATCCTTCAGAATGGATTCTCAGATCATGCGATCGTGATTCTCGAGTTAGAGTTGGGTAAATACACTATGACCCCTAAAAGATGGATGCTAAATAGGCAATATCTATCAGAGAACTGAGTGCTCTTTATTAAAACTGAGATCAAAGAATTCTTTGATCGAAATCACAGTTCTGCACCTCCGCACGCGGTCTGGGACTCTCTTAAAGCTTTCATAAGGGGACTAGCTATCAGAAAGGTTGCTGATAATATTAGGAAAGCTAAGGAAGAAAAGCGATTCTTAGAGCAGAAAGTGCAAAGGTCCTTTGATAGATTTCTCAGCAGTCCCTCAGTTTTCAACCAACGGCAGTTCGATCCAGCCAAACGGGATCTCAGTGAAAAATATTATCTCAAAAGTGAATTCTCCTATCAGCACCTCAGGCAAAAAATTTACAAAGAGTAATTATACCGGCAGGTTCCTCGCGCAGCAGGCAAGGGAGCAGCCTGTAACTAATCAGATAACTTCATTGAAATGCCCCATAACCGCTTCCCATACTGACGACCCGTTAGTAATAGGGGATATAATGCTACAACATTATAGGAACATACACAGCCAACAACAGACCATTGAAATGACATCCTTGAGAGATTTTCTCCAAAGACATGAACTGCCCGTACTCTCAGGTGTGGAGAAAGTAAGAATGGCGAGCCCTTTCACAAAAGATGAACTGGAGGATGTAATTAAACATCTCCCGAATAGGAAAGCTTGTGGTCTGTACGGCCTCCCGGCAGATTTTTTTAAAATCTTTTCTAGCACCATTTCGGATTATCTTTTATTGTTGGCAAACTCAATTTTAGAGGGTGGGGTGATACCATTGTCATTTAGATTTGGAAATATAGTGAGTTTTTTAAATAAAGGCAAGGATAGCGAAGCCCCTAATTCCTATCGTCCCATCACGCTTTTAAATTCGGACTATAAAATAATTACTAAACTTTAGGCCAATCGTTTTAATCGAATTGCTTCTCATTTGATTCACCCTGACCAAAATGGTTTTATTGCTGGAAGGCAGCTCGGCACTAATACGCACTATTTAGCGGAGGCACTTGACTATTTTGAGACTCGGAAGATACCAGCTCTAGTCCTCCTTTTAGATGCCGAAAAGGCATTTGACCTAGTTGTCTGGGAGACCTATTTTTTATTTTGGCAAATTTTGGCATACCTCTTAAAACTACGGGGCTGATCCAGAAACTATTTGAATGCATTAGCCAATATAATCATTAACACCACGGGGGTTGGCCAAGTCAAGGTTAAACTGGGGACTAGACAAGGATGTCCATTGTCCCCGGTACTATTTGCCTTTATCGAGCCATTGGCGATTGCCATTAGGAATAGTATGGACATCTGCCCTCCACTACCAACTATGGCAAAATTGAAACTATACGCCGATAATATGCTTATTATAAAGCCTGAGAAGGTGGTCCAAGCAAAAACATTTGAGATCTTTGAGCTATTTGAGTCTCTTGGCGGTATAAAATAAAAAAAAAGACAGCAATTCTACAGTGTGGTGGAGCACCCATGGATTTACATCCTGATATTCTTTCTTGTATAAATACAAAACCGAAAAGATACCTTGGCGTTTATTTTTTGGCGCAAATCACTGAGTTATATGATTTGAATTTTGCCCCACTTTTACGAAAAGTCCAGGATTTATTCCTCAATGGAATTCTCTGCCATTAACCATATTGGGTAGGGCTGCATTGATTAAAATGTCTGTTCTTCCATTATTTAATTTTCTTTTTTCGGCTATTCCCTGTGTCTTAATGAGCTCCTTTTTTAGGTCTCGCCTACCTATTGCGTTTACGCACTTGCTATGCGAGACTAGTAAGAGGGGCATTTCAAAGTGCTCCCAAAAGTGGATTGCATGGCGAGCACGCGCACAATCATGTGCATCGTGCCGCCATGCAATCCGTTTGGGGAAGCGCTTCAGCCCACTGGCGCGTGCATGTGTAGCCACAGCCTCGGCATCATACTTCAAAGGGTCCGCTCCCCCGCCTGGAATGCGCTCCCCCGCCACAGCATGGCGAGAAATTGTTTCCTCATGGATGCGTGCCAGCTGCAGAGATCTGTATGTAACCTGCGAATCATGTGCTCAAATAACAGCAGGACTGATTCAGTTGTTTGTTATTGATAAAATGAACAAAAATAAACTAAGTAACACCCTCCCCAGACGTCTTAGCTGACGTCTTATCTGCGTCATTGTAAACCATCGTTAAATGGTATCACTGTGCCCTTGCCGCTAAACAATGCTTCCTTGTTCCTCAGCAAAATTCATACTTCATAAATACAGTTACATTACTAGGATTAAAGGGTCAGGAGATTTTGATATATTTTTAAAAAAGTCATATGGAATATTACTATGCAGATTGCCATGTTTTACTCCTATCCTCACTTTGTTTCTTTTTCTCTAGTTTTCTTCATTACATTTCTTTCATCCCTTCGTTTACATTTTTCTCCTACTCTATTTCGTTGTCCTTTATATTATACTGTCATTTCTTCTCTCTCTCTTATTTTTCCCCTCTTTTCCATCTTTTCAGGGTCTTTTCTCCTTTTCCTTTTAAACTCCTCATTTTTCCACTGTCAGGTTCTTGTTCTTCTATCATTAATTTCACGACTTTTCCTTGTTTTTTCTACGAGCTAGTTTCCCTTTCTACATGAATTAATTTTCCCTTCTCTCTTTCTTTTCACCTTTGTTCCACTCATAACTGCATCACTTTAGATAGATGAGGTCGAAGTAATTCCAATAAAATTGAAATGTGTTCCGACTGTATTCCAGTGAGATCAAGAGATAAGGGGTATTTTTAGCATACGTGTATGAGGAGTCTTTTTAGTGCTGCATTATCACAGTATCTAGGCACAGACAGTACACGGCCCGTGGGGTGGATCTCCGTGATGATGCTCCAGTGGCTGCTCTAGAAATCCCGGCTTCCCACTGCCCCAGGGCCCGTCTGCATTATGTACACTCCCTGTCTGCACACCGCCTTTACATACCTCCGCGAGCACCATCATCTGATGCCTTCTGACGTCTTTTCTTCTCCCTGGAGTGCACATCCTGTCACTCCACCAGCATCTTCTGCAGACGTGGAAAAAAGCAATGTCACCTCCAGAGCCAGCGACGGAGGGATGAGCTCAGCTTGTGGCAAAGCATGTCATTTCTGTCCCTCGCGCCCCTGGTACTCTCTCTTGTCTGTCTCTTGCTGTCTCTATCACTCCCCTGATGCTCTCTCCTGTCTGTCCCTTTCTGTCTCTATTACTCTTTACCTCTCACTCTCCCACAATCGCTCTCCCTCTCACGCTCTGTTTTTCTCTTTCGTGCAAGCGGAGCTCTCTCCTCTCTCTCTTTCTCCCCCTACCGGTCTAGCGCTCTGTCTTTTTCTTTCTTTACCTTTACTTTGTCTCTTTCTCAATCTCTCATTCTGTGCCACAATCTTTCACTTCTTTCCATCTTACTGTCACTACCTCCCCCTCTTAATCTCTCTCTCTGCCTCTCCCTTTTCTCCCTCCTCCTTGTCTCACTCTCTGCCTCTTACATCTGTTTCTCTGTCACTTTCTCTCTCCCTCTTTCTTTCTACCTAACTGTCTGTGTGTGTCTCACTCTTTTACCATCTCTCCCTATCCCTCTCCTGCCATTCCTTGTCCTTCTCACTATCTCACTGCCTCTCTTACCTATCTCCCCCTTTCTCTCCCTCTAGTCATCTCTCTTTCTCTCTCTCTTTCTCCCTATTCATTTCTCTTTCTCTCGCTCAATTGATTTCTCTCTCTCTCGCTATCTCTTGCTTTCTCTCTTGCTCTTCGACCCCTCCCTCTTTGCTATCGATTGGTATTAATAAATTCTTAGATGTGAGCAGTACATGTGCACGATGAGTCGAAATCTGGCAAAACAGTATTTTGACCCCTTTTATTAATCACGAATACCCGCAAGCAATCCTTATCTAAGACAACCAAATTAACTTAGAGCCACATATCTTTCTACGAAGCCTGTAGCCGAGGGTAGAGAGGATGTTTTGATGCTTGAGGTCCCCCAGGGCCTTTCTATTTCACAGAGCTTGTCCCAGAGGGCGTCAAAGCACTGTACTGCAAGAGAGAACCAAATGGTTAATGAAGAACTAATAATTAGAACATAGTAACAAGCATTGGCAGAGCTAATAAGTCTCGTCTTTGGGACCTTATAAGTGTTTAGTTATCCAGCACAATATCCTTGGTGCAACAACATCAAGTGTTGCATGGCTAAACACTTATAAGGTCCCAAAGGCGAGACCTATTGGCTATGCCAATGCTTGTTACTAAAATAGAGTCTATGTTTACATATTTTCTGTGGGGAAAGCAGGTCCCCCGAATTACACTTAGCGCTTTATATGAGGAGCTGGAAAATGATGGATTAGCTCTCCCAAATTTGAGGGATTATTATTTTGCACAATATATGTCTAGATTTAAGCCGGAATTACAATCGGGTCTTTTTAAAATTATTTTATTAACTTAATTTGTAAAGAAAATCAGATCCACTGCCCATTAACAATTGTTAAATCTCCTAAGCTAGTACGGTATAAGAGTATAAAGTGTTTTTTTCATAAACGTCAGGCTTTTTATAGAAGATACTCTATCCCCGCAATCACCTCCTCAACTCCGTTATCTGGTCCTATTTTACTATCTGGGATAAGAGAATCATTAGTAATTACACAAAAATGGGCCAGGGCAGGATTGTGGAAAATTGCAGATTTTTAAAGGAATGATATATGGCTGAAAAGAGTCGAAATGTCTTACTTAATTCCGAATGACTTCCTTCTCCTTGGGTCGTATAATATATTTAGTAAGTTCTCGAGTAAACTTGATTTGGTCCAGATCATCGAACGGAAAAGTTTAGTATATGATCTGTTAGAAGATATGGCATTTAAGAAACCTGGGGAATGGAAAAAGTGTTTATCCTCAATCAAGGGAATCTATCTGGAGGGGAAGGCCATTACAAAATGGGCAAAACATGAGGAGATGGACATTACAGCGAGTATGTGGTCGGCGGTTAAGCTCAATTGTAGTACGTTAAGGGGAGCTAATTGGCGAAGGATGTTGTTTTTTAGTAAATGGCTACTTAATAGAACTCCACTTTTTCTATCCAAGATTTATTCTAACCAATCAGCGCAGAGCTTTCGTTGCCGTAACCATCCTTCAGCCAATTGGGTACATATTATATTACAATGCCCTTTGATTCAGAGGTTCTGGAATGACATTTTTCATTATCTGGAACTCGAATGTGGTATTTTAATAGGTTTGAATACCTGGTTAATAGTACTTGGCTATGACCCAGACCTTCTTCTTTCAGATAAACTGATCAAATTATTATATAATGCAATGGCTGTCGCTAGATCGCTTCTGCTTCAGAGGTGGTGATCAGATCTTATACCATCTATAAATGAATGGGTCCGAAAAATGAAGCAAGCTAAAAAAAAAAAATTGAATGAGCCTATGCATTGCGAATTGGTGGACTTAAGAAGTTTGAGAGGGTATGGGCAAACTATTTTGATTCAGATCTCAAAATCCAGCTTATCTTTTGAAAGATATTTCCAGTATGTTTTTCTCCCATGTATTGTAATACCAGTTTCCTAATCTATTATATGACATTTGGTATTTTCTGGCAATCTAGCTATATCATTGTATATAGGATGAATTAGTATTTTGCACATACTCTATTTATACGCACATGCTTAAAGTATCTAAGGTCTAATCAATTGTTTAGCTTGTATTAATGATGGGCAGTGGATTTTTATGTTTCAAAATGCGTTTTCTTTTTTTTACTGGCTAAATGTTAATGTTATGGGGAATTTATAAAGCGCACGGCTACTTCAGGGAGTGTCCCGGCGCTAACCGGTCCCCCTTGAAAGAGAAACAGTTATGCAATCTCATCCGAACAAGTCCCCATTACTGATGGAACAGCCAGGTCTTAAGTTGGCGCCTGAAACTGAGAAGCTCTTGTTCTTGTCTGAGGGAGAGAGGCAGAGTGTTCCATAATCTTCCAGCTACCACCTGGAAGGAGCGTCCCCCCTTCCTAGTCTGGTTAAATTTAGGCACCGATGGCAAATGTTGGGTCGACAGATTGCTGACGGCCTTCCAGAAAATAAGAAAAACACATGAAAACCGTGCCCCCGATGCCACATTCACCAAGTCTCTGTAGGAGTCGTCCGTGGGGGCACGGTATCAAAAGCCGCTCAGAGGTCCAGCAGTATCAATACTACCTTGCCTCCTCTATCAAGGGTGGCTTTGATAGTTTCAGTGACTTCCAATAAGGCCGTTTCAGTACTATAATTTGCTCTAAAGCTCGATTGACTGGGATGAAGAGCATTAGTAGCCTCAATGAAGTCAGCAATAACCACATTCACATACTTCTCCAGCGCCTTGGCGAAAAAAGGAAGCATTGTTATAGGCCTATAGTTGCTATAGTTGCTTATCACTGCAGGGTCAGCTGAGGCTTTCTTTAAAAGAGTAAGGATTTTACCCTGTTTCCACCTTGCCGGGACCTTTCCTTCTAACAAGGGCAGATTCAGGACTTGATTAACGGCTGGATTCAGAACCTCGGTGACAGATGCCACTATTTTCGCAGGACATGGATCCGAAGGCAAGCCAGACTTAAGCACCTTCATGATGGTAAGTGAAGTATCCAAGGAGATAGGCGCGAAGTCCAAAAGTATTTCCTCCCTAAAGTGGCCTTTAGGATATGGCACAACGTCCTGACACACAGATAGGATTGTCAAATTAATCCTGAACGGACTTAATTTTGTCAAAGAAAGATTTTGCAAACTGATTCGTCCATTCAAGGGTGGGAGTAAAAAAGGCTCTGAGTGACGTTGGGGGATGCAAAATCTTTAACAATTTTAAACAGTTCTCTGCTACTGTTTCTGGCTTGTTCAATTTTAGTGGACAGAAAGCCTATTTTCTTGTCCCAAACCTTTGCATAGTGCACTTTAAGTGTCTGTTTATAGGTGTTTTTACTTATTGGATCAAAGTTGTTTTCTCCATAGTCGCTCAAGGCATTTACAAGCACTTCTGCTTTTTCTTAAGGCCTCAGTGAACCACAGAGCCGAAGTTCTTCCCTGTACGGCACTACGCATCTTAGGCGGGGCTAAATGCAGTGCCCAATTCTTAAGCCAGCTTTCCAGAGCGTGCATCACATCTTCCAAGGAGCCTTTCGCAAGGATTGGATGGTGGTTCAGTATTTCTGCCAGAGAGTCGGGCGTCATCAGCTTAAAGGATTTATATTCTTTAGCTCGTTGTAGACAATGAGACTGTATCCTACTCAGATCTTTTTTAAGCCTGAAAGTGTGCAGAAAATGGTCGTATCAAACAATAGGAAAGGGATTATCTAAATCTATGTTACATGTTGAAAAGATCTGGTCCAAGATGTGACCCGTTTCATGTGTGGGAGACATCACATAAGGAGTCAGGCTGAAAATATTCAAAGATTCGCACAACTTCTTGGTCTCTGGGTCTTCCTTTTGGTCTAGATGTATTTTAAAGTCCCCGAGAACCAGTCATTGACTGAATCTTGTTACAATGGTTATATTGTGTATCTTTATTGATTTTAGGTGTCACACCCTTCTGGCAAACCGGTGCTAACACTAACAATTCTGTATCATTTTTGATATATTTAAGGAATTTTATGGATGCATTTATGGATAAAAAAAAACTTTTTGTTACATGGATTTCAATAAAAAAAAAAAAAAAGAAAAGAGCGATGACCACGGTTTTTAAGAGATCAAATGGTATACATTATTTGATCACTCAGAGTGAGGAAGGAAGCAGAGGTGACCTTGTTAACTTGATTTTTATACTTCAGATCTTTGTCTGGAAGCACTGGGGATTTTATATGGAAGCCCTGATGGGGAGCGATCCTAGATCAGATAGCCACCAAGCCAGGGACCAGAAGGAAGGGTTATTCCCAAACAGAATAACCTCAGTCTTCGATTAATCTAATTTCACACAATTGCAGTCCATACATTTACCTTCTTCACTCATGCAGTTCCTAAATGTCATTGGAGAGGACATCATCTTTGGAGAGTGATACTATAATTTGCGTGTCATTAGCATAAGATGCTAATGATAGTCCGAAAGATTTTATAAGCATATGCAGCGGAGTTGCATACATGTTGAATATCGACCGACTAGATGATTATCTCTGCGGAACTACACAAGACACAGAGTAGGGTTTTGATGCAAACTCTCCAACAGCCACCACTTGTTGCCTATCAGAGAGAGAAATGGCTGTAGAAGCAGGAGAGTTGAGCCCTCTATCCTAAGGCTCGACACACTGTCAACCAGCAGCACATGGCTGACCATATGGAAGGCTGCTGACAGGTCTAACAGGACGAGGGCAATATTTCCACTCCCGTCCAATGTCGCTCTAATTTCCTCTATAGTCACTATTAGCGCAGATTCTGTGCTGTGGCCTTGTCTAAACCTAAACTGGGAGTCGTCCAGGAGATGGTTAGTATCTATGAAGGAGGCAAGTTGCTTCTCCGCTAGCTTCGCAGGGTAGGGAAGCCGAGAGATCGGATGTTAGTTACTCAAATCTATCATATTTAGATCAGCTTTTTTTTTAGCAAGAGGAGAACTGAAGCTGACTTTCAATGGGAGCGAAAGACCACAGACTCGAACATAGCAGTGTACATTTTTGTCAGGTGCAGTGCCCCTGCCTCAGATACTGAGTGCACTATTTTCTGGGGGGGAGGGGGGGGCAAGGATCTTGAGGGGAGCCACATTCGATTTGTTTGGAATAGCCTTTACAAGTTGTTCTCATGCTCATGTTTGTGGAGACAGCCTCTGGGGACTGCTTATTATCGGAACTACGCGCGCTGTTAGCTGTGAATTTGTTAAAGATGCTTGTAACTTTATCCTGGAAAAAGCTAGCTAATGAGTCACACAAATCTTGACTGTTAGCTGCTGAATTGCTAGCTGCAGATAAGGTTAGTTTTTTTGATAGTTTGGAAGAGGGTTTTACTAGAGTCGCTGGCAAGTCTGATTTGCTCTGAGTAATAAGCAGATTGGCAGCCAAAGAGCTTTTTAAGTCCTGCAAGACCTTCTTTATATTTTTTGCTTTCTACTAACTCATATTCTTTGTGCCATTTGCGCTCTTGCCTCTAACTGCCCTGCTTAGATGCTCCGAGTGTCTCGTCAAACCATGGTTGGAAGGGCTTTTGATGTTTGTGACCCTGCTTTTTACCAGGGCGGTCTTGCCATGGGCGGTACTCACCCATTTGGAGTAATCCTCTGCCATTTGCTCACCTATATCTGCTAAACCAGGTAGCAAGGCGAAGAGTGAGGAATTAAGATTGAGTTGTGCTGCATTGGGGTGCTGGACTCTGGCCCCACTGTGTGTTATAAAAGTTGGAATGTTTCTCATGATATACTATGGAGAGCTCCAGTAGGGTTGTGTACCATGGTTGACATGCCTGTGTTGCTTCATCAGAGTTAGTGGCGCCTGCTGAGTTTCCTGGCCATGTAAGGAATGAGTGGGAAAAGTGTACACTAATATCTTTGACATCCATAGTACCTTGCTTTTGGATTGTGGGTGTGGAGTCTTGATGCAAAGTGTTGGCATTTTGCGTTTTCTAGGGCGGTGAAGAGATCTATTGTTGGAGCCCCTCACAGTTGAAAGTATGTTTATAGGACTTGAGTGTGTATCTCCCAATTGTGTACTTATTATTGTGCCCTGCTAAGTAGGTCTGCTAGCAGGTTGTCCACCCCTGGTATGTACTGTGCCAGAAGGTGAATCTTGTGTTTGATGGCCCATTTCCATATGATTTGCGCTAGTTGAGATAGCTGCAATAAATTGGTCCCTCCTGGTTTCTGGATGTAGTACATTGTAGTCATATTCTATGTGAGTAGAAAAACATTTTCCCTGTTATGTTGGGTAGGAATGCTTTGAGAGCTAATTGTATGGCTATTAGCTCTAGCACACTGATATGAAATGTCTGTTGCTCTGTAGACCAGTGACCATGTACTGTAATGTCCTCCAAGTAAGCACCCCAACCCTTGAGTGATGCATCTGTTGCGATTGTCACCTGCAGCGTTGGGTCTTTGAAGGCTCTCCCCTTCTGTGTGTTCCACCTCTGTACAGTCTGATAGACCTTGAGTGACACCAAAACTAGATCCTCCAAGTTGCACCCCCCCTGCTTGTGACCATTGTGATGCTAAACACTATTGAAGGGGTCTCATTTGCAGTCTTGCATGTGGTACTATTGCTAAGCAAGAGGCCATCATTCCTAGGAGGTGCATTACCATTTTCACTGTTGGGGACGATGTGC
Organism: Triturus cristatus; assembly: GCF_964204655.1. Lineage (NCBI taxonomy): Eukaryota > Metazoa > Chordata > Amphibia > Caudata > Salamandridae > Triturus > Triturus cristatus. Next base: position 930,325,662 of record NC_140589.1, on the reverse strand, counting down.
CTGAAAAAGAGCCAGTTGGTTGTGGAGGTGGATAACCCTCTGAATTGGGATAAGCTTTGGCTGTGATCAAAATGGAGTATGGCTCCAAGGTAAGGTTGTATTTGGAGCGGTTGTAGATGCGATTTGGCTGCATTTATTGGAAATCCTAACTTGTATAATAGGTGATTTGAGTGTCCTATAGACATTTCTGCTTGCTTGAACTCTCTAACAGACAGTCGTCTAGATATAGGAATACATGTATGTTTTCCATTCGTAGACTCACAGCTACTACAGCTAAGCATTTGGTGAACACGCATGGGGCTGTGGTCGCACTGAATGGTAGTAATTTGAATTGATAGTGACGTCCACTTACCACGAAAACTGTTGCAGGGATTCTGCTCATGCACAGAACTATGCACAGGAAACCAGGTCCTCAGTGAATTGCGGTGTACCAAAAACTCGCCTCAGTACCCAGAACCCCTATCCGACTGGCATCAGTGTCTCATTCGCTCTTCATATCATCTCGAAGCTACCAATGGTTAAACAACCCAGAACATGCGACTTAGAGTACTCTCAGGAATGGTGGGAATCAGAAATACCGGTTCGTTATTATTCTCCTATCAGTCCACAACAAGAGTAACCAGAGACACAGTAAAGTTTAAAATGTTTATTTTATAAACCACGTGTCCTAAGATGCAGTACTTGGGCTAACATAAGCAGACAAATGATTATAAACAAAACCATCAGCATTGTTAGAATACCATAGAAAATGAAGGGAGAAATCATATTACAAATGATAGTGGAATACAACCACCCTCCCTTCGCTAGTAAGCTAGTATTATTACACTAATAGAAGGTCTCTAGGTTTGAATGGGGAACCCCATACCGTAAATATCAGCTTAGGGGAATCACATAACAGGATCAGCTTTGCTCTGTGCCTGGAAAAGGTCTTCTCCAGAATGTGTGTCTAATGCATGCAAAGGCGCTCGAGTTTCAAACATTTGCAGCTGTGTGCGTGTTATGGCTAGAGCGTGGGCCGATCAACCTGGATTCAAAAGCATACATTGTTTGTTGGCCCTGACTGTTTCTGCACACAATGTTCAGACCAAGGTCGCGGTGCACATCTAGGGATGTGAACAGCAGACCATTCTCATGTGAAGAAAAGGCAGGCAAGCAGTTTTCATATAATAACATCGATCTGCAGTGTCGTGTGCAAAAGCAGCAAGATGGCGTTTCTAACTTCTAAGACGCTTATGCTAACATAGCAATGTGTGCATCTAAAACTCAGTCTCCACTACAAAACCTAGGTACTAGCGATGCATTTGATGCATTGGTATATGCAAGTATGCGTCCTTCAAATCTAGTGCTGTCATGAAGTCCCATTCTTGTAATAGCGGTATTACTTCCTGCAGTGTTACCATATGGAAGTGTTTGGATAGGAAGCATCATTTAGTGGGCGTAAAATTAGTATGGGGCGCTGCATTCTATCCTTTTTTGGTGTTGAGAAGTATAGGGAGTATACGAAGTTTCCTTGATGTTTGAATAGAACAAGTTTTATTGCCCGATTATGTAATAACGATTTTACATCAGGTGTTGATGAGTATTAAGGGTGTGTTTCTTTGGTGGAATATTTGGTGGCTGTGTTTTTAGCTTGAGACAATATCCACGTTTTCCAATTTCCAACACCTACTTGTCAGATGTGACTTGTGGCCACAACACATGGAATTGTAACCTTCCCCTGACAGGTGATGTGTGATCGGGGGGAATGTTTGGAAGACCACTGTTTTGTGCTAGAGGCTCCCTTTGTGGGTGTTCCCCTACCTTTGCCTCTGGACTTAAAATCACCTCTGTAATATCCATGGACAGCTTACTGGTGGTATTGTTTTAAGGTTGTTGGTAACTTGGGGTTTCCTGCATGCTGTTCTTTGAGGCTCCTCTGCCTTGGTACCTTCAAAAGGGCTGATGTTTTGGAGTCATTTTCTGTAATGTACCCAGTGATTTGGTGGTCTCCAAGTACTTTTTGATCTTTTCGAGTTGTGTGTCAACCTCAGGACCAAAGTGATGTTCACTATCAAACGGAATGTTCAAAATATGTTGTTAAACTTCCAGCTTAAATCGGGTACGCTAAGCCATGCATGGCAAAGTAACATTACTGAATAACTGATTCCTCTTGCAGCTGCGGCTGTACTAGTCAGTGCACACCTTATTGATGCGTTTGAGATTTGTCTCCCTTCTGCAACCAGCTGTTTCCCTTTCTTTTCATAATGGTCTGGGAGATCTTGCAATAATCCCTTTATCTCATCCAATGTCCTATTAGATCAGGATTGAAGGAGCACAGAATTTTCTATCCTCCAGTGATTGGCATATCCCGTTGCCACTCTCTTCCCTACAGTGTAAATGCGTTTGCCCTCCTTGTCAGGAGATGGTGCTTCACCTGAACTCTGTGGCGCAGCTCTTTTACGTGCTGTAGTTACTATTAGGGAGGCTGTAGAAAGGTGTCCTCTGATGTATAGAGGATATGTATTTGTTCTCAATCCTGGGAGTAAGCACTCGTGATTTTACTGGGTCTTTAAAAATTTATTTTGAGACTTTAAGCATGAATCCTATGATTGGTAGGTGTTGGACCATCCTCTCCTCCGTGGTGTTCATTGGCAGTTTGTGATGTTCGGCTGTCCTTTGAATCACACTACGATTAAAAAGAGGTATCATCAGGTGGCAATGCCTTACTTGGGACAGTTGGCTCGATGTCAGTGTCTGGGAGGACCACATCATCGTCGTCCCATGGGTCGAGGCTGTGTCTCCCTGTGTCATGGTAATCAGCCTCATGTTCTGGGCTGTCTCCTCCCTCGATTTCCTGGGTAGGTGAGGGTGACCTTGTGCACGGTTATGATGGTTGACTTAATGTCATGTGGCTTGTGGCCCTGTGTTCAGTAGCTATCTTCTTTGGTAATGGTTGTGGCATATCCAAATCCGTTGCTGGTCATTTGGATGCCTCCTTATGACTTTTCCATTTCATCAGTTCATAAAAGCCTTCAAATACATTGCCTTCTTCCTCTTGCATTACAGGCTTGTGATGTGTTTTTGCCTGTTTCTCTGGCAATGGTGTGCTTGCAGAGGAAGGCCATTTTGTTTTTTGGGGTGCAGGCACGAAGGTCTTCATTGGCGTTAGAGTAGCAGTGCTCTTTAGGCTTTGACGAGGTTCATGCGCTTTGAGTATGAATGACTCAAATCAGAACATTTTTTCAATTCAGACACTTTGTACCAAGCCAAAACTTGGTGTGGGTGTTTGCTCGATGCCGATGGCTGCTTCGACTTCGATGCTGACCTGGTATCTGTTCCATCCCACCCTGTAGGCCTCGTTACCCAATCGAGAACGTTTTCAAGCTGTCCAGCTCCGAGGCATGCTCTCTGTGTCGACCAGAGCCGGAGTGCTGTGGTGCACCGTGGTGTGGAGGGGGAGGTTTATCTATAATCTTTTTTGCATAGGTTGGGTCAATTGTACTCACAACCCTTGAAGTGATCTTCCTGGGCCCGACCCTTGTTCCAGAGTTTGATGCATCGTGGCTTCGACATGCACGTGGGGCTCTTCTCCCTTGCTAAATCAATCAGAGGTGATGTAGAGCGGATTGGTGATAATATACCCCTATCTGACCATTACATTTGAGTCTAGCTCAGCCTTGCTGTGCTCTTCTTCTCTGGAGAACTCTGCCTTCATTGCCATTTCTAGGTTATGGGCTAACCTTCGATCTCATCTGCTTTTTGACGACTTCTTGTTTTTAAACAGGTTACACGCAGGACAGTCCTGTTCTGGGCCGACAAACACGGATTACAAACTTCGTGGGTCTCTGAATAGGCGTATTTCGCACCAAGGGCACCTTTTATATAAACGGTCTTTTTATAGTCTCTATTAACCGGAGACGAAAATTACAAGGCGACGATGTGTAAGTCGCTAGGGGAGTTTAAGGCAGGAAGGAGCCCGCGGGATACGGTTTCCTTCACCTTACCCTTTTTCTGGGGCAGGCTACTGGTCGGGTCAGTGGGCAATGAAACCAGGGCAGGCTTCAGCTACAGCGAGTGGAGTACCTGAGCCATAGGGCGAACCTAGCAAGCGGTGCAATCCTAGTGACAAGCAAGAGGTGATTGGCCAACCGGAGAAGCAGGAAAAAAGTAAGGAGGCTAGTAAGCGGTGCAATCCTAGTGACAAGCAAGAGGTGATCGGCCAACCGGAGAAGCAAGAAAAAAGTAAGGAGGGACAGCAGGACAGGAAAAAGAAAGCCCCTATGCCAAGCAGGCTGCAGCGGCTGATCCAACTGGGGCATGGGGTCCAATGCAGGGCTCAGAAAGCAGTAAACCAGGCAGCAAATACTTAAGGACTTCCCCAGGTGATCCCCACCATGAATGCGAGGGAAATGGGCTTAGATAACTTAGTGCCCCTAGCAGTTAAAGAAAGGATTTGGTATAAGGAGTTTATTTCTACAAAAACACACAAAAGAAAAGGAGGAATATCAATAATCTCATATCAGGAGCAATATTTAGGAAAGACGCAAAGTTTCTTTAAAATGCCCTCATCCACTTATAGTGGCATGCTTCATCATAGGGCTGCTACAACATCCCCATGTGGACCAACACCTGGGATCTTAATCTTGATCTATGAAATCACAGATATTCCTGCTTTTCTTTTGTGTTTTGGTACAGTTTATTTTGGGGGGGATAGAAAAGGAGTCCCAGTTTTACCTCTCACTTCCTATGCGTGTTGGTATAAGGAGTATACTGGCATCTTCTCATTATTAGAGGTGTGACAGGGAGGCTTGGGTCTGGTAGCCCATGACAAGAAAGATGAGGATAGGAGAGATGAGCATAAACAGAGAAAGGAGAAATCCTTTGAGAACTGGCTCCAGGGAATTCAGGACACTAGCATGTGTGTTGACAAATTTCTCTCGAGTGTGGCAGGACTCCTACTTTACGAGCAAAAGATTGATGATGCGCAGCACATTTACCAGGGCGAGGCATGGTTAAGATAGAATGAAAGGGTTCAGACAGAAAATGCAGGTATGGTCCATTATAGACTGGGATCAGCAGGATGCGACAGGTTTCACACAACCATATGGTGGTGGCCCAGGAGGGGGCGAGCAAACCTGGGAGGCCCTTTCGAGTCTATAGCAGTAACGAGAAGCAGAACTGGCTGCAACAAGGGAGCAAAGGAAACCATTATCCTAGGGGGAAACAGTTCGAGGGCGTGGAACAGCCTGTTTGAAACACAACAATGGGGAGTTTAAGTGGGGCCAGGAGTTCAAACATGCCTGTGGTAACGGCGGCGGCTCCCACCTAGCCAATGATTGCTGAAAATGCAAAGCCTCCACTAACAAAAAAACCTGCCAGAGAAACAGTAGCCATAGGGGCCACCTTGATTATCAGGGAGGAGCAGGGACCAATGACTTGGTAGTGGGGTCCCACTACCAAGCTAACATTCCTCTGGATTGAACTGGACTCTGTGCAAGGTGGTTTGTAGGGTGCCAAAAAAAAGTCTGAAAAACAGACTAAGCAGAAGATTGAACACTACGCTAAGATTCAACAGCAATTGGGCAAAATGACCCTTGCAAGCAGGGCAATCCCTGCCCAGAGAACTTTTGCCATGCGGCTGGCTGGGCAGATAAGAGGGCTCACCAAGAAACATCACCGGGTCATGTTTAGGGCCTGGGTCAAGCAGGACCTTCAGCAGTTGCTGTCTTTCCTGTGTGATTTTAACAGGACATTGATTTGGCACAAACCATGGGAAAAGGCCAGGCAACTGGAGTTGTTCACTGTCATGACAGGGGGGTGAAGGATATGGAGCAATCTGATGTACGGCAGGACGGGCCAGCGCCCGGCACTAAAAAGTGGTCACGAAGAGTAATACTTTGTTAGAGTTACTCCCTACTGCATTGGGTTTTTTGCTCTGGAAGGACAAGCTTACAAACAAACAACACTATGGTCCAACAATCATGCTGTAGTCCATCTCCCAAACTTTGATTCAGATGTATGCCCCAGGATTCTGGGATTGATGCACCATTTGGTCGGTCATCAGCTAAGTGCAAACATTGCAATTAAGGCCAGGCATGTAGCAAGATGTGACAACTCCATTGTGGATTCTCTTTCTCGATTTCAGCTGGCAAGGTTCAAGCAGCTGGCACCTCAAGCGGTTCGGGAGATTACGTTTTTTATTTAGGAACTATGGAACCTGGTAGACCTGATCTTAGGACACTGGTCGACAGGGCCTTGGCTACCCAGACCAGTACCAAGTACAGCAAGTACCTGGCCCACTTCAAACTAGAGACCGGTGTTGTAGACATTACTGAGGACAAGGCGGTCATCGGAGAAGAGACATTTATACACTGTGCATTCACTAACGGAAAATGCAAGTCTTGGGCTCAGGGGCCTACTTTGCAAAGTTGCAGGCAGGTAGGGACTCGACCTACTAGTTCTATTGCAGAACAGCAATGCATGGGTGGGGTTGCATCCAGGCGAGTAACAAATACCAGAGACTCAAGTAGGCTGGTAAGGCTACTACAAGCCTTGCGAGTGGTCTGCAAAGAGGATAGTGAAAGAACAAATCACAGCGGCTATCTCATTGGCATTCTTTGGGGCCTAAAAAGTGAGTGAATTGATGTCCTCAGCTCAAGAGGGACTGGGGCGCGCGTGTCTGCAGGATGTGCACATGGTAGACAGTCACTTGCTAGTGAGGCTCCAGCGTTAAAAAATGAATCATTAAGGAAAGGACAATGTTACGCCCATCTACTGCATCACACCGGAGGTAGATTTCCCCATGTGCATGATGTAAACATATCTCCATGTAAGGCCCTCCACAGTCCTCCCCCTCTTTGTGCACCAGGGAGGGTCATTCCTCAGTAGGTATCAGATCACAGCAGTTATGAGTACAAACCTGAAACAAGCGGGTCTTCCTCCACTGCAATTTGGATGGCACCCCTTTTGCATAGGGGCAGCAGCATATAGACTGGAGGAAGAGAGAATTAAGAGCCTGGGCGGGTGGAAATGGCATGGGTTTAGGGCTTACATATCATCATACGACATCTAAGATGCGATCTTCTCTCAACAGTAACAGCCAAGAAGGGTCAAACCGTGTGGCTGCTGGGACATATGTACATATCAAGCACGCTGGGCTGGGTCGAGGAAACAGTAAAGTGGATTATGGCTGCGAAACACCAAATTGGTGTGAATGGGTAAGCCCGGCATGAGGTGGGCTTAACTCATACTGACAACATGAGAGGCCCTGCGGTCGCGAGGAACTTCGTACACAGTTGTGGTGCATATAAAATATTCTTCAATTTGCTTTCTGACCCGTACGTGTACACACATTGTTGGTAAAACATCCTAGAAATTAAACATTTTGGTACCTAGAGGTCCGTTGTTGATGTGCGACCACACAGAGGTGTCGCGTGGTGCCAAGCGCGGCGCTAAGTAAATCAAAGTGAAACCACCTGAATTCCAAAGCGAGTCACGAACACTCAGGAGGGGGTGTATGAAGAAGATATTTTCGGTACTCTAGCCCTCTGCAAAGCGTTTTGGCTGACTGGCCTTGATCCCGCATTGGGGTTTAAGTGATACAAACAGATTAAATACTAAAGGAAATCACGTGTGTAAAGTGATAGAACGTAAACATAGATTACAGACTGGTTACTTGTGTCAATACATATTCAATAAAAAAGTGTGTCGGCCATTGTTGAATGTGCAAAAATAAAGTAAAATGCATAGAAAAAACACAAATCATGCCCGGATAATATTGGCACTGTCACTTGTAAACTGTTTCATACATTGTAACGTTTCAGTAGAATGGTGAATACGGTCTTGGGGAAGAATTCAGTGATGTACGAAAATAAAGAGTATCAGATGTGTCACCCATCTTAGGGATTTCATCATAAACTCAAAATATAGTTTTTAGCATGTTTCCCAATAGAAGATACAGCAGTGCAAATAATCCAAATGGTATCAACAAACGGTGCACAGTAAATTAATTCTCAAAGTCAATAGATCTGATGGTTCCCACAAAGGTCTGCGAATAAGTCTCATGTACTACGCACCAAACACAAATATCACAAAGTAGATAGGTATAACAATACCATCAATGGTCAATACTACAAACATATGAAATTGCTGCACTCAAGCCCTGTACTCCTGTATTCTGAAATACAATTCTAGTACATTTTAAATTAACATTTTTAAAAGTAAAACATATGTATATATAAAGACAAATGTCAAGAAAAAGTTGTGACTGTCCTTGTCATATGTACCCATGAATACTCAGTTATGTGAATTACATGCGGCAGGGAGACCAACAAAGTGATGAGGGGGGTCAGTTCCTCGCATCAATTATAAGTTCACAGTAAGTAGGCGGAGTACATATAAACAATCAATCCCAAGTGGGCAAAATAAATTCCTTTTACACCCCCTCCTGAGTGTGCATGACGCATTTTGGAAATTCAGGTGATTTGAAATTAGAAATCATGTACCAGAAAACTATATCAAACATAGAAAAGCACCAAAGGTTATTTCGCAACACAAACGTCCCATTTCTAAGCACCATACACATTGAACACTGAGACCATGACGCAACAGTAGTGTACTCACTACTAAGGGGTACCTCACACTCCCAAATGAGCTTCTGCAGAAGGGACATGCTACGCACCAAAATTATATTATAATTTATCTTATGTAATATATGCCTACTACACGTGTCTCGCCGAGATTTGGTGCAGAAAGATATGTGCACATAAAATTAAAAAGCACCCAATATCTGCAGGCAGTCCAATAAAAGATATTAAGAAACCAAGGTAGTTGCAAATCCCATCACACATATCAACACCTCCTAAAGCCTGGCCACTCTCCCAAATGTTCTGGAAGATCAGTGTAAGTGCCAAAAGCAGGGGTATCTAGTGCAAGTTCAGGACGGCTGCACCCGTACCGAATTTTTAGGATACAGATTAAATAAAATGTGCCTACTGTGAATCTAAATGAAACTTATATAAAAAGTAAATTACCTGAAATTCAGGCATTGATCCGGCCCCATTAAGCTACTTTGGACACTCCTGCACTAGAGTCACTGTGCAGACAAACAGAACGAAAATATGTAGAAGGCATATATTACATAAAATAAATCCAATATACTTTTAGGGCGTAGCAGGTTTCCATTTGCATATGCCTTCTACATGTGCCTTGACGAGACTTGTTGCAGAAAGACAATATGTGCACATAAAATTATGAGGCAGTGGGTTTTTAGTGGCAAGTGGTTTTATGCAGCTGTCTGTTCATTTGGAATAGCGACAGCTGTTTCCAGCTGCAGGGTGCAGGGCTTCCGCTGGCAATGCAGCAGATAAAAGTGCCGCATATTTTTGTTTCTAAGAGGTTTTCAATTCGGCTCACCCGTATAAAGAAAAGTAGAGAACATGGGGAAAGGATTTGTAAAGCACACACAGCTGATTTCCTGAACTGCTTGGTCTGTGTGTGATGAATCTTAAGAAGGTGAAACCCAAATCCTCTTAAAGCAGTCTGCAGGGAAACCGGCAGATCGAAACCAGCTGCCACAGTCAAATGAAAAGGAAAACAATTAAAACTGACGGCAAAGCCAACCAAAGTTAAGTAATGGGCGAGCTCGAAGCCCTTCTACTAACTTTTAGTTATCAAATGATCTCGCAAGCGACTGCGCTTGCGCAGTCCATGACGAGACTTGTAAGGAAAAGGATCAAAGAAGAGAAGTAATGGGTGAGGAAAACTGTCACAGAAATGTGGGATTATAAAAATAGAGTGCAAGGGAACAGGGAAACAAAAATATAGCAGAGGGGTATGGTCAACTGAATGGCATAATGGAAGAGCTGGGGAATCAGAAGAAAGGGACAGCAAGAAATAAATGGTAAGTAGGGAGTTGAAGATATTATTTTGGCCTTAAAATGAAATCAATTTGTTCTCCCAGCACCTAAAAACCTGTCACAATCACCGGATTTCGCATACGGAGGTTGTGTTAATTAGTTTAGAGGTTAAGCTCTTTGCGATTTTAGACAGAGAAGGAATAGAGCGAGACTTGCCCTAAAAACTCTTAAAGATATTAGAAAAGCCGGCCTCCCAGAATTGGAGCAATCTCTCATGCGGGCACAGTAACAGTACGGCAGACAATGGTTCATGCACTAGGTTACTGACAGGCAGCATAGATTCATAACAATGCACCTGAAGTCCCAAGGAAGATTTCACTTTGGCAAATATTCATAATAGCACAGAGGAGGGTCAAAACAGCAGTGGTTTAGGAGCAGTAAAACTTCTCTCTAGGGAATCTGAACAACTTGAAAACCCAACTATGTTTCTCAGAGAAATTTAGAGAGTTAGAAGAAATGTAAAGTACTAATGCATGGCAGTAGAAAGGAAAATTATTCCAAGCAGACGTACAGAAGACATTCAAGGAAACAGGCAGGAGTTTGAAACCTCAATGTGTCAACGTACCCAATTGACAATGTAGTGAAGACAGCAAGCCCTTAGAGAAACTAAGTAGTTTTGACTTATTTAAAATAATTACACAAGCGATTTAATCACAGAAATGACATACAATAAATGTGGGGGAAATGTGTGAAAACATTAAGTTCAAGATTACAATACATGCAAGTAAATTACTCAGAATCCATCTCACATTACAAAGAATGAAACCAAGAAATACAGATACCCGTGTTCAAAGCCTATAAGAGGAAGCAAGCTTCTGTCATTTGGTTTGGGACTGTGCAATTGTCCAACTATCTAGGGAACTGTTTAGTCAATGGTCCAGTGGTTGGCAGGACTAAACACTGCCATATCACAATGTTAAAAACTCCTATATACTGACTTAGAAAGGAAGAAGTTGAAAACTATGGCTTAATTTGCAAACTTGGCACTTTCAATAGCACTAGTGAGGACTGCTGTGTGTTTAAAATCAACAACTGGATTAACTTACAGGGATTTAATGTCTTGGCAGAACAGACCTTAAAAAGAGTGGGAAAAAGTGCTCTTGATGGTAGGGCAATGGATCTCAACTCTGAGATGGAACAGACACGTGTAAATGGACTGTGCCTAGCTCATAAACGTCTGCCACTCAGAGCCAAAAGCAATTACAAATGCCTGTAGCCACTGTAACGTAGATAGGTGAACAATTCTGACATGGGTCCCTGTCTAACCTACAACTATTATACAAATTAAGTTACTTACAAGTAACTGCAGTTCTCCGATGTTGGTATCTTTCATAGATCCATGCGCTTGAATCATTCATCATCAAGCTAATAGGGTCCATAGTAACAGTGTCGCCAGTACAGTCTTCAAAAATGTTTTTAAAGACTGCACAGAGATGGTGGGTTGCGTTTTTGACAGTGTGCACATGGTGATCATGCTTAGTAATTTCATTGGCATTGCCAATGAAGCTTTGTAAGTCTTTCTCTGGGCACCTTTATCAGGCACTTTGTCTGATCTAGCCTGCTCCTTGCCTGACTTCTTGGAGGTCTTAGTGTGTAGATCACCACCTGTAGATGGCTCAATTTTCAGATCTCACCCTTTCAGATTTCTCCCTGTCCCAGTTTCATTTCAGGGGTTTATTTCAAAGGAAAAGCTCTTTACCTGAAAGTGCAAACTCCGAAGCCTTCTTAACTATGGAATCACTGAATCAGGTGACCCTCACAGTTATTAGAGGTTTTTGTTAAAAAGGTAGAGCAAATCCTTCGACCTTTGGTCTTGTGTCTGGGGTACAGACAACAAATGCAATTAAAAAAGATCATCAGCATAAAGTCTCTTCTTGTTATTTGAAGCAAAGGGTTACAAATAATATAATAATGTTACTTACCATTGGTACCTATCTTTCTGGTGGATACTCTAACTGCAGATTCTTCACCTTTGAATATGCCCAGGCGCTAGACTGGTCCGGAAATCTTTGCAATAGCTCTCTAGTGGTGGTATGGTAGGGGACCTAGGTCATGATGGCTGCGTCAGGGTCTTGGTGCATCAGGACAAGCACCACTGACATCAGTTCAACTCCGTTTCTGCTGCAGCTTCCGAGGCATTATCAAGAAGACTGACAATTAAGCAGGGATGCAATACAATACTAACCTGGCATCTCATTAAGAAAGCCTGTAAGATTTCTCTAGGTCATGGAGGAAGGAGGATCCAAGAGGAAGGTGCAGGTAGACAGAATCCACCAGAAAAATTGTTACAGAATGTAAGTAGTTTTTTCTTCTGATGGATACTTCTACCCGCAGATATCTCATATTTGAATAGACTCCAAAGCAAAACCTACCTTGTTTGACTGGACTGGAGAACTAAATCAGTAGGAGGTGAAAGACAGACTGGGCAAAGTGACGTCTCATCTCACTTCCAAATCCAAGCAATAGTGGTTGGCAAATGTATGAAGAAAGAATGACCTAGAGGCCTTGCAGATATCACCCAATGGAACCCCTCTAACCAAGGCTGACGTGAGAACATGAAAACTTTCTTAAAGTACTTCAAGGCTTGATTTAACCATAGGTTTATCATCGTGATCAAAACCCTTCCAGAGAATCTTTTGCCCATCAACTTGTAGAGCACATCTTTGTGGTTTACAGCAGCAGAATCCATGATGGTGAAAACACATTCAGGGTCACTGAAGGCTGGTTGACTGACTGCTTGTAGGGTGAGTACAACAGGGAGTAGTACAACTGCTTGATAACTCTTGCCTTGAAACCCACAGCTGGAACAGGCAAAGAACCTGACAGAATACCATATTTGAGATTAGAGGCATAGTAGGAGGATAGGGGTTTACGTTGCCTTGGATAAGTGCTGAATAATGTCTTCACTGACTGCAAGAAATAGCTATATATCTATGGAGGAGAGTTGGAACAGTTGGTTGTTAATCCCCTGAATGGCTTTCTAGTGCAAGTAATGATCTAGTTGAGTGTGTGTGAATCAGAATATTCTACGCTTCACTTCCCTATAAAATGCAGCTGTATTTTGTTGTGGGATAACTGACCAATAAAGGGACCTATGTGGACTTGGCAGGTTGAAAGCAAAAACATGGAGCAACCTAACAAATCAATCCATGCAGGCCATAAATATATTTCTTCAAACAAAGTAATTCCCATCCAATTACGATTGTATAGTAGTCCACAAAATTAACTACGAAGGAAAGTTTAGGGCGGACGTGGTGTTAATAAGGAAGCATGTTTCATGCACAATGATGATTTTTAAAGTTGTTCCAAAAAATGTTCAATGAAACAAAAAATGTAATATAACCAAAATACCGAAAAGACATTACCAATTACAACTAGGTTTAGCAGTTGTTTTCTCCCTTGCCTCTTCTCGAGCTCTGCTTTCACGTCTATCTTGTGTTTTGACTTGCTGATGCTTTTCGCAGCAGGTGTGGCTGTACCGAGGTCATCAGGCGTCTGGTTGTTTTGGGATGGAGGGGAAGATTTAGGAGTTGCATCAAGTACTACTGGAGCAGGAAGAGCAGCATCTTCAGGAGATTGCCCCTTTCGAGGTGTGATGGTATTCTGGGAATTCTCTTCAGAAACAGCACTGAAGTCAACAGAAACAATGAGGACATTAGAGGGATAAAAAGGCCCATAAGGTTGTATAACAAAAGTGCAGAGAGAAATTTTGTCTGACAAATATCGCATCCTTAATATAATTTTCAATAACATTTTCTCATTGGGTTTAGGCTTTCTTTTAATAATTCCAATGCTACATAGTTTTGTAGAGGATATTTAGGCCCGACAATATTGTGACAACGATAATCCGGTACCGCACCCCCTGAAAGACAAACCTGTTCATTGCACATAACATTATGATCTGCATTCCACTTTTTGAGCATGAGGTTTTCAAATCAAGAAACCTCTTTACTGACGTAGAAGTCCTTGTTAGTGTACAATGTTAGCAGAATGTGTAGATTAGCACAATAATGTACTCAACAACCTCGAGGATGATCTTTTTAAATATCTTTACCTGGATATAAAGTTAAATTAAAACCAATACATGTATTATTAAAATGATAAACAAAAACACACTGAATAGTTATCAAAAGCCAGAATATGTTAATAACAAACTTTAATTGTACTCATGGTGTTAACCCCAGAATCGTCAAAAGCCGAGTTTCCATCGTGGAAGGAGCCCCTGAGCTGCAGAGGTCTGTGCAAGCATTCGGCCAACTCCCCGGTTTTGCTGACCGAAAGAGGGTACAACTGCGCTGTCCTTGTGCTGCTTCATGGTGGGTTGTTAAGATGCCTCACAAGGCGTACAGTTGAGCCGCCACCAAACAAAAATACACAAATAAACCTAGTAGTGAAACCCTACTGGGTTGACTCAATACATTGCTCTAAAATGATTACATTTTATTAGGGGTGTCGTATCACAATCCAGGCTCGGACAGAAGAGGAGAGTGAGGGGAAGGGAACAAAGAACAAACTATTGGCTCTACAAATGCTTCTTTAAAATTCGTTTCACGAGTGCATAGTGCTTTAGGACTTGAATTTGATACAAGTGAGTAAGGGAAGCCAGTAAAGTTGTCTTGATGTTGATGGTGCTGTCAAGTTTCCGCTCAAGTGAAATTAAGGATGCAGCTGCCTCCATGATGCTATCAGTGAAGGCAGGCTTGTGTGTGGTAGATTAGGGAGTACAACAGTTTCCCATCAATGGGCAGAATAATGACAGGGTGGTCTGGGATTTTTAAGGGAGCTGGTGCAGGGGATGAGGAATTGAGGGATGCAGTTAGGATCTGATCAGAGAGCTAGGCCTGGATGTGGGACTGGAGTGTGACAATGTCAATATACACAACCTTCCTTTTGGTTTAAAGAGGATAAGATAAATGGTAAGCATTCTTAGGACCCAACCATGGTCATGGAATGTGGAAGCACAGTGCGAAGCAGACTCCATTCAAGTATAGCATAAACAATACCAAGAGTTTGTTGTCCTTTTCAAAGAACGCCTAGATTATCTTGGAGGATATTGCGTTTCTGTTGTCTACCTTGTACAGTGATCCTTTGGTCATTGAGAAGGCATTGATATTTTTAATGTGGTACAGTAAGTTCTTACTACCTGACACTCAATCTGCAATCTAATTAAACAGTCCTCTAACACTATTCCACTTTCCATTCTAAGTTGCTCTAACTCTCATCTCTCCGATAAGCCAGCTATCCCTCAGATAAAGTAGAATGACTGCTACTGTGCTTTTTCTGCTCTTCTCTTTGCTACTCTGGCCCCACTACTGAGTTAACATCGTATGCTCTTTGACACTGTCATCAAAGAATTCAGTTGTAACTTGTTGTCCTAACTAGCTACAAGGCCACTTCAGGGTAGACCTCACAGGACCATTACAGTTGTAACCTGCCTGTCCAGTTGTTCGAATTCATCTTCTGGGGAAACCTACAAGGACCACTAAAGTGATGGCTGGCCTGTCTCTTTGATGCTGAAATTCCGCTTCTGGACAGATGTAACAGGAACAATACAATGTCAGCTAGCCTTTCCCAGTGTTGCTATAACTCAGTGTCTAGGTAGACATAACAAAGTCCACTATAGTGGTAGACCACCGCTCCCTTTGTTGCTGCAACTCTGCTTCTGGGTGCACCACGTCACTCAGACCAACACTGCACACCCACTTAGGCCACTAAATATCAATCCTCTCTCAATCCATGTTGCAATACCTCCTGGGCACACAGTGCACCAATTACCAGCAACCGCTCAATATCTAAAGCCAATCCACCGCTGGCTACACTCATTCAGTAAGATACCCTTTTGACTCCATAATAAGAAAGATACCCACAGTGAGTGGGAAACGGAGCATCATGGACATCGAAGTTGTGGACGTGAACAAGGAAGTCAAGTCAGAGAGATCAGGCATAGATTTAGTCCATAGATGGACTGCTATCACATAAAGAAGGCTAGAGGGGATGGAGGAATGTATGAATGGCACAAATTATAGTGGGCCCCTACATATAGCATCTAAGGCAAAAGGTTGTAGAATAAGAGGACAGAGCATGAAATTCCAGAGACGACTGAAAAGGATGGTATGAAGTGCACATAGGAGAAATGCTTCCTTTGTTGTTAAACATAGTTTCATTCCGCCACTGGAGCTACAAACCCCAGTATCAGACATAGATGCCTGAACAGTACCACACAGCCCTAGCTTGTTTTGTATGCCAAGACCAGGACTGGCAGGTCACGAAGTCTGCTCTCAGAAGGGGGACTCCTTCATGCCGAAGAGTCACAGAATACAAATGTGAGCTCATTTCTTCTATGAAATAAACAGGGAGAGTAATGTTTTCCAGGTGGTGTGAGGCAATCTTCGCCAATAGGGCATTAATTATGAAATCAACCACAGTAAGGACTACCGCTGACAGGAAGCCCTAGGACATTCTTGAACCAGAGGACCATGAGAAAGCCCTAGAAAGTATGGACTCCACTGACATGGACATCTTCGGCAGGCCTGACAGTACACCACTGATCGTTTAAGTTGCATTCCCTGTGAAAGGTAGACAATCACAACATAAACGAGGGACTAACAGACCTGAAGGCGGGCAGTCTGACCAAGAGCGACCGAACTGGGTAGTGGAGGCACTGGCTACTCCGAGCTAAATCTAGATAACAACTGAAATAGAGACCCTGGAGAACACGGACAACAAATGAGGTTATGATTGAAAGGCCTTCATCAGTACAAGTCAGGGGTGTTCGGCACTAAAGGGTGGAAACCGGACAGGCAGTTCTCGAGTAAAACTACGTCTCCTTTTACCCTGGTGCATCACCTGGTGACCAGCTTGCACCTGCCATATTCATGACATGAAGTTATCCCTCTCTGCCTCTCTCTTCCTTTCCTCGTTCCTGGTTTCCGTCAATCCAGACAGCAACAGAATTGTGAGCACGTTAAACAAAACAGACCTGTTAACTAATGGTAGATCACTTTGCCAACACCACTAAAACATTAGAGCTCTCACTGTTAAACAAAACTAGCTCAAAATCAAAACATACAATTGAACAATAAAATGACACAAACAAGGTGGCAGCTCAATAAGACATACCCTGTCAATTTCACTTCCAAAAGTATGGCATATGCTGTGCTGCCAACAACGAAATTATCAAAACAAGATCGCCTCACCATAAGGCACATCACGTCACTTCTGTTCTTGGATATTGTCTACAGCACTACGGATCCCAAAGGACACAAATCTACATTCAGATCACATTATGGGGCTCCTTGGTTTCCACACATCTTCTTGCTCAGCTTGTCTGGTAACCCCCCTAGATCATCTTTCAAAATGGGTTGTGAATTATACCGAACATTTGAGGGGTCTGATCTACCATGCAATACTAACGATGGGCCTGTGAGAAATAACATCTATGGCTTCACCTTTTGTCTTTAGCCCTGTCCAACATGCAGTACCCCTGACCCTGGATACGAAGCCTATGTACTTAGATTAAACCTTTGTCTTTCAGACTTTCCATTGCACTAAAAGACACATAAAAAACGAGAAATAATCTGTGGTGAAGACTTTATATCTGTATTGTCATGATATCTAGTCTTCACAACATTACTTTTCAAGGCCTGGGGTGTGGTGCCAAGAGCTTGAGCGAAGTCCTCCGCAGTGAAATCACAAATTAGAAGATTTTGGCTTATTGATTTTGGAAGTGCCTGTCGCGTTGTTGTGGCTGACCTTGATATGGGAGGATGCCTTAACCTGCGGAGGGAAGGGTCAGGTAGTAGGATCGATTTTCATAGTTCATGTTGAGGTTGATACATACACTGTCCAAGGATGTCTAACCTGCGCTTGAAGGAGCTGCAAGTGCCAATGAGTTTAGTTATTGAGGACGCCCAATGTCCAATTAGCTATGGAGGTAAATTCAATATAATAACCTGGAATGTCAGGTTACTAAGTAATTATACCAAGTGGTACACAATTTATGCATACTTATGGCGCTATGGATTGTGCATCGCAATGCTACAAGAAACACATATGTTTAGTGATAGTATTGATGAAGACAGCAAAAATTGGAGGGGAAAATTAGATGTTATGTCCTACTCCTGCTGTGCTAGAAGGGTGCTCATCTGGATAGCACCAAGAGTCCAATTTAGACTAAAGAATGTAGTTAACAGATCTGGAAGGCGGAAACTTATTAGTGCTGGGTATGTTGGAAGCGAATGACGTTTGCTCGGTTAGTTTGCTTGGTTAAATTTTGATGCCACTAACGTTAATGATGGAGATGTTTTTTTCCCTCTTTTTTTAAGAAAGGTCCGGAGGGTCACGGCCCCTTACATACATTTATAAATCACATGAGCTGAGGATTTAAACTGTACTCTTAATGTGGTAATAGACAGATATCCATCTAGGGAAAGCACCAAGTCTCCCACAACGATATGTCTTAAAGAGGTGATGGGACGAATACAATTGTTAGGTGTGTGACTATTGCTGCAGCCCACAGATTGAACTTACTCCTGTTGCATGACTTCTGCGAAGAAAAAAAACCGGACTCGTTACATATTGGTGCAGACACTGGTCAGGGTACTCTATACTGCTGACCACTTGAGATTGTAGAAAGGCTCTCCCAAGAATTCCCAAATGGCAACCGCAGGTGGAGGCTTAGACAGACAATATTATTTTCTCAATGGCTGAGGGATAGGCTTCTCCAATACTCTGAAAATAATTGGGGTAATGCAAGTGATGGAGCTACTGAATGGGAGGCTAAGGTGGGGGTGCTTGGAGGGGAATGTATGGCTAAAACATATATCAAAATGCAACTTAAGGGAAATGTTTATCTCCACTTAAGCATCTGTTCGTTGCATATAGTCCTGTAAATTCACATGCTGTGCATACCTCGTGCCATCTAGTTTGAGAATCTACAGCACTACATGCCACAAACAGGTGCTTACAGTGTAAGTAACCTTTTCAGTTGTTGGCATGTGCAGCTGTAGATACATAGGTTGTGCACAAACTGTAATGAAGTCCTCCCAGAAGCAGTGGCTAGCCTGAGAATGTTGAAGATTAGAAAAGTGTGCGAAGGATGGCCTGACCAACGTTAGCTTGATGGGAGAGCTAAAACATCCACACAGTAATGCTTTGCAAATGTGTGCGTGATATACCACCTAGCTGCCTTGGAGATGTAGACTATAAGAATATTGCCCAGGAAAGCCATAGAAGTTACTGTTCTGCAGGTAGAATGGGTTATGGGAGGGACATGCAAAGGAAGTTTGGCTTTAGCATAACCGGTATGTATGCACCCGACCAGCCAGCATGCTATACCTGCTCTAGAGAGAGCATGCCCTGTGCTTGATTTGGAGAAAGAGGCAAAATGTGTTTGCAAGGGTTTTGTCTTATCAAGGTAATACATAAGCACTCTATACATCTAAAGTGTGAAGAGCTCATCCTGCTACTGATTCTAGATGTGGGAAAAACACTGGGAGTTCTATGGTCTGATTAAGGTTTAAGCTAGAGACCACCTTAGCTAAGAATTTGGGGTTTGTCCTGAGGACTACTCTATTGTGGTGTACTAAAATGTTCTTCCAGGGTAAAAGCCTGTATCTCACTAACACGCCTGGTAGAAGTGATGGCTACAGGTAAAGCCACCTTCAAGGAAGGAAAGTAAGGGACAAGCGTGTAGTGGTCAAAAAGGAGGGCCCAGTAGTGTAGTGAGAACAATGTGGATGTTCCACACAGAAGCGGGTGGCACCTGTGGTAGAATAATCAGTTTCAGCCCTTCCACAAGGCTTTGATAAAAGGCACCCTGAAAAGCGAAGTGTGTTCTCTGTTTTGGAGGTATGAAAGACAGCTGTCAAGTGGAGTCCGATAGATGTCCAATACAGAGGAAGTCCTAATGAAAAAATACAGCGGGTTGAAAAATGAGTGGAAAATTTAACAGTATGGGTCGAGATGATTCGATTGCTGACAGACCCCCTTGATGCCAGGCCACCGTCATTATGTGAGGTGGTACATGTTTACTCAAGAGACAAGAGGATGGGGAAAGAGAGACATGGGGAGTCACTGGTATAGAAAGGAGTCTACAGTGGAGTGCCCCTAAGGAATTAGTTGGATACGTGGCTCACAATGGGAAATAATGCAATCGCAGTACCTGGACCAAGCATCTCCTAGCTTATGAGCATGATGCGGCTATCATCTTGGCCAACTTCATCGTCCTCGAGAAACTCAGAGAGGTGGAGCTTATTGTGGGATTCTCTAGCGGGCGAGTGGAGGGTAGGATGTAGAGAGAGGCAGAAGTGTAGGTTTCATCATTTTATAAAATGTAAGGTTATTTGTTCTATTGTAATGTGCTGGGTGTGACAGTGTTGGGAAAAATGATTGAAATTGTACTGGACACATTGTGTAATCTGATTAAAATAAGCTGGTTATGTAAAAACTTGCTTATAAATTCCAAATTGCTAAAAACTAAATGTAAAAAAATACTTTCAAGGCCAATCGAACCTTAGCAATAAGAGGACTATTAAGAGCCCTACACTCCTAGACAACCAGCAAGACATTATGCAAGTTCTGCCAGTCACACCATCTAACGGCTCAATATTACTGTATGCAGCAACATGTATAAAAATATATAGCACGAAGACACAGTCAACCTGAGCAGTATCCATTCTCGTTATTAATCAATAGCACCACATTGAAGTTGTTTGTTATGGACATATAAGCTTTCTTTCTCAAACTACCCACAACTTAAAAGACAAAAAGAAAAGAGGTTTATATTACAAGACATCTGGATGTTATACAGTTTGATTATTTTTACTTCTAACGGTTTAACACCGTTAAAAGTCTACTGTGAAATAGAAGGGTATTTTTGCATCCATACAAACCTTTTGAAAGTCAATGTTTGTTTCATCTCAGACAGTTGTTTTACTGCTATTACTAAAGTGGATACCAAACTGCCAGAATCCAGGAAGTGCTACTAACGTCTTTAACAACGAACATCCTAATAAGATCGCGCTCAGCCTGGCTAACACAGAGCAGCAAGAAGACTGCTGAGTCACCAAGAGTTAAAAATAGCATGCACAAAGCTCTTCTCCTGTACCATGTTTTATGATCTCCACATGTACAAATTCATGTATAAATATGCAAGTGTGTGTCTGTATGTGTGTGTATATATATATATATATATATATATATATATATATATATATATATATATTCACTGAAAAAACCATAGGTTTCACACACGTTATAGTTACGAATTAGCATTTAAAAAACCTTGCAAATTCACTTAAAAAACCATAGGTTTCACACATGTTATAGTTAGCTGGACATTTCACTCGTAAAAAACCAATGAAATTCCCCCGTTATAGTTAGTGCAGGCAACTATAACTCACGCGACCGCAATCCTCTGCTGATGACGTCAGATATTACATAACTGTATTTAGACACTTATTTACCCATGTCTTTTTCCATTAATCTTTAGCTATACATATATTACAAATATTTATTTTTCATAAAGACACATATGTCATCAGTGATGTAATATCTGACGTCATCAGCAGAGGATTGCGGTCGCGTGAGTTATAGTTGCCTGCACTAACTATAACGGGGGAATTTCATTGGTTTTTTACGAGTGAAATGTCCAGCTAACTATAACATGTGTGAAACCTATGGTTTTTTAAGTGAATTTGCAAGGTTTTTTAAATGCTAATTCGTAACTATAACGTGTGTGAAACCTATGGTTTTTTCAGTGAATTTGTACGGTTTTTTAAATGCTAAGTTATGTATTTTTTTTTTTCAGGTTTTTCACCATGCGCGCGCTGTGGGCGTTCGGTGCGCTTCGCGCACCCACGGTTCGGCGTGCGTGCAACGTGCGCGCACCTCGCGATTTTTAAAAAAAAAAAATGTTTTTTTTGCACTTAGGGGTCCTTCTGTGACCCCCTGACCAAGGCTAGGGGGTCAGGAACTGTCCACTCTGCCCCATTTCAAGTTCTTCACCTTTTATTTTAACCCCCTCAGACTGCGAGAGACAAAATGGCGGCCGACACTTCCTGGTTTCGACCGATTCGAATGTTTACCGACATCTAACAACCAATCAGAATTGCGCTCGAGCACGGCAGGGTGCGCGCACTGTGCGCGCACGGTGCGCGCGTGTAGATATTGATATGCTTTTAAATGCTATTTTCTCAGGATATACTCAACAGATTTACACCAGACCTGCAAAAGGCACTCCCTTGACCTTATGGCTAGCCAAATTTCACGTAATTCTGTTCAGCCGTTCGGGCTGTAGCTGCGACTAAAGGTCCTATGGAAAAATGCATGGGGAAAACGCGTTTTGGGACCCCCCTTTTTCTCGGCCCCCGCTTGACGAATCACCCCGAGACTTTCAGGGTAGGAGCTGAACGGAGCGCCCCATTAGTTTTGAAATTTTCGCGAGGATTCGTCAACCGGCGCCAAAGTTATTCAAAAATAGAATTTTGAGATTTCCTATGGAAACTAGGTTGTAACTATAACTATCTACTGGCGACCGCCAGTAGATATATATATATATATATATAAATAAATAATATATCTTAAAAGTTACGTTATATTTAGGTCTTCTAATAATAAAAAAGTTACCTTTCAAAAACCTAAACTAAATTAAATTCACTTGTTTACATAACTGACTTAACTATAACTTGCACTGCCATAGATTTCAGATCTTATAAGTCATGTAACATGTGCGTCAGAAGCAGTGCATCATAGCGCTGTAAGGTAATTTTCTTTTTTTTTTATATTAGCTTCTTATGCACAACTTTTTTTTAAGTAAGATCTTATGCGCATACGTCTGTGGCCAGGTCCCTGCCATTCATAGTCTTTGGCCCTTGGTGTGACTGAGGCAGACTGCATCGCTGTTCGTATGTAGGGTGACCAACCGTCCGTAAATTTCACGGACTTCCCATAATTTGGGCCACGCCTGTCCATTGTCCATGAAGAATTCTTTCAGGGACACCTTTTGTCTGCAATTTGGTACTTTAGAGCGAGCTGCCCCTTGCAAGCAGCCTCAGAGTTCTGTATCTCTCACTGCAGGGGCCAGCTAGCGCTCCTGCTGTGATCAGTGGCCTGCAGCAGCCCCTACCTGACTTGGCCGAGGCTGCTATTGGCCCATTATCATTCTGTATGTCGGCCTAATTATCACATACAGAATGATAATGGGCCAGTGACAGCATTTGCTGGGCCTCCTCCTGCCAGAGCCCAGGGCATGGCAAACTGCTTTTGTTTATGTGCTTCTGTCACCTCACCAGGGGCCAAGCTATGGGGTGGGTGAAGGTTTCATTTTGGCACGTTACCCAGGTGCAACCAATATGCAAACACAGGTATTTAAGTTTCACTCAGGTACACAACAGATGTAGTGCAAGGTTATCTCAACATAATATAAACGTTTGACTTGTGCTTGTGTTGGTTGTCTGTTATATTGTGCGACCTCCTCTGATGTGTCTGTAAAATGTACCTTTTGTCTCTAATTTTTGTCCTGAATTCTGACCTTCTGTCCTGAATTTTGACCCTTTGTCCTAAACATTTTA
This sequence comes from Triturus cristatus, assembly GCF_964204655.1. Lineage (NCBI taxonomy): Eukaryota > Metazoa > Chordata > Amphibia > Caudata > Salamandridae > Triturus > Triturus cristatus. The sequence continues at coordinate 930,302,195 of NC_140589.1, read as the reverse complement.
CACTCGCTGCCCTGAATTTGTACCCATGCCAGTTGGTCACCCTCTTGGTATGAGCACGGAGCAGTGACGCGCCACTGTGGGTCGAGGACAGGCCGAATCTGTACTAGCGAATGTATGGTGTAGCGCGCCTGCCAGCAGGTAGTGCTGGAGAGCGCTCCTGAATTTCTTATGGTGCAGTTAGAGACCGCAACAAGGTCAAAGCAGTTATTAAATTAGACATGCCCCTCCTTAAGAAGAAGGGGGTGTCAGTAGCAGCACCAGATAACAATAGAGCTGAATAATCAAGCATTTTCCCCACTGACACGGGAGTTTAGGATTATATACTGCTATGAACCCTTCTGAGCAGTGCTTGAGAGGATCATTGCAGTAGAGGGCCTCAAGGCACATGTAAAGTTGGTGCAACTAGCTATAAAAATGCATCAGCGAACGTGCTATTCGGAGCCAAGGATGGAACGCAATAGTACCGGGACAAACCCCGGCTTGGGAGCACCGGTTTATCGGAGGGGGCAGGAAATGTGTCTTGGGAGGAAGAGTGGTGCACAGAAGGCAACAGATGGGTTATGTTTTGTGTGGATTGTTGAGGCATGAATGGAGGAGTCTAACCTATGGGAGCGGTTTAAGGGAGGTGGGGAACTGGACAGTTAGAAGCATTTGTGGGGCGGAGCTTTTATTTGCAAAGTATAATGCTGTTGAAAACTAGCTTTGGACGGGACCTATTGAATCTGCATTTTGTTGCCTGGATGTCCTGATTATTTCTGCTTTGTCGCGCCTGATAATAACATGGTGGCTAAGGTAGTCAGAGTGATAGAGGAGAGCACAGCAGTGATTTAATGCAGAAGCAGGTCTATGAGCCTGACTGAGCGCCATAGATCAACCAAATCTGAGCGCCAAAGATCAACTGATCGGAGGCCTTCCCCGACGACAGGCGGAGAGGGGCAGCAGGAATAACTGAGGTGAGACCCTTAGTGGAGAAGCAGGAGGAATTCTGCCCCGACGGGCTGGTTAAAGAATCTTCTGCACTGACAAGGGACGGTGGAGCAGCGAACGCTTCAGGGTCCCTGCATTGATTCAGACTTCTCATGCCCAAGAGCAGGTACATCTGTCCCTGTGTGTTCAAAGGTAAATAATGGAGTGGGCGATATGACTCCGAAGTAAATTAAGAAGAAGTGGATGAGGGAGAAAAATTGATTTTGTCAATTGAAAAGCCTCAAGGTACATTTCTGACAACCAGTCTAAGATTGCCCTGATCCTAAAGTGATGCATGTAACCCTCGGGGAAAGCCTAGTTAAAGACCACCCTGCATGAGGTGCAGGCGTTTAAATGGACATTTGCGAAAATGTAGCCTCTGTGGATGGGGTCCAAATAGGATACAGGACCATCAAAATGCAAACTATGAAAGATGCGACTAGACTGGGCAGACAGCCGGCTGTACAGAAACAAAGTTGTGCCAAGTAAAAACAAAACAAGACGAAAAGAGGTCTTTCCGTAATTCACCATCGCTTCCACCTTGCATCTAGAAAATAGGGTGCAATTACTTAACATCCATCGAGATGCATGCGCCAGAGAATCTTCAGTGACAGCGAGAACTTGCAGGTTTTGATACAATCCTTTCTGTCGGACAAAGGATTGAATCCTGACTTCAAGTATTAAATCAGGTTGCTCAAAGTCAGAACCGTCTACCCCAGAAGGCCAGCCAGAAAGTCAGTCGGGGATGGGTATGCTGCTGTTCGAACTATCCGGAGCCAAACACACATATAATCATGAGGACAGCAGCCTACAATCCAGACCTCAGGTTTTTGAGCAAGAGAATTAATTTGTTCTTGGGCACGAGTCAATCACACGCTTGGGGAGAAAAGAGCTGCAAACTATTAAGAAGGAAATGGTGTCAAAGGGCTATACAGTCTTCTTGAGCTTCCGGGCTTGTTTTAGTTTAAAGTATGAAAGGAGGATCTACAGTTTTATTGAGTGCCACCCATGACGTTTTTAGGTCCCCAACCACTCAGGAGAGACTGATATGGCCCAGGATTGTTCACACCAAGATGTACTCCTTACTGTACACAAATGGAGAAGTGGGTCCCAGTGATGTTGTTTCTTTCTTTTAATGTATGGGTGTAATAGCAGACAATTTCACACCAGGACATGAACATAGTTTAGACACAAATTTGATTTCATTTTTATGATCTGTGGGGAAACTTGGTTTCCCGGGACACTCTTCCTCCCTTCACTCACCCTAGTTTGTTGAGTGTTAATTTACTGAATGTACTGTTTACGTTTTTCCTTCTTGAGATCAAATTTTGAAATTCCAACTTGTGTTCGGATGTTGGTATCTGATAGATATACAATTCATAAGGAAAACAACGCTGTTTCTCTTTGCAATAAATAAAAAAAATCTAGTGACAAAAAAACCCACACCTTTGCTGTCGATGGCCTGGAAAACAGATTCCAAAACCAATAGGTAAGCGTATGTGCGTTATGAAGGGGAGGGGGTCATATTTGAGAAGAGCTTTGTGCATGGTACAGGAGAAGAGCTTTGTTATGTTATGTTAATTGATTTTCTATAGTGCTCGACTCACCCTGGGGCATCTCGGCGCTGCCTAGAAAATAGTAACCCGAGTAGGGAAAGAACAAAGAGTGAACCAGGGAAAGAACAAAGAGTGAACCAGAGAAAGCAATTAACATAGAAAGGCTTTCAACTGTTTCTTAAAAATACAGTAGCTGGAAATTTTACGCAGGGCCATGGGGAGCTCATTCCAATATCTTGGAGCGAGATATGAAAAGGCTCTGCCCCCTGTGCGAGTCAGGCAAATTCGGGGAACCTGAAGGAGGCCTAATGTGCTGGATCGGAGATTCTTGCAGGGAGAATATTTTACGAGGTTTTTTTGCAAGTAGAGAGGACCTCTATCTTTCAGAGCATTATAGGTTAGACAACAAATTTTAAAAAAGGATTTTTTTTTACTGGTAACCATTGCAGTTCCCTAAGCAGTGAATTTGAGGGGGAGCCTGCAGGACGATTGAGAATCATTCTAGCTGCGGTGTTCTGTACTACTTGCAATTTAGCCAATAGGGTCTCTCCCACTTCAGCCAACAGAGCATTTCCATAGTCCAGACGACCGATTACCATTGCCTGAACTAAGGTCTTCAGGTGGGAGGTAGGCATATAGGGAAGAATTCTTCGGAGCAGACGTAGACTATAACAGGAGCTGGTGGTGGCAGCAATGTGGTCCTTCATGGTCAGTGCCTGGTCCAACTTTAAACCTAGACTTTTTACAGATTGTTCTGGAACAGGTGCGCCACCCAATTGAGAGGGCCACCAGTCGTCAGACCAGATGTCCGAGGCTTTTCCCATTAGCACAACCTCGGTTTTTCCTGGGTTCAATTGAAGACAGTTTTCTGTCATCCAATTTGAGATAGCAAGCATGCCGATGGCGAAGCGGGTTTTCGCTGTAGCTGGATTTGGACCGATGGTAAACATAAGCTGCATATCATCAGCATATGAGATGATCTCAAATCCCAACTGCTCGACTATCCTTGCCAGGGGAGCCATGTATATATTGAATAAAGTCGGGCTCAAACAGGAGCCCTGAGGGACACCCCTATCAAGATGCATTTTGGCTGAGGTGTAAGGTCCTAGCATGATGGTTTGAGGTCTTTCAGACAAAAAGTGTTGCAGCCATTTCAAGGCTGTCCCCTGGATACCACAGGAGAGTAGTCTCTCCGCCAGCTTTGAATGTGTGATGGTATCAAACGCTGCGGAGAGATCTAGGAGAATTAGTACTACTGATCCTCCTACGTCTATTGTCTGCCTGAGCGAGTCAGTCACTGCCAAAATGGCAGTCTCAGTGCTGAAACCTGGCCGGAAGCCCGACTGAGATGGATCCAGGATTTGATTGGATTCCAAGTATGAACTTAGTTGTCTGTTGATAATGCTTTCCAGCTGTTTGCCCAGAAGCAGAAGTAAAGAAATGGGACGATAGTTGTTCAAAATTAACGGGTCCGCTGTTTTTTTTTTTTAGTTTGGACGGACAAACGCATCCTTCCATGTGGTAGGGATGGTGCCAGTTAATATTGAGTGATTGAAGATGTCTCGAATTGCAGGGGCAAAACTTGTGGCTAGGAAAGCCATTGTCTTTGGCGGACAGGGATCTGACGGCGATCCAGATTTGGCAGTAGCGAGGCCTTTTGAGACCTCCGCAATCGAGGTCAGTTCTAAACTATCTAGAGTGCTACTTGCTATCTTTCCTAACTCCTCCAGTTTGGTAGGAGGTTCGGAAGTAAGGGGGGCTGTTGATGAGAAATTCTCATAGATTTTAGATATCTTTTCATGGAAGTAAATCGCAAGGGAGTTGCAAAACTCCTGAGATTCCATTGGCGACTGTCTGCATACTTTTGGGGATACAAAGTCCCTTACTATACCAAAAAGGGTTTTTGGGGAATTGCTGGCGTTCTATTTGGTTAATGATGAACAGACGTCTGGCTGCTTTTAGATTCAAATGGTATCTGGACAAGGACTGTCTATAAAGTAGTCTATTTTGAGGGTCCTTACTAGCTCGCCAAATTCTTTCCAATCGCCTACATTTAGATTTTTCCATCTTTAGCTCCCCCGAAAACCAGTGAGAAGTACCATATTTTGTTTTTGGTATTACGTTGTCAAAGGCTATTCCTAGGGCAGCGTTGAAGGCCTCCAACATTTTGGATACTTCCATGGCATTCTTTGTTGGTTCCAAGGAATGAGCCTTGTTAAAGGCTTCTAATGAAAGATTGCGCCATGGCCTGCGCATCTCTAGTTTTTGTCCTGTAGATATTTCTAAGCTCCTCGGACACGACTGATGAATGGAAAACGTGATCATGGAATGATCTGTCCATGTGAAGGGGTCTGGAGGGCTATAACTCAACTGGTCTGAGTTGGAAAAGATTAAATCTAGTAAGTGACCAGCCCGATGAGTTGGGCCTTCAACTCTTTGAGTGAGTCCCATTAACTCCAGGGAGGAAAAAAGTTTATTTACCTCAGGGTTAGTAAGATTTTCCACATAAAAGTTAAAGCCCCCAGCAGAAGAAATGTATTTGAAGCACGCACATGTAGGGCTATATGTTCCACCAGAAGGTCCGTAAAGTTGGCTTTGGATCCTGGAAGGCGATAAATTAAAGCTCCATACCACCTATCAGAGGGAGATAAAGTGATCTTAAAAATTCCCAATTCTAAGCAATCATTGCTTAAGGTGGAAACCCAATTCACAGAGAGGTGATTTTTAAAAGCAATGGCTATGCCCCCTCCTGTTTTTCCTTCCCTGTCCAGATGAATACATTTATAATTCTCTGGAATTGCCAGGTTTATCAGGGGATGATTTGAGGGGTTCAGCCACGTTTCTGTAAAAAAACATAGTGTTGGGGAGTGGGAAGCAATCTTGTCCCATATTTCAAAGGGGTGTTTAGCTAGTGATCTTACATTGAATAATATGTTGCTTCGACCAATAGTGGCTGAATCTAGGTCCTTCCTTGGGTCTGGTATGTCAACTGCTAACCAATCACTTTGAAATCGGCAGTGTTTACAGGTTACCGGCCCTTCTAACATATTTGGAAACTTCTGAGTACAACCAGTATGGGTTTGGTGCTTGGCTTGTTCAAGAGTTCTGATAGTACGTAAAGATTCAGCAGAGTATGATATGGAGGCTTGGTGGCAAGTATTTACCTCAAGAGGAGCAGAATCTCTGGCCTCTGGTCTCGGCCCGGGCGCAGACGGGCTTGCCTTTGGGGCGCCACTGGCGCGTCCGCTGCGCGCACGCGTTAGCATCCTCATTTTATTGGTCAGAGAGTGGCGAACACTAGCGTGCTACCCTGCAATACCCCCCCAAGATGTCTGCCCACTCCAGCGGTAGACTCGAGAGTGTGAAGTCTCTACACCCCCAGCACCTAATCGGCTGAGAACGGTGAGAGAAGCGAAGTGTTGGCAAGGGTTAAAAATTAATTCAGTGCAGTTTAAAAATCATGCGGCGCATTAGCGAATTAACAGATGCTACTCCCGGCTTTCCGCCTCAGGAGAAACTAAGATCTAGTGCGGCGCGCACGCGTTAGCGTCCTCATTTTATTGGTCAGAGAATGGCGAACACTAGCGCGTTACCCTGTAATACCCCCCCAAGATGTCTGCCCGCTCCAGCGGTAGACTCGAGAGCGTGAAGTCTCTACACCCCCAGCACCTAATCGGCTGCGAACGGTGAGAGAAGCAAAGTTCTGGCAAGGGTTAAAAATTAATACAGTGCAGTTTAAAAATCATGCGGCGCATTAGCGAATTAACAGATGCTACTCCCGGCTTTCCGCCTCAGGAGAAATTAAGATCTAGTGCCTCGAAGACCATCCTAACTCTTCATGGTTTCCTAAATTTACATGGCCACTTTGACTCAGCTGCTAAGGAAGCACTAGTTGTGGGATGATGACAACCAAATCCACTTTCAACTGACAAAACTAGCTAACAAACTAGGCCACCATTTCTGAATCTTGGACCACAAGCTGCAATGGGTGAAAGAGATTTGTATGAATGAGCATAGTCAAGACAGATTCACAACTGAAGAAGGTAAGGCTGACCAACTGCCATTCAAATGGACCCCTAACCTAAGCATGACTCTTTCCACAACACCTAAAATATGGACTCTGGAAGTTCTTAGACTCCAAACTCTCCTTTATTCCACGAGCTAATGCAGCTTTATCTGCTCTAAAACATTCGCCCATTCGTACGACAAATCATCAGGTCGAGCTAACAAGAGCCCTGAAATGGTGCATTGAATTATTGCAAATTCATTTTAATTGGCCTACTGAAAAATCTCATCAATAGGATGGTGAGGCTTGAAAAACATTCTATGCGAATGTGCCTCAAACTGCTGAACAGAGGTCACACAAAGCCTGCCATGAAAGTACTCTATTAGCTTTCAGTGGATGCAATTATATGGTATCCTTCCTATAGGAGTTTTGATTTAAGTTTATTGGTAAATGATATACATTCAGGCCACCAATTAGAGTTGAAAGAGCTATCCTTCGAGACTTAAGATGGCACATTCCATCACAGGTTTTCACGTTAACACATAGTGCATTCTATGACCAAAATATTTCCCGGTTCGTTTAATTCTATTGATGTTCTATCACATTATCCAACTTGAAAGTTAAATTATGTTCATTTTCTAAAATTTTTTTTGAGGTGTACATGTAAATCCTGATCTGCATTCAACCCAGCCGGAATAGCAGTTTTTCAGATAACAATGTGTTTGACTTCCAATTTAAATCCATCCTCTCCTTTTTTGCATGACCCATAGCAAAAATCTTCAGTTTCTGTATTATCTTCATGTTGCTGTCCAAATTGTTTTCCCATCCTTGCTCTGGACTGTGTTATTGTCACCATTGACTGTTAGGGTAAGTTCCCCTCCTGTGGAGGTCGTGTGGGGTCTCTTGGGGGATCTCCCTCCTCCTCTGGGGGACTAGTTAGTTTTCTTTCTATGGGGCGACAGGCACACTGCACTTTGGGGGGGCTGTTTGGGCTCATGCAGGGGTGCAGGGTGGGGGGAGTTCTGTTGGGATGGGTGGGTTGGGGTGGGGTGTGGTTCGTTTCTACCGCAAGGCAAACCCTTCATTGTATTGGTGTTTTTGAGATGCTCTCGGGGGGACAAATGATGGCTTCTGTATGTGATGGGGGGTAGGGACCTGACTTTGTTGTCCTGGAACGTTAACGGACTGGGTGATAGGATTAAGCGGGGTGTGGTCCTGCAATATCTGAAACGGATTTCGCCTGATGTGGTCTTTTTGCAGGAGACGCACCTCATTGGTAACTCCTTTTGTGCCATGAATCGGCGTGGCTATCGTTTGGTGGCCCACTCGGGCTTCACATCAGGCTCACGAGGGGTGGGCATTATGGTCAAGACCTCGCTCCCGCTAGAAATAGACGAGGTGCGCCATGATGAGAGGGGACGCTACACTGTCTTGGTGGGGAGAATGGAGGGCAAAGTAGTCGTCTTTGTCTCAGTGTACGTCCCACCGGGGTTACAGTCCACCACCTTTGCGGACCTGGGACGCCTCCTGCTTGACCTTCCGGGGGGGCTTCTGGTGGTTGGGGGGGGGGACTTCAATGCGGTGGCCTGTGGGACTATGGATCGCTATCCCCCTAGGGACCTCCCCCGGGCACAAGCGTGGCTGTCTGGCCTTTTGGACACACTGGGATTGGTGGACTGTTGGCGTCTAAGGCATCCCACTCAGCTGCAATACACCTTCCATTCGGGGGCCCATGGTAGCCTTTCGCGGCTTGATCATGTCCTTGTCCCTGCGGCCTATGCCGGGAGAGTGAGGGAGGTGCGCCATTTGGCGCGGGGTATTTCGGATCATTCCCCACTCCTGTTGCACTTTGATGTCTTCCCGAGGGGGGAGGGCAGGGTAGCTCCAATCAATGCCTGGTACCTGCGCGACCCCACTATTCGTGCGGACTTGATTAAATCCTTGCAACGGTATTTTGAGGAGAATGTGGGGTCTGTCTCGTCGGCCATCTCCCTGTGGGAGGCTTTCAAAACAGTGCTTAGAGGGGAGGCCCTCTCCTTTATTTCCCATGCCCGGAGGCGCGCACAGGAGGAGGTGACCCGGGTGGAGGCCGAAATTACTGAACTGGAGGGTGATCTGGGGAGTGGGGTGACTGACGCTGCGCTGCACGTTCTACACCTTAAGCAGGCGGCCTATAGGTCCCTCGTCACGGAGGCGGCCAGGGGCCTCAGCAGAGAGCAACAGGGGCGATTGTATGATGTGGGTGATAAGGCTGGCAAGTTGATTGCGTGGTTGGATAAGAAGGAGAGAGCTAGTCGTGTGGTCCCGCTGATTGAGAGAATGGATGGTGTACGTGTTACTGAGCCGGAAGGCATTGTCTCTTGCTTCGCAGATTATTTCCGCGAGGTATATTCCCCGGTTTCTCCCTGCCCGGAGGAGGATTCCCATGCCCTGCTGCGTGACATCGCGCTGCCCTCCCTCTCAATGGAGGACAGGGAGTTGATGGATGCCGCCCCCACCTCGGACGAAATTGCCCTCGCCATCCGCTCGGTCGCTTCTGGCAAGGCCATGGGCCCGAACGGCATTCCTATCGAGTTGTATAAACTGCGACCGGATGTACTGGCACCCCACCTCCGCGCAATGTTCCTTGCGGCCCACTCGCGGGGCTCCCTCCCGCCGGACCAGCGTCTGGCTACCATCGTGGTTATCCACAAGGAGGGGAGACCGCGAGACCGGGTCACATCCTACTGGCCTATCTCGCTCTTGAACGCGGAGCCTAAAATCCTCGCCAAGGTGCTCGCCAACCGGCTGGTCGGCGATTTGGTCCACCAAGACCAGTCCGGCTTTATTCCCCATCGCAATACGGCCCTTAATCTGCGGCGCTTGCACGGGGTGCTCGCGCGCGTTCCGTTCGTGCGGGAGCCGGCCATCTTGGCGTCCTTGGACGCCACCATGGCGTTCGACACGCTCGAATGGCCCTACATCTGGGCGATGCTGGCGAAATTTGGATTTGGCCCGGGATTCATCAGTTGGGTCAAATTGTTGTACTCGGACCCATTGGCACAGGTGGTGGTGAATGGTCGAGTCTCGGCCCCATTCGTGCTGGGACGGGGCACGCGACAGGGTTGTCCCCTGTCGCCGCTCCTTTTTGCACTGGCCTTGGAACCCCTGGCGGAGTGGCTGCGGTGGCACCCTTCTATCCGTGGTCTCCGTTGGACCCCCGAGTATGAGGACCGCGTGTCCCTCTACGCTGACGATATCCTTTTGTACTTAGCCTCCCCGCGCTGATTGTCCTGGTCGATGTTTTGCGCTCCTTTGGCCGTAATTCAGGCCTTGTCATCAACTGGGCTAAATCCTGTGTCTATGTGCTTTCCGGGGAGGCTCCTGTCCTCCCTCGGGGTTGTCCGATCCAGATTGCCTCGCAGGGATTTCGATACCTGGGGGTCTATATTATGCTGGACCCGGTGGCCCGCTACGAGCGAAATTTGCTTCCCCCCCTCCAGCGCTTGAAGGAGGACGTCGCGCGCTGGCGGCGCTTGCCGCTCTCGCCGCTCGGCCGGGCGGCATTGTTCAAGATGATGTCATTGCCGCGCTTTCTGTACGCTCTCCAGAATACTATGGACTTGGTCCCGGCGCGCTACTTCCGTGAGGTGGAAAGCTTGCAGCGCCGTCTGTTTTGGGACGGGAGGCCGCGTATAGCTCTGGCAAAATTGACGCTCCCGTGGTACGACGGAGGGATTGCCCTCCCGGATATTAAGCGGTATTACTGGGCCTCCCAGTTAGCTGCAATTAATCACGGTTTCTATGGGCCCGCCCTAAACCCGGCATTTGAAATGGACAAAATGCTCCTGCCCGGTGGCGACTACAATCGAGCGCTCTACACTAGCGTGCCTGATTCCCGCTTGACGGGACCCACGCGTGTCATGGTGCGAGTATGGCACGCGGCTAATGCAGCTATGGGATGGAAGGACCGTTTGACCCGAGCGTCACCGTTGTATGCGTCGGAGAGGCTGGGCTCTTTGTGGACCTCGAAGGGCTTCGAGAGGTGGGACATGATAGGCATCAGTACAGTGGGAGATCTCTGGACGAGGGGAGGATTCAAAACATTCGAGACGCTGCAGGCGGAGTTTCAGCTGCAGGGCAGTGAATACTTTCGCTACCTGCAGATCCGTCACGCACTGGGTTCCGTCTTCCCAGACGTGGCCTCCATCCCGGAGTCCTCCTCCCTGGAGGATAGAGTGCTAGATGGCCACGTTCCGGACAGCACGATCTCCCTCATTTACAAGAAATTGATAAATGACCGCTCGGGCTTACTGACTGGCCTCCGCGAGGCTTGGGTTGCCGATGGGCTGGAGTTGGACGACGAGGACTGGATTTCCGCGGTGGCCTCTCCGAAGGAGGTGGCCATCCCGGCTCGCCTTCGCTTCGTCCAGCTTAAGATACTCCACCGGGTGTATATGACGGGGCCAAGGCTTCTGCGTATGGGCTATGCCGAGGATGGATTGTGTAAGCGTGGGTGTGGTGCTTTGGCGACTTTTTTGCACATTCTGTGGGAATGTCCGAGGGTGGAGCGATTCTGGCGTGGTGTGCATGAGGTCCTGCGAGCGGTTACGCATGTCGCGCTGTTGCCTGAAGCGAGGAGATGCTTGCTGAATGTGTGGGAACCGACCGATTACTCGGTTCCGCAGACGCGATGGGTGACTCTGGGATATATGATAGCTAAACGTGACATTGCTCAACTGTGGGGATCCCAGAGGCCCCCGGCGGTGTCGGCCTGGAAAGAACACATGGATTGGTGCATGTTCCGAGAAAAGGTGGTGTATGTGGCGCGGGGTAAGCCTGGGGCATGGGTGAAGATATGGGGCCCCTGGAATGCCTACCGCGGGGGTATTTGTGAGCCGCCGTTGTTGCCTCCCACTTCACCAGCTCCACCCCCCTAGTTGACCCCCTCCCTCAGCCCCGGGCACATTGTTCTCCCAGTCCCGGATCTGTTTCCCTTCCCCTCTCTGGATTTCTTTGGATGGTTGGGGTCCCCCACTGGAGGAGCACGTGTCGTCATTTTCGATCGCGGGTTGCCTTGCGGGTGTGGTTTTATGTTGTTGTGTTGTATAAAACGAAACGGTATTGTGGGCTCAGAGTCATGTGGCCCACATTGTTGATACCTCCTGCTTTATCGTCTCTGCAAAGTCAGGTGCCTTATTGTATGTATGTCATTTGCTTCTGTCACTTTAGCGGCCGGCCGGAAGGTTGTAGGCCCATACTTGTATATATTTGAGATTGCAATAAACGGTTTCAACAAAAAAAAAAAAAAAAAAAAAAAAAAAAAAAATTGTTTTCCCATGACATAACTTCAGACTCAAATTTTTATGGTGAGAAAATGTTCAAAAATGAGGTTCTATAGCTGACAACTAATGCTACTATCATTTCTCAGATTAAAGCGTCATTTCAATAGAAGAACTACAAATTTACTGCTACAATTTACTCTTTCAATAGCAAACGCTCTTATTTCTCATTTGTTCCCCCTTACTTGTCAAATGTTTTTAGGCTTGTACCATTTGCACAGGATTTGCAGCAGTTAACAAATATATTCCTAATTTTCTCACGAAGTCGATGTGTACCAACAGGTCTTTAAGTGATATACATTTTTGATACACATTACGAAGACTTGAATATTATTAATCAGTGAATTTAAATATACCACAAGTCTAGGGACACCATTCAGTATTCTCTTTCCAGTGAAATAAGTTATCCAGGGACAGCATTGTGAACTTGGCATTGCACAGGTAAAAGTGCAAGACCTTGGGGACCAGGATAAGACAGACTATCGTCCTTCTTGGGAAGCATCCCTGTCCAATGTCCTGCAAAGGGACCAACTCCAACATTGGTTTCTGCAAAAGTGCAGCCACCTCCCATCACAGATTGCAAAAGGAGTCCTTTGAATGGAGGGGGTGACGTAAAGGGAGGGCAGAACTCTGTGGGACCAACTGTATCATCATGGCTTTCCAGGCCTGCAGAAAGGATAACACCCTTCAGCCCAAACAGACTGCACATGATCTCTTCAGGGGTAACTAAAGCGATTTCCCGGGTATTTCAGGGAGGATAAGGATGAGGACGGATGCTAGACCAGTCTGCCTTTGTGCTTTCCCTGGCCACCGTACTGCTTCAGGAATTGGCTAGGGCTGTTGGTTGAGGAAAGGCTGGCGCTGACAAAATGACAACTCTTTCGAATAGCCTCAGGGATTCCTGTATTGTTGTGGAAGCCTTGCATTGGAGACGGTAGCCTGAAGGATTGGGTGGTTCCTCCCCCTTTCTTAAATCTTTAGTTAAATAGCATATCCCTCTGGCTGGCTTGTACATTCCCTGCTGCCAGACAAGCATCATGGAACAACCAAGAAGCCCATGGCCTTGCCACCAAGTCTAGACCTACCTTTTGGATTTGTCTGGCAGTATCCTAACCATCGCTGACCACCTCAGTTATACGGTCCTTCAGGTGGTATGTGAGACTTGTCACTAGGGGGGGCGGACTTTGCGAAATTCACTTTCGCAAATTATCGAGAAAATGTTAAAAATCTCTGCAAACACGCGGAAATATCGCGAAGATGCGGAAGCTTTTTCCCGCCCGTTCGCGGTATTTTCTGCGTGGTCGCGGCTCGCCAACTTACCCATGCGGTTGCTCGCGGGCGCGGCCATCTTGTTTTCACTTGTCTCGCGGTGCATGATCGCGAGAAGAAAGACGAGACAGCGCAAATGGCTACCAACAATCAAACATCTCATGGAGAACGCGACCGGATCGGGAAAACTTGTCGGCGAACGCGGGGATTCAGGTAAGGCGATCGCGCGCACCCGAGAATGTATTTTACAGCGCGAGCAAGAAAAAAATTGTCGCTAAGCTGCGGAATGCGGAAATTTTGACATTGTCGCGCTTTCCGCGAAAATGCAAAATTATCGCAATTTCCGCGAACGGAACGGAATTTTGGCCCAGACCTACTTGTCACCACCATATGTACCATCGCCCAAAGCACATGGGTGTACAGAGCTAACAGACACTTGGCATTTCTTGATTGTGGCGTCAGACTCATAGCAGAAAACACCTTCATTCCCACTCTGTGTACAGTGGAGAATGTTACTTATTTCTGTTTGGAGCAGGAGGAGGAATGAACCACAAAACATTTCAGCAGGGATGAATAGAGAGAACATCAGGAGTCCTTTGTGCCAGCCTATATTAAAAGGCAATCAGACTGGCGGATGGAGGCTTATCCCATACTACCTTGATTGGATCCAATAGAGCATCATTGAAAGAGAGAGGGAGTTCGGACGCCACCGAAACAGGCTGCAAGATTTCTTTCAGGATGTTGAGTAAGACCTCTTCTGTGGGAAGGAGTAGCTTCAGTACCATTGCTGCTGCATTCCTTAGGATTACTGATAAGGGTGCCACTTCTAAGGGTGCGAGCCCCACTGGCACATCGTCTCCATTTCTGAGGAGGTATCCAAGACGCATACATTCTGAAGTGCCAAACAGTCTACATTGTCAGACTTAGCATGAGGAACAAAGTTGACCACCTTACTATTACGGTCATCATTATGGGAGGCGATCTCAGGTATTTGAAAAGTATTACAATCAGCCACAAACATACCATCCATAGTCTACCAATGCGGTCTCAGCAAAATTCCAGGCTGAGTCCCGATCTAGATACCCGGCCTAATTAGCTAGTCATCGTATATTACTTGTTGACTACATTACATGGCTTTTGTCGCTTGAGGAGAGGCAAGATTTGCATCAACGGTGCTGGTGAAGGAACCGCTGGCAGGGTCCTGGGCGTCAGTAAGACTTTGGCTAATGCCAGAGGTGAGTCATGGGGCCCAAAGGCAGGCTTTTAGTGTCAAATGCTGCTGGGGGAGAAACGGCTGATGGTATTCAAGTCAGGGACCCAAATGGATCCATAGATCCCACAGGAGCATGAAAGGAAACCAGTGCACTACCTGAACAGTGCTGTTATGGGATGCAAAAACTGCACCAGAAATGCCACATAGACAGAAGGAGGCACTGGCATCGGAGCCAGGACTGGCAACATTGCTGAGCCTGGGCCATGACCGTAGCTGGGGTCGGCAAGGAATCTTTTGTCTAAGTGATGTCCACCACTTCCAGCTCTGAGTACAACTCAGGTGGAGAGTGTTGGGTAGATATAGCTCTCGAGCGGGAACGATGTTTGGATGAGGAGTAATCTCGTCGGTGCCTTTCCTTTTCTACTCCTTAGAAGACTGCAAAGATATAGTAGAGGTCAACTTCGATCTTGTACGAGATCCACGCCGAGCTACATGCTCTTCACATATCCCATGAATGTCGGGGTTCCACAGGGCTCAATATTGAGCCCAACTTTGTTCAACTTATATATGGCCCCTCACGCCCTTCTCGCCGATAAATACGGTGCCAAAATAGTGTCATATGCAGACGACACTCAGCTGTTGTTCACGTGCGAGAAGTGTATCGAATTCAACGGCAATTCAATTAACACCTGCCTCTCTGAAGTTTTCTCCGGGCTCAGACACAACCAATTGAAGTGCTACTCTGAAAAGTCAGATTATCTTCTTCGGTCCGCGTCCGTATGAAGCTTGGCACACCTGGTGGCCGCAAGACATGTCCAACCCACCCCCTCGTCTTCAGTCACCATCGTGATAAATCTGGGGGTTAAATTGGATGCTGCCCTTTCTATGAAGGCTCAACTCCAAACGGTGGCAGGGGTTTGTTTCGGGGTGATGAGAATGCTGAGGAACTTTCTCCCCCTGCTCTCAGTCCCTTACAGGAAAACAGTGGTCCAGGCCCTGGTGGTGTCAAGACTGGACTACGTTAATTCCCTGTATCTGGGCCTCCCCGAGTACTTACTGGGCTGATTGCAGGTAATCCAGAATGTGGCGGCGAGGGACATCTTTTTGACAGGACCTAGGACTCACACAACTCAGCTTCTGTCCTCCCTACATTGGCTTCCGGTGTGGAAAAGAATCCATTTTAAAGCATTATTCTTGGTTTTTAAAGCGTTTCATAAGATTGGAGCCCCCTACCTTAGGGAAAGATTTCAATCTTATATACCACAAAGTACCTTGAGGTCCTCTGCTCAGCTTTTGATCTCAACTCCGAAGGTCCTGCTCTCCCGGGTAGGGGGGGGCGGGGGGGGGAGATCTTTTCAAGCAGTGGCCTCTCGGCTGTGGAATGGCCTACCCCTCTCTCTTAGACAGACACCAGACCTCCTTATTTTCAGGAGGAATCTGAAAACATGGCTCTTCCAGTTTTGATTTCTGTTGTAAAGGGAATGTTCTGCAAGCCGTTAAGTGGTCTTTCTTCCTAACGCCCGGACACTCCTGGGAGTAGTCGCGCGCTTTATAAATACCAGATAACATATGTAATGAAAAGTTTCACCTCTCGCTCCTTTATTGGTATTGTGTGCATGAGGCCATACTCGTCACAGGAGTTGGAGTTGTGCACCACAAACTGACCTCATGGGGGTCAAAAATGGCCATCTTTCCATGGAAAAGGGCAGCAGGGTTTAAAGCATGACTTTTTAGGGGAAAGACATCCAATAAAGCAAAACAAAAAGGAATTTCTGTGAAAATGTTTTTTACAGAGAGCAGCTCTAGACTAGCATCAAAGGATGACGATAGTAAGCAATTGCTATGGAGGAGCGAGGGTGGCGCAATAGTAGCGTCATATCCACAATATATAGCCATCAAAATAGCTCGGATACAATTCGGATGAGGAAATCCAGATGAGAAATTACTTTTAGTCTTGCTAGGAGCAGTCTCAAGAGCTATCAGATCACGGCAGTATCCTGCTGGTTGACGAACTGATCCCAGGGATGGAAGGGAATAGGCAGATTATTGTTATTTCCTAAGCTTGAGGTAGCATGATTGAACTCTTAGTGCATATTCCCCCGGTGAGGGTCCAAGACTGATTTGTTTTTCACCATGCTGCAGGTGTCTGGATTTATTTTGCCACAGACGGACAGTATTTTTGCAATTCATATTTCTTGTGGGTCGGTAGAGTGAAATCCACTTTTGCAAGTACAGAGAACACCAGTGCTGTGGTGATGTGGTCGTTTTTTTTATTATTAGATTTAGGCATAGTTTAGCTCATTGGTTCGGGAACTTCTGTAGCTTACGCATTTAAGTTTTCCTTAGGCCTTTGTAGATGGCTTTGCTATAGTCCAGCATACTACAAACTAAGGCTCTTGTGAGTTCAATGAAGTGCATGATCTGTAGAAGGGAGCAGGGTTTTCTCCACTATGATAGTTATAAGTGTGTGTTTTTGACCAAGGCGTTAATGTGAGGAATAAAGGTCATCTCTATATCAAACTAAATACCTATGTTTTTTGTTTTCTTACAATTTGTGATGGAGTTGGTTTATCACACACAGTTGGCCATGGGAAGGGAAGTAATGATTTGAGGTTCATCACAGACATGGCAATTTGAATCCATGTTTTCTCGCCATTTAGACAGAGGAAGCTTTGCTTCACCCAAAAAAGAATGTATTCTAAGATAGTGCCCAAGTTGCTGCCCATACTCCTGTGCATGGAGCAGGATGGCAGACCAAACATTTTTTTTTTTTAATGCCAGGTTCTAATTGGCCCCACGACTGTAAGGCTGTTAAAGCTATTGAATTACTGCATTCTCTAACCTGTTCGTTAAAATGGTCTGATCGACACCAATGAAAGCCACGTCCGGCAAGCAAAGAAATTCTAAAAGTAAAAGTAATATAAATGCCACACTTGATGCATGACTAACAGGGCCCAGACAGAAGCAGTGTCTGCGGTTGTCAACGGGAAGACCGCTTTCTTTATACCTGAAGGGAACAGACGAAAGAGGAACTAAGCAGGTAAGAGTAGAGTCCCAGTGCACCAAGAGAAATACCACGAGCAGCAAACTGGAAGATGCTATTAGCAACGGATTCAGAATTTCTGATGAATAAACAGTTTATATGGGACATGGACATATCTGATCGGATGTTAAAACACATACCAGACTTAAAACAACTGAAAGAGACAGAGTGCGTACACAATACAAGCAGAGGGGTCAAAATGAAGAAAAAAAGAGATGCCGTACTCAGTGTAAAAAATGTGCCAGGACTATATAAAAAGCTGGAACAGTGCAGTGTTTTAGATGCATGCAGCGCAGGGTCCATGATGGGTGCGGCAGGCACATACTGCTTGCACCTAGCTTCATTTTTTCGAGTCTACTAGTTTCTTTTAGTCTAATCAAGTTTCATTTATGTTCATAAGATTGCAATTAGATCGAATTGTTGACAATGCATCTGTATGTAAATGCTCATTCCGGTGGTAGTTATTATTGGAATCCTTAAACTAGTGTTGTGTCATGATGTAGGAGTGTGTCCGTCCTACCGGCAAATGCAACTTAATTCAGTAAACGCAAAGATGGCTACTTACATTGAATTACTTTGTTAAAACATATGAGAATGCACTGTTATTGTTTCGAAATTACAACAAATTATTTTCATAAAGTGAGAAAATTAGTGATGGCACCTCACGTCTGAGTTCAATTCAGTAGTTTGTGGTTTGAGATTACATGTTCGAGCACTTCAGAGTAAATGTTACCGTCTATAAATGGCACTAGGAATTTAATCACCAGGGTTTAAGAACTTACATTTCCAGTTCTACCATGATACGAAGAAGGTAACAATCCAGTCTGGTATGGGTACTTCACCATAATGGAAAATGCAATTCCCCATTTTTCATGGCTGATGTCACGGCATAACAGACTTGTAAGGATAAACAGGCCAGAGGGAGTGGAATTTTTTTTTAAAGACGGGAATAAGAAAGGGGAGGAAAAAAAATAAATAAGGGAAGTTCTGGTCCATTCACCCACAGGCTAGTGCCGTACGCACCCTGAAGAGACCAGCTTGACTATTCCCTCTTCACCCCAGACTTTTACTCCTGAGATCTCTTTAGTGGGGTTTTGTCTTAATTGGAGAAGCAGCTCATAAGGGCTCCAATATGGGGAGTATTCTAAGATGTCTCTTCACCATAATCTTTACAGTAGGTATCGCAAAGAGAAAAAGCAAAAGTCCCTTCTAGTGTCGCATCTCTGATTCAAAATACGACATTGGCATAGTAATTCTTTGCGTCTACGAATCTCCAGCACTTGATCTAGGGCGGCTAAATCCATGATGAGCTACAACATTTCTTGGAGATTCACTGGGGATCAAAATGCCATTCACGAAGTAGCTTGAAGGTCATGGTCACAGGCAGATGGAGAGTCACATGCCTTGTGAAACGACCTGTTTCACATCTTAGTTCAGATCTTGTTCAATAAAAGTTGGGCCCCAAGCCAATCTGCCAGTCTACTCTTAACTTTAAGGCAGTCGAATGTTCCTTTGCAGTCAAGCTTCTGTATAAGCTCAAAGTTAGCCTTCTTCATTCCACCGAGGAGTTATGCCAGGTCAGTCATCTTCCTTTACAATCTTTTTTTTACAATTCGAATCAGGAAGACCTACCTTCAAATGCAGGTAGGAGACATCTCAATTGGGCCCATGCCCAGCTCACAAGGAATAGTTTGCCAGTTCTGACCCTCTGAACTTCTGCTGATAGTCATAGTGGCAGATTTAAATGTATAGGGTGGGTCCACATAAAATTCCCCAGTTATTGTAGAATGGATAAACCTGCTTTCCACTGAGTATCCAAATAATTACCAAAAAAAAACCTCCAGTGGTAAACGCTCTGCTATGCCCTCATAGCCTGTTGCCAATTGTTGGAAACTGGGTTACTGGTTGACTGGGGTGTGAGCCCTGGTCAAGCAGCTATATCAATCCTAGCCAGGGTAATGGGCAGGCAAACCCGAAAAATAATTATGTGCTCACCCTCTGGAAGCTTGGCACAGAGCAGTCAGGTTTAACGTAGAGGCAATGCGTGAAGTATTTGTGCAACACTTCAAACAGTAAAAATGGTGAAAACACCGCAGAAAAGATCCCACATCAGGTTTAGAAAAATAGAGTATATTTTAGTAAATAGAACAAGACAAAAAAACAAAAATCCAATCAGGGAAACTGAAGATAGTGAATGTAAAAGCATAAAGCACGAACAAGGGATATCTGGTTCCACCAGTCTGGGACAAAGTCACATATTCAGGTCGCCTGCAATAGAGACTGGACCAACTACAGGGACACAGTGAGGCCCCCTAAACAAAGTAGCTTAAATGCTGGTTGAGGAGCATTGCACGGATCCGAAGCAGAGATAGCACAGCTGTAGCGATGCCTCCGTTCCGAGATTCAGCAAGGCTGCTGTGCGAGGATCCCGTCGATGGGCTTGTAATGCAAAGTCAAGGATGCGCACGCAGCTGGCAACACATCAGTTCAATGGAGCTCAAGAATGCAATGTGGATGCCAGCATCCATATCAAGCTGTGGGCAACAAGAGATGAGAGGACCTGGATCAGAGATGCGCCACAAAGTTTGCAATGCGTTGGTTTCCAAAGACGGACGGCGAAGCAGACCACCTGCGCTGGGCCCAATCAATGCAGCAGCAATGCGTTGGTTCTCCTCGAGGATGTGCTGCTCAGCCATGGAGATGTGTCTGTTCGGATCGAGGATGCGCCGTTCAGAAGAGAAGATGCATTAGTTCCACTGACCAGCACCTTAGGCCGACTTCCAAAGGTCCAGGCCTGGGGTGGCACCACTTGGCAGGTTAGACTCACAAATGGCAGAGTCAAGGAGCAGATGCAAGGTAGCTGGAAGCCTGTTATGCCCCTGAGGCTTCTGATCAGGAGGGCAGCCAACTAGCCGTTGGAGTCACTCTGAGGTTTTGGTTCTAGAGATGCAGGTCCAGTCCTTCTCAGCCAGGGAAGGGGGGTAGCAGGTAAGCAAAGCAGGGCAGCAGTTCATCCTAGAGGAGAATTCCAGCAGAGTGGCTGTCATTCAGCACAGCAGTCCTTCTGCCTGGTAGAGTATCCACAGGTCCAGAAGTGTACTGAAGTGGTGGTGTGTGAGGTCCAGTACTTATACCACTGGTGCCCTTGAAATGGGGAAGACTTCAAAGACAGGCGTTTGAAGTGCAAAGAGGCACTGCCCTTCCTTCAGACTCACTACAGAGGCCCGTTCTGTGGGGACAGGGCACAACCAATTCAGTTGTAAGTTAGGCTGGTCCAGCTCTTTCCTCCTATCCTTACAGGATGGCCAATCATGTCACACTCATCTCTCGACTCCCCTTTCCCTCCAAAATAATAGAAAAGATCATGAACAGCCAATTGAATCATTTCATCAAAGCGAACCACCGACTGGTCCAAACTTAATTTGGGTTCAGATCAGAAAATAGTACAGAGACAGCCCTAATTAAGGCCACTGATTAACTTATCATTCTGGATGAAGGGGGAACAGCCGCTCTGACCCTGTTAGATCGGTCGGCGGTGTTCGACATAGTGGGCCATTCCACCTCGGTCCCCGGTTTGGAAGCCGTTGGCATAAAACATTTGGCCTTGAAATTACTTAAATCCTTACTTACTGGTAGGGAGAACATGGTCAAATTAGATATTTTCACGTCCAATTCCTTCTCTCTATCATCGCTCAGCCCTACCCTTTTTAATGTATCTGTAACGGAATTGGCCCTCTTATTCAATCCTTCTGCTTCTCACTCACATCTTACGCGGACAAAACACAGATGGTGCTGCCCGCCTCTAATAATTCTAATGACACCAGCTATCAAATTCGGAACTGCATGAGACAAATCAGCATATTGATGAGCAAGCACCGTCTTGAGCTAAACTGAGAAAAGTCAGATGATGTTGCAGGGAAACAATCGCAACTTCTGGTCTGCGGCCAGTTGGCCGGAAGAAATGGGCATGCTCCCCTCACCCACAAATAAAGCCAAGAGCCTTGGGGTAATCCTGGATGATAAGTTGACTCTTGGTAAGCAAATGAATGCAGTTATATCATCCTCTTGTAAAGAAAAAACTAAACTTTCTCCCCATTAATTCCAGAAAGACCGTAATTTCCACATAAATTCTTTCTAAGTTGGATTACTGCAATGGCTTATATATCAGCCTGCAGTCTCAATATATTAACAAACTTCAAGTTCTGCAGAACTCAGCTGCTAGGTTACTGCTAGGCTTTCCCAAACAACCGTCTGTTTCTCTTGCCATAAAAGATCTTCAAGGGGTGACCGTTAAAAACAGGATCAAATTAAAATCCCTTTGCCTTACCTACCCGGCCCTCCAGGATTCTGGACCAGTTTTTCTGAGGAAAGTTATTTCTTGGCACGCTCCCAAAAGAAATCTTAGATCAATGGGAACTTTCAAAATAAACACCTTCATATACAAAACACCTAAACGGGGTGGAAGCAGTTTTCTGGTCGGCGCAACCAAACAGTGGAATCTTCTTCCTATTCACATTGGATCAGCTCCCTCTCTTCTAAAGTTCAGAAAGTCTCTTAAACTCTGGCTCTTTAACCAGTAGTTTCTCCTCTTAAATTTGCTCACTATTCTGATTAGCGCCAAGACACCCTCGGGTAGACGTGAGCTCTACAAATTTGTTTAACATAACATAACACCTTAGCTTCCATTGTGTGCGACTATCGAGGGGAAATGCACAAAGCCCAACTGTCACCCACCCCAGACATGCGATTAGAGACAGGCAGCAGGCACCAAATGGCTAAAGTAAGAAAATGCCAAGTGGCATTCTCAGAATTGTAATTTAAAATCTGAATTCACTATAAGAAAGGATTTTACATTAGGATTCCAGAGACACCAAACATGAACCAGTTACATATTTCCATTTGGAAATTATGCTTATGAAATGCAATAATGTATTAACAGCATTATCCTATGGGAGATATACGCCTTACAGTAGTGAAAAAACGAAATTAAGAGTTTTTCACTACCAGGACATGTAAAACTTGAAGTACATTACCCGCGTTTTAAAATACATTGCATCCTGCCCTCTGGGCTGTCCAGGGCTACCCTAGGGTGACATATGTATTAAAAAAGAAAGCTTTTGGGGCGTTGTTGACATGATGACAGGTCAGACGTGCTCAGGGCTGTGCTCCGGAAGGGCCAACTGAAATCCTGCTTATATCCTCACCTCCGAAACCTATCGTCCTGCAATCCTCACTCATTTCATGCTTGGACTGCAACTGGCCCCACGGAGGGACAGCTTTGGAGCAGTAAGGGGGCCCGAGGCGAGTGGCAACAACCATCTTGGCATGAGGCGGCTGGACAAAGATGGCACCCGTCCAGGCCAGCATCTGAGCGCAGGGTAGTGATCCACACTGGCCGGCCCAGAAGCGATAAAGTGCTAGGTGAAGGCAGCAACTGAGTCGGGAGACCCTCTGTGCCCTGTCGGGGCTCACCTTTAGCCAACGCTTAATCTTGGCATACATCGGTGCATGGCCGATTGGAGATGCGGCATGGCGGTGAGGAGAGAGGCAGAGACTGACTACTGCAGACCATATGATTGCAGACGACCAAAACACGTTCCGGGGAATGTGAAAAGAAGGACGCCACTGCAGCGGGACTGTGCAGTCAAGAGGTCCAACTGCCGGTGAGGGGCGTCTGGGGATTGCCAGGGCCACACAGGGCCTCATGATGTTGCTGTGATGGATACAGTGGACCGCTGGAGGCCCCGGGTGCTGGCAACCCGAGGGGTCAAGCTGGGAGAGGTCCTTGCAGAGGTGCCCCTCTCCTCTTCGTCGTTCCCCGCCGCAGGAGAGTGACTGAGGCAGTAGTAACAGAGTGAACTTTTGGATCCTTCTTTGGGGCCCTGGTGATCATTGGCTACACCCTGAAATAGTGCCCCCCCCCCACTCCCAAAGACCGCCGCGGTGGGAGGATATTTTGCATCTACTCTGAAGCAGTTTGGGGGCCCGGTTCAACGTCTACCCCCTCTTTCGCCCTTCTTTCCAATTTAAGATATATGGTGAGATCAGACAGCCCGACGGGGCCCACGTTGAGCTGTCAATTGGCATCGAGGACCCCTGCTAGATAGGGGTGAGACCTACATTTCGGGGCCTATTTTGGACACTGTTGGTAGCGGAGTTGAGCGGGCACTGACCAGAGGCTGAGGACACATTTCATCGTATGAGAGACACCTCTATTGATGGCCTCTCAGGGCCACGGGGATGGATGATCCTGAGCTCTAGATCACAATGGACAGTTTGCTCTGGAGCACTCACACCCTCTGCTTTGCTACTGAAGAAACACAGAAACCAACTACTGTGATCTTAGAGTGGTACCGGGACTGCATTGTCTGAGTGGAATGGTGGTTGTCTGGTGGGCAGGCGCAAATGCGTTGACTGCCACCTGCAACATGGCTAAGGATAAGGACCCCAGACCCCCCCCCCCGGACCAGTGAAGATAAATAGACTAGGCCAGTGGAGACCCTCCCCTCCTGAGGGCTCAGGGAATTAACAGACAATGCGGCTTTAATGGCGGCAATTCAGCAATCCAGGATTGCCTTGGAGACTAAGGTGGGAAGTTATCAGGATATGCCCTTAATAAAACAAAAATGCAAATCATCATAAATGAAGAAGTAAACTGGGTTGATAGTAGAGTTACTCAAAAAGCTAAATATCTAGGGGTAGATATAGTAGCGGACCTAGATTCATTAGTAAAGGAAAATCTGATCCTGTTAGCAGCTGACATGAAGAAATCACTGAAAAAGATTTATAATTTACATCTGACAATGGTAGGGAGGTGTAATGTTTTAAAAATGACCTTTTTCCCTAAATTACTTTACTTTTTTAGGTCAATCCCTTTAGAATTCAAAAATAACATGCTACATTTATTTGAACAAATCTTCTCCCAATTTATCTGGGCCTACTCACAGCCGAGAAGGGCCTTTAAATTACTTTCACTACCTAGAGAAAGAGGTGAATGGGCTCTACCTAAATTAAAACTGTATTGGGCTGCTGTCCTTCAATACAGCTCCGAACTAATGCAAGATCACATCGCGGAGAACCCCTCAGGTCTACCATCTCCCTACATAACGCTACTAGGGGAAAGCGCCAGGGGTTGCCACTGGCGGCAGTTGGAGTTTGGCTACTATAAGCGGGTTTGATTCAAGACTCTGACGACCGCTTATCGAGTCTTCTCTAATATTCGTAAATTATTTGGACCCGGCAAATTAAATCATTACACCCCTATTAGAAATTACAATAATCTACCACCTATATTTGATAAAACATACGTCCAACAGTGGTATTACGCCGGTATTTCCAAACTAGGGGATGTGATGACTTCTGATGGAATCCGGTCTTTCTGCGATCTTAAAACTCGCTATAACTTAAATAACAACCAGCTATTTCAATATCACGCTATTACTGGTTACTTGGCACACAAGTCTGGTGGACCAGCTGGCTTCGCTAAGCTTGACCTTATAGACAAACTACAAGGGCCCAGTTCACCGCGGATTGGAAGTATTTATGCAATGTTAAATAAACGTACGCCTGATGATTTATGTAAAACAGATGAAAAATGGCAGCGTATATTGAATATCCCCCTAATACCTTTTGTGTCACACTAAGTTTTGCACAATCTCATTTGCGGTCTGCTAAATTGCAAGCGCAATTTTATAAAACAGGATATCTTTTATACATAACTCCCAGCAGAATCGCTAAATGGGGAACAGGTAGTGGAACAACTTGCCCGAGATGCGCCGAGTTCTGTGCAGAGTCGGTGAACGTGTTCGCCTCATGCCCAAAGTTAGTACCTTTATTGGATAAAGTTAAGCGATTCTTGGGTGTTGTTTTATCCCTAGATATTCAACTCACACCAATCACTCTTTTGTTAGGGCTGTATGATTCGACCGATATGAAGTCAGGGGGAGCTCTGCTATTTGTTGCAATGACTATTCTCTGGATTTGTATTGCCTCTTACTGGAA
Organism: Triturus cristatus; assembly: GCF_964204655.1. Classification (NCBI taxonomy): domain Eukaryota; kingdom Metazoa; phylum Chordata; class Amphibia; order Caudata; family Salamandridae; genus Triturus; species Triturus cristatus. Next base: position 930,276,820 of record NC_140589.1, on the reverse strand, counting down.
AGATCTGAACCCTCCCTTGTTTGCTCAATGGCAGGCTCGACTGCTGGCCACATGTAAACTGGAGAAGGCTGTAGACGCCAAAAAAGAGGGCTAGTGATTTGGGACCCTCTAACTAGGTGGCGTAATACTGTGAATGTATGAGAATAATCGCTTGGTTTATGTTCCCCTCTTCCCCCTTCTGTCCCGCTTGGCTGTTTGGCCGGCTCTCCCCCTCCCCCCCTCCTTTCCTGGCCCCCCTCCTGGACTCTTCTGTTTTTCTTTTTCTCTGTATCTTTCTTTTTCTACTGTTCCCAGGTATAGGATTTAATATTTAAGTATTGTCAAAACGGTTCCGTTTTAATGTGTAATTCCTCACTGTATGTAATACTCACTGTTAATGTAGTTGGACTCGGGGAGGGGGGTGGGGGAGACTGTCTTGAAATTAATTTTTACTTTTCGATTTTGTAATCTACTGTATGGCAAAATAAAATAAAAATTAAAAAAAATTAAAAAAGGAGAATAAGGTGGGGAGATAGCCACACAAGTCTCATTACTGAGTCAAGATCTCCAGAATGTCCAGACAGGGTGACGGCAACAGAAGATAGAATCTCAGAACTGGAAGATACAGCCCACTCTTGACAACTATAAGAGCAAATACTAAAGACTCACTTTAGAGGGTTCAGGATGCTAAAAATCGTGCTAGACTTAACCTCCGATTTGTATGCTTTCCTGGTGGAGGGGAGGGCTCTATTACACCTGAATTCCTGGAGAATTGGCTCAGTGACCACTTTGTGTTCACTAACTTCCCCACCCGTTTTGTGAGAGAGCGGGCCACAGGGCACTAGCAGCGAGGCCCCCACCTGGCGCCTCTCTGAGAGCCCTCAATGCCGCTTTTGAATTTTCATGATCGTGACATGATTCTTAAAGAGGCACGTCAACTAGGCTTGCTTCAATACGACTCCTCACCTAGTATGCGGTTTGCAGACTACTCTCGAGAGGTACAGTAGCAGCGCTGCTCCTTTGATGCTTTCAAGGTGAAACTCTGACCAATGCATCTCCAGTAAATGCTTCTCTTTCCTGCTAAATTCAAGGTGATTTTCCAAAACAAAACCCATTTCTTTGAAAAACCAGAGGAGGCATGGAGATGGCTGTAAGAAAGACCTCCCTCACGACCCATGCAGGATCCCTCACTGGTAACACCTAGGGGAAGAGGAACAGGGGCCATGCCTAACACCTGGACCTCCAAATGTAAACAGTGGGCCTAAACAATAGGGGGGAATCAAAGCTCTAATACACTTTGTAGATACCCTAGGCGTGAGTGATCTCTGGCGCTGCCATTGCGCAATGGAAAGAGGATACTCTTACTATTCTAGGATGTATAAAGTATTTTTTTTACAGAGGCCGGGAAAGCAGGGATAATCCATAGAGCAGAATATCTAGCAAGGGGTCTGTTTGATCACTTCCTGCTTTGGATTTCCATGGGACAGAAGCCATGTGAGAATGGCAGAGGATGGAGATTGGATGCGTGGGAGCTAAGGGATGAAATGGCCCTGTGGGAACTCAGAGTAGATACTGAAGTCTATTTTCAAGAAAACAAAGATTCTGTCGCTTCAACTGTGGTAGGCTTAGAAAGCAGTGATCCGGGTTAGGGAGCAAAATATTATTGCTTGTGAAAAGAAGAAAGCAATCGAGGACATGTAGGAACTGTACCGGAGCCTGATTAGAGCAGAAGCTGCAAACGCGGTTCGACCGAACCACCTGACATTGAGATGGATTGAGGCCTTATGCGTCAAATATAGAGCGCTGGCAACTAATGAGGCACGTACCAATCTTTTGGCCACGCGAGCACCACCTTTATGATACTGGTGACAAGGCAGGGAAACGGTTAACATGGTTGGGGCGGTGTGAGGTAGAGGCGCGATGGGTGAGCCGAATAGAAGGGCCAGGTGGTACAAGTCGTGCAACAGACAAAGCGATAGAGGAATGTGCAAACTTTGAGACCCTTTATAAAGATCGCCTCCTAGCAGGTAAACATCAGATTGAAGACTATCTGAATGCAGTGAATATGCCGATCCCTTCAGCTGAGGACCTCCTGGCCTTGGAAGATGACATTTCTCTCACTGAAGTGCGGGTGGAGGTGGCTATACTGAATCCAGGCAAAACACCAGGGCCCAATGGTCTCCCAGCAACATTTTTCAGAAAGCAGATCGATATATTAGTGCCCTACTTGCATAAACTATATGCGACAGCCCTGCAGGAGGTCATACTCCCACCTGAGCTACATAGAGACACGATAGTGGTGATACATAAAGCTGGAAAAACATCCAAGTGCAGATCTTGCCATCCAATCTAACTACTTAATATTGAAGCTAAAGTTCTGGTAACAGTTCTCGCCACTAAACTTACGGGGGTCATTTCCTCCCTTATCCATCAGTTTCGGTTTGAATTCAAGCCAAAGAGCTATATCAGGGGTAATCTATGCAGGCTCCATAATTGGATGGCAGCGGTTAGGTCCAGTCAAGAACCTCATGTATTCATCTCCCTGGATGCTAAAAAGCCCTTTCTCGTTGTTCATTGGCCTTTTATGATGAAACCCATGAGAAGAATGTGCTTTGGATGTACGTTTTTGGCCTGGATAGAGCTACTATATCTGAAACCCAAAGCAGCAGTACGGGTTAATGGCATGAGGTCATGAGAATTTCCCTTTAGGCGGGAAACCAGACAAAGTTGCCCGCTCGCTCTCCTTCTCTTTGCCCTGACATTAGAACCCCCTAGCCTGCATGGTCAGTGATAACCAGAGCATTATGGGTTTTAGGGCAACTGAAGAAAAAAGTTTGTTATACGCTAATGGCACCCTTTTGTACCTTATCCAACCAAAGGATTCGATTCCAACAATGCTTCAGGCATTTGAAAACTATGGTGTTCATCCGGGGTACGATATCATTTGGATAAACCAGTCCTATACACTGCAACTGATCATGTTGCCTTAGTAGGCCTTTCTGGGAGGCAGAGTGACTGGGGAGGGCTTTGGGTATTTGGTCATCTATGCACCACTAGACCCTGATAGAAGCATAGAACTCAATGTAAGGCACATATTGGCAGAATTTCATACAGATGCTACTCGTTGGAGAGCCCTGGTAGGGCAGCTATGTTTAAGATGGTTACCCTTCTGAAATTTATTTATACCCTACCAAAACTACTATTATAAAGTCCAATATGAGGTCTTCTTTAAAATTTATGGCGAACCCCGGAAACTTATGGAATGAGACATACCAGAATTGCCCTCCAGACACTGCTAAGGAATTTCTACAACAGAGGCATAGTCCTCCCCGATATTAGAGCCTATTATTGGGCATCCCAACTGACTGCAATAAATGATTGGAGCCATGCTGATAGAGATCACTCTACCTACGTGTTGGAGAGATCACAATTTTCAAATCAAACTTATCTCCATTATCTCTATCCGGGAAAGGGGATGAGGTCCCTCCTTCCTGCAACTCGGGCAACACTGGAGGTGTGGCAAAAGACAACCAGGTGTCTGGGGTGGGTAAAGAGAATCACCCGGGAAACTCTGCTGTGGGTCGAAAGCAGTTTAGAGAGCTTTGAAAGTTGAAGGGGTTTAGTGACTGGGACCGTATTGGCATCCAGCATGAGTATCAACTCAATAATATGCAATACTTTAAGTACCTCGAACTTAAGAATGCTTTCAGAGCGGAATCGGTCGACGCAGACCTCCCACAGGATGCACCCTTGGAACATAGGCTCCTAATTGGGGTGACAACGGAAAATGTGGTATCAAATGTGTACATAACCATAGATGACAATCAGGCTTACATGGGAAGCTGAATTGGGCAAACTCGACCTGGACTGGCAGGACACTCTAATGTTTACCAGGGAAGTAGCAATTAGATCCACACAGACTTTTCCAACTCAAGATCCTTTACCAGATCTATTATGATGGGGCACGCTTGTATAAAATGTGGAGAGCGACATCATCGGGTCGCCTGCGATGCAAGAGACAAAGAGGACATTTTCTTCGTGCAATTTGGACCTGCCTGGTCATATGCTTCTTCTAGCACAAATTATTATTAGAATTGGGTAAGATAATATTTTGTAATCTGGGTTTAGTGATTGCCAAAAGAGACCTGGCCAAGTACTGGGGAGCACGTGAGATACAGACTATAGTAAAATGAAATGCAGGGATGGACTTCTACACGGCAGTGAATGTGTATTTAAATATCTGATTAGTTTGTAATGTGATATATATGTTTATGTCTATGTATTTATGTGTATATTTATGAGTTTGAATTTAACAGCCCTGAAGAAGTCCGCTTCAAGGACGAAACGCGCAGCTGTGCCATTGTGAACAGTAATGATTATGACCTTGTTTTAAAAAAATTATTGACTTTGGAATAAAAAGGAATTTTGGAAGAACTTCCTTGTCGGAAATACTCTATAATTGTTCTTCCCTAACATGTGGTGCACCTGTGCTTATGTTTAAAATGCTTCTCTATATGCCTTCCGATTGTTATTATATTCTGTGCAGATTTGTGATAAATTGATACCCTTCCGTATTGTCATCTTTTAGATAATGGACATTTGTTCATATTCGTTCTGTTATGATTCTCAAAAATCCAATAAAAATAGCCAAGAAAAGAAAAGGAAAGTTTGGGCATGAGAAGAAGTTTAACTTGCCAGGCCGACATGGCAATGCAAAACCTCACATACAGGCTCTGCAATGGCAGGCCGGAGACCTATTTAAAAGGCTACTTAATGAGGGGCACAATCGGTGCCGCAGGCCGACTAACTGCATTTAATTTACAGGCCCTGGGCACAAGTAGTGCACTTTACCGAGGACCTATAAGTAAGTTTAATATGCCAATTGTGAATAAGCTAATGTTTTCCAAGTTTTAAAGAGCACATGCACTTTAGCAGTGAGAAAGTGCCCAGAGTCCTAAAGCCAACAAAAATGTATTCAGCAAAGAAGGTAGAATGTATTCAGCAAAAAGGGGAGGAGGAGGAAGGAAAAGGTATGGGGGTTGTCGATAAAAATTGTAGGTCGATTGTCTTCCATTAAGATCCTTCAGTTGATCTTTAATAATCCGAACCTGCACTGCCTTCAACTATAGCTCAAGGTATGGAAAGTTTGTTTACAGGCTCAGCTTACTTTTTGATTCCCACACAAACTTAGATCATTCTGTTCAACTTTGAGAAAGTAAAAAAAGGTATACAGGACCTCTAGCAAGAGCGTCATATTGAGCTCACCCAAAACAGACACCAAATCAAACGTTTGCCGCACACCTTTCCAGATCTGCAATAACAGATCATTATCAACACAGAGCAGTGTGCCTTTAATAGACCTCAGGCCTGGAATAGGAGTCAGTGAGGTTCTTAATATTAAAAATAACAAATAAAAAAGACGATCATTGGAGGGTCATGATTTCTGCAAGGCGAGAAAAGACCAAAATAGAAGTCACAACGCTCACCTATACTCGCACCACATTCTATCGGGTTCCTAGTTTTCTAGCCAATTGCATGTCCTCCTCAAACCTTCAGTACTGAGTATCCTGCGCCATAGAAATGTAAATACTCTTGCCTAAGAGCCCTAACATACCCATAAATGCAAAAGAGGGATGCTTGCAATCTAGATAGCGGATAATTTTATAGTATTAGTTACTCTACAATGTCTATGTTCTGGTAAGTACGAACTCATGCATTCACATGTAGTTCTACTGTATCCCTAGCAAATCTTAATGTGAAATAACCCTTCCAACTGGAGATATTCCTTAGGTCTCTCGGTAGGGCACGAAAGTGGAAGATGAACAATAGCCGCCAAGCCTAAAAGTAACTTTGGCAAAGGTGCATTTGAGATGTAACCTATAGAAAAACCTTTTTTCTTGTGGGAACTTGCATCATACCACATTGTTCATGGGAAATGCACAGAGTGATCCTGGTGTATTGTAGAGTGATGAGTAGGAAAGTATGATTTCTATCCTGCCGAAGGCCATCTTTGGGTGGTACGGGAAAAGGAGCCTGCTCGACGTTATTACTTTATTTGGCTGTGCCCCACCAATCTGTTATAGTGAACTCTCATGGCGGCCAACACCCTGGACGTAAGACTAGGTGTTTGGAAGTTCATGAACTTCTGTATGGTCAGAGTAAGGAACTGGCTCTCATCACATGGCCCTAACAAAAGAGTCATGCAGTCACTCTCTATGCTCCTCTGCAATAAATAGGAGAGAAGTCAGTCTGTCACACAAGAATATCAAGGCTTGATGTTTTACTGGTGCACAGGGGATCCACGTTGACGGTGGAAGGACTGGGAGTCAAAATACAATTCCCAGGGTTGTTGACCGTGTCCTTCTGACACCAGACATTGATGCAATAGAAGTAAAACACCTTGAGCACAGCTGGAGATAACATAGGATCTGTATGTGTCACATGCACATGGAGTAAAGGGCAAACTGAAAAGTAATGCGTTCATAAGAACTGCTTGGAGACATTCACAGAGTATTGATGAAGGTGAGCCAAGTCGGAAGGACTCGAGATGTACAGGTGAGGGAAGCAAAATGCCAGTCCTGTATGCCCCACTTGACCTCTTTTATAGAACACTGAACGCACCACAATGCACAAAAACACAAGTGGCATTTGGAAAGAATGACAGAGCGCATTTCTGGTAAGCCTGAGAATTCAAATGCGGCATTATCTGCAGACTCTCAGAACTGCTTTTGAAGCAGTCATAGCGGCTTCAGAGGTAAGCACACAACTACCAGATCCAAAGCGTTCTGACTAAGGGAGGCAGAAATTAGTCATGCTGAAAGCTTTCTTTCATGTGTTTTTTTCTAATTCTTTGATGCGGACAACAGCATTTTGTATTACTTTACATTGCATTTAAATGAACTGATACACGGCTTTTAAATGACTTGTCATCAAAACAGTTCCCCAGACAATATCAAGCAAGCATTGGCAAAGCCAATAGGTCTGGCCTAGCTTGGCGACCCTGCAATCTTTAAAATCTTTTTTGTGTGCAAATTAATATATATTAAAAGTAATAAAAAAGTAAAAATCCTGCCACATAAAAGTGGCATGCATATATTTGGAAACAAAAGTAAGCAAAAAAATTCCCCCTCCCCATAATAATTAGCTTTGAAAAACACACATTATGTAAAATCAGCGATTGCTCTCCCAACTGGGCACCAAAGTGGACTACATTTTTAGGTGAATATGCATGAGAAAAATACCACTTATAGTGAAGACCGCTAATGCCTGTGCAAGGCTGATCTATTGCCACATGCTGCAGGCTTTGGTGGGCAGAAGCTAAATGAGAATGAAACCTTAACAGGCCAGTGGATGAAGAGGGCAGATCGAAAGCCCCTGTAAGCATATATGTATGTATTTTTATTATGATTTTTTTTTTTTTTTAAACAAAGCTGGTGAAATAACATTGTTGAATGCGGATACATCTGGTGCAAACTTAACAACAAAGTGACAGAGCACTATATACAATGTCAAAGAGCAACAGATTGAGCAATTGAGGAACTTGACAGGCATTGCCAGTCATCGCCCATTCTCTTAAATCTGAATGAGGATTTTTTTTTTTTGGTCGAAATGGGTCTTCGGGTCCTTTGCTTCTCTGTGACCTGTTTAAGCTTCTGGCCAAGACTTTTTGCAAGTTTGCCTATTTTTCGTACATGGTCATCTATGACTTCAATTCTATTTTGAACTTCTCATATCCTGCTCATCAGTTGCCTGACTCAGAGGCTGCTCAACCTAAGCACAAGCATATGGCTCTTCCAGCGGTGGCCATGTGGTTGGAACAGCTCTTCACAGGAATCTATTTAATTCACAACTCCTCCTTCATGTGTAGAGAGGACGTTCAGGTTAGCAGGCAGATAATATTAGCACTTTTCTAAGCTGGTCATGGCTATAGATGTTTTAAGTGATCTAGTAAATGGATGCTGGGTCAGTCTTGAGAGCAAACGTGTCTTCAATGCCACATTATAATATCCTCTAGTGCATGATATCATTGCTCAAGGAGGAGCAGGGGGTGGGAGAGAGAAAGAGGTGCATGTAATATGAGACACCCCTCCAAGCATCTCCTATTCAATTTCACATACATTTGTATTGACAATACTGCTGAGAGGCTGATTGAGCAACCTACGCCATCCAGTGACCAGTGGGTACAAGCAGGGAACTAGTGGAGTTTAGCAGGTGGCAGCCCCACAGGCAGTGGGATCTGTTAAAGTAGTTTTGGGTATGGCATCCGATGGACCACAGAAAAAATAACTGGTGAAGCCATCTACAACGTGAACATGTGAAGAGTGTGCATTTTCCTCTGTAAGGGTGTGGTGAGTGAGTTACACTCTGGCATGTGTTCTTTTGATTAAGTCGGAGTCTCAATTGGAAATACTTTTTAGAGACACTCGAATCTGCACAAAACTTTATAAAATTAACGTTCATCCATTTTGGGTTCTTCACAGTATATTTCATGGAGAGCGGTCCAGTGGGGGTGAAGACCAATCATTGGCAAAGCCAACAGATCTTGCATTTATAATTCAAGTGCCAAGCTGTTCGCTTTGGTAAAGTGTTGTTTATAAAACTAAAAGGAAAAATAACTAAAATTAAAAAAGTACTGTAGGAAAATCAAACAAATCTTAAAGAAACTAAAAAATGTACACTGTGTTCAATCTTTACAAATGGAATGGTTTGTTTTTCAAGCACTTTTCAATCAGGAAACCCTGAACATAGCTTAAAAAGAATATGGAAGAGTCAGATTATAAATGGAAATGTTTGCCAAAGCCTAATTTACTTTCCACAGGATTCAGACATTTGCTTTTTGTTGTAGAGTGGACCTCGAAACCGGTTGCGTGCTTCACGGGCCTAGTACTGAGAACCTAGTGCAAGCTTCAATCATGTTGGCCCATTGGAATGTCCAAGAATCTGAGACCCTACAGATGGCCCAACAAAGGTCCAAGGACCTGCAAATCCTGTGACAAGAACAGAGAATCCGGAAACAAAACAAAAACATACTAAGGGTGTGTGAGAAAATGGAAACACCAACTTTGCAAACGTTTTTTTTTGTTTCAAAAGGTTAAACAACTGCAGTACTTGTGCCTACGTCATTCCCTCCACACTGTTCATTTCGTCACGTTGCTCACATGTCGAAATGGTTTACACCAAAGGAAAACGCTGATGTCATTCCATTCCAGGGATGTCAATCCATGCAAAGTCCAGCTGATGCCATCCAATTTCCCTATCAACGAAACAAACTTACTCTCGAGCCCCGTAAAAAAAATAAAAAGTGACCAATCACCCAGACACGAAGCATGCTGCGCGAGTCCTGGCCGGCATCAGAGAATGAGCAACAGAATGAAACGTCTTCAACTTTAATAAGCGAATTGAATACAAAAAAAGAATCCTAAGTCAACTTTGCTGCGAGTGATTGATTTCTCTCAAGAAAAAACAAATAGGAACGTTTAAAAAAAAAAAAGGTACTGTGAGATGTACACTACCAAAAAAAAAAAAAAAAAACGTTCTCCATGCTAGACCCGCACCATGATGATTCATATGAGAGCATTCCACGGTCAAACGGATTTCATTTCACAGAGCGGAGAAGGAGACTTTTGTGCATGGAAGAGAGATAGTAAAACTCTCACAGAGATTTGAGACACCTCAGAGACGGAACTTGTTGAGTAATCTGTAACTGTCATTATACAGCAAGTGTAAAAGCAAAGGGAACTGAATGATAGGTTTCTTAGTGCTACTGATATGGTCAGGTGAACCACAAAATTACAAACAGAGCAAAGTTTTACTGCAGGCGCTTGGACTATGGTGCAAGTGGCGGCTGTTTACTTTTCAAAGTGGTCAGGCGTAAAAGTTGGGGATGAATTTTACGTAGGGGAGCGAGTCCGGTGGGTACAAGGGCATTCAGCCCATGCATCATTCACCAAATCATCCCCATTAACTTCTCCATGTTTCCATCATCCACTGCATTCACCTGTTCATGCATCCATTCATCTATCTTTCTGGAAACTCTCCCATTAACGCATCCACCCACCCAGCTATCCATCTATGTATCCATTCACAAGAAAATCATCCACTCATTTGTCTATATGAAGCATTCATCCATTCATTCATGTATGCATTCAACCATCCTCCTGGACACACTTTCCTGAACCTCTTCCGCCCACTCACCTATGTATCCATTAACCACTGGTGAATCACCAGAGCATTCAGCCATCGACAGACGATCTCCCATCCATCCATCCATCCATCCATCCATCCATCCATCCATCCATCAGTCTGCCCATCCATCCATCTTATTATGCACCAATTCACTAAGCCTCAATTCATCTACATATGCTCTCCCATCAAACTATCTACTCAGCCTATTTCGAAATGACAGAGGCTTCGAATTATCTTGCCATACATAGATTTTCTTATTTTTTAGGTCACAAGAAGTTTGCCGTTTCTACCTCCGTCAAAAAGGAAGATACTTGTCCAAGCCTTAGTGGTGAGTCGCTTGGATTATGGCAATGTTTATGTACCTCCATTAGCGAGTCCTTGTGGACGAGAGTACAGGTGGTGCAAAATACGGCAGCTCGCCTTATTTGTAATGCTCCTGAGAGGTCTCTATCTGCTCATCTTCTATGCTCTTTACATTGGTTACCAGTTCGCAAAAGGATGGTCTTAAAAACGGGTTGCATTACTCAAAGCGCTAATAGGGAAGGGTCCTCGATATTTAGCCTCGAAACTCACCCTTTACAGTCCAGGAAAGGCTCTATGATCTACAGACAAAAGGCCGCCCAAAATCCCTTGGATTAAAAAGTCTCGCTTAGAGGGGTAGAGTTCTCCAATATCTGGCCCCTTTCTACTGGAATGCCCTCCCAGTTCATATACGTTTCTGCCTGGATCATCTTAAATTTAGGAAATTACTCAAAACTTAACTGTTTTAGGGATTGTTTCTGTGGCTGCTGCCTGTTATCCGAAGACTTCTGAGCTGAGATACCCCTTTAGGGGTGAATCGTGTGCAACAGAAATAACCAGATCAAAACAAAAGCAGCAATTGAAAACACGGACCTATGAAGTGCAGACATAGTGAGAGTCTTCATTATTGGCTCACATATCCCCATGCATGCACAAAGTTCATATAGAATAATTCTACAAAAGTATTTAATATACAGCAACGGCCGTTGTAAATCAAGGTAGCGATCAAAAACTAAAATAGTAAATAAGTACAGGCAAAGCAGCCATTTTCCTCCGATACAAGTTGTACAAAACAAAAGCAGACCTTTAGTATACACAGCACATGTGCCTGACGTCTGACCAGAAGAGGGGGGTTATGGCACTAGAATGCCCAATCTGACAGAAATGGCCAAATACAGTTATGCTCCAAATAGCCAAGAATGTAGTGGCTGGTTTAAAAAAAATACTTTTCATAGACACACCAGTAGTTTCAAATTGTGTCTTTATCATCTACTGCTTTTAGAGTGCAAACGAATTCCAGAGCTACAATAAACATTTAGGAAGTGTTGCAACACTATACAAAAGTCTCCCTAATGTTTTCAATCATGGACTCACTTAGATTAACTCAAACTCCCTCCCACTCAATCTCACTTTTTCATTCACCCACTGTAGCATGCACACCATCTCCACCATACTCCCCATCTCTTTAACTTGTTGACTCTAAGTCACACTCTAAAGCTTGCATTCATCCGCTTACTCTCGTCTCGCCCTCATTTTCACTCACTCAAGTTTTCAAAAACTGACAATCTTAATCTTTTTCCGACTCTTTACTCACCACCGTCATTCATTCTTTCTCACTTACATTGTCATTATCTCTCATGCACTCACTCTCGCTCCCACTACATCAGACTTGCTGTCAATTTCTTACTTACCCACTTACATACCTATACTACACTTGTTCTCTTTCACAAACTCTTATTCACGGTTTCGTTCATTAACTCAACTTCTGAATTTTAGGTTTTATCTTTTTTTTTGTTTGTTTTTAACCAATAATATTGGTTCTGTCGAGCAAGTAACTTGCCTTCGGTAACGCCTTATTTGGTAGAGACTAACTAAGCAGCAGATTCCTTACCTTAGAATTATTACCAGGCAAGACTGGATCCGGAAATCTATTGTGAGAAGTACCCCTGCATGCCGGTACATGGGGTAGTTCGGCTTGGCGTAGCGTTGTCGACGTGGTCCGCGCCGAAAGTGATGTGTGTGGTGCCTACATAGGTGCCACACCAGCACTCTGCTAGTTTCTTTTTGCCACTTTCCACGCCTGAAGCGCGGAGCCACGAAGAACACTGACCACTGGTGTGTGGAGGTAGGACCAGGCACAGCAAAATTACCATCTACAGCACAGAGGAGTTTTTTCCGGTCATGTATTATAATGAACAACAAAGAAGCACGAGAGACTTAAACATTAATATAGTCACATTGGACACGTGAAAGCGGGCATATTCTTGAATTAACAACTTACTCTGTAGTCAGGCGCGCAACACCCATTGGACGCAAAGAGTACAATCCATCGGAAGATGGTTAATTTCTGCAAGGGCTTCCCTTCCGTGGCAAGACGTATCCCACAAAGAGTTGATCTTCCACCTTGAACGTTTTTGTGCTGTCAAGGTAGAATGGAAACGCTCTGTTTGGGTCCAGCCGTTGGAGTCTCTGCTCTTCTTTAGAGGGATGAGGCAGAGTTTAAATGGTAGGAAAAGTGATGGACTGGTCTACATGGAAAGGGTTGAATACCTTCGGAAAAGAGGGACGCTCAAGTCCGAAGGAAGAAAGATACATATGAAGGCTGAGAAGAAAACGCTTGCAGTTCACTGACCCTCTGGGCAGATGTAATTGCCACCAGAAAGTTCGACTTGATGGTGAGAAGCTTAAGAGGGCAAATATGAAGCAACTCAAAAGCAAAGTAAGAACCAAATTAAGTTTCCACTGAGGCATAACAAATGGAGTATGTGGAAACGTGCTGAAGACCGCTATGGAACCTATTTACAATAGGGTACTTGAAGAGGGAAGGTTGATCTGGCAGCCACAGTAAAGCAGAGATGGCAGATAAGTAACCCTTTAAGGTGCATAATGCAGAGCCCTGCAAAGGTAAGGATCAAAAACAAGACGAGAAAGGGGGGTAGATAAGTGGTCAACTTGTTAGTCGATGCACCATGTCACGAGCTTATGCCACTGTTTCTATTTTACATAGCCTATTGTTTTAACTAACATACAATTAACTTTATTAGAAGGTTAGAAATGTGGCCATGCGCATGAGAAAGGAGGTCTAAGAATCGAAAGGCCTTATACGTAGACATCGTTTTAATATCATTTCACATTTCGTGCTAATTCTCTGTAGCTTATTGTGCAGCATTATGTGAAAGGAAGAGGAGAGTCTGTACTCAGAAGAATCCTGAAAGCCGATTGGATACTTGGCAAAGAAGATAGAACATTCTTTTACTGTTTATATTAGCGAGTGCTCCTAGAGTAGGTTACCACTTCTTTTCCATAAGCTTTTCCAAACCCCATACCCATTCCACTCTGAAGCTGAACGCTAATGTCTTTATGCTGAAGGCTGAATGCTGATTGGTATCCTTTTTAGAATGTATTGCTGAGTGCAGTTTGCTCTTGCTACTGCATAATTATTTTTGTCTTATTTTGCTGAGACTCTGAGTTTCGTAAACCTCGCTTTATGGGAAGTCCAGCTGTTATTGACTGATCACATTTTGAGCTTCATGCTCCATCTCTTTTGCCTCTCAAACTTCATCTCTTTATGGGTTCCTGCTAACACCATTTTCACCCCAGTATTATAACAGCGATTCTTCCCTTTATGCATTATTGATGTGATTTGATCTAACTTTATTTTTTTATTATCATTTCTGTTGTTTGAGTGATACATTTATAACTGAATAAAGAAAAAGGCCTCACTAAAATTTAACAAACTGAATTAAAAAAAAAGACAACAGTTTTAATGAAAATAAAACGCTTACAACTAATCAAAACTCTTTGACTGAACTGGAATTTCAATAACTTTTGTGGTGCTTAGCTCCTGATCGTCTCATACACGACGGCAAAGATGTGTCGTGGAGAAGTGAACACCACCATCTGAGCAGGGCTCAACTTTGTTGGTGTGAGACAGATGCTAAACCGTTTCATTTAAATTGATTTCCACTCCAGCAAGCACATGCCTATGGCATTATTAAACTTCTTCAGTCCAAAGACAGTTTTTTTTTAGCTGCCATCATATATTTAAATGGGTGAGTTACAAACATGTAGGGCCTCATTACGATGTCATTCGGAAAGGCTCAGATTGGCATTCGGATTTTCCTAACTCATGTCGGAACCCAAGTTTCTGACCGACTCGGAATTATTTACGACCGAACGATTACGATAGAAGATAACCATTCGGTCTTTCAGACTCTGTTCCGACCAGCATTTGGAGACTCGGTCGGAGCCAAATTGTACAGGTTTCCGACCGACATATTACAATGTCTGATGTCAGACAGCCTTTCCGAATCGGTCTGTCCGACACAGGACCTCTGGCAGAAACTGATTTAGGGGGCCCATAGCAGACCCCCCCCCCCTTAACCCAGAGGCCTCAGTTTGGGCCCGTGGGGGTGCCCATGGGACCACTCTTTGCAACCATGCACAGTGTGGCAGGTACCATGTGGTGCCTGCTACAGGGTGCAAGGTTTTCCGGAGCCACCTTTTTTTTTATTTTTTTTTTTAATGGGAGCCTGTGTTGTCAATTGGAACACAGGCTACCATTGAAGTCAAAGGGAGTCCGACCGAACGGTGTTCGGAAACATCGTAATCGGTTGGTAAGACTCGCGGAACCAATTCCGACAAGACGTCGGTCGGAATGCTTTCCGACCGACATCGTAATGAGGCCCTTAAAGGGCAGACACATATCTAACTCTCAGTAAGGATAGGGTCATCATGAGAATGCATCCTAAATTCCTACCTTAGATTGTTTCTCAATTTCATAATAACCAAACAATACCAGCGTTGTAAAAAAAAAAAAAAGTAATGCAGAAGAAAAAAGCTTTAGACACATTAGATACATTAACAGCTGTAGTGCAATTTATGCATTAAAGGTGTCAGAATGTCCAAACAATTCTTTGTAGCATACTGGAGGTCAGACCAAGGCTACATTCCACTACAAAAATGGGACATAATATATGCATGGCGGCAACATGACTATCTAAGCACATGCAAACAAAACACTATTGTGTGGGTGAAGAAACGTGCAATGAAGCAGCAGTGGGGTAGGCAATAAGGAGATATTTATTTGGTTCCACTCCCTCTTTTCAACCATCCTCCTCAAGGGACCTTATATCAACTAATATTTGAGGGAAATATCAATCTAGGAGAGAATTCACAGTGCACAAAAAACACAATTATTCACCTGTAAAACTTATTTTGCAGTCTTAATCTCTTCTAGATTCACAAGCAACCCTCCCACCTCCTAACTGAAGAAAGGGTGGGGTAAATAATTAAAATAAATACATATTTAAAAAAAATAATTTAAAACTAAGATCTCATTAAGGGGCTGGGTGTGCTTACCAGCACAATCACAGTGAGTCTAGTATCCTCCACCTATATTGACATTAATTGTAGAAGGCTAAAAGTTTGCAATTCGAACTTCTGGATCCAACCATTAGATAGTGGAAATAGCAAAACATGTGAATCTAGAAGAACTTCAAGCTACAAAACCATTCTTACAGCTAAGTAACTGGTTTCTTCCTAAACTCTGGCTTTCCTCCAAATGGATGCAATACTAAAGAATCTTTACTCAGTTCATCCTATTTTGAGTAGCAGGGTGGCTGCTGCACTGACCTCATACCTTAAGGACCCTCTATTTGGGCCCTAGCTGCTGTCAGTGGGTTCTCTCAGATGGGACGGTGTTACTGGAACTGTCACAGAGAATCTGTTAGTGGCCTTAACCAGACTACTAGGTCTTCAGTACATAAAACAGTAACATATAATAAGAACATGTCAGACTATCGATCAAGGTAGCAAATTAGCTCCTGGTGCTCTGACAATCTTTCCTTTCACAAGCACTCACTTCACAGACAAGAGCTCAAGGCTAATGTCTCTTCAGTCGGTTTCACTTCACAAAAGGGACAGTGGTCTTCTATAATGCTGAAATACCTTTAAAGCAAACGTTACGCAATAACATCTATTTAATAATGTCAAATCCATTGCAACTATTGTATTTTGAAATAGCAGTCACCTTATTCATTGGATATCCACTGGCATTATTGTGCGAGATCACACACAACAGAAACATTTTATTTTACTATGGAAATATTTTAATTAAAAGTTAAACTGTCCTTTTGTTCTTTATTACTTTGAATATCATAGCTTTCCTATACCTTTTCTTTGTTAGCCAGTATGCCCAACATGGCAATGACCTTTATTTCAGCTACGAACTACAAGGGAAGCATCCCAAACCTTTGAATGAGGGTATCTAATGAAGCCTTTGTTCTGAGAATTTTATGAATCAAATACGTTTCATAACCATTTAACACTACTATCACAACATGCAATGCTTCCACCAGCATCGAACAATGTGCAGAGATTAGTTTGCTATCCCTTACGCGGGACAGGCAATGCCTTTTTCACACACAGATTCTGAAGCTTACTGATACAATGCTCGATACACCAATCTTACCAGGGAACCTCAAATCCCATGGTCTGCTTTTTCCCGGCGGACACAGTCATCTTCGTAACCTTTGGTACAATTTCTGAATCTGATTTTGTTGACTGGGAATCCTTTGTTCTTCCTAGCAAGAAAAATAAAAATTGGTTAAACTGCACTCAACTAAATGTTGCGAGAAATAAGAAAGCTACTTGACAGAATGTTTAAAGGGGCATTCCAAGAATGAGATCCAAACAGAAATCAATAAACTAATCAATAATCTAAAATGCTTATTGTTGGTGACTTCAGCACCGGGTAAATAGAACTGTTTTTCCCTTTACACTGGCTGGTTTATTTAAGGCTAATCAAGCCAGGTGCCAAGCTAGGAGAGATTTTATTGCAACTAGTCAACTGCAGATGTAGAGCACTGCAAAATTAATTCAATTGAACTACATATGTTGAAAAACTTGTGTATCAATATTCTTTAAGTTATTCTTTTCCTCTAGTGAGTCTCCTCAAAAATATGAAAATGTAACTTAGCTGTAATCAGCAGTTCTCTAGTCATATTATCCATTGACAATATCAAATAACATTTAACAGTTCACAAAGGTTGGCACCCTAACAAAGGTATCTAACAATGGTATTTCTGTGTGCTTTGGGATAACTCCAAGACATGTTAATCTGAACACTTACATACCTTTGCGTTACACAAATGAAAGGTGGAATATTGTAACTGAAATCGCCAAGGAGCAGTAAAATAAAGCATCTTTGAGATATTGTTACTACTGCCCGATTCTCTACTATTTCCCATGTACAGAACACTCAAGAGCTAGAACAAGAAACTTGATATGCAAAAAAAAAAAAAAGAATTCTACTGTGCATAGCTTGGTACCACGTACGTGTTGTGAAAGCATCTTGGACAAGTTAAAATTACCCTCTTTCCCCCTGCCCCAATGCCCCATTGCACATTCATGTCAAAATGTCATTTCCCATTAACAAAAAAGACAGGTTGATAGACAAAGCCGATAGGAGTAACAGGCAACCCCGTACTCCACTTCCCTCGATTGTCAAGAAGATACAGCTAGGTAGTATGTAATCACGTCGCTCGTAGCTAAATGCTAGCATGCAAGTTCTTGAAGGCCATTTAATGTTGGGACTTTTCTATCCAGGATCTACCCTCACTGTAGGAAGGTAGGTAGACTACAGAAGGCGCAGATCCATTCATTTTATGTCTATGTGCTCAGAATGGCGCCACCCCCAACATGGACACACAGGGCCTTGCAAACTCAGAGGCAGAACCCAAGATCTTGTCTGTGTAGATTTGGGAAAGAATACAAAAGCCTGGATCGGGACCTCAAGGCTTATCCTGACTGGCTACTCAAGGTGGTTACCCTTATCACTAAGGCTAACCACTAAATCTTTGGCAAATCTCTTCTTGGCGTGAAGTCTTTCAGGGGCTGAATCGAGCATGCACTATGCTTAGCGCATAAAACGAACACACACCTCTATGTACTTAGACAGAAGGACAATCTGTCATTTTAACTGCACATTAAGTTAAATTGTCTATGCCAACAACTTATAAGACAATGTACAATGCTAGCCAATTCAATGCTGAATGTTGCAAATTAAATCCAGAAAGAAAATCAAATATTTAGGTCTCACTAAAGTAAGCTGGTCAACACACAAATATTTCCTTTGTGTACATTTATATACGACACCCTGACTTGGGAGAGCTTTCACAATTCCCAGTATTTGAAATTTCAATTGTGTGAAGTTATGGGGGAATTAATTTGATGATCTTCCAACTGGTGATACAGCTTAATTTGATCTAAGATTATATTTGTACTCGGGGCCACCAGCACTTTTTGCAGCGTATGTGATTAGATCATATTTTGTAAAGCTCTAAGAACAATTCTTCACACTTGGAGGAACCCAACTATCTTACATTTTATTACGTCATTTCAACTGGAACAGTTCAACTTGACTTCCTTGTTGATTCACAAAAACTTCTTTAATGTGCTTGATTCTTCGCAGTGTGAGAATGAAATATTTCCTAGTAACCATGAAGGAAAGTTTAAATTCTATTAAAGATGCGGAGGCGAGAAATATGCTGTTCTTTCTTTTATTTTCCATAACTCAGCACTTCACCATGAACAACAAAAACTACAAGATCCATTGTTTTTGTAGTCCATATGATGATCTCTATCCTCCAATCAGAGGCGTCCGTGGTCCCTGAGAACATGCTGTCACCGACACTCCTCCTCTTTCTTGACTGCAATCATCCGGACATCAAGAGAAGTCTAGTCCATTTTGGAGCTTTCAGACACTAGGAGAAGCCAAAGAAACTGATGAAACAATTCTCTTAACTGTAAAAGGTAACAACATCCAGACCATAACAAGATTAACCAGACAATAGCAGAGCAGCAATGCAGAATCTAAATAGGTATACTTATCCCATACGACGAGAGGACAGGCATAGACCTGCTTCAACTTGAAGGCCAGCATAAAAAAGATGTCTCAATGAGGGTAGGGCTCGGTCTCCATGAGCCGCGGGCGGGAATAATCCTCACCGCCGCGTCCTTAATAGAATTGAAACTTTCCGCCATGGTTACTAGGACATTTTTCATTCTATGTCAGGACCGGAGGCGAGGATTATGCTCGTTGAAAGCTTATCCACCACCAACGATGCCATATTCACAACCGTTTTAAAGTAGAACCTTTTGAACATGGAGTCCGAGGACCAATCTGCAGCGTTAAGAATGTCCTCTAGACTAGCGTCCAAGGTGAACGCTTTGGAGGCCATCGCTCCTCTTACTGAGTGTGCACCAAATTGCAAGACATTAATGCCCGCTTCCTGCATCACCCAACAGATCCAACGAGCTATTGTTGGTGGTGAAACTGCCTTGAAAGTTTTCCGTAGGGAAATGAGAAGCTGGCGCTCACCCGGAGGGCGAGTCTCTTCTGTCATGGCTTCGTATTCTTAGAGGCATCGAACCACACACAGCGTCGGGGATTTATCAAAAGCTGGGAAGGAAATGAACCTAGAATCAGATTTAGTCCTGCGCGTTACATGGAACGTAACCCCTTCTGGGGTAAATATACGATTAGGGATATCCAATGCCCTGGCATCCGACATGCGTTGGGAGGAGACCAAACAGAGAAGCATGGCCAACTTCGCTGACAGCTATTTGTGGGAAAGGTACCTATTATTCTGCCAGGATTGGAAAAGGTGCAGAACCTTGTTAACATCCCACAATGAGGAATACCTGGGCTCTGGTGGAAGTGAAAGATGGACACCCCGCAACAGTTTGCATACCAGAGGATGTTCTCCCACCGGGTGTCCATCGACCGAGAGATGCCCAGCGGAGAGCGCGATCTATAAGAATTTATAGTGCGGTATGCTAGGCCCTGCGTTGCCAGCGGGGCTATGAAGTTCATGATAGACACCACCTCGCACCCCAAGGAATCGTGACCTCCTCGAACACATCAACGGACCCACCTGGTCCATGCAGATTTGTAACGTTTGGTAGTGCTGTCCGCCCAGGCTGCCCCAAATAAAGTTTGAGCTGCTGTCGATAGGCCAGAGATTCTCCACCGATGCCCGAAATCCGCCATGCCATCAAGGGCATCCGACCCTGTTGGACTAGAAGGTGAGTCGCCCTGGGGATTCCTCAGGAGACCAGGATCGTGGGGTAGAAGGATTGGAGAATCCCAAGAAAGTTCCAGAAGAACCAGAAACCAAACTTGAGACCTCAAACAAGGGGTGATGAGAGTCAATCTCGCCCGCTGCCTTCGAACCTGGTTTGTCAGCCGCATTATCATGGCGAACGGGGGAAAGGCATATCCCTCCTCCTTGGACCAGTCCTGGAGAAAAGCGTCTGTTGCTGCTGCCAGGGGATCCAGTTTCCAGCTGAAGAAACACAAAGTTTATGGTCCAACCGGGAGGCAAAGAGGTCCACTGAAAAGGGATCCCACAGGTTGTGAAGACACTGAAAGGTCGGAGGATGCAACTGCCAGAGACTCATGTCCAACCAACTCCTGGAGCACCAATCCGCTATGATATTGGACTCTCCTGGGAGATTTTCCGCTGTCACCGAGACGTTGTGGGACAAGCAGAAGGTCCAAAATTCCTTGGCCAGGTTCACCAATGCTTTGGACTTTGTTCCCCCTAGATGATTGATATTACGGATGGCCGATACGTTGTCCATCTTCAGGAGCACATTGCAGGATGCCTAGCCCTTCGTCCAACAATGGATTGCAAAGGACCCCGCCATCAGTACCAAGCAGTTGATGTGGAGCTGTCCCTCGTCTGCGGACCATTATCCTCCTGTAAAGGATTCCCCGCAGCGAGCTCCCCAGCCCGATTTGCTGGCATTGGACTCTATCACCAGGTCTGGCTCGCAACCGATAATGGCCTTCCCGTTCCATGCTTCCATGTTATTGAGTCACCAGGTCATCTCCACCCGATCTTCGTCGTTGAGTAGGACTTGATCCGAGGTTTGGGAGTCCCCTGCGAAGGTGTAAAAGCCTTCAGGCGTTGAAACGCTCTGTACTGGAGCGGCCCCGGGAATATCGCCTGGATCGAGGAACTCAAGATTCCTACTAGACGTGCCACTTGACGGAGTGAGGTTGATTGGCGCGCCAACATCCGCCGGAGTTCCCTGCGGATCTTGGAAACTTTGTGAGCTGGCAGGCTCAGGGTGCATGATACCGAGTCCACTATGAACCCCAGGAAAGTCAACCTTTGAGACAGGGTCAGAATCGACTTCTTGGTATTGATAATAAACCCCAAGCTTTGGAGAAGATCTATTGCATCTTGCAAATTGCTTGTGAGTTGTATTGGACATTGTTCCAAAAGGAGAGTCTCTACCACTGGTTTTAGGACTTTGGTAACGCACCATGAGGCCGATGACAGTCCGAAGAGGAGAGACAAATTCGAACACTCGACCCTTCCATGCAAATTGCAGGAAGCGACAGTGCGGGGGGAAAAATGGGTACGACCAAGTACGCATCCTTTAAGTCCAGGTGGACCATCGAATTGTTTGGTTGAAGGAGGTCCCTCAGCAGATGGATGCCCTCCATCTTGAAATGACGGTGTACCAACCACTGGTTGAACTCCTTTAGGTGGATTACGGGACGTTGCCCCCCATCGGACTTGTCGATTACTAAGATGCTGCTCAGGAACCCTCTGGGATGGAGGTGTGTGGGAAGCACCGATCCTTTCTGCAGTAGAGCTGCCACTTCCTTGTCTATGAGGGACACTTGATCTTCTGCAAAACCAACAGCCGAGGTCAGACATCTTGCATGGGGGAACCGCAAAATTCTATGTGGAACCCCTGGATGGTTTGTAACACCCAAGCGTCTGAGGTAACCACTTTCCAGTTGTCTACGAAAAAAGCCAACCTGCCGCCCACCAGGAGAGGGGGTAAAGAAGGGAGTCTCATCTGAATTAGGCATGATGTGGCCTCTGCCGCCTCCTCGTCCACCGCGACCTCTGGAGCCCCGGCGAGATTGGAAAAACTCTTGTCGGCCTGTGTCATGCTGCTTCCTGTTGTTGCCTCGTTGAGGGCCTTGTGTGCAGAAGCAGCCGGTTGAGCGCCCCCTGCCACGGCCGGCCCCGATGAAGACCTTGGGGTGAAAGACTCACTTTATTGACGATAGCGCTTTATCAAGCGAGGTAAAGATGGTCACAAACTTTGTCAGCTCCTTCATCAACGGCTCTCCGAAGAGACCGCTCTGTGCCACCGCTCCCGCCTCCGATGTGGCGAAATCCCCCAAGTTTGGGTCTACTTTGATCAGGAAGGAGTGCCTCCTTTCTGTCGAAAGGGCGCAGTTTGCGTTGCCAAGGAAGACGACCGCCCGTTGAGCCCAATTGGAAATTCTATCCGCTGAAAGGGGCGTACCAGACGCCTTTGCCTCCTCTGAGAGCTCGCGAACCTTAGTGAGGGGACCTGCAATGTCCAGGAGCTTATCCTGGCATGAACGCCAGGAGCGGTCGATCCCTTTCTTGGGGTCCCGAATATATTTTTGCAGGAAGGTGGCCATTCTAGGGTCCACCTCCGGGGTTAAGGCTACTTTGCCCGGAAGGCGCGCGGGCACCCAGCCTTTAGGCAGGCCCTCACTTTCTCGAGGGGGATGCACACGCGCCCCGCCACAAATGCGGACACTTTAGTGGAGGGAACCCACTCCGAGAAGCGGGGGTGGACAAGATCTTCGGGGACCAACATATCTGACTGGTCTTCCCCCCTCCGAAGCGTCTGTGGCTAAAGGCTCTGCGGGGCGCCAGGGCCTGGACGGTCCGGCCTCATCCGCGGACTCGAAGGCGTCTTCGTCGTCCCCCTGCAGTGGTGGCAGTTCTGGGATTATCGGGGGGTTGGGTGGGGATCGCCTTCCGATCTGGCCAAAAACTCCTTTTTAAGGCGGTCAAAGGCACCCAGGTCCACAGCGGACGTACTTTTGCGTTTGCTTGGGCTCTGTACGTCAAACACAAAAGCGTATTGCATTATACGCTGTTCAAAAGGCCCCATGGCCGCATTCACCGCTTGGTGGATGGAGACATCCACGGCATCACAAAACTCGTCATCCAGTGGGATGACCTATATGGATTCCTCCTACGTGTACTCCTCCACGGCCCAGTTAAAATTAGCGGGAAGTAGACAACAATAAACTGGAAGAAACCACTGAGGAGAAAGCAACCCCACTGTTTTAAACTTTAGTAGCGGAGCTACCTGGCAAGGGTGCACTTTAAGCATGGCAAAGCACAGATTTGGGCACCCTGGGCTGTAAGCCCGAAGGGGCGACGAACCCTAATGCTCTCTGGAGGGTATCAAGCGTCTGGGCCCGCCCCGGGAATCTTTCTGCAAGAGCTAATACACGCGCTGAGTCAGCGATAAGGCTGCAATCCGGGCTCACTGTGCTGCGATACCTACCCGCGAAGCGGGCGTAAGGAAGATTTCAATTAATTTACTACAGACCTGCCCATGCAGGCGTAAAGGCTTCCAGCGCTATGGGGGCCGTGCGGCGCGGGCGAACTGTCGGCGCTCTCTGATCTCCACGCGCCTAGCGCGTCTGAGATCAGCGAAACGCAGACAAGCGCCCCCTGTCACTGCTGCGCCGCACTGCACATCGCTGAGGGGCCACGAGTGGAACGATAAATGGTTTCCACGGCCCGAACCTGCTGAAAAACAAAGGTAACGCCGCAGCGCTTGCACGCGCACAAACACTTTTAAGTACAAGTATCATGAAAGGTCACAATTGCAAATTCACCATAAAACCCACCGGAGCGTTAAGCACTCGTGAAATAAGACCAGGTCTTACGATTTCAAAACATAGGCACAGAATTATCTAAACGCGCATTTTTTTTAGATCGAATGCCACCCGCCCTGAAGCGAGAGGAAAAACGGTACTTATCTTCGGCTGAGCAGGAAAGAAAGAGGAGGAGTGTTGGTGACAGCATGTACTCAGGGATCACGGACGCCTCTGATTGGGGGATAAAGATTGTCATATGGACTACAAAAACAATGCATCTTGTAGTTTTTACTGTTAATGTTGAAGTGCTGAGTTATGGAAAATAAAAGAAAGAACAGCACAATCCTCGCCTCTAGTCCTGACATAGAATCAGTGATCCTTTCAAAACATGTTACAACATCAGATCAGAAGAAAATACTTTCCAATTTCAAACAAGAACTGATAAAGCCAATAGCACTGGCCTCAAGAAGGAGAGGCCACACTTGTTTTCGAAACCTGTATGGCCTTTAAAATAAAAAGGGGGAAAGGAGTGCAGCCCAAAACATAGCAGTTATATGTTTGCAATAACAATTATATATTAAAACATTCATATATGGCTTTAACAAACAGTACTGGGGATTCCGAGCAGTTATTAGCACTAAGGGCAGGTATAGAACCCTTCATTAGTTTTAATGCAGACTTACAACATTTTTCTTATGGGTGCACAGAGAGGGTACCACTGGATTTGAATTATTGTAACCTGAAAAAATTGATTGAAAACACAAGGATAACTACTACATTTTAAAAGAGCAAAAGAAAGAAAATCAAAACTGGAAAAGTAGAATATTAGCCCAGTAGTTGCCTGGGCCTTGAAGTGCCCCCAATTTAGGAAAATGTTCACGTGATCCTGCACAATGCGGTTACTTACAGTGTAAGGCGGCCAATGGTTGAGGCGGCTGACTAACTGCCCCTTGGTGTATGTTGTGATGGGCAAAACAAAAATGTTAATGACCCAGTAACGACCAGTGGAAAAAGAGGGCTGTACATATATATTTCTAATTATTTATGATTTCTTTTTAATTAAATTCTACTCCCATGGCATCTTAAATGGCTTCTGGCAAGACCTAACACTGTTGTTTATTTGTATTGCTCTCTGTTGAAAATATGATCGATGGTTGAAGCCACTAGCTTACTTCTACCTCTCAGTGGAATGTTATGTTCTCATAATGGCTTTTGTAAAAATATTATTAACAGCTAATTCTCACACCGTTTCTCAGTTGCTGCTCGGACACAATCAGTTGGAGAAGAAAATAAATTGTAATATTTCTTTGTAGAGCTTATTAATCCACACATCAAAGATGTCCAGAAGCTTGTTGTCAAGGCATCATTAACCTCTTCTGTGCCCATGACGAGATAGTCTCGTCATGAAACCCGCCCACTAAGGAAACGCCCGGCACAGGAGGGGGAAAGGGCGTGGCACCGAAGGGGTTAAGGAGTTATCTTCTTGTAGAACGACTGTATCCATTTGACATTTATCATTTACTACATCACTGAATCATGCTGCGACTCCCTGGAAAGCAATCGGAATCTTTCTTTGAATGCTGCTACCACGACTCCGTTCGAAGACTGAATCATATCTTCTACAACAATACGTTTCCTCTGCATTGAATACTGCCTCTGTAAACTTAATTCTGCTGAGTGAATTTGATTGTTTGCCTCTGTTGATGGACAGTACTGGAATAATGCCAAACGATCCAGTTTTCTGGCTGCAGAAATTAGATCTTGTGACAAAATTCGTACTCTCACTTTCATGTACTAATGCCCATAGTTCCTTAACATCACAAATTCCCCCCAAAAATCTCAAAAAGTTAAAATTTGACAATAGATACAGTATTCAGACTTAAGTTTTTCTACTGAGTACAGGTCTATACAGGTCAGCCAATAATGGTCTGATGTAACATCTTTACTGGACTTTTAACTTTCCACAATCAAATAACAAGCACTTTACATCCCAGTGCCGCAGAGAGCACAAATTAATTTTATTTCCGCAGTTCTATGAAAGGTTCTTCTATTACATGCAGACGATTACTCCTTTCTTTAAAATTAAGGAAGAATTTGAACGGTTTTTAGTGAGCTTTCGGGCTCTCAGCAAAAAATAGGAGGATCCACACAAAAAACAACTGTTTGCCAAGATGCACAAGGGCAACTGGATCCACAATAGAAATACTTACTTCTTGTCGTTGCCAACCATAAAAAAGTGCTGTCCTAAAGTTTTTTTTTTTTTAAATGGATGGCAGCCACAAAAACAATATCCTGATACTGCAAATCCATTGCAAATGCGGCACATATTTCAATAATACATTGTTATATCACTTGAAACCAGAAGAAAGTTACAAATACAAGTGGGCAAGGTTGTGCATACATCTAGGAAAGCATTCAGCAACTATGAGGCACTATTCAGCACTGGTCTTAATGAAACATGCAAGATTCAATTTAATAGTAAAAAGTGGTATTGCACAGTATGCCCATTAGCCAAAGTGCATTTCAATTCATGGATAAAGCAGTCCTGATTCCACAAAGAATAAATCAATGATCCGCTTACCTCCAAATTTAACGTAATTGACTTAATGTTATGGTTGGAACTTGCAGGTGAATCAATATTGTCTTACCTTAAATGGGGAAAGCTGTAAGAGAACATGATCTTAATCTTAACTCAGTTTGTGAAACCAGAACAACTTTCACATTGACTCCTTATGAGTTTTGATACAGGGATGAGTCACCCCCATTGCCAGAGTATAGTTTGCAAAAAGAGGAGTATAACCTTGCCTCAGAATTCTGAAATAGGTGCTTTGATAGGTAACGGTCTGCCTCGGCCTCCTCTGATCACAACTACAAATGCACATCACAAAGCAGAGTCCAAAACTGCAGTCATCGCATGTTAAATTTAAAGAAACACATTAAGGAAAAAAGGTAGTGGAGTCGAGTTCTTCTATTCTGACCAGCACAACTTTAGACCAGTCATTGATCCTAAGCTTATATGGAGCAGTTAATGATTAATTTATTTCAGAAGCTGCATTTTCACATATTGCATCAGTAATCTAAAGACCACTGCAATATAATGCAGCATTTAAAACGAGTTTTTAGGGCTTCAGTATTCAACTGATAGATAAGGTACGAAAATTCTCATTCTAGGCAATTTTAATGTTCGAATTGACGTGGAGTATGTTTTAGCAACATTTTTCAATTTGTTAGATACACTAGGTCTCACCGAATATACAAAGTTTACTCTTGCAGCTGCCCATTTACTAGACTGAGAGCTCAATTGCAGTTCAACTAGTCAAGCTATGACCTGTCTTTGCTTGGATTGATCATTCTCTGAATAATTTTTCATGATCTACTTTAGTTCAAATAAAGACAACTAGATTTCCGTTAAACAAGCCAAATACATACTAGAAATATTAAGGTTATGTCCAGTGATCCGTCAGGCCCTGCATACCACTTCTCCAGTATTTCTCATCAATTCCTCTGGTATGTTAGATAATTTTTATGCCAACTAAAAATTACACTAGATATTTTAGACCCACTACAAAACATAAGCAGATGTCATAATCCATGGTTACAACTGAGCGGATGCAATTAAAACATAAGGACCGCCAAACTGTAAGGTGCTGGCTAAGTATAAAGCTGACCTGGAAAGGCTGGCTTGCGATCCACATCACTGCACCTGCAGAAAAAACAAGCAATTTGGGTAGCTAAAACTAGAAACTTTGATGGCTGTGTTGATGAGGCACAGAATTCTACCAAGGAACCCTTTAGAGTTTAGAAAGTATTAACTAGAATTTAGCAAACACAATACCATCTGATTGAATATACCAGAAATTCTGTGATGAGCGGAGTTTATAATTTCAATGAAACATTGTGGACATGAATACTAGAAAGATACTTCAAAGTAGATTGCCTTGATATTCTCAGCACACAAGTTTGGGAATTTTAACTTGGTATCCTCAAGAGAAGTTGAATGCACAGTGGCAAATTGAAATTTTCTGATTTTTCCAGGCTACATTAATTAAGAAAAAAATTGGTATTTTCGGGTCCCATCCTATTATATAAAAATAAATGTGCCCTATTGCTCATATAGTGAAACAAACACCCTGTGACCCTAAAATGCCAGTGATTCATAAGCCAGGGGTAGACATTTCTTTTTGTCCAAGATCACAGCATCTAGAATAGTTTAGCAATTGGGGAATTATTAGAAACAAACATATTTTCTGTTAGTTCAGAAGAACTGAACGGTACTTCACATCTGATTGCTACTGCTACGTGATAGGCACTACTCAGCTGCATTAATAGGACTAGCCCTTTCTGCTGCATTTGATACCACAGACGAAGGGCAATTATGCGAGATGGTCGAGTCGGCAGAGGTGGGACGTGAGAGGCAAAGCTCTGGAGTGGATTGATTCTTTTTGCCAAACCAAGTACATATGTTTAGATGAGTCAAATTCATATCAACTATCACGTAGCGTCTCTTCAAAGGCCCTCCTCTATCACTTGTTACTATTTAACATTCACAAAACTGTCCTCACCCATCTGTTTATAGCCCATGATCTCTCGTATCAAATGTATACAGATGATACTCAGATCCTTTATTGAGATTTAGCAAATCATCAAACAACAATTACAGCTTTAGAAGCGAAGAAAATGTGAAGAGAAGGAGATGAAAAATGTCATGTGCTTATGTCACGGCTGTTAGAGGACACAAAGTTAAAAAAGCATTGGCATAGCCAATAGGTCTCGTCTTTGGGACCTTGTAAGTGTTTAGTTATCCAGCACAATATTCTTGGTGCAACAACATCAACTGTTGCATGGCTTAACACTTATAATGTCCCAAAAGCGAGACCTATTGGCTATGCCAATGCTTGTTTTTGTATTGTTGCCTACTCTGTCAAAAAATGGTAGCGATTCACTTCTCTAGGCTGGGCCACTGACCGGCTACCGTTTAGACAGAGTTTACTTTGAGTCTTTGCAGAACCAAAGACTTGTGCCGATGGGAGGTCTGTAAACAAGAGAAATCCAACTAGGGTGGTTTGACTGCATAAGCTGCAGACGGGATAAACAAAATAGTTGTGGATTATCTCTTACTGCCCTCTTCTAAATGAGGCTATCTAAATGTGTTTTTCTAACTTTGGTCACACCTTTAGAGTTTATAAATATATATATTGATTTAGTTTAGTTTTTTACTTAGTAAACTGTTTGGTGAGCTTTTTTTTTTTAATCCTACTCTTTGTTACTACCCATGGCTTTAGCCAGATACACTTCAACAGGAATGATCTTGGAAAACCATTCATTTTGGGGAGCAGATCTAGTTGAGGGTGGCTTTGTAAGCTCTGACTGGCTGCTTGGTATCAACACTTTGCACAGTGTTAATTTAGTGTAACATGAATGTGTTTTAACATACAATATTTCTGCCACAAGCACATATCAGTCATAGTTGAAAGTGCATGTACCAGTTTCTCCTTGCTGAAGACAAGGTCTTTGGTTGCTGCAATGTTTGCTAGAAGATACATACTGGTTTACATTTAAGAAGAAATTATTGTTGCCACACAATAAAATCCTCTTGTGTGTTCAGGCCTTCTAACTTAACTACTATTGTAGGATTAAAAAAGCATAAATATCAAATAAGTTCACTGGAATCGTTTGATCGATTTCTATGCAGAGCAATCCACCATAACATATGTAGGTTTAAAGAGGGCCCTTAATCCTAGAACCAGTGTGATAAAGAAACGCAATCCACAAATAGTCCCTTGCTCAATTCCAATTTGTGGGGGAGGAATCTCATTGGCTGACATTTCTTAATATTTATTTGGCTCCATTTATAACCAATTACTGTATAGGACAGCACAGAGTAAAGAATTACTGCACATCTGTGTCCCTTATACGAACAGTTCAGCTTCTAGACCGTTTAGCAGAGGGATTGCAATGACTAATAGCATGATGTTTGGAGTGATTGGCATTGTAAAATTGAAAGTGATTGATAGGGGAGTTCTAGTTAAGATCCTACCTGTCAATGTGTACCAGGCCTATAGACATAAAAGGAAAAGAGTACCTTTAGCCCACAGCCAGGTGTTACCTAGCTGTGCCCTGCTAAATGCTTTGAAGAAGCATCCTACTTCCTGCTTTGAAATTGACCACTAAAAAAAAAAAAATGACATTTTCCTTTTTGCATTTTCTAAATAAAAGGTCAAACACCAAAATTGATGATAACCTTCTGGCCATGTAAGATCCAAGAACAGGGTCAAACATCAAAATGGCTGAAGATCATTTGGGCATGTATCATCCAAGCGCCACTTGAGTGAAGAAAATAATCAAAAGAATCTTTTCCAAGTCTTCTCGTCAATCCTCCACAATATAATCAGCAATTTTTATGTGTAAAGTGCACCAAACATCCAGGAAAAATCTGGAACCAAAGATTCAGGAAACGTGCATATTTACAGTGTTGAAGTCCTTATGAGTACATTCCCGACTCTTGTACTTGCAGTAGAGCATCATATCCTTTAGGTCGTGGCCGACATGGTCAATAAACTCGCGCATGCTGAAGAGCTTGGGCTGCTTAAACTGTATCTTCTCCTGTAGAGCTGTCAGGACCACAGGATCTGTCTGCTGAGGTTCCAGAATATGCCCATTCACATCGAGCAAGCCTAGGAGCTCACCAGCATGACAGGACTCTGCACGCAAGATGCACGTGCTTTTCATAACGCACCGGTTGGCCAGGGATCAATTTGCATGTTTATATTAGAGCCCATTGCGATGCTACTCCGCCACTTCATTGGACTAACAAAGTTGATATTAAGCAGAAAGTCGAGGCAAGGAATCGTACCCTAGTTGGAGAGATGGTTGAAAAAACACACCCTATGAGGTTTCAGAAGAGTCTGTAGAATGCACAGAGAGACGGTAATCACCGTGAAAGAGCAAACACTGAACTTGTTTCGAGAGGAAGTGCAGTTTGCAGTGTTTAACATCAGCGGGGAACGGGCAGCATATTAGAGCGTGGTGGTTATTAGCCATTGGTGACTATTAAGAATGGACATAACAATGTCCTACTGTTGGCAATCACGCACACATTAGGCAGATGTTCAGGCCTGTGTGCACAGTCCATGGGTTGAACATCAGAGTAACTGGGTGCTGCTGAAATATGTCATTTAAGCATAGTGTGGGCTTGACGGCAAACAATCACAGTATTACATTACATGTACCTACACAGCAGAGCCGGGTTATCGAGTAGCATATTGTGCCACCCACACCGCATCTTCCTGGCCCCAACCTCTCCACACCTTTCAGCAATTCATAAAATGCAAAGGTGCTTTTAGAGTGTGGGCACATAGTGTCACGTGGGAAGTGCCACAAGGGTGCAGTGGTTCACCTCAGCGCTATCGAAGAGCCTAAATGATATTTACAAACACCTCGCCACTGACATAACACTATAAACTGAATGAGCAAATTATGTACAAAGGACATTGTTATCAAAAGCCAGCTGGCCACCTCCGAGTGAATTGGAAAGGGTAAAAAAAAACAAGTGCGGTGCGCGCGCACTGCAACGAATGAGAGGTATGCAGCTGACACCCGGCCGTGCTACTGTTCGCTCCCGAGACCAGGGGAGAAAGAAGGCGGGACATGCACCTGCCTTTAGCCAATTGCGTGCTGTCTTTCTTAGAAAGACTCACGCAAAGGCTAATAGCCTGTGAGCAACAAAAAAAAAGCACACGCACGTGTGCTCAGAGTTTTAAGTCCTTACTAGAAGCCTCGCAGAGCATCGCATGCGCGCTGGCTCAGGCGAGACCTATAAAATGCTATACATCTCTTATTTTAACAGTTAAACATTGGAAAGCAAGAATCTTATACAGAGATCATCCATTTAATCCCCCTTAACTCATATCTTCCCCTCTAAGTGCAGCCGTTGATTACACTCCCTTCCCAGTGCTTCTGTTGGCAACTGGCCGACACTGGGGAGGGCTTTAAAGTTACCTCGAATGCTTGCACCAGACGTTTCCTGAAATACTGGTCAAGGGTGGGGGTGAAGCAGAATCCCTTCCACTTCAGCCTCCGCCCAAACACCTACTGGAGCAGATGAAAAGCAGGTAGGAGAACTGCTCCCGGGTCCAGTGGGTTTTTTTCTCCCCAGGACGCCTGGGGGGGGGGGGGGGGGGGGGGTGTCCTTTCCTTGGATCATGGTTGCGTCGTGATCCACAAGCAGGAATACCACTAGACACCAGAGCTCTGTCTTTGGGAGATGGGGGGGGGGAGAGGGGGTAGGTCAATAGGTTTAACCCTCCCCACCCCCGTTGCAAGGGCAGACCTTCCCCGGAGGCATATTAATTTGTGAAAGATTCCAGGGGAAACCAAACCTATTTGACGACAACAAACTCTTGATTGGGGGCCGGCCCTTTCTATAAATAGGTTGACCCCCAGGGGCATATTTATTTTGACTATGGGGATAGCAAACATCTCCAGAGCCGAAAAAAAAGACAGTGTCATGGCAAGCACCAATATAAATATAGCCTCCATTAGCAACCAGTAGCTTAAAGTGACCTATATTTGCAAATCAGGCCAGTTTTGTACTTGTAAAGACAAGCAGCATAGGTGTTTTGCAGGGTATGGGAAAATGCATGCATTTTAGTTTGCTGCAGGCAGCAGTTGTGATAATATCAGCTAACTCAACAATAAAACAGGCAGAGAACCAGCTAACAAACTGTCCCACACACTGACTTGCCAGACCAGCCCATTGGGCATTTCCCGATTGCCCTACTGGCCAGCCCGACCCTGACTGGTGGCATGTAAAGTGCACCAATACAGTTGGGTCAAGTTTGCGCTATATAAAACACATACCGGGGGGGGGGGGGGGGGGGGGGAGGTTTCTTCTGCATGTGGGCCAATCACCGGGGCCAGGGGCATATTCGTTTGGGCTGTGGACATGTTGACTATCCCTGAGGGCATGACTGGACCCTCCCCAGGGGAAAGCAAACATCTCCATGGCAAGAAATATGAAAATGGCTGTGAAATGCAACTGTTGGTCATGTAAAGCAAACCAATACCTTTGGATTGAGTTTGCACTACAGAAAGCTTTGAAGGAAAAAAGCATTGTAGTGTGTGGGGGTTGGCAGTTCTGACATAAGGGCTGATCTCCCCAAGGGACATGTAAATGTTATTTGAAATGTGCGAGCCCCCTAAGAAAGTACATTTCCTAAAAATATGTTAGGGGTTTGACCCTCCTGACACAAGCGGCATCCATCTTTGGGCCCATAGGCTCCCCCAACAATGAAGTTTACATAAGCCATGAGAAAACAAGCTCTGGCAAACAGGTCTGCTGCTTGCAAACCTTTAACGGCTGGCAGCAAATCTTTGCTTACGTATACGATTTGTTACTGGGGGACACTTCGTGCCGGAGCTTAGTTTTTGGCACAGTCTGACTTAGATATGTTTTTGTTTAGTTCTCTTCCACCTAAACTTTTATCTGCTGCATGTCAGTGCCATAATAAATGTACAGTGGCTGGAGTGGCCTCATCCCTTGCACTCTGAGGTGTGCTGTGGTATTGTGTATGTGGCAAGGCAAAAATAAAGCTTTGTGATTTTTTTTGTGTTTTGTTTTTCAGTCTGGAGAAGCTGCAACAATCAGATAAGTGTGTTTTGCTTTTTACTGTGCCCAAGTGCCCACGACAGGAACAGATCAAACCAAAGTCAATGGAAGCCTCACCAGGCGACTCTCATTGCCATTGGTTTGATCCGTTCCTGCCGCAGGCACTAGGCTCTGCTATAAAAGTGGGGCAGCATTTGCGGCAATACCGACCCTTGGTAAGGACCTTACCAGATCTCTACTACAAAGTTTCTTTTGTTGAATAACAGTGACATTAGTATAGCTATAGGCATCATAAATAAGTTGCAGAGAGTACCACCATTAGATGTGTTCATTATGATAATTCGCATTCTCGAGTCGCATATTTATTGTTCTAAGATGGGGCTCTAGTTTTTAGACTGTATCATGGTTATGAGAGTCCGCTTTTTTAGGTCTCGCCAAGCGATGCAGCGCATGCACTGCTCGCTTGCGAGATCTATTGTCATCGATTTAGATTCCGAACCGGGGGTGGAAGCTCCACCCATGCTTGTGATTGGCGCGGCTTCCAAATGCATGCTTTTTATTAGAAGGGAGGCATATTTTGTTCCCTCACTGTCTCCTTCTCGCCGTGCCTGCCTGGACAGGAGATGTGCACGCGTAAGATGTGCACGCTATTGGTGTGCGGCAATGGCGCGCTTCCACTTTATTTTGCATTGTATTTTCCCCAGTCCAGAGGGCGTCTCTTTTCATCACAGCACGCGCATGGTGTGCTTTCACTTATGCTGAGTTTCAGCACAGCTTGTCCCTACATACTTATATGCTGTTGCTGGTTCATCCGGTTGATGAGATGTCTCTGGGAGAAGCGCAAGCACAGTCATTCCGTTCAAAGGCAGTTTGAGGATTTGTTTGAGTGAGAAATGTTCTCGGCGTAAAGGCTTCCGGCGCTCACACTTATTTCATGTGCAGGGCTGGTGACAAAGACGAAAAATGTTCAAAGAAGGTTTTGCATGAATTTATTGTCTAGTTTCATTACGCCACTAGTCAGGTGCACGGGTACAGTGGCTGCACCTTGGGTCTCTTCAACACTCCTGGTGACTGAGCTCGCCTCTGTGCCAATTCAAGAGGAATATTTACAATAGCGCTCTGCACTGACACAGCCAAAGTAACCAGGCCAGGGGTTCACTCGAGTAGATACCGCGACTGGGCCCTGTGCCTGCGGAGCAGGTATAGAGACTGGGCACTTTAAACTGTGCAGGCAGGGTGACTGGTCGTTGCGTTGAACCTCTTAAGGAAGCATGGTGACTGTGCATTGTGCCTCTGGAGCAGGCACAGCGATTGGGCACTCTGCACTGGTGCATGCACGGTGATTGGGCGTTGGGCCTCTTAAGCAGGCACTGCGACTCTGCTATTGGAACAGCCACAATCGGGCAGGCACAGAGAATGGACCATGCACCACTTAGGTAGGCATGGTGACAAATCAGTCTGCTGGATCACTGAACCAGCACGGTAATAGGACTCTGCACCACTGCTGCAGGCAGAGCAGAGAGCTGGTGCTGGACCTGGTTGTAGCATTTATATAGCGCCAACCAGGGCTTTAAGTGGGATGAAAATACTGGGGGGGGGGGGGGGGGGGGAAGTCTCTCATAGGGGCCCAGCCTCTGTAATTAAGCGCGTGGCTTAAAACACATAAGCTAAACATCTGTGCTTGGCGTAGTGTACCGCCCACTGGTATTTTGCTGCTTCTGTCATTGCATCGATATATCTAATACAATAAGTAACATCAAACCTGCCACAAGCCAGGACTATTGTCAGTGGTTGTAAATGGCATAAGATAAATAAGCAACAGCTATGACTTCGTTGTATATAATATTGAGAATGCTTCCCTTCTTGTGGGAGAGGATGTGGCCTAAGGCTAGAGCTGCCCAGCTTTGAGCTGAGCAGGCAGGCTGGAGGCTCACGTGGGCTCAACATCCTGTGATTCAAGACATGAATATGTCCTTGTATAATGTAACTGGTGCTCATGTTTGCCCTATATACAAGGACCACACAGTATGCCACTGGAGCAGACTTGGCGTCGTACCGTCTGAAAGGGCACGCGTACAGAAGAATGAGCGTTGGCTGTTCAGGTGCGTGCGGTTACAGGACCTTCTTTGAACAGTCGCTAGTAGCTTCCTATTGACAGCCTCGACGTCAGAGGGCAGCATTCATCTGTGGACATTCATGGGATCCACAAGAGACAAAAAGAGGCGCTCTTCGGTGTAAAGGATGAGGATTTTGAACTGAAATGCCTTACTAAAACCCCACAGTAAGACCGTGTACGGTGCGGGTCGTTCTGAAACATGTCCACCCTTTACCACAGACACCCAAAGGGAGTTTAATTCAAAAAGTCACAATGTCGACTATTCCCCTCCTTCAGCCTTCGTTTATTTGAGAGCCAAAAAATTCCAATTTGTGAATAATGTGCTGTGAACTTGTGTGAACCTGCGGCAGCCGTGGCCTGTGGTTCAGCCTAGCAGAGTGCCTGTGTATATCCAGTTAGGGGGTGGGTTGGGCTGTGGGGGTGTTTTATGAGTCAAGTGGCCCCTCTGTTGCTCTGTTGAAGACACGGTCCAACACCTTACGACCATCTTCACAACCCCGGATGTGCAGTCCGGTCTCAGGCAGGCCCCACAGCCTTCTTCTGCAGCGCTTTGTGTTTAGGACGTCCCTGCTACAACAAAAATGTTGTAGTTGCTCGTCGGAGCCTGGACTGCACTAACTGTCCGGCTGGCTTTACGTGTCCAAGACTGACCGACGTACAGGCTTGCACACTGATTAAAGAACTGTCATCTTATTACAGATATAAACATACTTTAAAACGCATCCCATTGTTTTTACAACAGTGAGATAGCTCAGTGTGTTGAGCGTCTGCGGTAGCAATTTGTGTGTTACCTGCGGATTTCCGACAAGGCCGGCCTTCATTCGCTCTAAATGAGCCCCACTCAGTTGTACAACTGTCTGTAACACCCATGTTTCTATTTGTGGGCACCCGTGTTTGTGGCCTGTATCGTTATAAAACCTGGGGATACCCTTGTGTTTTCTCTGACGTACTAGTGACTCCACAGAGACTGGCCAGCCAATCAGAACACAGCTTGAACCAAAATAATTTGAAATGATGCATGGCCCGTCGTGGACGTAGCAACTGTCATGCACAGGCAGGGTGATGTGTGTGTGCGCATGTTACCAGGGACTGAACTGTTTTGAGTTATTGGCTTTGTAAATGACAATGCCTTTTATTTATGTGTTTAAAAAAACTGCAACAACAAAAGGCATTGTCATGTATAATACCAATAGGTCAAAGTTTCGAAAATGCGAGACCTATTGCATTGCAGATGCTTGTTGTGTTCATCTTCGGTAGAGTACTTCAAATGAGATGAGCAGCCTCTTATCACGCGACAGATATCCGCATCCAAATTCCGTTGACAACGCACGTCTCTTTTTCAGGTGAGAGCAGGGTGACTACCACCAAGAAGTTACGAAAACACATGGTAGGGAGCAGGTCAGAGAAAGTAAGATCCTACGAGCGAGAGGATATTTGTTGGACATTTGGTTTTGTTTTATTTTTATAATGAGCAGTATCGGTTTCGTCTTTCGTCCGAATGGAGCACAAATGAGAAGGTCAGCCAAAGTTAGATCTAGAAGTCATTTTGAATAAAAAGGGTTCTTATTTTGGATCTAACGTGTATTGGTTTTTGGTACGTAGACAGCATTGAGAGGACCACCTAGTGGAGTTCGGTGTCGTAGAGGTTGATATCGAGTAAGTCATGGTCACAGCCTTGAGTATAATTGTAGCATGGGTGATAGGGTTGTTGTACCATACATTGCATGTTGTTTGAACGACTGTCATGTTTCGAAAAAGAGTATGAACACGAGGTGATGTTTGTTTGATGGAATACAATTAGTCTATAATGAGCGCCTTCAACCACTTTACAGAGCATGATATCAACTACTTAACCACATTAAAACATTAGTGTATCAGCAAAATATGCCCAGCAGTTAATGGGTTAAATCAGTTAAAAATTATGTTTTCATATCACTTTGAGATAATGGAATGCTGTGTTGAGGTCTTTCCAGCGAGTAGTCACTTGTTGACTAGTGATCAATGTGAATAGGTCCAATAGGGTTTGACCGGTTTTCTTTTGAACTTCTGTCAATGTATGTGGATCTTAAAAGCACGTTTTGTAGGGTAGGGATCCTACATGTAATAACGTTGAAGAGGTCTCTCGAGACTTCGTACCAAAACTCAAATAGTTTAGGGCAGGATCAAATTTGCAGAGACTACATTACAGTGCGTGCAGGTCATTAGGTAGTAAGACTATTTATGCATTTTCATGGGATTCCACAACAACCTGAGTAGGGCAAAGAAAATAGTCTGTGATAAAAAAAAAACAGATTTTGCACATCAGCAGCATCTTCTCCAGATCAGTTCTTGTGAGACCATGGTACGTTGAACACTAAATGAAATAGCCCACATGCCCAAAGGTTCGATTTTCTGAGAGGCACAAAATGTGTTGCTGATAATTCAGTAAATTGAGGTTGAGTAGCTACTTTCATTCCAGATTCTGATGAATACATTTTAACTGCGTTTGAAATACAATTTTGCAGAGGTTTGCATTATGAAATTGCGTTACTTTCTTGTAGTTCCTTTTTTTTTAACTGTCAAGAATGTACCTTGTTTGCAGGGCTAGGAATGGAATGGGTGAGTCTCTACATATTAACTATAGTGTACATGGAGTGTTTCATCCAAGTGTGCAGGAAAGTTTGTGGCTTGGTAGTGCAAATATCAGTGTTACACTCAAGAGGTGGCTTAGCCCTTCTGTTTTGCTCATCTTTGACTTTTCATACACGTTGGTAATTATTTTGTTGGCTAAACAGCAGTGGAACATGTTCTTCTGTTGATGGTTGAGGAAACAAATGGGAGGTGTTGGATAAGGTAGTATTGAAGTTTACCTGGGGAGGGTGTGGGTGATCTGTCCAGAGGAGAGTAGCAAACATGGTTGGGCTGCTGATAATTTCATAGCGGTTTGAAAGGTCTACAAAATTAGGAAGTTA
Organism: Triturus cristatus; assembly: GCF_964204655.1. Lineage (NCBI taxonomy): Eukaryota > Metazoa > Chordata > Amphibia > Caudata > Salamandridae > Triturus > Triturus cristatus. The sequence continues at coordinate 930,238,274 of NC_140589.1, read as the reverse complement.
AGGCCACCTTGGTGTTTCCTTAGTTAGAGCTTTTAGTTCCAATGGAAAGATGCGAGGAGTTTCTCAAATGCCGAAAAGGCGGCCTTGGTGAAAAGTAATTTATCCTAGTAACAGTGTATAGGATGGCTGACGTGAGCATCATTTTAAAGGAGTCAAGGCAGCCCCAAAAAGACTTGTTTCGTTGAGTGGGTAACAAGTAGATAGTTTATCTTTAATTTTTTGATTCACGTTATTTTAATTTAGAGACAGTGGTCCAGGTTGTTTGAGAATGATATGCCCACATGTTATCTTAGCTATGCACCATTTCAAATGACAATTGGGGAAAAGGTTTGAGACAATATAGATAAAGGTAGGATTTCATATTTGTCCTGATTGAGTAAATAACCAGATAAAGGAGTAAACCTGATTTTGGCTAGAAGATTGGGGATCCAGCATTGTTGGTGAAGGAGGATTTCTCCGGTATAATCCAATATTTTGTATTAGCGCAAATAAATATGAAAACCCTCGATTTTGAGGTTTAGTCTAATCCTAATCAGTAACAGTTTGAGGGCAAAAACTAAGTGTAGTGCCTCTAGAGAGAGAACACTTTTGTTTAGTTCCTCTTGTCAACTTGAAATTTTCTGAATTGAGACCATTAATATTGATGCTTGTGGCTTAGCATGGAGAAATACAAGTTATTTAATGCCGTGAAGGCCTTCTACGGCTTTCAAGAGAGAGGACCATTTAATACTGTCAAACGCCTTCGCAGCAACCAAGGCAGGTTTTTTGTTTCAGATTGTTAGATATTTGCCAGCAATCTAGCACTGGATGCTGGAATTCTGCCCCATCAAAAAGTAGTGCTACGATCTGCGTGGAGTAATGAAATTGTAGTTTTATTATCTTGTGGATATTTCCTTTATAGATTTTGGCACTTACTGGTTCGGTAAGAGTACCAGAAGGTGCAGAGAGGTTAAGAAAGTACTCAAAGTTGATTGAGTTTTGCTTTTAGAATTTCAATGAGTGCCACAAAGTTATGTCGTGAACCTGTTAGGTTTAGTCGATTTATTCCTTTAGATTGCTCAGATGCTCTTTGATTTCTTCAATGGGGATCTTTTAATTCATGGGAGGATAGGTTCAATGGATTATCCTGGCTGTGTGGAGGCTTTGGTGTAGATGCAAAGAACCGATTTATTTTCTCTGTGGTGCGATGACTGTTGCTGGTGTAAAGAGTTTTGTAGAATTATTTGAAAAAATTACCCTATTTTGTTTTTGGATTTTGGAATGCTTGATTGTTGTTTGATGGCAATTACTTTTGTTTTCCCTCCCTTTGCTTTGAGATGGTTTGCCTGAAGTTTCCTCCAGCATGATGATTTGATTTAATGGTGAGAAGGATGTGGTCAGCCGTATATGTACTCTTTACTGAATTCTGTTTTTAGTTCCAGAGGTTCCATGTAAGTGGAATTGATGTTGTACCTGATAAAGTGATTTTAAATAATCTTGAGCAATTATTTCACCTCGTAAAGCAGCTATATAAGCATACTGTACAGTTTCTGTAGAGGTTGTCTCAGTGGCATTGCTGGTAAACAATTCTGCAGAGATGTTAGAATGTTTTGGTCGGACGCAAATAGGGGGGAAATGGAACAAATACAGGGGTAATATATGTGAACCATCCACGTTGCCGACGCAGCCGTCCCCGGATGATTTAACACCCTGATGTACTAACGTTCACTGCAAGGTTTTATTCCCATGATAAGATGGAGCTGTATGCAACGCGTCACTGACTGTCACGCCACTTGATCTGTACCATTTGCAAGCTGTGATGTTGTTTTGGTTAACAATAACAAGAATTTTTTTTTTTTTTAAATGTTTTTGTCATTTAGGATTTTTGTGTTAAGTCTCGAATTTGGTGAAGTATTGGAAAATGATTCATTTTCAAATGTAATTGAAGTGGGTGCATGATCTAACAGGGTAACTGCACTAATGTCAGTTTGAGTGATGGTATTATGGAGGTGTTAGGAGGTAAAAAGATCGTCAATTCTAACCATGGAGTTATAAGGGCTGGAGAAGATGTAACATTTTTGGTTTCGGGGGTTGGCCAGACGTCAGATGTCTGTAAGATTTTCAATTTGTGTAAGCTTTCGGAAGGTCTTTTGAGATTTACTAAGATATCTGGCAAAGGATTTCCTGTTAAGTATCATTTTTTGGGTTGGTAATATATCTAACAGCTTCTTGTATTTCTTTTCAAAAATAAATATTTATAGATGTTAATGGAGACACGTAATGTCACCTACCCGCACGATGGCATGGAACCATCTCCCATTTTTACCGGATTTCATAGCAGTTACAGAAGCATTCCAATGTTTGTATGCAGGTACTAGTACTAGAATGCCACCGTTTTTAAGCAGCTTGTGAGAAGACAACATTACTGACCCAGTTCCATTTCACCTTGAGGCTGTCTATGTTGCTTAGGTGGGTTTCCTGTATTAAGGCAATGTTGGAGCGAACTTTAAGATATAAATGTTCTACCTCTTGACTGGACTGTTGATTTCCTGAACGCTCCACAGTTTATTTGATAAACAATCTATTTAACTGTTATAAGCTGCGTGGGAAGCACAACAGTTAGAGAAAATGGGACCTTGAACAAAGGAAGATCTTGCAGACCAGAAGTGCAAGCAGAGCTTTAAATGGGCCGGTACTTTCGGGCACGGTGTACCGGTACTCACTTTATTTCGAGAGGAAGAGTACCTGCACTTCTCAGCAAAGGTACAATACTTTAAATTAGAGATTATCCGCACTTCTCAGAAGCAAGTAGGTACTCTAGTATAGGGTAACTGCACTTCTATTTTTCCATATAAAGCACTGGGGCAAGGACATTCCCAGACAAGTGATAGCCAGATATTGATGGAGCAGTCGCCCATGAGCAATCAGTATACATTTTAGGATATTGCAGAGGCTGTAAGAGAGTGGGTGTTTGTTCCTATCTTGATTTAGAATGTCTTTGTGGATATTTATTTGGAACTGTTGACCGGGAGTAAGGGTTCAAGTTTGTTTCCATTTTCTCATAGCACAGATTGTCGAAGAAGTTTTTCAGCTCCAAGCTCATCGAAAGGTCTGGCTTTCTATTTGTTTTTTTGTAATTTTTATTTTGCAATGGAGACAAACAGAAAATGCAAACAAGAAATACACTATTACATACTTTTTTGTGTACGTTTTGGTTTCAAGGGGGAATAATAAAAAAAAAGGAGAAAAAAGAAGAGTTAGTAACTAAAAAGATTAATAGATAGTAAACAGTAAAAAGGAATAAAGTGAATTTAGTAAATCAATCCCGATTCATACCATGCCAGATAGCATTAAATTTCCGTAGTGCCTTAAAACCTCGGACCTTAGACAAAGCTTTTTCTCGTTCAAAGATCTCAATAAAAATGCCCCACCATTCCATTCCATGGCTTTCTATTTGTAAGTGATTTTACTTCAGTAAATGTACATCATTCCATATCTGATGCTGAGTTTTTTCATTAGCGGTCTAATATAGAGAAATTGATTTTCTTGCAGCTCTGGCTTTCGAACGTTCTAGACAAAGACTTGTTGGCTGCATTATGTGATATTTTTTGTGTTCTTGCCACTTCACAGATCATTGTGGCCTGCGTCTCTCTATTCAAGGAAGTAGATCATGATCCCTATTGAGTTGTGTTGGTTAGGGGTTTGAGATCAGGGAACAAGGCAGCATCTTGAATGATCTATATTTCACAGGTCATGATGTCGTAATCTGGGTAGCAGGCTGGTTGTGAATGACAGTGTTATTCCCTTCTTTCCCTGAAGGGACACTGTGCATTGTTAGTCTTGCTTCTGTCCTCCAGATCATCTTGAGCCTAAAGGAGCTTGGGGACCTCAAACTCGAGTTCTCGGTCTATGGAGGGGAAGCAATCAAGATTCTATTCTGTTTGCAATGTTATTGATTTTCTTTTTCATGTCATCTAGCATATCTTCGACCGCATGTAGCTTATCAGAGGGTAAGGTCAGAAAATGCTTAATTGATTTACCTTCACTCATGACTTTGCTAAGATGGCTTTTTTTCTGGTTTCAAGGGTGTGAGCAGATCAAATTTTTCTCTTTTATTGCTGGTTTTGAGACCATTGTTTATTTCACTATTGGTCGTAGTTTTAGTAGTTTGCGTATAAGGAAAGTGGTTATTAAGCTAGTCTAGGTGAGAGACATTATGGAGATTGGAATTTGCCATTTTCGCTCTTGCACCTGTAGCTTGTAGGAGTGGAGAGCATTAAATGCACAGTCTAAAGAGGGGTCTGAGGAAAGACCATCTAAGAGCGGATGCTCAAATTGGGTGCAAGCTATTAGTACTAGTGTCAATGAAGTGGCGTAACCTGCTATATCGTAGGCTACTAAAGATGTTCAAAATCACATGCAAATGTTAGATGCACTTCAATTACTTCCCCTTTCTAGTTAGCATTAGCAGTTAGTGTCTTCAGTTTTTGAAAGTGGCATTGCTTAAATAGCTGCATTCATTAGCTAGTACTATATTATGCCTATCTTAGTTGTACAATTAGGGATTCAATCTGTTCCAGCTCTTGGGGTCATAGACTCTGCAAGAATTCTTCGAATGGGGTCAAGATGCTGCTGGCGTGTTTACTCGGTCCTCTCTCAAGTGAACTCGTCTAATGTGGTCTGGCGAGGTCAAGCGGTTGCATTTATCATATATTTGATGTTCTGGGTATCTTTTAGGGTCAGATAAATACTAATACAGACAGAGGGAGCATAGCGGTTGAGATTAAGTTGACAACTGTGGCAAATTCTGGGAGCTTATGTCTTCTCGATACATTTAAAAGCAATATTGTGGGGCCGATTCCGATCCGGGTCGGAAGGGCACCTAACGCGATCCGGACGGAAAAACTACGAGCCGTACGCGTTGTCCGCCCGACTCGTACAGCTGTACGAGCGAGCCAGTACGATGCAAGCTACATGAACTTCACCGACCGAGTCGTTTCCGGGTCCGAACCGCTCCGTACGTCTCGGTCGTAAGCTAACCGTGGCGTGCAATGGATGCGATTCACGACTGAGCCAGTACGATGCACGCATCGGACAGCCTGTGCGAGCCGGAAAGCTCCCGAGTCGGACTTCGGGGGTCAGCGTTGGACCCCGCCCCCCCTCTCAGCCGCCCGACTCGCACACAGGGCCCATGGGTCTCCCCCACACAGGCATGTACGGCGCGGATGGCACCGACGCGTACCCACTGTAGGGGGCGCACTTGTTCGTGACGTACCCATTCAGTCAATGGGAGTGCATGTACGCGTCATACAACTGGCTCCCATTGACTTCTATGCGAGTCCGACCGAACAGAGTCGGACAGCATACGTGCACATCGTACTCGCTCGGTCGGACTGTAGGGGTCCGGCTCGGTCGGAAAACACTCCGGATCCGACTCGGTCAGAGTGCTTTCCGACCCGGATCGGAATCGGCCCCTGTATGTTAATTTCTTAATGTGTTTTCAGATGCTTGGGTGACATGACGAATTCGCAGGTAAAGTTTTTTTCCTCTGAAGAGGGCAGGTGCAATTACTGGGTTGCACACGGTACAATATTGACAGAGCTTTGATAAAGACTATCGATTTCAGTATCTTAATTGCATCCTAATTGTGTACATAGCAGCCAACGTGAGGCTGCATTTGGTGCCAGAACTTCCATCAGAAACTACCTTCTTTCGCAGCAGCACCGTTCACAAGTTTGACAGCATGGCGGATTTGCGAGACAGTAGCAGATGCCGCAGCAAATGGTCAGAGCTGTGTATTCTAGTCTGGCATTATTAACCTTGCGCATTCTCTTTATTGTCCGCAAGGCATACTGGATTGAATTGAGTTTAGAATGCCAATAAAGTCAATTAAGAGATCCACGAAGCACTGTGGAAAGGACTATGGTGGCCATCTTGTCCCCGCCGACCCCAGTCAAATCTTAAAATGCAAGCAGTGTAAAATCGAGCAATAAGAATGATGTATGGGATCAGGGTGTTAGATTATCAGTCTGCCCAGTGTATCGAAGAGGATTCATTTTTAGATTTTGGAATTTTTGGGGAAATAAGTGCAAGGGTTAACTCCCGTAACTTGACATATCACTTCCATTTTAAAAACACTGTGCCGGACCGGATCTTATATTGTTCCATACTAATTAAAAGAGATGCATTTGGAGGAAAATGGTAGCAGTTGGAGTTGCTATCTGGAACGCTTCGCTTTTCTGATTGTACCTTACCTTAGCGCGTATTCTTTTTAAGAGCATGTTGAAAGGTTACCTCTAGGAACAAATGTAATTAAAAACTATTTTAGACGTTATCACCATTCCAAATACGATGTAAATTGCGCTTCCCATTTTAAGTGTGTACTTGTTCAAATTCAGCCCCCGATTGCTAAAAAGTTATATATTCAGCTAAGGTATGGCTGCCTTCCAATCGGGGACCTGACCTGCAAATGGGTAGGGAGAAGTGAGGGACGTTGTCCGGGTTGTAACGCAATCAAAGAAGATTTAGCTCATATCTTATTCTTCTGCCCTGCCTATAAAGAAATACGCAGATCATGGCTTGTGCCACTATGTAGAAACTTAGGCCTAAAACAATGTGCACAAGCATGCAGGATATTGCGTTATGATACCTCACCCCCTATTGTGTTCACTGTTTCCCGTTTTTTACATAGTATGTGGCGGAGGAGGTCCACCCTTATTAATCAAATGAACGATGTGTAAATTTCAACTTTGATAACCCTTGTTTAATAATTTTTTATCTGTATGTATAAATATTTATGATTTATCTTGTATGTACATATTTTAGCTGTGCTTTTATGGTCAACGACCGAAATAAAGCTATCAAAGCAAGTGTACTTGTGGTTTGGGATTTTATTTGGTCTATTATATCCTTTTTGTACGCGTTTCGAAGCTAGATTTTTTTTCCAGGCATATTTACGTTATCCATATATGGTAAATAAAATCTTATACTAATTCAAAATCCGCCATTAGGAAGAAGAAAAAAACGAATGCAGAATCGATTTTTACTACGTTGCTGTTAGACTTTCAAAACTAGCCACTAGATGGCAATCTACCCCCACACTAATAGACAGCTTTAACTAAAGATTAAACATCGTTAGCCATTCCGGGGTTGCTGTACTTAATGGCGCAGCTGGCTTCAAATAATTCAATGATCTACACCCAGGGCTTTAAGTGGGTCGGGTCTCACCGGGTCTGAGCACCGGTAGATTTTTTAAGGGGGCCTCGAAACGGGGCTGTTTTGTGCACTGGCACAGGCGGTCCGTTTTTTTCCGGACTGCAGTAAGTGCAGGCACATAATGTGCGCTGCTCACTTCTCACTAGTGGAGAAGTTACGGCATGACGTCATGCCAGGTGAACAGAGTAGGAGAGGGAAATCCTTAAGAGAGTCATTTTCTCTCTGTATTTCCCCTTCTCTTTTTGGAACTCAGGAGCAGCAACATTGTCGTGGTGTCACCAGGGCTTTAAGTGGAAGCTTTTTCAATATTATATACTAGCCATAGTTACTGCTTATTTATCTTATGCAACTAACAACCACTGACAAAGCCAAAAGTCCTGGCTTGTCGTAGGTATAATGTTACGTGTTTTATCATATCTGTATGCAATAACAGAAACAGCAAACTACCAGGCGGGTGGCACACTATGTGCTAAGGACAGATTTTTAGCTACGTGTTTTAAGCCACGCCCTTAATTACATTGGCCACGTCCCTTTGAGAGAGCCCCTAGTTTTTTCATCCCACAAAGCCCTGCCGACTTGGAGACAATAATTTAACACTTGTATTGTTTGCCTGATGTATAACACAACAGCTGTATTTGTAAAGCGCACGATTACCCGTAGGTGTCCTGGCGCTGAATAACAGATGTTTATTGTTACCCAACTCAATGGTACTCATTTTATCGACCTCAGATGGATGAAAAGCTGAGTGGACCCGCCGGGATTTGATGAATAGAACTTACTAGTAAAAAAAAACCCACTTCTTTGAGCATAAATCGTAATCTATTACTGTAATATACTAATACCCTGCTCACATTATACAAAGCTGTATTTAAAGTACACTGATTTAGTTAAATAAATACATTACAAAAATATCAATGTCAAATGTAGCACGTGAGGGTTTTCCAGTTCTAACAGGTCCCTGTTGTCTTTAACCAAATATATAGAGAAAGCCGAATTACTGCCAATTGTTTTGTTCTATTTGGTTTGACAAATTGTAAACAAAGGAATATAATTAAAAAAAATATATATATAGGGAGCCTATTCAGCTTTCTATAGCTCCACAGACTTAACATGTATCAAACTGCTTCAACAGCTGTAAAGTAATTTATTTAATCAATTTCCTACCCAGACTGATCCGCATTGCTGTGTTTTTGAACTTAACATTCACAGATCTAAAAGCAGGCTAACTATAAAAAACCAAGTGAAGATACAGTAAAAAGACTAGCACTGTTAACACCCTAGAGCCCAACGATGTAGAGAAAGCATCAGGTGCCGCCCTAGAATTCCTATAAAAGTTTACAATTTAGCGGTGTGACCACTTGTGACTCTTACCTCTTCTGCTTTTCAAAGATTTTTTTTTAGTTTGCCATCTTCAAAAACACCACAAAGTTTGCAAAGTTGAAAAAAATGGAGAGAAACCCGGCTAAAAGCGGCTCTTCAAATTGTGGGTTTTTAATTGAACGCAATTTTAATTAATGGATCAATATTCACAAAATCTGATAGTTATATGATCTTTCCATCGTAAAACAGTAATGACTTTTAAACAATTTTTACTGGAGCAAGAGTCTTCGATATAGGATTTAAGCCTGGTTTAGAAGTCCTCTGATTAAACAGGATCATCCACTGCCAGAATAGATCATGTGAGAGATCAGATGATGGGGATTGTTGGAAGGCACCAATACAGCTAAATGGCAGGGGTGTAAACTTCCAAGCAGGAACATATACAATCAAAGATCTGATGTGATATCCATCACTGTACAACAACAAAAAGCCGAAGGAGTCGGTCAGCTAGCTTTCCAAGAAAAGTGTAAGATTAATTAATTTTACCTGAAAATACTCAGGACTGCTTGAAATGTCTGAAATCATGCCTTCCCTGAAATTGTATATTGGTGGAAAAGTGGATCAGCGAGACTGGAAAACTTCTCTCACTCTAAAGTGATATCAGTCGTCCTTATGATGCTCTCAAAACAACGTCCTTCCAGACTTGGCATAATTGTTTGCTGTAGACTAAGCCTATATTTAACACAATCAAAAAGTTCAGATTCTATGGTGAGGTAGTTAATGCATGTTGCATGGCAAGTAGTGTGGGGGGAGGGTTATTGTTTTCCAATTTGTGGAAAAATATTAGGATTTTTATTCAGGTCACAGTAAAGACAGTTTAATTTTTGCGTAAGAGGCAAAAGAAAACATTTGGAATCTTAGTTTTAATTGTGTGATAACTAAGCCAGACCGTTAAGGAGGTAGGGACCACAATGTGCATTTTAAGTACTGGTACACGCAGGCAGGCAGCCACAAGCGCAAACAAGAAACTGCCTCATAAGGTAAAGTATGATCAAGAAGCCATCTATGACGACATCCCGTATCAAATGCGTACTCATCTCTCGAAGTTAGGTGGCCATAATAAAATTAGAGTAAACTAATAGGAAAAATAAGTGGAGCAAGAGCTAAGAAGAGATGATGTTCTGAGTGTCAGTTACACCTAACTGACTACCAAGCATTTCGAATAGGAGAGCTGCATTTATTTATGTGATATAGGAGAACTATTAAAAAAAAGAAAAAAACTAAGGATTAGAAGCATAAACTTGAGGAATTGAGGTACAAGATATTTTAGCTGGTGAGGCAGCATAGAAGGAAATTGTGAGGTGCTATGCTCATAGGGAGATTAAGGCTTCCATAATGGAGGCTCTTACGACAGCTATTGTAAGTAGGAAAAGTGGCAAGCTCTCGCAAAAATAATTTTTGTCCCCGTCGGAGGGGGTGAGAAGGTAAATGCAGCTAAAGAGAAAACTATTGGCAAGAGAAGGAGGAAGGAAAATCATTTGAAAGACAGGGATAATGAAACAATAGTCATGGATGGTAGAGCCCCATGCATAGGAAAGGTGTCCTTTGTGGCACAAACTGAAGAGGGTCCCTAAGCGGTTTTAAAGAGAAGCTGATGTGCCCCGATACAGAGGAAGAGTTTGGTTAAAAGGAGTAATGAGGAGATGGACAAACTATGACAATGTATATGATCTAGACGGTGGGGGTGGGGGGGAAGAGAAAGAGGGAGGGAGAGAGTGAGGAAGGGAGGGAGGGAGAGAGTGAGGAAGGGAGAGAGGGGGAGAGGGACAGAGGTAGAGAGAGAGGGAGACAGCGCTCAATATTCAAGGCAGATTATTGAAGCAAAGAGAAGTTTAACACCAGTATTTGGATCCTAAGTGGATTAGTTTTCTCTTCAAACAGAGCGACATACAAAAAAGGGCTTGGAGAGGGGTCCTTTAAGCAATAGAAAGTTTCATTTCTATTGCCAGATCCATTTTGGACTTGTGAGGCCTAAACATTTTGGCACTCGGTTGAATCAAGGTTAACTGAGCAAGAACACTCAAACTATAACCTTGTTACACTTACATATTTTTTTTTCTAACCATACCCCTTGTACCCTACTAATAAAAGCTTTGCTTTGGGATATGCTGTGAGGTCTTTTTTAACTCACTTTTTACTAGTCCTCCCTGGATCCCTGCTTTATCCAGTTTCATTTTATCTAAGAACTTCAAGAGACGGTCTTCTGGTTGAGGCCGCCCTGGTGGTATATCAGGGTGTGGATAGGCGCAGATGATGAAGCATGTCACAAAAACTGAGTGAGGCGTCTATTCCAAAATCTTTGGATACCCCAGGAAGACTATAGAGTTTCAATCTGTACACTTGTTCTTCTCCCTTCTCTTCTCGGTTTTCTTCATGGCCCAGTTGCGCTTTTCTGAATAATTAGTGTGTTTGGGAGAACGCAACTGGACTAAAGAAAATTGCCGCTCTCTTAGTGTGAGATAAAAGTTACGGAGGGCCATGTTCACCAGTACAGAAGAGTACATGTAAGTGTTTTGGTCTTAGCAAAGAAGGAAGGCAAGGGAAGGAGGCCAGTCAAATATGTTGGAGATAAATACAGTGGTAGTATACACATATTTATAGATAGAAGGGATCCAACTATTAAGGGATACTTTACAAGAACACAATTTGTTAGTGAAGTTGGAACTACGAGACCGGTGCTTCACAATTCCAATGGTGGAGGAAAGTCTGTTTTTTTTTTCCGGCTATACCACTGGTTGTGTCATCTGTACCGGATTGTGAGTTTGTCATTCAGTCTGCCAACAGCACCATGGTATTTCAAAAATGTGCTAAGTTCAGTTGTGGCATGTTAAAGGGACTGAGGTGTAAGGATGATAGGTGAGCTGGACGATATCTTAATGTCCCAGACACTTGGAGTGTTGTACTGGTATGTGGACCAGGTACAATGACCGTTGGAAAGGTTGAGATTCATCATAACTTTGGAGAAGTCCATTTTTAACCCAACAAATATATTTTGTGTTTCCAACTGCATATGCAGGATGGAATCTTGAGGTTACCATTGAAGATGGTTCAAAGGGTAAAGCAAAAGAATTTGGCTGCACTACAGGCTGAAAAGATGGTGTGGAAGAACATAGCAATGATAATAGGTATGTTATCTACATCAATACAAGCTGCGTTTCCATGGTCTTCGTTTTAAAGGGCTTTAAAAAGAATGAGGTTGAGAAGTATGCACAAAGGTTTATGGTATGGGGACAATGTCCTGTTGACATAGAAAGTGAGGGACTAACTTCATTGGTGGATACAGGATCTAGAAGCTTAAATGTGCAAGCTATTTTTGGAATGGTTCCAGATGTTGAAATATGCAAACAAAAAGTCTACACCAATGCAGAGCAAAATTAGATGCAATAGAGACTGGTGGCAGATGGGCAATGGAGAAGACATGAATGCATATAAACGAGACACAGGCTTTTTTGGCATTGCAGACCTTCCCAAAATAGATAGAATTTTTTTCTTTTTTGAGGATTAACAATGTTACAACTATGCTATTTAATGGTCTAGTGCATTCCAGATCAAAAGAATGGCCAGACATAGTCAAGGGGTTGGGATATTTTTGTTCTGATCACAAAATAGGTATAAATAAGGAGTACTTACGCGGGCAGGACAATTAAGCGACAAACTGGAATGCAAGGTATTTCAGAAATTCCAAAGACAATGTTAAATCCAGAGATGCTGAAAGTGGATTTTCTTGCAGAAAGGTTAACAAATAAGTTGAGGGGATATTTCAGTTCGAGACTGGATCAGGGTAAGGTAGTGGTGAACACTGCAACAGAGTTGGAAAGATTATGCTTTTCTAGCCTTAGTGGCAATTCAGAGGGGGTTGCTTATGATGTCCTCATAGGAAAGTCAGCTAGTATAAGTAACTACAGTCTGGGTTCCTCAGCATTGGTTTCCAGGTGTTCTGGAGCTGGCGTTAAAAAGCGTTTATTAATCAGTCTTTTACAATGCACAGACGGTGGGAAGCAAACCCTGTATCTTCCGGTTTGGAGGATATCCAGTGAAATAGAGAGTTCAGGCTTTTGTAGAAGGCTGCAGGTTTGCTCAAAGAATGATGGGCACTAGAGAAAGGAGCATGGTAAGCATGGACATGTTGGTACATGCCTGTGGAAGCCAATGCTGTAGTGCCTGTGAACTTCTTAAAACGTTTGAATGAATAAGGGTTGTCGTACAGGACAATTAATTATTATGGATCAGTAATTTCAGCAGGTGATCCGATAAAAGAAACTAGAACTTTAGGATGCATTTCTGTGGTTAAGAAAACTTGCAGTGTATCAAATTTAGCATTCAGTGCTGATGCTGTCCTGCCAGTGTCCCTCTTGGAGAAATCTGTGCAAGCAATCCCTGACAGAAGGAAACTGTTTCAAATGGACCCCAAAACATTGCAAGATGTCCGTGAGATAGCAGACACCACATGTCCTGGATAGAAGGCCAGGACCACTAGAAACATGACAAGAAAGATTTGTTGAGTCCCCAGAAGTAAAGGAAAGAGTGATAGGAGTGCCTTTATGTTTGGCTGGCTCTTCGAAGAGCATCAAATAGGAGGATAAAAAGCAGTTTTAGACTAAAATCTTAAAACCCGGACACTGCAAAAGCAAGATAATCCTATTGGTATGTGAATTGTCAGAAATTAGAATTTAAAGGCGCCGGTGCTAAAAGCAGCCAGACAGAGAAATGCATGAAGGAACCCCCCACCATCTACTACTTCTTAGTCTCCTCCAAGGCTACACAACGAGTAGAGCCTTATTAGAAATACATCTGGAAATTGAGACGTCAAGTAGCCCTCATTCCACTTGGGGGGATGTTACCAGAGATACCCATTCTGGTGTGTAGAGGATGCATGCTTAAGGCCTAATTCCTGGAGGAACCGAACACAAAAAAGGGGCAAAAAGTTTTTTGATCACCTCAATTTTAGGAACACAGGTACAGGGCCAGGTTTGGGTGCCGGAACAACCAGGGGAGTATCCAGAGCTGCCCCTGTAAAGTACAAGACGATGTGGAAGAAGTAGACGTGGCAGAAAGCCTGGTCTTTAGCTTAATTTTCATGTCATCAAAGCAAGGAACCAGAAGGGATGACAATTGTACAAACTTGCCCCTGGCAATCTGAAATTCTGGTAAAGCATATACATTATCAAAATGGAAAGTCTGTGTTCTTGCAATAGAAAGAAATATCCTCCAGTAGCCACAATTGTTAAACAAATGTAGAACCTTCGATCAAAGGGGTCTAGCAGAATTAGGTACCAATGCAGTGCTGGTAAGCTACTGTTCCATATATGGAGCACAGGGGGAAAACTCTTCAAACTAGAGGATAAAGAGGAATAAAGAAAGGCATAGGTCAAAATCTCCTATATATCTTAGTAGGCATTTCAAAAACTTACCGCTAACTTGAAATCAAGATGACTTTTCAGAGGGCTAAGCTTAGATGATTCTGCAATCTTGCCCCTCTTGAGATTTTCTCTATGGCACTTGAACAGCAGTTTGAGAGGACTAGAATCCAAGGTAAAAATATTACCTCCTTTGCTTCTTTGTGTGAGGTGAACGTTGAACACCTATAGTAATCAATGCGGTGAGAAAGGAGCTTCATTGGGTCCACTCTGCTCCCAGAGGGCGTACCTATATAATCAAAATAGAGTGGGCCACCACAATTGCTATGCCAGAGTTTCACGGTTGTTGTCCCGGAAACCCTCAAACCCTACTTACCTTCAACAGTGTACAATATCTCCACTGAGGTTGTTTTGTGGGCGGCATCATCATCGGGTTACGCAACTGGGTACTCGTTTCCCTAGGTGAGCGATGTCTCCTACTGGAGGGAGGGTGTCTGGTAGGTACACTAGCGGGATCCGTGCATGAAAATAGGATTAAAATTATCTCCTAAGCCCAAAGACCATTTTATTGTGAAAAGAAGGGATTAGGAATAAGGTTAAAAACAGTATGTGGCACCAATAGGAAAAATTACTTATCCTTGGCGTCTAGAAGGGTTGTCAACATGTTTCGGCCGGTAAGTGCCCCTTAGGGGCCAATAGCCTTCGCCAGGATCTTAGGAGTCAGATCCCTTTATCTTCTTGGTACTCCTCTGGGTACTTAATAGTTTTTTTGTATCCAATCGTGACTGTAGGTATATTACCATGCAGAGTTTGGAAAACGAAAAAAATGGAGAAAACACAAAAACCAAGGAGAACATTAAGTATAGCATTTATAAAGAAAATCCTCATACTCATGTATTTTGTTATTTCCCCAGTGACGATTACAGCATGCATGAATCTCATCGATAGTGCAGGATTCATCGTTTTTCACCTCACAAGTCTTACGTGGGTGAAGGGGTCATTTCTGTTTCCATTCTTATTGGAAAAATACGTGTTGTGCAAAGGAAAGGTCCACTGTTTGTGAATGTTGTTGGCTCTATATATCTCCACAAAACTCAAAAATGCAGTGTTTAAAAATGTTTTTTTTATAATCAGTTTACACTAACAGCTGTGGCTGCCTGTTTTTTAATCTAGCAATATGCTGCTTGGTGAGGGGTTATATGATTTCCAGTGCAGCGGTCATTAAGAAGTGGTGTATGTTTTAAAACTGTTGCTGTAGGCCAGTGCTTCCCAAACTATCGACACGTGGCTCCCTTGGCCACGTCTGCCCATTAGGTTGTCTTTTTGGCAGGAGGGGGTGGGGGTTGTAAGCCTGACCTCAGGAGTACTTCAATTTTATTCGCTGAAAATAATTGGAATGAAGCAGATGAAGGTATTAAAATCATAGATATAAAAAAATAGAAATAACAGTTGTTTAATAAAAAAGCTTTAATTGGTTAAGTCAGAAACAATACTTTTTAGCACTGGGGTCTGCATATGGATTTTTTTTTAAATTATTTTTTGTTTTAAAAAATTGAAGCGGCACAACCTTCTTCTAATAAAGCACTGTTTTGTTCAATTACTGACATCACCTCTATGGCACTCATACATCATGCGCATTGTAGGCCTTGGCCGTGTTGATGTGGTCTCTCCACAGCAGAGGCCAAAACCAATCCTAGTGAGAGTGCTCTGAAATAAGGCAGCCATGTATATTCATAAGAATCAATATATGACATGCTCACGCAAATAAAACCCACATCATCCGTATTAAGACGTCAAAATCCCACCAAGGAATTTACACTTGTAAAGCTTGCTATTTGTGCACCAAAGTGTTATCTACGTGTGCAATCCTTTTCTCTATCTGGCCTTATTTAGGCAACCACATTTTGATATATTAAGCACAGTTAGTCTGTCAGTCAGTCTACAACATTTGGGAAAATACTATTGAAAAACAACTGAATATTCTGTCTCTCGCAAAAGCAGTGTCAAAAGGTCCTAAATAATAGATGGAAACTCTATTATTGTCTAAAAAATTACACTCATTGCTGTCTATGACAAAAGGAAAGCACACCCGGCATGGAACATCCCAAACACGCGAAATACACCAAACAGCTGAAAAGCACTATTCACACAGCTTGAGTCTGTAATAATTGGGCCGCATCTAGCGGTTCTTTAAGAAAGGAGCTGCAGGAACGAAGTGATGGCTATAAACGCACTGTGGCACTTAATGCAATGTTTACATGGGGCACCAATAAACTAAACTTCCTGGCACGTGAAATTGCCGATTTGTGCAGTCAAACCCCAGCAATGGATATTAACTTAACCAAAAGAGTTTCTAGTCATGAGAAGAATAGCACTGTTGATTAACTTTCTAAAGTAACTGAAATGTTAGGGTGACTGTATACTCCGCAGTAATTGCATTATAAAACATTTAGTGCTACATTATCATTCTGACATCCAACTGGGCCATTTTCCTTCCAGCTGGCACCAATACAAAAGTATTCAGCAACAAAAAAGTAAGTGTTGCGTTTTGAGAGTCCCCTCTTCTCTTAACGGCAGCAGCACAAGAATGGAATCAAACACACAAGTCATTTTTTCAAGCACTGGTAGTGGCCGAGCCAGGTGAATTACAGCGGGATTTATTGTCAAATCGTACAAGTCTAGTTTTCCATCCACTGCTGGTCAGCTCTAACATAGGCAACATTAATATACAGAATCTTTTAAACGGCATCCCAGAGGCAGAATTGTGGTTCGCTTGCTGGCAAAACCACAAGGAAAATCCGAAAAGAAAGTCAAACATCGCATTTTAAACTGTTCTCTGCACATCCGTTGCAATCCTTAAATAATATCACATAGCTGTCACTATGGTTTGTAGTCAGCATAAACGAGGGCACATGCTCATTGGCCGCTTTAGGTGTTTCTTTTAAAGCATTTATAATATATAGACTTAATTATTGACAGCACGGAGATGGATTGATAAAGAGAAGGAAAAAGTTAAGTGAACCCCAGCATGCATTATTTATGTCAACGTGAGGTCATTCATCAGTTTTATTTGCATGAAAATACCATCCCAAGTTACACAAGTGTAAAACATCAATGATACGGCACCCCTAGCTAGTTTTGACGGCGCACTGGGGTGCCGCAGCACACAGATTGGGAACCGCTGAAGTAGGCAGTAATAAAAACTGTTGCTGTAGGCAGTAATGAAAATATAGACTGCAGGAAAATCAAACTAAAAGCCTTCTTTCAAAATAAAGAAAACCCGATAATATGGGTGACACCAACCTAATAAACGAATCAACATTTTGTCCCACCAATGCGATGGTACCAGTGGAGATCACAACGTTTGAACAAGCTCTCTTCAAATAGATAAATTAACAAACTAGACTTCGAGCCTTATCAGAACATTACAAACAAGCATTGGCATAGCCAATAGGTAAATGTAAATGTAAAATGTAAATTTGATACTTGTATAGCGCACTACTCACCCGCAAGGGTCTCAAGGCGCTTGTACGAATACCGCTGTGGAACCCATCCTGGCTTTCCCTGTGAGGCGTCCACTCCTGGGCACCCCCAAGGTGGAGGCCAGGCATCCTTAGCGTTGTGGGGGCCGTTGTGGAGATTAAGCAAGCTATTGCCCAGAGTTGCAGAGTGGGACTCCATGATTGGAATAGGCACCGAGGCGAGAATGATCAGGTCCGTGGAATTTTTGAGCCCAAGACCCGCCGAGGCGGGGAATTGAACCCTGGTCCCAGGCTAGACCTCTGCATCAGGGTCTGCCGCTCTAATCATTGAGCCACACGTCTCGCGTTGTGAACTTATAAGTGTTTAGCCATGCAACACTTGATGTTGTTGCACCAAGGATATTGTACTAGGTAACTAAACACTTATAAGGTCCCAAAGGCGAGACCTATTGGCTATGCCAATGCTTGTTACACTGTTAACACGGTATGGGCATTGGTTGCACCTCATCTTAATAAAAAGCAACAGACAGGTGACCTGTGAAGCTTTTCAAAGGGACTTCAGCTGCGCAGCAACACATTTTGCTGCCTACTTTGTAATTTTCGAACCGTTGGAGCTACAAACTTAAACAAATTGAGTTAAAATCTGCAGATTATGCAGCAGATGGATATTTGGAAAACTCGGGAAGTCTAAAATTACGCGAAAAACGTGGCGGAAGCACAATTGCATGATTCTAGTTGCCCTGCTCCTAAGGGACCAACCCTTAAACCTGTGTGATAGAGACAGGCCCAAAATAGGGCAACATTAGTCTGTCATTGTTTAAGACCGTTGACAGCTGTCGTGGTTTCGCTGCCAATGTCTCATTTATTGTGAATGTTTATAAATTGAATATACCTTTACTGAAGCTCTTCATAAAGAAATGTACAGACGGATAGACATTTAGGACTCTTGGATACTTTATTGTACAAAAACTAGTCATGAAATCTATTAATTGTGTACAGATGTCTTTATCTTCAGGGTTTACAGAAAGGTTTGTAGTTTCCAGAAAGTTTCGGACAAAATGTATATGTGAAGAACTTATATGTGGAGTTGAGTACGTATTATTCGTGCACATAAAAATGAGAGTTAAAGAGCAGATAAAAGTCCAGGAAGGAGAAGAGAGAGAAGAAGAGAGAGAAAAAGAGAAGAAGAGAAGAAGAGAGAAGAAGAGAGAGAGAAGAGAGAAGAAGAGAAAGAGAGAAGAGAGCGAGAGAGAAGAAGAGAAAGAGAGAAGAGAGCGAGAGAGAAGAAGAAGAGAGAAGCAGAAGAAGAGAGAAGAAGAAGAAGAGAAAGAAGAGAAGAAGAAGAAGAGAAAGCGAGAAAGAACGAACCTCTTCTCCTGCGGTTTCTGATTGGTGGTGTTGGCCATGCCAGTTTAAGGAAATCTCTTCAGAGCTAGACAGTGGGAAGCCACGCCAGCAGCCTCCACGTGGTTCATTCTGGAGTTAAAGAGGGCTTGTGGTGAGTGAGGTCACAACACATCTGGAAACCCCAGCTGACGTCATCTAACAAAGAATGCCTCCTGGTGATTTTTAAAGATACAGGATTGTGAGGAGATAACCGTTTCCTTCTGCACAGTGGGTGGCCACTTTAATTGCCACCTTGAAAAGGCAGCAAAGGGCTCTGTGGTACCCGGTTTGTGGCATGAAAGGAGCGAGTCAGGCCTTCTTCCTAAGGTGGTTACCCTGTCAATGATGTAAGAGAAAAGGCCTGGCACTAGGAGTTCACATGTGGGAACTATTGCGGTAAAACCGATTCCGCTGGTTATGTCCCATTCCACAAGGCCGTAGCAGAGATTAATTTACACTGCAGCCAGTATTATCGAGAACGCTTATTGGTAATAACGGATGCAGTATTAACATGTGCGGTAATACCACAGGGGTTTGGCAACGCGACTAAATATCGAAGAAAGGACCGAAAAAATGCAGATGGGGAGCACAGCAGTTGAAGACGCCATTTTGCCTGTAGTGCCGAACATCCGTGCACCGGTTCATGGATGTGTACTCGGGGACGGGCGCATGATGGACCTGAGCTTTCAGTGCACCCGTCCAAGGATGCGTGCACGGGGATTGGGCACATGCAGGACCCGAGCGTTCACGTGCTGACCGGGGAGGGCAGAGGTATTACGGGGACATACCTCACAAATCCCTACTGCCCGTGTGAGCCTTTGAGAGGGGGCAGCTCTAAGCCTCTGCGGAGGGAGCCTCCTGCCCTTCGCGTGCCTGAGCCACTTACACTTACATATAGCCCAAGGAAAGGCGAGTGTTTACCCAGCCCATGTAATTGAAGGGACATCTCTGGCAAACCATGGGTGTGAGGGCCTCCCTCTGAGAGCCACCCTGAAATCAGGCGCTGAAACCGCTGTAGTGTATTCCCTCTACCGCAAGGGATATGGGGGAGGGTTGGCTCTGCTAGTGGGGAGTAATTGTGGAAATGGTCTGAATGACCTTTATTCTGCACTCTATTCCCCAGATTCACAGCTTTTTAACAACATTTCCTCCAGATATAACCTGGAAATAACATTTGCCACGGCAACATTGATCTGTGCCACCTTCTCCCACTAGTGCTCGAAAATGAAGTGCCTTGCGGATGCAAGCAAAAACAAGCCCGGCTTCTAAAGTGCTCCGGACGCGAGCGAGCGCCCGCAGCGCGAAAGTGAAAGCAAATTTGTCACGGCGAGACGCGGTGGAGCGTGGCGTGCGCGCTTGGCGGGGGAGCGCATTCCAGGCGGGGGAGCGGACCCTTTGTAGTATGATGCCGAGGGCGCCAGTGGGCTGAAGCGCTTCCCCAAACTGATTGCATGGCAGCACGATGCACGTGATTGTGCGCGTGCTCGCCATACAATCCACTTTTGAGAGCACTTTGAAATGCCCCTCTTACTAGAGTCTCGCATAGCGATTGCGTAAACGCAATAGCTAGGCGAGACCTAAAAAAGAGAGAACACTAAAAACTCACTGACGACCACAACCTGGTGATAAAACTAGCAGATAACAGACCCCACAGCGAGATTGTAAAGACAATATTGAGAGCATAATTGAAGAACCACGAGATTAACAGCTGGATTTCCAAAAAAAGAAGTAGATTTCATCCTCCAAAAAGAACGGAGAACCATACTACTTATATTCTCTTCGAAAAATGCATAAAAATAAAATACCACCACTGGGTTGTCCCATAGTATGGGGCATTGGTTCCATCCTCAAACCATTATCACAATTTACAGACTCCTTCCTTCGTCCAATAGTACAACATAACTCCACTTATCTAAAATACATTTGTCATCTACTGAGTTTACTTAAAAATTAAGACTAACACTTCCGATCATCTTTTGGTCGGGATTAACATTGAGAGTTTATATACTAGTCTCCCACAAGAAGCCACAGTGAACACAGTGTAGAATGTATAGTTCAGAGAAAACTGGAACCACAGCACCCCTCGCCATTTTGTCTTAGAATGCTGCATATTAGCGCTAACAAAGAATTATTTTCAAATATGAAGGCTCCCTGTTCCTCCAGAAACATGGAACTTCAATGGGGAGTACCTTTGCTCCTAGTTTAGCAGGACTGTATGCAATGTTCGCTTTAATTTTTTTCCTTTGCGTGTGACAGTAAAGGGCCTCTGTGCACTAAAGCCAAAGCTGCATGCAGTGAAGGCATGCAACAACTCCCTGTACAAGTAAGTGCAGTGAGTGTGTTAAGTTAGCAACTTCAAATATGTTTCACAATAAATTTAAAAGGTGCACCCTTAGTTGAATTTAAAACTCACATTTTAAGGTAAATGTTCTAATGTACATGTATCATACATTAAAATGGTTAGAACAGAAACCTGAAAGAATGAATAATGTATTCCAGTAGTATCTGCAACCGACAGGTGTCGAAATTGCACAACGAACATATCTGTACTGTAATGTAAACTTAATTAAATAGTGTAGCAGAGCATTCAGTAGAGCTCCCCGGCCCTCTCACATCAAGTATTAGTAGCGGTTCCAGCCATGTTTGTTTCTTGACAATTTCAAACCAGAGAACCTTTCCACCACATTATAAAAGCAAAACTGCAAGTGCTAGAATGCGAAGTAAAAGACAGATTTGGACGAGAAAGCTATGCGATCTGCTGCTGGTGATATGGAATGTCAGGAGCACCAAATGCCAAGGCTGCATAGCCTCGATTCAATTTCTAGCCTCTTTTATTCACCATTAAACATGGACTGCCTTTTATTTTACTCCAGCTAGCAAGTTCTTTTCCATCCATGCTTTGCTGTCTTTCTCTTCCTCTTTGTTTCCCCATTTAGTATGCACGGCACAGCATCTTATCACCTACATCAAGACAGTGTGTGGCATGTACTCAAAGTTCACAGCAGCTCCTAGCATTTGGAGGTCAACAGTGATACATGACTATCACAGTTTCCAAAGACAAATGCACAGGTTTCTATCTATAAATTAACTTTCAATAAGTGCCACTGATATCAGAAGCGTTCTTTTTTTAAATGTATTTTGAATGTGTGGTGATAAATTACTATTTACCTTTATTGAACAGTCAGTTTCTCCTGCTGGCTACTTAAAAAGTGGCAAGTTTTAACAGTACCACCTGTACACAAGTAACGTTTTTGAAACAATATGCCCACTGTTGACAGAACATTGACATCTTGTCAAAGATAGTGGCTTTTCTTTTTTGTGAAGCACTCCATTGAGAGTGCTTGTGTTTTCCAGCTGCCACCCTCATCTGCTTCACTGCCCACCCCTAGTGCTCCTCACTGTTTTCTCTCCCATGTTCTACTCTCCTCCACACATGTTCCACACACTGTCATCACCTCCTTCTTCCCTCGCACTTCCCCACCATACGGCTTCATCCCCACCACCTGCTTTTATATCCACCCATCTCTATCCATGGCGCAAGTCCCCCTCCCAAGCTTCTCTCCATTGCTTTTCCAGCCCAACCTCCATTCCTGTTTTTCCCCACCCATCCTCTGTTCTTGTTGTTTTTCTTGCCCACCCTCTGTTCCTGTTTCTTCTCTCCACTCGCCATCTGTATCTTTTGCTTTTCAATGCCCAACCTCTATTCCCATTGCTTTTTTATGCCCACCCTCTGTCCTTGTTTTTTTATGCCCACCCATTACTTTTTTATTTTTTCCCGCCCAACCTCTGATCCCGTTGCTCTTTACTGCCACCCAAGGTACCCCCTGGTTCCCCCCGATGCTTTTCCCCCACCCACCCTCTATCACGTTTGTTTTACCCCTCTCAGCCTCACTTACCATTGCTCCCTCTGTCGCCCACAACCCGCTCCTCTTTTTTTAAGTGCATCCAAGCTATTGGTTTTGGCCGGCCTTAAAAATAAATCCTCTAACCCGGAGTGGAGCTCATTTATTTCCTCATTTGATATCTGCATGCTCCAAGAGACCTGGTTGCTTAAAAAGATTGTGGCTCCGGGCTTTGCAATATTTGATATTTTGGCATGCAAGAGTAGCAGGGGAAGGCCCTCGGGAGGGTTATCCATATGGGTTGGCTCCCACCTGGGTGTAAAAGCAAAGGCTATTTCAATCCACTCACGGGATGTACAATTTGTTCTCCTGGAAGTGGAAAAAGGCGTGGATATTGCCCTGATAAATGTATATTCAAGACCGACTAAGAGGGGCCTGGAATCAGAGGCCATTACCGGATTGTCCAACCTACTGCAGTCGCTTGACTCCTCTACTGTGATAATTCTGGGCGGGGATTTCAACTGCCATTTTGAGCCTTTATTGGACTCAAGTATGGGAGACCGCGATGAAGTGGATATATTATGGAATATTCCTGATCCACTTACTCCACCGGTAAAAGCATGGACTCCCCTTGTCTTGCAAATGCAGTCTCTCTCTTTAAATACATCATTGCGAGCGTGTAATGGTAGGGTAATGCCAGATAGACCTGGGATAAAGACCTTTAACAAAGCTAGCTATACCTCAATAATTGATTATATCTTTATTGAAGCTAAGTATTGGGATAGACTCTTTGATTTTATGGTCATGGAGAGGTTGGACAGCGATCACAACGTTCTAGTCCTGACACTTAAACCAGGAAGCTTCGGGCTTAAAAACTCGACCCTGGTTGAAAATCCTGTACCCGAACCACTAATAATTAGAAACTGTAGAAGAAGAGTAAAGTGGCCAGTATTCCAAATCTCTAGCAGTAAGTTGGCGGAACTGTATGGTATAATAATTCCATTTATTGAAAAGATGGGGGCCGCCGGACCCTTGGTCAGCCCTACCGACATCCATGGGAAATTGGTCATTGCATTACGGGATATTCTGTACCCAGTAAAAAGGGCCATATATCCTAGGACTGAAATGGCTAGATGGTTTAATAAAACGTGCCGCCTAGCTAAAAAGGACCTGCTGTTTGTAATAAAAACAAAAGATAGAGAAGCAATTAAAAATAATCGTTCTCTATATAAAAAGGCTATTGTTGAAGCAAAGAAAGCAGGGTGAAGTTGTACTGTGGGAACAGTTGGGCCATGCGCTCTGTTGTAAGGACACTAAAACATTTTGGTCCATTGTTGCAACTGGAGTAAATGGGTACTCATCTGCACCTGCCCCAAATATAGCTGCCTCAATTTGGGAAAAACACTTTTGTGACTTGTATGGAACACATGACCTTGATAGAACTTCTGCAGATACCCTTGATTTTTCTCTTGTCCAAATGGATCTTGCCTCTATTGAATTTTTTACTTTGGCCGAGGTGGAATCTGCAATTGGGAAAATGCTCTCAAATAAAGCACCAGGTCTTGACAAATTGCCCGGAGATCTATTTAAGTTCCAACCAAAGATCTGGGCACCCTACCTGGTTGTCTTATTTAATAGCATTCTACAGGGGGGTGAAGTGCCCCATACTTGGCTTGGGGCAGAAATTGTACCTGTTTTTAAAAAGGGTTGCCCATTGACTCCCTCCAACTATAGGCCTATTAGTTTAATAGACACCTCACAAAAACTAATGGGGAGAGTCCTTTTGGACAGGGTCCTTGGCTGGATTGAGGAGAATGAAATCCTGACCACTTTTCAGGGAGGCTTCAGGGCTGGTACTTCCACTTTAGACCAGATCTTTCGCCTGCAGGTCCTGTATTGGAAAACTGCCTTGGTTGAGGGTGGCAGCCTCTACCTGGTGTTTGTGGACCTGCGTGCTGCTTTTGATCTGGTCCCTCGTGTTAAACTATGGCAAGTTCTGGCAGACCTGGGCCTTCCATCTTACCTATTGGCTGTCTTAGTTAGGCTTCATGCCAATAACTATGCCCAAGTAAGATGTGGTAAATATGGTGAACTCACTGATCGCTTTTCTGTTTTAAAAGGAGTTCGCCAAGGGTGTGTCCTGGCCCCCACACTGTTCAGCCTCTATATCAATGGCCTCATTGACCATTTAAATTCTATAAAAAATACTGACACTCCTAGACTAGCTTCAGGACGTGTGCCCGCATTGATGTTCGCGGACGATACTTTGTTATTATCTAGAACGTCAACGGGCATACAAAACACGCTGAATGGTTTCGCCAAATTCTGTGAAATAAGAGGACTCGAAATAAATTTGGAAAAAACCAAATATATGATCTTTAACCCCCCTGTGCGGGTGCGCCCCAACCCAGTTTTATTTGGTATTCCCCTCGAGAGAGTTAAAACCTTTGTATATCTGGGTGTGACTTTAACTGAGAAATTTTCTTGGAATTCCCAGATTGTTAAGTCAACACTCAAGCTCTCTCAACTGACAGGGGGCTTGAATAAAGTTTTTAAAAGATCGAGTTTTAAGCCAGTCTCTCCCGCCCTTGAAATTTATTGTAGACAGGCTAGAGTGGCCGCAATATACGGGGCCGAACTTTGGGGACACAAGCAGTCAGTGTCTCTCTCAAGGGCTGAGCAATCCTTTTTAAGATCTCTCTTGGGGCTTCCTTCCAGCACACCGTTGATCCCTCTTAGGCTTGATCTTGGGTTGGTCCCCATAGAGGAGATCATCAGTGCAAAACCTATTCTCTACTGGAAAAGGCTTTGGTCTGTGCCTGAATTGACCTCATTTAAATTAGAGTTTGTTGAGATCTGGCCTGCACTTAAATCAAAAAAGATCCCTTGGCTTTTGTATATTAATAAAGTTTGTACTTCATTAGGACTTTTGGAAATGTGGGAGAATCCGGAGGAAAGTTGCCCTGCGATTTCAAAGAAAGAAATTCTTTCTTTGGTGTCCATGGAAAACTCTTCTTCATACCAGAGTTCTTCAACTATGGGTAGGCTGACCTTGGAATTCCTCCTGGTTAAACAAGACTCTAAACTCGAGGAATTCATGGACCAAATAGAACCCCCACTTGCACGCAAATTGTACATCCAGCTAAGGTATGGTACATTACCGGTTAGGTCTTTTACCTCTAAGTGGCAGGCACAAAACTTGGAAAGCTGTCCTGCTTGTAACCATAAATCTGAGTCTGTTTTACACGCTCTGCTATTTTGCCCCGCGTATCACCTAATCAGGAAAAGTTGGCTGATCCCCATTTGTAGGAACCTGGGTTTTCGTCATTTTAAGCAGGCCTACAGGATTTTAGTTTATGACACCGACCCAAAAATTGTTTTCGCTGTATC
The DNA here is from genome assembly GCF_964204655.1 of Triturus cristatus. Classification (NCBI taxonomy): domain Eukaryota; kingdom Metazoa; phylum Chordata; class Amphibia; order Caudata; family Salamandridae; genus Triturus; species Triturus cristatus. Next base: position 930,212,243 of record NC_140589.1, on the reverse strand, counting down.
CCGCTATCTCTACAGCATGTGGCGAAGGAGACTAACGTTCTTAACCTAACTACTTTCATATTGACGACTCTAAGTTTAATCTCTTTTTAAAAAAAAAAGGAAAAATAGGATTTTTTAACTTTGAAATGTTATTTATTGTTTTATTGTGTATATGTATTTGAGGATGTATGTTTGTACGCTTTTATGGTCTTCTGACCGAAATAAAGTTATCAAATGAAAATGTTTTGGCAATACATCTTGCCGGCACGATCTATTAGGTTTGCCAATGCTTGTTTTGTGAGTGTGGGGGGAACTTTGCTGTTAAGTAGTGGCATTTTGTAAATGTATACCACTTCAGCCGATTTCCAGCTGTATATCCAGTTTTCGTTTTTTACTGAGACTGCTTTATGATGAATGCAAAAGGTAAAGTGGTAAATATGGAAACAAAAATCCTGTTCTTCACACATCTTGCATTTTGTTCCCTCACTGGGGGCCAGATCTGCAAAGCGTTTTTGTGATTGCAAACGGGACAGTTCGCAGAATAGAAAGGCTATCTAAAAGGCTTTTTGCAATGTACAAATCCCTATTTGCGATTTGGTAACCTATTATGGAATTGCAAACTGGGTTTGTGATTCAGCATTAGGAATAGGCATGTTTAGGGAATCCCTCCTAATACTGAATCGCAGTGAATGTGTGTGAATGTTTTACAACCGAAATGCAGTTGCAAAACATTAGCATTTTACCGCCTACTTCAAGTAGGTGGTAACCCATTCGCAAATGGGAAGGGGTCCCCAAGGGAACCCTTCCCCTTTGTGAATGTTTGTTAAAAAAGTATTTAAGAGCAGGCAGTTGTGCCATGGACCACCGCTTAGCCTTAAAAAATGAAAAGAAATCTTTCCATTTTTCTTTTTGAAATGCATTCTGTTTTCCTTTAAGGAAAATAAGCTGCTATGACAAAAAACGGATTGCTTTATTTAAAAGCAAGCAAAGACATGGTGGGCATCACCCATGTGATTTTTAGGTCTCGCCTGACCCAGCGCATGCGCATGTGCTGGGAGATCATGTGTGAACTGAATTTTTCACTAAAGACTCCAGCCATACCACTCACCACCAAGCATAGGTAAATTACAGAGCAAGCGGTGTTTACAAAAGTCTCCTACTGTGAAAAATCTTTGAGGGCCCCAGCCAAATTTCAGGCAGCAGACAGCCCTCTGCTTAGAAATATCTCACAGTGCCCCACCCTTCACCCGAGATCACTCCTAGAACAAGCAGTCCGTGCTGGAGCCCACCTATAGAAAAACATTTGCGCAGCTCAATTTTAAATGAGCACTCTGGGAGGAACATAGATTGTATGTCACAACTTCGAAGAAGGAAAATGTTACTTACCCAGTTTGCATCTGTCTTGGCATGTAGAGCTGTGGAGTCACATGCTGTGCATAGCCCGCCATCTAGTGTTGGGTCCGGATGTTTGCACTTTGTTTTTGTTCGGAGAAGTCTTTTCCAGTCACGAGGTAGTTGACTACTCCTTTCAGTGATAGTGCGCATGGACGTCGACTCCATTGCTAGATTGTTTGCAGCAGAGGGTGATGATGGAGTTAGTAAGAGTAGTAAGAGATGTCCATGTATGTATGCAAGATGTAACTGCAACAGGTATAGGTACCCGGGGAGGCGGATGTGACTCTACTGCTCTACATGCCAAGAACAGATGCATACTGGGTAAGTAGCATTTTCTGTTCGAGGCATGTGAGCTGTAGATCAGATGCTGTGCATAGATTACAAAGCAGTTATCTCCCAAAGCAGTGGCTAACCTGTAGCTGTTGCAGTGGTTTGAAATAGTGTATGTAAAACGGCTTGGCCCACACTAGCTTGCTGTCTTGCTAACACATCTACACAATAGTGATTTGTGAATGTGTGAGGTGTAGACCATGTTGCAGCTTTGCAGAGATCATCTATGGGTATGTTTCCTAGAAAAGCCATAAAAGCCCCTTGTTTGCGAGTGGAGTGGGCTCTAGGGGTAATTGTTAAAGTTCTTTTTTGCTTTTGCACAGCATATCTGAATGCATTGGACAATCCACCTTGCAATGCCCGACTTTGATATTGGATTGCCTTTATATGGTGGAGCAAAAGCGACAAATAGTTATTTTGCAGAAAGGTTTTGTCCTTTCTATATAGTAAATAGCTCTTTTCAAAACTAGTGTGTGTAAAGCACATTCTACCACAGAATCTGGTTGAGGGAAGAACACAGGCAACTCAACAGATTGGTTGATATGAAAGGCAGAAATGACTTTTGGTAGAAATTTAGGGTTGGTCCGCAGAACCACATGGTTTTGATGTATTTGTAAGAATGATTCTTGTATGGTTAGTGCCTGAAGCTCACCCACTCTCCTCAGAGACGTGATAGATATGAGGAAAGCTACCTTCCAAGTAAGAAATTGTATTTCACATCTATGCAATGGTTCAATGGGTGGACCCATTAGCCTGGTGAGGACAATGTTGGGATTCCACACTGGAGCAGGTGGAAGTCTTATAGGAATGATTCTGTTAAGTCCCTCCATAAATGCTTTGATGACAGGCACTCTAAAAAGAGACACATTTTGTCTGTTCTGTAGGTATGCAGCTATTGCAGCAAGATGTAAGCAAATGGAAGAGTACGCTTAATTGGAACGCTGCAGATGTAGTAAATAGCAAAGGATATTTTGAACTGAAGCATCCAGTGGACCTATTTGATTGTTATTGCAGTATATAACAAATCGCTTCCACTTTAGTGCATTGCATGCTCTTGTGGTAGGATGTCTAGCCTCTTTGATAATATATATACAGTCTGGCGGAAGATTAAGGTAGCCAAACTCTAAGATTTCAGGTGCCAGATCGCAAGGTTGAGATGGCTGGGATCTGGAGGTCTTATTTCTCCACGGCTGAGTGAGCATATTGTAGGTGAGGTGTAGTTTTTGGTGAGGAACTACTGAGAGCTCCAACAGGGTTGTGAACCAGGGTTGTCGAGCCCATGTGGGAGCAACTAGAATTAATGTCAGGGACGCCTGTCTGAGCTTCCGAACCACTAATGGAATGAGTGGGAGAGGCGGAAAATGTAGGCAAATATCCCTGACCAATTCATTCATAGTGCATTGCCCTTGGAGAATGGGTGTGGATGTCTGGATGCAAAGTAAGGGCGTTTTCGGTTTAGGTTTGTGGCGAACAGATCTATGTCTGGAAAGCCCCACATTTGAAATAATGGGAGGAGAACTTGAGGGTAGAATTCCCATTCGTGAATCCGTTGTCTTTAACAACTGAGCAGATCTGCAATCTGATTGTTTACTCCTGGAAGGTGTTGTACCAGGAGAAACATTCTGTGATGTATGGCCTATCTCCAGATGTTCTGTGTTAGTTGAGACAGCTGGAGAGAGTGTGTACCCCTTTGATTTTGTATGTAGTACATTGCTGTCATGTTGTCTGTACGGATCAGGACAGCCAGGACTACTAGATGAACTTGAAACGCTTTGAGTGCTAGAAGAATTGCCAGCAGCTCTAGATGGTTTATGTGGAGCTGTTTTTGCTGCAGGCTCCACATGCCCTGAATTGTATGCGTTTGGAGATGAGCTACCCAACCAGTGAGCAATGCGTCTGCTGTTAGCACTATCTGTGGAACCGGGTCGATGAGGGGCCACCCTTTTAAAAGGTTTCATGTATTCCACCGCTGCAGCGAGCGATGGGTGCGGCCGTCCACCAACACTAGATCCGATAACCAACCCGGAGCCTGGTTCCATTGACTGCTAAGTATGTGAAGTCTTGCGTAAGGGACTATTAGCATGCAAGACGCCATCATCCCTAGTAACTGCATGAACACTCGAGTTGGTAATGAGTGATGAGGCTGAAACTGGCAAAGCGGAGCCTGCATGTTGTGGATTCTGGTCGGATTGGGGTAGGCCAAAGCCTTTTGTGTATCTATTGTTGCTCCCAGATACACCTGTGTGTTGGATGGCTGTAGATGAGACCTGGACAGGTTTACTGTGAATCCAAGATCGTGGAGCAACTGCACTGTTTTGCGAGTGTGACAGAGACAGCTTTTTTGTGAGCTGGCTTTTATGAGCCAGCCGTCCAGATATGGGAAGTGTTGTCTTTGAAGGTGAGCGGCAACTACTGCTAAGCACTTGGTGAAAACTCTGGGTGCGGTTGTTACTCCAAATGGGAGCACCGTGAACTGATAATGCTGTCCTGCTTCCACGAACCTTAGGTATTTGCGATGAGCAGGATGCATTGGGATATGGAAATAGGCGTCCTTTAAGTCTAGAGTGGTCAGGAAGTCGCCTTGTTGAAGGAGTGGAAGTACTTGTTATAGAGTTACCATGTGAAAGTGGTCGGATTGAATATATAGATGTTGTTCTCTGAGACCCAGTATAGGTCTGAGAGATCCGTCCTTCTTGGAAATTAAGAAGTATAGGGAATATACTCCGGACCCTTGATGCTCTAATGGGACTGGTTCTATTGCTTCTTTTTCTAACAGAGATTGAACCTCTTTTTTTTTTTTGTTTTTTAGAAGGGTGAGATGTTTTTGTGACACTGCATGTGATCTTGGAAGAATGTTTGGAGGAGTGTCTGTAAGTTCCAGGCAGAAAACATATTGGATAATTTGTAGAACCCATTTGTCTGAGGTGATGGTGTTCTAGACAGGGAGAAATTGAGAGAGACGTTCCCAACAGGAGTGAAATGATCGGAGGGTAGTGGAAGCAAGTCACTGTTTGTTATTAGCGGGGGAAGTGCGTGTGGAGTTGAATCTGCCTCTTCCCTTACCATTGTTTCCTCTAAAACCTCCTCTAAAATATCCTCTTGAAGAGGGCGATTGATTGTTGCCCTTGTAAGAGGAGGAGGGATATTTTGTGATAACAGTTTTAGAACTACCCCTGTAAAAGGAGCGGCGAAAGGAACCTCTACTAGCAGGTAATTGTAAAGCCCCCATGGACTTTGCGACCTCATTGTTCTTTTAAATGTTTTCCAGCGAGGTGTCAACTGCTGGGCCAAATAGGTGTTCCTTGTCAAAAGGTTGATTAAGAATAGAGGTCTGTACCTCAGGTTTGAAACCGGATATTCTTAACCAGGTCGTCTGCGTAGCAATACGCTTGTGTTTACTGCACGTGCTGCTGTGTCTTCTGCATCTAGTGCACATTTGATGGAGGTATTCGTAATGAGTTTTACTTCTTGTATGAGATCATTTGCCTTAGCTTTATGCTCATCAGGCATATATTACATAAGATATAGCATTTCTGGCTAGCAAAACCTGAGCATTGGCAATGCGACAGTGATTAGCTGCCTAAGAAGCTACCCTTTTACCAGAAGCATCAATTAACTTTATCGAGAGGAGGGGACTCACCGGTTAGTGAATTTGCTCTTTTACGAGCATTAGAGACTACCAAAGAGTCTAAGGGCAGTTGACCTTTGATGTAAGCAGGGTCAGTAGGTGCTGGTTTATATTTTTTCTCAACTCTGGGCGTGATTATTCTTGCCCTGACAGGGTCTTTGAAAACCTCATCTGCATGCTTAAGCATCCCCTTAAGCATTGGTAAAGTGTGTGTTGTTTTTTGATTGGAGCTTAATGTCTCGAATAAGGAGTCCTCCTCTAAAGTTTCTTTATGTAATTCCACCCCATGATAGTGAGCAGCCCTATTAAGAAGCTCAATATACCCTACATTGTCATCAGGAGGTGATGGCCTAGATGGATACAAATCAGGGTCAGTGACTGTATGTAGATCAGTATTATAATTCTACCACGGATCAGCATCTTGTGGTCTGTATTCATCTCCATCCCCCTCACCCTGTGGGTCATGTGATAGTGGTGGTGAATTAATGGTGGTAATAAGTAGGTGAGGATTAGTAGGTGAAGGAGGTGGAATATCAGGTGGTGATGGGTTTGTACCCATATTCCTTTTCTTTAGAGGTATATGATGTTCATCCTGTTGTGCCAATTTCCTTTTTTTCTGGTAATTTGGCATGAATATGTCCAGTATCTGGGTTGATACACCAGTTCTTTTTGTTTCGGATCCAGAGGTAGAACATCGGACCGAAAATCTTTTGTTGGAGTCTTTTTCTCTTTAGTTGTAGTTTTCGGCGTTAAGAGTTTCGGCTCCGAACTCTTCTGCACCGAAGATTTAGGCTTGGACAAAGATGGAGGATGGACATGCTTGGTTTTGGGTGCTGAGGATTGCGGTTCGGTGCTGCTAGGGGGCCGACTCGATCCTGAGCCGGAAGGCTTTTCTTTGTGTTTCGGGGCCGGGCCTGCGGGCGGGGTGCTCGAAACTTTCTCGGTGCCGACCAGGCAGAGAAAGGACCGGAGCATTCTTAGGTTTTGGTTGTTGGGGCAAGGGGGTTCCTGGACTCACGGTACGCTGACCCGGTGTAACTTGGTCCTCTTCTTCCATGTCGGAGTCTGCTTCAGACACGGAGACATGTTCTTCTTCCTCGGCTCCTTGAGCGTGTTCTTGGTCGGAATCTACTCCGAATATGCCCGGTACAGAGCTGCCTTGTTGCATTTCGTGACGTCAAGCCTGAAAATCACGGAGCGTCTTCCTTGATTGAAATGATCGACACGAGTCGCAGTCTTTCTCGTCGTGTTCCGGGGACAAACCGAGATTGCACACTTCATGCTGGTCGGTGCGTGGAAACTTGGCGCAACACCTGGGACAAAGCTTGAATGGAGTGCGTTCCATCAACTGCTAGCGAGCCGGGAGCGGGTAGGCCCAACAGCCCTCCATGAGTTTCCCGATCGAAGATTCTTGGTTCGAAACGATACGCGTAGAATAGGAAAAGCGATTGAGGAACCAGGTCGTCAAGGGTAGTGGATTGCACGTCAAAGGGAACCCGAGAAACGTTGCCGAACCGGAGCGCAGCAATTCACATCCGAACCTGATGTCGGAAAAAAAATAATCTAACAATGGAGTCGATGCCCATGTGCACTTTCACCGAAAGGAGGAGTCACCTACCTCGTGACTGGAAAAGACTTCTCCGAACAAAAACAAAGTGCAAAGATCCGGACCCAACACTAGATGGCGGGCTATGCACAGCATGTGATCTACAGCTCACATGCCTCGAACACACATTATTCTTGACATCTCCAACTCCTATAAACAGAGTATATGCTTCTGGAAGCGAAACAGACTATATATTCATCGCCTGGAAAGGAACAGAAGCGTCAGTTCAAGAATTTCTGGGATGGTTTAAAATAAAAGACAACTACTTGAAATTTACAAGTGCTGTTCACAAGACGCAACTCAACTTCCTGAACTTAACAATTTTGTCAAATTAAACATGTCTAAGCACCAAGATATATTACAAACCTACAGATAAGACCAGCTTAATTACCTTTACCAGTTTTCACTCACATCCCCTGAAGGACAATCTACCCTAGTCAGTTCTTAAGAATTTGTTGTAATTGCAGCAACAAGTATGACTTTAATAGTCAGGCAAAAGACCTTGCCAAAAAACTCAAAGACAGAGTATCCAGGACACATCATCAACAAAAGCAAGCCAGAAATCTAAACAGAGAGAACATGATTAAAAAAAAAAAAAAGGCCAACAGAAGTCCTGAGAAAGACATCATGTGTCACGACATACTGCACAGCATCAAATCATATGAAAAAACTCATTTGCCCATAAGAGTAGTAATAACATTCAAGACTACGTGGTACACACACGGTCACCAAGCAGGAAACAAGCCAACACCACCATCCAGATGTCATGAGGACCAGCAACCAGTGATAGGACACCATCCATGTGGCTCCTGCACAGTAGGTCACTTGACCAAGGCAACAAAAACCCTTCACCTTGACACAGACTTTAACTGGGTGTTAAAGAGACATACCAATTGCAATACCACACAAGCAATTTACATGATCGCGTGCCCATGCAAGTCAAGTCAAGTAGTTTATTTGCATAGTTAATTAAAACCGTTGCAATACATAAAATATATTCAATTAAAAACTATCACATACATTTATAAAAATCTTGTATCTAAAAACCGTGCTAAAAAAGCTTGCTAATTTTGTGCAGATATAGTAGCATGAATAACTTGTCAGTTTTATCAGCTTGAATTATATGTTCGAAGTGTCCTCAGACCCCTTGCACGTTTACACATATTTTTTCTGACTAGGTTACTATTGTCTGCATTTCTGGCATTTTGCTACCGCACAGTCTCAGATACTTTACTGTTCTGCAGTTCAATTGTGGATCACTAGGTGTAAGACATGCCAACAGAGCTTGCCTCCTGGTGCGAATCCCTCGTTGATTGAAAAGTTGTTTCAGAAATTTCTTTTGTGCTTTTGTGAGTTCTTTGCTGGAGCATAGTAGATGCAGCATGTCTTCCCGAGCCGATCCACATAAGCGGCACACAGAGCCTGCTTTGTTGCGAAGCCAGGGAGGGAGATGCTGGGAGCAGGGGAGCAGTCCAAATCTATATTTCATAAAAGCCATTTTTATATTTTTGTCATATCCCAAGTTGAAGTAGGCTTGGGCGCCCGGCTTCATATATGTATTCAGGGTCATCTTTGAGAGTGCGTCCTTATCCTCCAGCCATGAGAGGAGTTTCACTGTCTTCCACACTGATTTTTTAAAGGTTGGGGTGGTTGTCGGTGTTTCCCAAAGTTGGTTTAGCCCCAATTTATGTAGACTGCTATGTAGATATTCCGCAGCTGGTAATGTGGGGTGTAATTTTAACTCCTTCCACAGCTGTTCGTTAAGCGTACCCCGTTCGGCTTTTCGCACTTTGTCCCATGCAATGACAACGGCCCCTTGTCTAGCAAATGATTGTTTCAAAACGCCAAATTCAAGTCTGATTTGCGCAGGTGAGGTATTTTGGCAGCCCAAAAATAACCCTATATGCGGTTGTTACTGTGGCATCGAGTATTTTCGCGTCCCTGCCTTTCTGTGCCTAGCTACCATAGGTGATGGTTGACAAAAGGTTTGCCCGAACCACCTCAACGAGCGGCAGGATCGATGGGCCAGTTAATTTAGAGTTTAATGTTTTTAGGGAGATTGCGAGTGCTAGACCTTTGTGCCTTATGCTGTTTTTCTGTGCCACAAAGCGGCCGCCTGTATCCAGCTTCACACCAAGATATTTGTATTCAGTTGTATCCTCTATTCTGGTGTCTCCCCAGAATCAGGCAGCGGTTTGTCGCCTTTTTTCCCCCCGACTGTCATTGTTCTAGTCCAAGTTAATCGTTAGATCATTTGCTTGGGAGAAATCCTGCGTAGAGTTTAAGAGATGTTGTAGCCCTACCTTTGTTTTGCTGATCAGGACTATGTCATCTGCGTAGAGTAGACAGGATAGTGAGATGTATCCTAATTTTGGGGCGTGTGAATTACAGCTGGTTAGCAGTGGGACTAGATCAGCAATATACAGATTAAAAAGAGTGGATGCTAAGACACAGCCCTGTTTCAGCCCTTTTTCCGTGGGCATGCGTCTCAACAGATACGTACCATTGCCCAGCTTCACCTGTAGCCACGTATTTCACCTGTAGCCATGTATGCCATTTCAAGAATATATGCATGATGCGTAAAATGGTCAAGAACCACATAGAGAAACATCGACGCAACATCCGATGTGGAAGACTTATGACCTGGATAAGCCACTATTTCCACAATGAAAAACATGCAGATATTGAAATGCAGTGGGTCATCCTAGAGACCCAAGACCACATTGGAAGGGATGCTGAAAAAATACTATTCCAAAAACAACATAGATGGGTTTATCAAATAAAAACCTTCCACAATTGGCTGAATGACAGCATTCCCTGGCTGTCAATGATTAAATAACCAGACCTGCCTAGGACATAAAACTTGCTATGATTAACAGTAATTCACATCTGTTTAAATAAGCACAAATAGAGAATTACATTCCTACAATCAATCAATCGATTGACCCGGAACTATTAGTGTATTGAAATACTTACAACAAAAATGTAATATATATTTAGATGGCACCACTCAGTTCAAGAACGAATGACGAGAATAAACACCAGCACACAATAAATAGGTTTGTGTACCTGCCATTACGTCATTATTGCCAGTTTTTCAGAAAAAAACTAAATTCCCCAAGAGATGGAGATTGTGACACTAACGTAAACAAATAGACCCACAGCTAACTTAAAAAAAATTGTAACTACTATAATAAAATTGCACATAGTCACCCTCACATAGAAGTTTTGACAGTACGCATTTTGTTAGTTTTACTAGAAAAAAAAGTCTATCGACCAACCCATGTACACCCAATACACATCGTTATGCAAACTCTAGGGTAATTTTTTACAGTGGGATCGGCATGCCAAATTCTAAATACTACTTATCCTCATTGTGGTCTGATCTTTTGAGCCTCTTTTCACAACCTATGCGGTACGCCGGACAAACGCAATGGACGCGTTGTAGTCAAATTGTAGTCAATCAAGGTGTATAAATACGGCCTCGTGACAGTTCCCCTTTACCTTCGGGACGGGGAAGACATGCCCACCGGAGCCTGGAGATTCTAACATACTAAGTAAGTGAAGGATTAGGAACCAAAGCCAAACAACTGGTTACACTGAGGGCCATTTGTTTTCTCTCCCTAACACGACATTTTGGTTAAAATATGTTTAAATATTTTGTCTTTCCTGTCGATTCCAGTGAGAGATGTAGAATAATTGCTGTCCCCTCCCGCTACGCATGAGGCATTAGGTGACCCACTATAAGGTAGTTTTATAATGGTTCCACACAGTTTTTCTTCTCACTGTAAGTTATTACTACCTACAGCAGCAGTTTTAAAAATACACCACTTCTTAATGACAAGTGCACAAGACCATTATAGAACCCCTCACAAAGAAGCATATTGCTAGATTAAAAAACATGGTGTTAGCTGCCAGTGTAAACTGAATATTAAAAAAATCCCATTTTTGAGTTTTGTTGGGATATAGAATCACTAACGTTCACAAACAGTGGACCTTTCCTTTGCACAACTTGCATTTTTTCCAATACAAATGTAAACAGAAATAACCCCTTCACCCACATAAGACTTGTGAGGTGAAAAACTATGAATCCCGCACTATCGATAAGATTCATTCATGCAGTAGTCATCATTGGGGAACTAATACAGGAGTATAACTTTTTTAAATAAATGATATACATGTTCTCCTCGGTTTTTGGGTCGTCTCCTTTTTTTTCTTTTTCTAAACTCTGCAGACTAATATACCTAGTTACGATTGAATACAAAAAACAAATCAAGGTGCACAGTGGAGTACCAAGAAGATAAAGGTATCTGACTCGTAAAGTCCTGACGAAGGCCACTGACCCCCTAAGAAGCATTTACCAGCTGAAACATGTTGACCACCCTTCGACACCAAGGATAAGTAATTCTTACCATTGGCGCCACATGCTGTTTTTAACCTTATCCCTAATCTCTTCTTTTCACAATAAAATAGTCTTTGGGTTTAGGAGAGAATTTAATTTTCATGTACTGAACTCACCAGTGTTCTCTACCAGACACTCTCCCTCCAGTAGGAGGCATCGCTCAGCTGGGGAAGTGAGTACCGAGGTGCAGAGTCAGATGATGATGATAATGCAGTCCACAAAAAAGCCTCAGTGGAGACAATATACATAGATGGAGGAAAGTCGGGTTTGAGGGTTTCCGGGGTAACAACTGAGACGTTGGCATAGCAACTGAGGTGGTTCATTCTATTTTGATATGAGAACAATGAACACCATGAGAAATCTCCCCTCACCAATCTTGTTTTCCATGCAGAAAATGTGAGTAGCCCAAGGTAATATGGGCTTCACTAGGGTGCTTTGGATTCTAGGGCATCCACAAGAGATTGGGTCGAGCCCCTGGTGTGACTCCTTCACATCAATTGAGAAAGGTGAGAGAAGCCAAGCACTTCTCCCATCCTTGACTTGTCACTGTAGCATACAAGTGTCACTGCACACAGGACAGCCTGTCTGAATCACATAACTAGACCCCCCCCACAGAAAGAAGACTTTGCAGTCAAGTTTGGGATCTTGGGCTTTATTGGGGTAGAGAACACTCTAGTATCAGCTAGATTGTCATGAAACTTGGCTTTCAATCTCTCATTTCTAGCACATATAGCGTGCAGTAAGTGAGGAGGACCTTCACTCCAAAGGTGTACTCCCCTTGGCAAGGGTGCCCCACGTCCCCACTGAAGAGGTGGTCATGAAGCACCCTCTATTCCATGCTCTCTCACCCGTAGTATACTCCTAAAACAAAAAATGTAATCTGGTATCTCCTGTGTTGTCCACATCATCATGCATACAACACAGGTGATTGTGCTGCAGAGATCTCATCTCGATAGAGTTTAACAAACATGCATCATCCAGCAGGAAAATGAAGGTACGTTGCTATGCTGCTGCAAGCGGTTTGTGGCACTTCACAAATCCTTCACATACCACTGTATCACAGGCTGAGATAAAAATAACTTCATCGATTTTGCATTAAGTTAAAGAGAGATAAGTTTCTGCCCAAGCAAATCATAGAAAAAACTGGTAAGGAAGGGAACAGAACAAGTGAAAGTTAGAGTTTAGATACATATCCATCGGTGGTAAAGTCAACAAAAGCTCTGTATACACAGGTTTGAGAAGCAGTTCCCAGTACTGGTGTGATTTGGTAGATACTTTCAAATATTAAAAGGAGAAAACTAAGACTTGGAACTAACACCACTTCGAATCCCTATAGGATCCTATCAACACGAAGCATTACCTGGAGCAATCTATTTATATCTTAGGCCTCTCCAACACAAAAACAAGATGCAAATCACCAAACAAAAGACAGGAAAAAAAATTGTAATTGGTAGGCTGATCTAACTACAGAACCTAAATCATTTGCTCATATACCAAATTCGACTAGACCGGCTTGACCGGTTTGAATAACAACCACATTCAATCATGAGAAACATGTACGGGTGCAGAACTGGTCCTCAGAAAGCTAGTCCATGGCTAATGGGGGATGAACATTAAAAACATTCTGTTGAGACAAAGAAGCCCTTGAAATTGACGGAGTCAAAATGCCCTACATTGAAAAGAAGTCCCACTGAAAGGGGCCACTATAAGAATGAAGTGCACAGGGTTCTTGCAGCTTTGCAATTATTTGGCAATCCCAAAAAATAAATCCCTGCCAATGCATGTAGTTCAGCCTGGAGCAAAGAAGTCTCTTCTGGCACAGCACCACAAGTAGAAGAGTTAGAAGATTAAACTGGGGAAACCACAACAGTTGAAGAAGTAGGAGATAACACATTATTCAGCTCATAATCCTGCGGCGTGAAGCTCAATCTGCAAAGCATTTTTTCCTGTGTGGGAGAAACAATTGAGATGTTTTGCAGAAAGGTACATCAAAAGTTCAAAAACCCATTAACATCTAACCACTGCAAAAAACACAGTTGATTCATGAGAGAGCCACTCTGCTTTTAAATATGAAATTGTGCTTTTGAATTTAAAAGCGTGTTTGTGTTGCTGATCAAATCAATACTATCTTCCCCTTCAAAGTTGAAAAAATCTTCAAGAGCCAGGAAAATAGAATTCTATGGCAGGACCCAGAGGCCTTCTTTCATCAATTTTATTCAAATAGCAGCCGTTAACTCAATAACAGCCAAATTTAATTTCCCATAACCCCAGGGAAGGAGAAGTTCACAACTAATCAAGACTCTGTCCAACCAGGAGCGGTCAGCCTCTGCAATGGGAGTTGTTCAGCTCTCTTCATTTGCAGCGAGCAGCAACCTACAGATGAGTGTTGGGACTCCAGTTCCCTTTTTAACTCTTTACTTGACTAATGTGATTGCTGTGTACAGTTGGTACTGTTATTAACGCAATTGTTAGAGGCGCTCGCACCGCCCATTGCTAAAAGGCCACGGGAACGTTAAATCGCTCCATTCGCGGCCGATAAATTTGTCAGTTTCCCTCATGTGAGGGCTCTGCGACTAAGGCATGTGACAGTCCGTTGGCCGGTAGAGGGACAGTGCCTCTCACACATCTCACTAGAGATGTTCTGTCTCTCTGGACCATGGAGTGGAGCACACGTCAATTTCTTTGACTGCAGAGGGCCTCTGCCCACGGCCAGGCTGAGTTTCAAATGCCCCCGCTAGCCTGGAGCTTTGAACTCTCCGGGGTGAGACTGTGTTGGGGGAAAGCCTCCCGTGAGGCAGACAGCCCAGGTTGCCAGCTCTACCGTAATTGAGCCAGTAATAAGGGTGAGTTTGTCTGCCTGACCTCCCCCCTTCAAGGATCTTATGCCTTGCATAGCTAGGGTTCCTGCACATACAGCCTTGCTCAGGTCTTCATTGCCTCTTGCCTGCTACACGTTCCTGTAAGTCTCAAATTGACCAGCAGAGCTGCTTTACCAAGGGCCCTCACTGGCCCGATCAGGCGCTCATTAAGGGGTACCCCCTTTATTCTTTATCCCTCTTACCAGGTGGGTGGCCACCCTGTAAGCAGGCGTACATCTGTACTACCTACCTCACCCCATGGAAGAGTATGGAGAGTACCAAGAGGAGGAGGATGTCCAGTGTTTTCTCATCACAGATTACTTCTGTGACATGGTAGACGCCTCCATCATTAATGGAATCTTGGATGCAGTGGAACCTCTAGAGAAGAAACTCATGGAACTAGCACAAAGGTCCCTACAACCCCTAGCACTGAAGGAAGATCTTCCTGGGCCCTTGGCCCCACAACTTGTGGGGCAAGCCACTGCCCTCCCCTGAGAACCCATGCAAACACCCAGACGACTCTGGGGTAGATCGGGGCGCCTTTGACAGACTAAAACAGGCCTTTTTGGGGGCCAACCTCTGGCACCCCCTAAGGGCACAACCAACGGCGCGCACCCCACCAGCGCGCGTGTGCCGCAGGAGCTCACCTCCCCCTCAGACCCTTTGCAACCAGGCAGAACCCCCTCCCAGCCCCCCCTTCAAACGGTTCCACTACGGGCTCCGAGAGCGATTCCGATCACAAACGATCTTGGCGAGCTTTGCCACATCTTTCAGTGGGGTTTAGACCCTCCGCAGGAGAGCCCGCTGACTCTGTCTGACCTTTGAGACCCCGAGGACCTCATACATTCCCGCTCCTCTGAGTGGACCCCCTGCGAAAAAGTGGCTAAATATGTAGTCCTCAGGTTCCGTAAGGCCCTTGATCAAGCGATCGGGAACCACCTTAGGCCGAAGTGCCCCTATCTGTCTTTGGATGGGACAGTGGCTGTCCCACCTGAGATAGACGCTCGGATGGGCAATTTCCTAGCCAAATACATTAGGTACTCTTAGAAGGATATTGACCGTTCGTGCCAGGACTAGCTCCCGGACATCAGAGGCCAGCTCGCAAAAATATTTGACATAGCAGAGGACACCAAGGCACTCGGAGTTTTAATTTCCCCAGACGTCTTGTCCAGCTGGGCCCAACAGGCCATTATATTTCTAGGCAATGCAAACTGCGCCAACTCGACAGAGGCGCAGGTCTTTCTTAATTAAAATCGACCACAAGATAAGGGAGTTGGCCATGTCATAGGCAGGCCAAGTGGCATAAGGTGGGCTCTTTGGAAACCCATTCGTCAAGGAGCTAAGCAAATTAGTTTCCACATTTAATTCTCTGAACAAGGCTCAGTCAACGGTCAAGCGTATTTTGAATGTGTGTGTTTTCAGTGGGGCTGGCCATGGTAGGGGGAGCTTGGCTGGACGTTTCTCTTACTCAGCCTACAGCAGGGGCCGGCAGTTCATACACAGCCAATGGCAAGACTCCTATTGCTTTGGAAGTTTCTACCCACCCGAGGACGGACACGCCACAGAGGTCAACACAATGGACCCAGGGGTGGAAGAACCAAACCCAATGCACACAAGTTTTTCTGTCACTTCTTGCAAGCGCTTGAGGGCTGGCGCAGTTTATACACAATTGGCGGGCCCTCAAGTCAGATGCCTGGGTGCTCCAAACGGTGCAGGGCTTCTACATAGAGTTCTACAGGTCCCCTTTTCAGCTCCAAATATCCTTTTCTCAGGACAGGAGGCCTCCGTTATACAGCAGGAGATTCAGGAGCTTCTAGACAAAGGAGCAATTTGCCAATGCATTCTATACCCCTCTGGGTTTCTAAGCATTCTGTTTCTGGTCCAGAAACAGGAAAGAGGTCAGCACCGGTGATCAATCTCCAGGAATTCAACGAGCTGCTGGTGTACCGCCACTTGAAGATGGAGGGCATCCACTTACTTTGTGACCTCCTACAAACCCAGTGACTGGATGGTCCAACTAGACCTCAAGAACGCTCATATTATGGTCCCGATCTTTATGCTGCATCGTCAGTTTCTCCAAATCCAGTGGCAGGGCCAAACTTTCAAGTTCACCTCTCTACCTTTCTGCCGGTCGTCAGACCCTTGGTGTTTCACCAAGCTTCTAAGACCAGTGATTGAGGGAGTCCGGCGTTCAAATGATCGTGTACAAGGACGATATGCTGCTGATGGATCAATGCCCGGTTGCTCTGTCCCGCCTTCTCCAGAAAGCAATTCAATCTCAGGGGTTTGTTATCAATTAAGCAAAGTCGATCTTGGTCCCTTCATAGTCAACCACTTTTATGGGACACGGAGTCTTCCCTCAAGTAAGATGGCCAAGATTCTGCTCGAGATATGCAGGACATTGGCAAAACCAAGGAACTCCCCCCGCCAGATAGCCAGGATGGTAGGCTGTTGTCAACTTCAATTCAGGCCATTTCTCTGGAACCCCTACACTTTCAAGCGCTCCAATGGCTAAAGGTCTCTCACCTCTGTCGCAGTCTCACGTACTCCCAGGACGTTCTCCTTTAAGACGAGGCCAAGGAGGAACTCCTGTAGTGGCTCTCCCATATGGAGACTTGAAATAGTCGCACCATACTCTGATCACAACCAGATATTGTGATCAAGTCCCATGCCAGCGGTTTAGGTTGGGAGCTTGCTGTAGGGAATTCATCCCCGGAAGCAGATGGTTCACTGCAGAACAGTCCCTACACATCAATTGCCTGGTGCCAATGGTGGGCTCCTTTGCAGTCAAATGTTGGACCAAAGACTGAGTGCAATCTTGAGTACTGTTAAAAATGGATACTGTAGTGGCAGTCTACTATATCAAGCATCTGAACTTTTGGGAATACTGTGACACCATGTATCAGTGACTGCTTAACATCTTCCGGGTTCAGATTTGAAACCTCGCAATCTGCTCTGAGCCTGTGCAAGCCTCTCCCGGCAATGTACCAGGCCCTCACCTCCCTTGGGGTCCGTTCGCGATCGACCTATTTGCATCCAGACTAGACTATCAACGTCCCCGGTACTTCAGCTGGAGGAGCAGTAGCGACCAATGCCTTTCTCCAGGTTTGGCGAGCAGAGCGGGGTTACGCCTTTCCCCCATTTGCCATGAACATGCAAATGACAACTCAGGTGTGCAGACAGCAGACAGATCTGGTGGGGATTACCCCAGCGTGGAAGTCGTAATTCTGATTTCCAGTTCTGATGGAACTTTTGAGGGCTTCTCCATCAGTCTACACCAGTATCCTCATCTACTGAGTGATCCCTCCAGGAATCCTCTCCTAGGCCTATCACGAGATGCAGCACTCCTCTTCTCCAGAGCCTGGGCAGACAGAACAGTCTAGCTGTATCGGTTAGCCTTGTCTCAATGGATGAGATGGCGTCTGCTATAGGGCCTGAATCCCGTGGGGGAAGACGTTGTCCACTTCCTACATTTCCTGGCTTCTTTGGCTGCGGAGACTCTAGCTCATGGGTACTCACAAACATTTGCCCAGTGGCCACAATGTACCGTCTGTGGGGTGACCGAGGGCCACGCTGATTCCAGCTGGGTGGCTGTAGTGGGTCTGGGTGGGTCAGGTATCATTTAAGGGGGTTTAAAAAAAAAAGTTAAATAACCGACAAGCATTTATTTGCAGGTAAATAAATGCTTGCCCGGTTATTTAACATTTCTTTCTGAACATTAGTGCTCAGAAGCTAGACCGCAGCTGGTGCTGCTGTTTACCAGGGGGGCCACCTGTAAATGTCAAGAGGGCCTCAAGTGGCCCTGGGCCGTACTTTGAGTATCACTGGTCTAGCTTATAGGTCTGTCAATACATTTCGATCAGTAATCTCTGCAGGTCACGCTGTGATTGCGGGTCTTCCTGTGGGAGAACATCTTTTATTAAGAAATTTCTTGTGGCATTAGACTGGCCCTTTCTCCGGAACTAAAATGCTTGACCCTTTGGGACATGAATAAGGTTCATGTCGTCAGCTTGGCCAAGCAATAGATACCTTTCCAGGAAGCAGTCGTCAGACAAACTGGCCATTCTATTGTGTCAAATCTCCTGCAGGAGAGTGACGGACGAACGGGCCTTAGACATTTCAGGAAGATCCTTTACTCTAGAAAGAGTCACTTTTCATAATTCTAGATGCACCAAATGTCACTCCTGGGTGATCTCGTACCCGGCCTTTCCAGCAGTGCCCAAGTTATGCGTTGTCAGATGCATCAAGGCTTATGAGACTATGACGGCGGAGCTTTGTCCCCACAGGGAGAGAAAACTTTTGATTGCTTTCAGGAAATCTTTCTGGGGCAGTCTCCTCTCTGACCATCGGCAGGTGGGTAGGATGGATCATGCAGGAGGCGGGAATTGATACCAAGAATTTCGGTGCACATGTTACAAAGGGACAATGGCCTCAAAAGCGTTTGCTTTGAGAGCCCGCTTTTCAGGATATGCTGAATGCAGCGGACTGGTCATCAAACTAAGCCTTTAAAAGGTTTTATTTCAAACCAGTCTTCTCTATTGCAGCTCTGGTGGTGAATATGCTTTAAACTAGCATAATTATCCCCACCAGGTTCTGCCTTCAAACGAAACATTTCCTACCTATCGTAACAGAAAGTTTCAATTCTATTAAGGACTCAGCGGCGAGGATTAGCCCAAGCTATCAGGACTGATGACCCACCCGGGTTATTGTATCTGGTTATGGGAGCAAGTAGGGTTTTTTCAGTTGTTAAAGTCATGTATGTTCGCTTTTAAGGCATGGCAATGTTCATGATTCCTGGTGCTGGTTTATGCTATTGTTGCTTAGGAATGTCTTTCCAGGGTTAACCAGTGCCCACTCCTACTTGCAGTGACTGAGTCCTCCAAACAGGATTGAAAAATCTTCCAAAGCCTGCTTGGTCGCAGGAAGAACGAGGAAGAGAGACGATGGACAACAAGATGTGAAACAACTTTGCAATCAAGGGTTGGATGTCACGGGTGGGGGTGGGAGGATAGGGGCAGGGGGGAGACACCCGGCAGCAAACTTATCCCAGCATCCTGTGTACACCATTTTGGTGGATCAATGCCTAGCTGCCAAGGTGACACCACCCACTTCCGGAGGGAGAGCACACAGTAATCAACTGTTGCTGCTCAATTTCCACACATGAAGGTTTGAGTTGTGGAGGCTTGGATGCAGGACCAGGCACTGCTGCTCCTACAGGAGGTCCTCTCGAAGTGGCAGCCTGATCGAAGGGCAAATGATGACCAGAAGTGTCAAGTACCACACTCTCCTCCCATAGTCCAGAGCCACGAGGACGATTGACGCTGTATCTTGCTTGATCTTTTGCAGTACTCTGGGCAGGAGAGTTGGGAGCTGAAAGGCATCCAGGAGTCCTGAATATCGTGTCCACCCAAACTCAGGAGCACACAAATAACCACACCACACAGAGAGCTCTTACACACATCTTTATTCTTCGGCATACAACCGTTAAATGAACACACTATGTCACAGACTTGCGTTTTTGTTTGACTGAGACTGGTCTCATTTCTCGAAAAACATGTCCCAAGAGCATCACTGCTTATCTGCATAGACCATTTTACTTTTGCAAATGTCTGTTACACAAATCTCATCAGTGTCTATTAACTGGCCGGTAGTATATTGTGATAGCTTTGCCCCAATAGCTCTCGCAAACAGCAAGGTGGTAGGGCTTTCACCTGTTGTAGAATGGGGAGTTGAGCGATAGGCACGAAGGGCGGGACAGAAGGCTGACTTGAGATCGATTCCTTAGAGCACAGCATGCTGAACTACTTTCTTTAGGGTGCCCATAAATTGTTCAACAACGCCATTTGCCTGTGGCCAGAGAGGTGTGCTTTTCTGATGCTTGACATTCAAACGACTAAGAAAGTCCTTAAACGCTCTGCTATCGAAGGGCAGACCGTGGTCAGATTTGAGGATGGAAGGAACACACCACGCCGCAAAAATATCCTCCAGCATCACGATGACTTCATCATGGGTGGTCGATGATAAATAATCCACTATGGGAAACAGTGAGTACTCATCAATAACTACCATAACTACCATGAGATGATGGTGTTTATGAGTCCAAAGAAATCAACAGCAATTTTCTCCCACTCTGGTTTAGGAAGTTCAGGCATATTTAGCGGATGCTGTGTTGTCTTGGGAGATGATCAGTTGCACAGGCGACATGCTTTCAGTTCCTTGACTCGTTTGTCAAGAAGAGTAAGCCACTCTGTCTCTACCAGTTCAATGAATTGTAGCCACAAGCTTTCAGGTATGACAACTCTAGAACCTCTTAGTATACCCTCAAGCGACTGAGTTCTTCCTGAACATTTTTGAATTTGTGACATTCAACATCATCTGTGAAAGGTAGCATATGCTTTCTCCAGGAGTTTGTTGCAATTATATCATTGTGTGTGAGCATGTCACTGTCCGTGTTGGTTGAAGCAATGGTCTACTCAACGGATAGAGCTGCAGGGGTGATGGACTTTACTATAAAATTGATATATGCTTCAGATGTTGCATTGTGACACTGTAACAGCACTCGAGAGAAGTAATCTGCAAGGTTTTGATCCTTCCATGGCATACGCATATTAGTGTAATCATACTCTTGAAATCTCAACACACACCTCGCGAAGCGAGGGGGCATCTTGGCTTTTAGATTACCGAAAATGGTGAGCAAAGCCTTGTGGTCAGTGGCAAGGGTGAAATGCTTTTCGTACAGACTAGATTAAAAATTTCACAAGCCCACCCTACAGCCAGGACCTCTTATTCTGGCTGAGAATAGACACGTTCAGTCTGAGATAGACTTCTGCTAACATAGGCCACAATGTGTGTCTGAGCATATGGATGTCCACTGTGTTGAGCAAGGATCGCGCCCCAACCGGCTTCCGGCTACTATGATCTTACTTTGCAACTTTGGATCAAGTAGGCCATAACGTTGCATTTTTTATTTCATGCTTTGGTCACATTCAGAGGGCCATTGGAAGGGAACTTTATTCTTAGTCAACTCTCTTAATGGGACACTCACTGTGGCGAAGTCACTAATGTATCATAAATAGCTGACCATGACTAAGAAGGATCGCAGCATGATTACATCTTGTGGGGCACAAGTGGATGACAATGCTTGTACTTTTTCAGGGTCAGGAGTATTTCTCCCTTCAGAGAAAATATAACAAAAGAATTAGAGTTTGGTTTTGTGAAACTCAGACTTTCCTGAATTTAATGTTAGATCTGCATCTGCGAGGAAACGGCATACTTGTGTAAAAGCTCTGTCATGTTCCTGTCAAGTGGCCCCAAAAGCTAGCATATCATTACTAGTTAAAAGCATGTGTCATAGGTTGAACTACTCAGCGAATGACATCCTGAAAGATTTCTATAGCAGACGGCACACCAAAGGTAAGTCTTTTGTATTTGAACAAACCAACATGAGTTGAAAAAGTAATAATGTACCTACAGTTCTCTTCCAGCACGAGTTGATGGTATTCTTTGTTTAAAGCAAGATGGGAGAAGACTTTTGTGCCATTGAGGTGAGTAATCATGTCCGCTATGTGTGGACAGGGGATGTCTTTCTCGCTCAACGGCTTTGTTGGCCTGGCGCATAGCAACACATATGCCCACTGTACCTCCATTGTCCTTTTTAGGCAACATCACTATGGGCAAAACCTATGGCGACTGGCCAGAGGAGAGCTTGATGAGGTCATGTTTTAATAATATTTTCAGTTCTTTCTCAATAGCCTCCAGTAAATGAAAAGCAATCAGATGGTGTCACTGAGCAGCAGGACGACTGTCCTAATTAATGTGAAGTTGCACCTTCAATGACTTAATATTTCCCTAGTCCATGAAATAACGGGAATTTACTTAATATTTCAGAACGTGCATTAAGGTTGTAGTTGAGGGATATCAGTCCCATGTCAGCAGCAGTGCTGAAACGAAGTAAACGTGTACTCGAATAAATACCTTGGAGGACATGAAATGGTGCTTGCATTGTTTTGTTATGCCTCATGGTCACTACGAATGACCCTTGACTTTGCATTGGCGTAGAAGCAGCCCATGTGCACGCCTTTGTTTTCAATGGTGTTAGACATGGTATCTGAGCCAGTTTGTTGTATTTTTCTGCCGGCATGATATGGATCGATGCACCACTGTCTATATTAAAGAATTTAAGGCAGCCATTTACCTTTAGCGTGATATTTGGGCATTGGCCAAGTGAGTTTGGTTGCTTCACGTGGCGATCTCTTTAACTTGTGCTTTATTTCATCTTTCACTTCATCACCTGCAAGGATCTATGTCATCTATTTCTTCTAGAGCATCTATGAAGTCATCGAACATATCGATCCATGCAGACCATCTGGCGCCAATATCCTGCTTTTTGGCGGTCAAATGGAAATGGTGGTTTAAAAAAATACAGCAGCATCATAACTATATTTTCACTTTGTGTAACTCGGGTACCTGCTACTATTCTGTTTACATATCCCACTGTATTTCATTTACTCTTTTTTTACAGTTAATATATATTTGTATCTACTTTCTATGTACCTCATGCTATTGCTGAAGAGCTTACTCTATATAGCACCAAGTTGTCATGAATTTAAGCGCTAAGATGGCATGTTTTTTCTCTACCTCGGTGGATAGCTATGCGTCAACTCTCCCCTCCCCTTTCCCTACCTCAGCTACCTCGGAACTGATGCGTTCACATGTCCTACTGTCTATTGGATTCTTCTTTATAATGTACTATGTATTTTTGCTTATGAATTATGTAACCCAGATACTTGCTGCTATTCTTTTGACATATCCCACTGTACACCGTTTACCTCTTTTACTGTTACAATATAGTTTTTTTTATCTAATCTATGTCCCTCTTGCTATTGTTCTTGTGCTAACTCTGTAATGTTCTCCGATACCTTCAGGTCATGTTCGCCCTATATAAAACTGATAGATAAACTTGTGCTGGGACTCACTGATACTGACAGTATATGCTGTCCTGACGGCAGTTGCTGCTTTCTAGAACCTGAACCTTCTGTAAGCTTCAGATGTGTGCTTACATCTGGGTTGTCACGCCCAGAATGATGTGTGGAGCCATCTTCTTTCTTTACAGTGTGCATCTTACCTGGTTGTTGCCTGTAGCGCCTCTTTGCGCCTGGTTGCCTCTGCCTTTAGTGCTTTCTTGCACCTGGCTTGCGCTGCCTTTTGCATTTCTGCTTTGTATTGATGATGGCTCTGTGTTACGCTGTGGCTCAGTTTCTCTTCTTTCAGCCTTACTAGTAGGCTTCTGGTGGGCTTTCTGTGCTCCTCTGTAAGGCCTTCACCTTCTTCAAGGGCCTTGTAAAAGCAGAAGCGCCGCTCTGACTCCACATATGCCACTGTAGCCTGTTTTTGGGGCACATGTGGCACTCACGAGCAGTTTGCGGGACCACCGCAAACTCTCAGGGAGAGCAGTCTTGTTTCTTCGGGCCATATACCCTACTCGTCGCCAGTTGTGTCAATCCCAGCCCTGGAGCATGAAAAAAAAAGCCACACCACACACAAAGCTCTTATATACGTCTTTATTCTTCGGCATGCAACCGTCAACTGAAAGCACTGTGTCAGACTTTATTGACCACACCCAGAAACACTCAAATACCTCCCAACTCAGGAGCCTAGCGCGCAACCAAGATGGCCGCGTAGGTGCGAGGCTCCCGAGGACCTCCGCGACCTCCTATGACTATCCTGAGCATATCCTGTCCCAGATGAGGGGACTGTGTTGGTGAGCCTGAGCTGAGGTGGCGCCCGTTTTCCGCTTCCAAATCGGACCTCGGACACCGACTTTAGCACCGATTGAGGTTTGCGGCCTTCTCCTAGCCGAACCCCGGATTTGCGTTGTGGGGCGATCCAGTGACGAAGTGAACAACAGCGGCGGGCTGGGCTTGGTGGCTCGCGTAACCCGCACTTTCACTTTCGCACCCTCCTTGCTGTCTATGCGAGGTTGGGTCGCGGGGCTTTGTGTGTTGGTGTGGCCTCGCCGGGGGACCCTGCCTGCCCGCCGGCTGTGATCCGCCCCGCAGATCTGGGGTGGCACCCCCCCGGAGCCCGAGGACCGGCTTGCCCGCCCTTCACGACGTGGCTGGTGCGACCGGGAGACTGGGACCATGGCCACGAAACAAGATGGTGATCGGGCAAAGGTAAAATCGACCCGGCGTGGCGCAGCCCATCAGTCCAACAGCACGGATCGCTATACCCTCCAGAAGGGATCTCCCGAGGTGCCACGCAGGTCCCCTGAGGGCCCTACTGATGCCCCCGATCTGCCCACGGACCTGACTCTGCGGGATGTCATGGGCGCCATCGCCGAGATGAAGGCCTCTGTGGGCCAGCGTTTTGATACACTGGCGCAGAAGATCGACTCGGTCCTCGTGGATGTTGGCCTGGTAAGGGCCGATCTCTCCAAGACCAACGACCGAGTCGATTCTTTGGCACACACCGCATCGGGCCTTACGACAGATGTGGCGGCCCTACAAACGGAGGTGCGCCG
Source organism: Triturus cristatus (assembly GCF_964204655.1). NCBI lineage: Eukaryota > Metazoa > Chordata > Amphibia > Caudata > Salamandridae > Triturus > Triturus cristatus. Next base: position 930,187,523 of record NC_140589.1, on the reverse strand, counting down.
GCTTGCTCGGGCGAGTGCGCTGATGGATCGCCGCCTGGAGGACTCCGAGAGTCGGGCCCGGAGGAACAACATCCGTATCATAGGGGTGCCTGAGGGACGTGAGGAGGCGGCGGCGGACCTTTTCGTGGAGGACCTGATTGTTACCCATCTCCAGCCACGGGGGCTGAGTAAATTCTTTGCTGTAGAGAGGGCCCACAGGGTTCCCGGGGGAAGGCCTAAGGTCGGAGCCGCTCCGAGATCTCTCATTGCCCGGATTTTTAATTTTCGGGACAGAGACGCTATCCTGCAATCCTCCAGACTACAGGGACCGATTAGACTTGACAATATGGACATTAATTTCTATCCTGATTTCACCCCTGCGGTTCAGAAGCAGAGACTGAGCTTCCTTGGTGTCAAGCGTCGTCTTCGGGACCTAAATCTCAAATACGCCATGCTTTTCCCAGCTAAGCTGCGAGTGGAGGTGGATGGTCGCACACACTTTTTTGATCGTCCCGAAGCGGCCGGGGACTGGCTGGATACTCTGTCTCGGGATCGGGGTGGCGGGGGGGGGGAGCGGCCGGGGGAGAGGGCTCGCCGGATCAAGACTGAGGGACTAATATTAGGCCTCGCTCGGGACAAACATGATGCCACTTTTGACCATACGTCGGATTGCTTAAGTTCCCCTCCTATGGAGGTTGTGTGGGGTCTCTTAGGGGTTCTCCCTCCTCCTCTGGGGGTTTAGTTAGTTTAACTATCTATGGGGCGACAGGCACACTGCACGTTGGGGGGGCTGTCTGGGCTCATGCAGGGGTGCAGGGAGGGGGGAGTTCTGTTGGGGTGGGTGGGCAGGGATGGGGTGTTGTTCGTTATTATCACAAGGCAACCCTTTTTTTGTGTTGGTTCTACTGTGCTCTCGGGGGGACGAATGAGGGTTTCTGTGTATGATGGGGGGGTAGGGAATTAACTTTGTTGTCGTGGAACGTTAATGGTCTGGGGGACAGGATCAAACGAGGTGTGGTCCTACAGTATCTGAAGCGACTCTCGCCCGATGTAGTTTTCCTGCAGGAGACACACCTTATTGGTAATTCCTTTTGCGCCATGAATCGGCGTGGCTACCGCCTCGTGGCTCACTCGGGCTTCACGTCAGGCTCGAGGGGTGTGGGTATCATGGTAAAGAACTCGCTCCCGTTAGAAATTGATGAGGTGCTCCACGACGGCAGGGGACGTTACACTGTCTTGGTGGGGAGAATGGAGGGCAAAGTGGTTGTTTTTGTGTCAGTGTACGTCCCACCGGGGTTGCAGTCGACCACCTTTGCGGACCTGGGGCGCCTCCTCCTTGGCCTTCCGGGGGGGCTTCTGGTGGTGGGGGGGGGGATTTCAACGCGGTGGTTTCTGGGACTGTGGATCGTCACCCCCCCTAGGGACCTCCCCCGGGCACAGGCGTGGCTATCCGGCCTCTTGGACACACTGGGATTGGTGGATGCTGGCGCTTAAAACATCCCACGCAGCTGCAATACACTTTCCACTCGGGGGCCCATGGTAGTCTCTCACGGCTTGATTATGTCCTTGTCCCGGCGGCCTGTGTCGGGAGGGTGGGGGAGGTGCGCCATTTGGCACGGGGTATCTCGGACCACTCCCCGCTTCTGCTGCATTTCGATGTCTTTCCGAGGGGTGAGAGCAGGGTGGTCCCAATCAATTCCTGGTACCTGCGTGACCCCACCATTCGCGCTGACTTGATTAAATCCCTCCAGCGCTATTTTGATGAGAATGTGGGGTCAGTGCCTTCAGCTATCTCCCTGTGGGAGGCCTTCAAAACAGTACTTAGAGGGGAGGCCCTATCCCTTATTTCCCACGCCCGGAGGCGCGAGCGGGAGGAGGTGACCCGGGTGGAGGCTGAAATAGCTGAGCTGGAGGGTAATTTAGAAGACGGGGTGACGGATGCTGCACTACATGTCCTCCAGCTCAAACAAGCGGCTTATAGGGCCCTCGTTACGGAGGCGGCCAGGGGCCTTAGTAGAGAGCAACAGGGGCGACTGTAGGATGTGGGTGATAAGGCTGGTAAACTGATAGCGTGGTTGGATAAAAAGGAGAGAGCGAATCGTGTGGTCCCGCTGATTGAGAAAACGAATGGTGTGTGTGTAACTGAGCCAGAAGAAATGGTCTCCTGTTTCGCGGATTATTTCCGCGAGGTGTATTCCCCGGTCTCTTCTTGCTCGGAAGAGGATTCCCGTGCCCTGCTCAGGGATATCGCGCTGCCTTCCCTTTCCGGGGAGGACAGGGTGTCGATGGACGCCGCTCCCACCTCCGACGAAATCGCCCTCGCCATACGCTCGGTCGCTTCTGGCAAGGCCATGGGCCCGAATGGTATCCCTATCGAGTTGTATAAGCTGCGACCGGATACATTGGCGCCTCACCTCCGCGCAATGTTCCTCGCGGCCCACTCGCTGGGCTCCCTCCCGCTTGACCAGCGTCTGGCTACAATCGTGGTGATTCACAAGGAGGGGAGACCTCGGGATCGGGTTACTTCTTATCGGCCTATCTCACTACTGAATGCGGAGCCCAAAATTCTCGCCAAGGTACTCGCCAATCGGCTGGTCGGTGTGGTGGGAGATCTGGTTCATCAGGACCAGTCTGGCTTTATTCCCCATCGCAACACAGCCCTTAACCTGTGGCGTTTGCATGGGGTGCTCACGCGCGTCCCATTTATACGGGAACCGGCCATTTTGGCGTCCTTAGACGCCACCATGGCGTTTGACACGCTTGAGTGGCCATACATCTGGGCGATGCTTGCGAAGTTCGGATTTGGCCCAGGATTCATCAGTTGGGTCAAATTGTTGTATGCGGGCCCCTTGGCGCAGGTGGTCGTGAATGGAAGAGTATCGGCCCCGTTTGAGCTGGGCCGGGGCACGCGACAGGGCTGTCCCTTGTCGCCCCTTCTTTTTGCGCTTGCCTTGGAGCCCCTGGCGGAGTGGCTGCGGTGGGAGCCTTCCATCCGTGGTCTCCGTTGGACCCCCGAGTATGAGGACCGCGTATCCCTATACGCTGATGACATCCTTCTGTACCTAGCCTCCCCACGTAAATCACTTATAGTGCTAGTTGATGTTTTACAATCGTTTGGTCGTAACTCCGGTCTCGTCATCAACTGGGCTAAATCGTGTGTGTATGTTCTCTCTGGGGAGGCTCCTATTCTCCCGCGGGGCTGTCCGATTCAGATCGCCCCGCAGGGATTTCGGTACCTGGGTGTCTTCATTACTCTGGACCCAGAGGCCCGGTATGAACGCAATCTGCTTCCCCCCCTCCAGCGTCTGCGGGTAGATGTCGCACGCTGGCGGCGCCTGCCGCTTTCGCCGCTCGGCCGGGCGGCATTGTTCAAGATGATGTCTCTGCCGCGTTTCCTGTACGCTTTGCAGAACACTATGGACTTAGTCCCGGCGCGCTACTTCCGTGAGGTGGAGAGTCTGCAACGCCGCCTGTTCTGGGACGGGAGGCCGCGCATTGCCCTGGCGAAGCTGACGCTCCCATGGTTTGACGGGGGGATTGCCCTCCCGGATATTAAACGGTACTATTGGGCCTCCCAGCTCGCTGCCATTAACCATGGCCTATACGGGCCCGCCTTAAACCCGGCATTTGAAATGGACAAGATGCTCCTGCCAGGTGGCGACTACAATCGAGCGCTCTACTCTGGCGCGCCCGATGCTCGTCTGACGGGCCCCACGCGTGTCATGGTGCAAGTCTGGCACGCGGCCAATGCAGCTATGGGGTGGAAGGATCGCTTGACCCGGGCGTCACCACTATACGCGTCTGAGCGGTTAGGCTCCCTGTGGACCTTTAAGGGCTTTGAGAAGTGGGACATAATAGGTATCAGTACAGTGGGGGATCTCTGGACGAGGGGAGGATTTAAAACGTTCGATATGTTGCAGACGGAATTTCAGTTGCAGGGCAGTGAATACTTTCGGTATTTGCAGGTCCGTCATGCGCTGGGCTCCGTCTTCTCGGACGTTGCCTCCATCCCAGAATATTCCCCCCTGGAGGATAGAGTGCTGGATGGACACGTCCCGGACAGCACGATCTCACTGATCTACAAAAAGCTGATAAACGACCGCTCGGGCCTGCTGACTGTCCTTCGTGCGGCTTGGGTTGCCGACGGGCTGGAGTTGGACGACGAGGACTGGACCTCCGCGGTGGCCTCCCCGAAGGAGGTGGCCATACCGGCTCGCCTTCGCTTCATCCAGCTCAAGATACTCCACCGGGTCTACATGACGGGGCCAAAGCTTCTGCGTATGGGCTATGCTGGAGATGGGTTGTGTAAGCGGGGGTGTGGTGCTTTGGGGACCTTTCTGCATATTTTGTGGGAGTGCCCGGAGGTGGAAGGGTTCTGGCGTGGTGTACATGAGGTGCTGCGACTGGTTACGCATGTGGCGCTGTTGCCTGAAGCGAGAAGATGCCTGTTGAATGTGTGGGAACAGACTGATTACTCGGCGCCGCAGACGTGGTGGGTGACTCTGGGATACATGATAGCCAAGCGTGATATTGCTCAACTGTGGGGGTCCCAGAGGCCCCCGACGGTCTCGGCCTGGAAAGAACACATGGACTGGTGCATGTTTCGAGAAAAGGTGGTGTATGTGGCGAGGGGTAAGCCTGGGACATGGGTGAAAGTATGGGGCCCCTGGAACGCCTACCGAGGGGGTATCTGTGCACCACCGCGTCCCCTTAGCCGACTCATTCCCCCGCTGCCGGGCATTGGGTTCCCCCAGTCCTCGCTCTGTTCTCTTCCCCCTCTTTATACTTCTGTGTACAGTTGGGACCCCCCCTCTAGGGGAGCACGTGCTGCTATTTTCGATTGTGGGTTGCCTTGTGGGTGTGGTTTTAATTTTTGTTGTTCTTAATTTAAAATGAAACCGCATAATGGGGTCTGGACGATGTGGCCTTTGACATTGTTACCTACTGAGAAATGCTCATCCGTAATACCACGTGTTCCATAAATGTATGTCGTATGTTCCTACCATCGCTAGCGGCCGGCCGGAAGGTTGTGGGCCCATACTTGTATACTTTTAAGATCTGTAATAAACGGTTTCAAAAAAAAAAAAAAAAACCTCCCAACTGATTACATAACTTTGTAAGGAGTCTGCCTAGGACCACAAGGGTCCTAATGCACATGATCACATAACACTACATCGAGTTCCAGTTGAAACAGAAAGCAGCTCCAAGAGACCTGCCTTGGGAACACCAATGCACACAATTCTGGACACTGCGCATTCTCTACGGTGGTGAACATATCGAGCCAAGTTCCCCCTCACTGCTGGATGATGCCATGTGCCACCACTGAGTATAGCTGGCATTCGTAATAAGCTAGGCAACTACGGCAGACTTAATCTACCCTGGTGTTAAAAAGGTCCCGCCAGATCCCGGGCAATAAGGGAAATGTCCTGAGTGATCAGCCACTTCCACGGATGCAAAGCATCCTGGCAAAGGACCGATAATCCGACTCCATCCTGTTTTTTGCAATACCACATAGCGATAGTGTCAGTGAGAACCTGCACCCATTAACCTTTGAACAATAGAAGGGACACCTTCAGCGACCAGCTAATCGCTCGCAACTCCAGCAGGTTGATCTGGAGATTAGATTCAACAGGAGACCAGAGTCCTTTGATCTCCATCTCTCCCAGACAGCCTTACCAACGATGCATCCACCATGATCGTTATCTCTGGGTTGGGTACGAAGAGAGGTCTGCCACTTGTCCAATTGTGGTTGAGAAGCCACCACTTCAGGTCTCTTGCAGTCCTACACCAAGAAAGACTCGGATAGGTTCCCTTAGTTTTAAGACTTCAGATCGCATTGCTGAGCATGTATTTGCCACCAGGCATGGTCCACTAGCAAGAGACCTAGAGGTCCAGAAGCCTCAGCCACTCTAACTGAGGCCCAGGTTATGATTAAAACATCATGCAGACAGACCACATGTTTTGGACCCGTTGAGCAACTTGTTGAGGCAGCAGGAAGACTTGGAAAATAAATCTGTCCAGGAGGGCTCCAATCAAGGGGAGCTGTTGCGAAATAGGTGTGACTCAGGGACTTTGATGGAAAACCCCAACTATGTCGGCCACTGTCTGGAGGTGGCTTACAACTACTTGAGATGAATTTGCCTTCAATAGCCAGTTCTCAAGGTTTGGGAAGACTGGTATAACTAAACTCTGCAGATGGGCTGCAACCTGCACCACCACCTTCAAAAACTCCCAAGATGCACTAGAAAGTCCAAAGGGGGCACCGTGAACTAAAATGCTCCTAGCCTATCTGAAACCACAGGCAGAGTTTGGGGGTTTGTAGGACAGGGATGTGGAAATAGGCATCCTACAAATCCAATGTCACCACCTAGTCAAATGGATCCAAGGCAGACAGGACTTAGGCCAATGTGAGCATTTTGAACTTATTCTTCTGGAGGAAGAAATTCAAAGGGCTCAGATGGAGGCTAGGACGGAGACCTCCATCCTTTTAGGGCACCAGAAAGTAGCAGGAGTAACAGCCAGTCCTGATCTCGGATGACAGCCCCCTTCTCTATAGCTCCCTTGCCAAGGGAGCTCAACTTCTCCACGGAGCATGGGAAAGTGGTGTTATCAAAGGTTTTGCTGTGTGGGTGGCATATCTTTAGAGGGGGGGCTGGGATGTGGGTAGATCATTGCACCAGGAAGCCTGGACATTGTTGGCTTGATCCCCGGACTCTGCCTCAAAAGGGCTGGGATGCCTCTTTCTGCGGAGGTACAGTCTGACATTGCCTCTGCTGGTATCCCCTGCTGAAGCCCCAAAAGCAATGAGTTTGCCGGGGGAAATTCCATACAAGAACAGATAGGCCCAGAGAGTGAGCAGTGTTTATAAACCCTTCCAAGGAGAGTCCACCTTCACTCCAAACAGCCTAGATCTGTCGAAGGGCATGTCCATTAAGGATTGTTGGACATCAGATGAGACACCCATGGAGCGGATCTAGGTGTGGCGCTTAAGCACCACACTGTTCGAACTGCCCTACCCAGCCAGTCAGTCAGTCACACCCAGACCCGAGTGAATAGAGTGCTTCGCACTGTGCTAGCCATCCAAGTTAAGACATTGTAGGATTGGCCGTATTTGATCCAGGACACCGGGCAAGATATTTGCCACTCTGTCCCGCAATGGAAGCGTCTACCTGCCCAGGAAGGAATTAGTATTGATAGACCGGAGGGCAAGGCTGGTGGAAAGAAATCATACATTTGGTGAATGTTTCCATGCACCTTGACTCTATCTGGCAGAGTTGTGGAGAACACATTAGGTTAAGGCGACTATAGACGGCTTGTAGTCCTAAGCTCTTTGACACGAGATGTTGGAGTAGGTCATCAGTAAAGGCCTCATTGAACAGAAGCAGAGGCTCTTTGGTCGTTTTGCCTGAGTTGTTCACCTCAGTCAAAACATTAGGTTTTTACTTGTGTTATGTGCAGGGTATGGTTGAAAACGTTATCACTGTGGAGAAAGAGACACTTCTGTTGCCGTAGCCGGGTTAGAGGAGAATAAAAACAATGTCTGGGGAGGGGTCTAGTCCAGTGGTATCCTGCAAGTCCAAAAATATGTTCTGTTCGCCGTAAGGTTGTCATTGTCATCATCAGCATCAGGTTAAGAGCTTTCAGAGAAACTATCGGTTCTGGCATCGGGCTGCATCATGACCAGGGAATGCGGTGTCGGTAGCAGCACCATAGGCAACATCAGATGTTCTGCCACTACTGGAGCCACTGGACCGGAGATCAGAAACAGGTCCAGGCTTGAACCAAGGTAGAGCGGTACAGTCACTATTGGGGATGAATTCACCAGCAGCAACCCGACTGGAGGCCACCATGGATCCTTAGGGCCAAAGGCACGCCAAAGGGATCCAGCGGAGTACTAAATACTCTGTCCAGAGCGATTTTAAATTTGGCAAGATGTTGCAGTGTTATTGATGGCCCAAGGAACTTGGGGAACATTGGAATAAATTGCAGAATCAGTTCTGTGGGAGGGAAAATATTACGTGGCCTAGAGATACTCGGGCATTGAGTGACTGAATGGCAAGAATGGAGAGATGAAGGGGACCCATGCTTCGATTTCTTGTGCTTCTTGTATTTTTTCCACTTACCTGAACTCTTGGATTTCAAGATGAATGGTCATGAGAACAACCTCGTGAGCAAGAACGCAACCACACCTTCGACTGGGACCGGATCTTCTTCGACTTCCTCCGAAGTTCTGCAATGGAAAGTTTGGCTTAGAGGTCGCAGATGCCTCTTGTTCTTTGTGACGTTTTCACATGACACGGAGCCTTGCTCGGAGCAGAGGCACTAGAGGCAGGCGTTGTGGGTGTCCGTCACTGACATTTCTTGGTTGCAGTCCCTGCAAGTTTTAAACTGTGTCATGTTTGCACAAAGAGGAAAAAGAAAACTGTCCGCCTGACAGGCTTCAATAAAGCTCCGGATCAATGTCCGAAGGCACTGAAAGAAAGCAACTGATGTCATTGAAAGGATGTGATGCAGATATAGGGGCCCTGATGTAATATATGGAGTGGGATGAATCTAATGCAGAGCCACATGACATGAGGGAATTGCTATTTCCAGATCCAGTCTGGTGCCTGGGGAAATTCCCAAGCTGCGGAATCTGCAGTTAGAAGTCTCTATAACAGATTTTGCATCTTTTGTCTTGCAAAACCTTCTTCTGCTTCCTTCTTTACCTTGCTGAAGGAAATTCGCCCTTGCCTACTGAAAGTATTGAAGTATCAGAACACCATGAGGGATCTGGTTGTGCCCTTGAGTTAAGATGTGTAGGGTCCTGCACAGAGTCTAGAGGCATGCACTTTACAGTCAAAGGCACAGACTTGCATTTCATTAGGTGTCTATCGGTCAGTGCTGCAAACAGATTGATCCTGTCAAAGAGAGGTCAAGCCTTTCTGTTGGTGTTATAAGATATGACTCGTCTCTAAACAGGAGGAGGAACACTTCTTACTTCCCTGCCACACCATCACTATGTTAAAGATTTCATACAAGAATTTTACACTGCAGTTTCAGAAACTAACTTGAAACCTTAGCATGCCAAAGTACTCATAGGAAGTGGGCAAAATGGTGGGAAACCTGCAGGTAGATAGACTAACCACTAGAAAGATCACTGAAAAAAGCAAGTCACTTTCTTCTAATGACTACTTCCACTAAAAATCTTTCAGCTCTTAAATCAATACCAAAGCAGTACACCTGAGAAGGTGGATATTAAAAGAATATTTCAATAAAGGCACCTTGCCACAGAATTCATCAACTTTTTGTCACTGCAGACTTACGGTCCAAAGCCTGCCTTACAATCAAACCAATGACTCAGCAGCAAACATTCCAGGACAGCGCCATTGAAACTGCCCTCTTTCTGATAAAATGGACCAGACACCTACAGGAACACCTCGTTTCCCTACATACAGCAAAACTTAATGCTGATAATAACACAGCATGAGACAGTACATTTCTGTGCCACTCTACCCTCTTTGGGAACAGCATATTTGAGGATTGTCCACCAAGACACTGCCAAGACCAAACATGATAAAACTTAAAATCCGAGAAATGTACAGGCAATACAGTCACCATGCCATCTTTTGCGGAAGACTGAGGCACAGAAAACTATGGTTAAAAGGAAACAGCAGCTAACTTCTAAAGAAAGATCAGATTAGGGCAACGCAATTGTCAGAAGAGGATTGAAGAAAAGGGGTGGTCACTGATCAAATCAAAACTTCTTAGAAATATAGTTCTGGAAGGAATCAGTCTGTGCAAGGGCTTGAACAGAGGCAAATGATAAAACAAAGTCGCCGACCGGAGTTCCAGATAAAAGCACAGCATCATCTGCATAAAGCAGAACCGGAACAGCTTGGGATGCGTCTGCCTGCTCTAACTTAAGGGTTGTGTCAACTTAGTTTATAAATAAAGTAAAAAGCAAAGGTGCTAAGACACAGCCTTGGCAGATGCCTCTTTTAACCCTAAAATTTAGTGTACACTCACTCCGCTGACTATACCGAACTCTGGTTGTTAATCTCTCATACAACCTTGCAAGGAAATAGATAAGCTCTGGAGCACCAAGGTTGAGTAGAACTGGCCAAAGAATGGCATGTTCAACCAGGTCAAAAGCACTGCTGAGGTCAGCAAAACATAAATGTAGACTCCCTTGTTTGGCGCACGTATATTTACCCATTAAAAGGTCTAAATTAATACATTTCTCTGTCGTACCTAGCCCTCTTCTAAAAACATATTGTGCCTGGGATAAAATCTAATTACCTGTTGCCCACCCCTCCACTCTTGCTAATAAAACTCGAATCATCACTTTAACTGAGGAGAATAAGAGGGAGATAGGGCGATCATTTTTAGCTTCCGATTCATTCCTTTTTTTTATAAATGGGAATAATAACTGATTGACCCCCAAGTGAGTGGTGGGCCCTCAATTACTGCAGAATTAAAAACTCTAGTGAGTATTGGTCCCCATAGATCCGGTACCATTTTATAAACTTCTATTGGGACTCCATCACGGCTTTTCCTCCATTACTACCCTTTATTCCTAGCTTGACTTCATCAAGCATGATATTTAGGGAAATAATTGGCCACGTACAATCTGTTAGGCTAGGGGGTCCAAAATCATCATGATCGGATGGATTAAAAAAACAGGAAAAATTTAGCACCCATTCTTCACAGCTAACATGGGACAATAATTCCGGGATTCATTTTTGAGAAATGGTAAATTGACAATTTCCCAGAAAAGCTCGTTATTAGATGTATTCGCTGCCAGGGATAGTTTACCCCACACCACCTCCTGGAGTTCCCTTTTCCTCATTTTAAGTGCAGATTTATAGTTAGATCTTAAGTTTTGGACTAAATCCTTATTCCTAGGTCTGCTACTAAGGGCCTGTTTTAGTTGGTTTTGGGCCTGGGTGCATGTATGGCTGAACCATCCCCTACTTTGAGTAGGTTTACCTCTACAGGGTGCAGTCATTATCTTATCAATAACTTCATTGATTTTACAAAGATTTGTTAGTGGTATTGTAGGGTTAACATCTACTTTGAGACAATTGGAAATCTCCATACCACATTCTATAAAAATTTTATTTAAAACTACCTGGGTCAATCCCCTCCCATTTGATTCTTGTACCATTTGGTCTGATAGGGGCAATGTTACCAATGACTGTTGGAACACAAATGTATTGCCCCATATCAATATTGGCATTATAATACAATTATGATCACTAAGTAACAGTTGTGCAATCCTCAGCATAGAACATAAATGTACAATATTCGTGGATATTAAAACATGGTCAATCATTGTATTAGCATTTCTTCCAATGTAGGTTGGTATCACCCCACTGTTGCTATCAAGTGCACATTGTACTAGATCAAGATCATATTTTGCCTTCATTGTGTTTAGGGTACCTCCATAATTATTATGTGGGAAGTGTATATAATCGTCCCCTTCATGGCTCTTGTTCCCCCATACTTTAGTCATGGACAGTGGGCATATTTGTATATTCAAATCCCCTACCCACACGACTGCAAAATTAGTATTCATTACTTTGACTAGATTACCTAGCCCTTTTTCAAATTCAAGGACTACATTGTGGCAAGTTGAATCGAAGGGCAAATGCTACTTACCAGTATGCATCTGTTCTTGGCATGTAGAGCTGCAGATCCACACACTTAGCATAGATCGCCATCTGGTGTTGGGCCCGGTCCTTTGCACTTGTTTTTGTCCTGGAAAGTCTTTGAAAGTCACGAGGTAGGCGACTCCTCCTTTGGATCATAATGCGCATGGGCATCGGCTCCATCCTCAGATTGTTTTTCGCCAGCAGGTAAATGATGGAGCTTTGTAAGAAACAGGAAAGATGCCCATGTATGCGGTATCTAAGTAAGATGGTACTGGAACAGATAAAAGGTGGGTGGGTGGGCGGGTGGGCGTGTGTGGAGCTGCAGCTCTACATGTCAAGAACAGATGCATACTGGTAAGTAGCATTTGCCGTTCGAGGCATATGAGCTGTAGATCACACACTTAGCATAGATTGTATATTAGTACCCATCCTTAGCGGCGACCACCAGTATCTGCTGAAGTAGTTTGAAATAGTGTTTGAGAACAGCCTGGCCCACACTAGCTTGTTGTTTTGTTTGCACATCTACACAATAGTATTTTGTGAATGTGTGCAGTGTAGACCATGTAGCTGCCCTGCAGATATCATCTAAGGGAATGTTCCCTAAAAATGCCATAGAAGCCCCTATCTTTCGTGTAGAGTGGGCTTTCGGAGGAACAGATAAAGTAAGTTTTGCTTTGTGGTAGCAGATTCGTATGCATTTAACAATCCATCTAGTTATCCCCGACTTTGATATGGGGTTGCCTTTGTGTGGTGGTGAGAAAGACACAAAAAGTTGTTTGGTCTTACGAAAAGGTTGTGTTCTCTCGATGTAATAAAGCAATGCTCTTTTAACATCTAAAGTATGAGGAGCTCTTTCTGCGACTGTCTGCGGTTGCAAGAAAAATACGGGCAACTCCACAGACTGATTGAGGTGGAAGGGAGAAATGACTTTTGGAAGGAATTTAGGATTAGTTCGTAGAACAACCTTATTATGATGGATTTGCAAAAAAGGTTCTTGGATAGTTAGTGCGTGTAGCTCACTAACTCTCCTAAGAGAAGTAATGGCCACTAGGAAAGCAACTTTCCATGTTAAGAATTGTAGCTCACATTTATGTAGAGGTTCAAAAGGAGGGCCCATTAGTCTCGTGAGAACGATGTTTAAATTCCACAAAGGTGAGGGTGGAACTCTGGGAGGAATTATCCATTTAAGGCCTTCCATAAAGGCTTTGATGGCAGGTACTCTGAAAAGTGATAAGTGTTGTCTATTTTGTAGGTATGTTGCTATGACAGCAAGGTGCAGTCTAATAGACGTATAGGCTAAGTTGCACCTTTGGAGGTGTAGCAGGTACCCTATGATGTGTTGGGTAGACACATCTAGGGGATTGATGGTGTTATGACAATATATCACAAATCGCTTCTACTTGGCTGCATAGCAGGCTCTAGTGGTGGGACTTCTAGCTTCTTTAATGACATTCATACAGTCAGGGAGAAGATTAAGGTAACCAAACTCTAAGACCTCAGGAGCCATATCGCAAGGTTGAGATGAGCTGGGTCCGGGTGTCTGATCTCTCCACGGTTCTGGGTTAAGAGGCGTGGTGAGAGGTGTAATGTTTGGTGCGGGGCTACAGACAGTTCCAGTAATGTGGTGAACCACGGTTGTCTGGCCCAAGTTGGAGCAACTAGAATGAGAGTTAGCGAGTGTTGCTGTAGTTTGCGCACCACCAGTGGAATGAGTGGGAGAGGCAGAAAAGCGTACGCAAATCTGCCTGACCAATTTATCCATATCGCATTGCCTTTGGACAATGGGTGTGGATATCTGGCGGCGAAGCTTGGGCATTTGGCGTTTTCATGGGTGGCGAAGAGGTCTATCTGTGGTTGCCCCCACATTTGAAAAAATGGCTGAAGAACTTACGGATGAAGTTCCACTCGTGGATCTGTTGTGTTTGACGATTTAACAGATCGGCTATGGTGTTTTGGACTCCCGGGACATGTTGGGCTAGGAGACATATATTCTGGGGTATAGCCCATCTCCATATGCTCGGTGCTAGCTGAGAGAGCGTGTCCCGCCTTATTTCTGTATGTAGTACATGGCTGTCATGTTGTCTGTGCGGACTAAGACAGCTTTGCCTGATATTTGCTTTTGGAATGCTTTTAAGGCTAACAATATGGCTAGTAACTCCAGGTGGTTGATATGGAGTAACTTTTGTTGAGGTGTCCATCTGCCCTGCATGGTGTGATGTAATGGGTGATCTCCCCATCCGGAGAGCGATGGGTCCGCTGTCATGACAATTTGCTGAACTGGCTCTAGGAACGGTCACCCTTTGGAAAGGTTTTTGGTGTTCCACCACTGCAGAGAGCGATGAGTGCGACCGTCTACCAACACCAGATCTGTTAGCTGACCTTGAGCCTGGTTCCTTTGGCGTGCTAAGCACTCTTGTAGCGGACGCATCTGGAGTCTTGCGTGAGGCACTATAAACATGCAAGAGGCCATCATCCCTATGAGTTGCATGAAACTCGAGCTGGAAGGGAGTGTTGAGGTTGAAATTTGGGGAGGAGAGCCTGCATGCCTGCTATCCTGGCTGGAGTGGGATAGGTTAGCGCTCTTGAGGTGTCTATGGTGGCACCGAGGTATTGTGTGTGGGATGGTTGCAGATGAGACTTGGTGTGGTTTACTGTGAACCCCAGGTCGTGGAGTAGTTGGATAGCCGTGCGAGTGTGGTGTACACACTGGTTGTATGAGCTGGCTTTTATGAGCCAGTCGTCGAGATATGGGAAGAAGTGAATTTGCTGTCTTCTTAAGTGGGCTGCTACTACCGCTAGGCACTTGGTGAATACCCTTGTCGCTGTTGTGACTAAGAACGGGAGCACTTTGAATTGATAGTGCTGCCCGTCCACTACAAACCCGAGATACTTCCTGTGAGCTGCGTGAATGGGAATATGGAAGCAGGCGTCCTTGAGATCTATGGTAGCAAGGAAGTCGCCTTGTGAAAGAAGAGGAAGGACCTGCTGAAGTGTGACCATGTGGAAATGGTCTGAGTGTATGTATAGGTTTAGGGATCTGAGGTCTAAAATAGGTCTCAGAGAGCCGTCCTTCTTTGGTATGAGAAAATACAGAGAGTAGACTTGCGTGTTTTGTTGGCGCAGGGGAACCAGTTGTATTGCATTTTTTTATAGAAGGGAGATTACCTCCTGCTTTAGCAGCGATAGATGTTCTTGTGATATTGGACGCTGTTTGGGTGGTATGTTTTGGGGGGTTGAGGTAAGTTCGAGACAGTAACCTGATTGAACTATCTGTCACACCCACCTGTCTGTGGTGATGTTGGTCCAGACAGGAAGGAACTGTTGTAGTCTTCCCCCGACAGGAGTGGAATGGTCCGGGGGAAGCGGAGGGAAGACACTGGGTAGGGGTGGAGGCAGAGCGGGTGTTGTTAGTCTTGCCTCTGCCCTTGTTATTGTTGCCTCTGTAACCTCCTCTCTGGTAACCTCTGGTGAAGGTTGACTGGGTGGAAGCCTTGTAAGAGGTGGAAGGGTTGTCTGATGAGTAGCCTCTGGAGTTGCCTCTGTAGGAGGAGCGACGAAAAGAACATCTGGGACCTTGCGATTGCAAGGCTCCCATTGACCTGGCTGGGTCCATGTCCTTTTTCATTTTCTCCAGGGAGGAGTCTACATCAGGGCCAAAGAGGTGCTCTTGGTTGAATGGTTGGTTCAGGATCGAACTTTGTACCTCAGGCTAAAAGCCTGAAATGCGTAGCCAAGCGTGCCTACGCAAATGAACACTGGTATTTATAGCTCTGGAGGCGGTATCTGCCACATCGAGAGCGCAACGAATGGAGGTATTGGTTATTAGTTTACCCTCCTGCATGAGGTCGTTGGCTTTGTTTTTAGATTTGTCCGGGAGGTGTTGCAATAGGGACTCTAACTCGTCGTAATGTGCCCTATCATATCTAGCTAGCAGGGCCTGAGCGTTGGCGATGCGCCATATGTTAGCCGCTTGTGAGGCTGTCCTCTTGCCAGAGGCGTCCAAGAGTTTAGACTATCAGGTGGGGCTGCGCCACCTGATGTCTGAGAGTTAGCTCTCTTCCTGGCATTGGATACCACCATGGAGTCTAATGGAACAGGACCCTTAATGTAAGCTGGGTCTGTAGGGGCAGCTTTGTATTTCTTTTCTATGCGAGGGTTGATGACTCGAGCCCTAACAGGATCTTTGAATACATCAGGAGCATGCTTAATAACTCCTTTGAGCATGGGTAAAGTAGATGTTGACCTGTGTGGTGTCAAGAGTGTCCATCAAGAAATCCTGATTAAAGCCCATGGTGTCCTCTGGTGGGGAAGGCCTAGAGGGGTAGATGTCGTCTTGTGGAAGATTAAGGACATCAGGTGTATTATAGTCATCGGAAGGGTCAGGGAACCAGGTGGGCTAGGATCCCCTAGTTGCACATCGTCCACACCCCCCCCCCCCAGTGTCATCAGAGGTGTCATCGTCTTCTACTGGTGTAGGAGATGCTGTAGGAGAATGAGGTGGTGGGGGAGGAGGGGGTGGAGGAGGTGGTGGAGGAGGAGGTGGAGAAGGGACTCTAAGAGGGGATGTAGCAATGTCCCTCTTCTTAGGTGGTGGAGCAGGTGTAGGCTTGTCCAGTGGTCTTTTGCTGGAGCTTAGTTTCAATTGACCAGTTTTAGGGTCTTTAACCAGAGTTTTTTGTGCAGGGTCTGGTCGAAAAAGCTCTTCTGATGAAGGTTTGTTTTTCGGCGCAGAGTGTTTCGGTTCCGAGGGCTTTTTCGGCACCGGCTCCGGAGTGTCCTTGGGTTTGGACCCGAGTTGTTTTGCAGTTTGTTTGTTTTTTCGGTCCCGATGATTTTTTCGGCCCCGAAGAGTGCGAGTCCGAACTCTTGGGGAGTGGCTTCTTGGTCGGCTCCGGCGAGTCGGTGCTTGTTTTCTTGTCGAGGGCTTTGAGGTGGAAGCAGGGGTCAACACAGAGGAGGAGGGCGTTTTCTTTTTCAGTGCTGAAGATAGAGTTTCGGCACCGGACACAGGCTGACTCGAGCCAGAGTTGCCTGAAGGCTTGGTAGGCTTCTTTGCCGGGCCCGAGGGCGGGGCGTGGGAAGCGGTGTGTCGGTGTGCACCTGGGCCCGAAGGCATGACCGAAGCATTTTTTGTATGGAGGGGGTCGGGGTCGACGTCTTTACTTATGACCCTCTGTGCCGGAGTGATTTTTTCGACGTCAGAGTCATCGGCTTCGAAAGCGCTGACAAGCCCTTCTTCAATCCGCTCCGGTACATCAACGCCCTCTTGGAAGATATCGTCGGGGATTGCTGTCGACGAGCGAGCCATGGTCCTCCGATCTTGCCGATTCCGAATGGTCTTCTTGGAGCGGAAAGAGGCACAAGCTGGACAGTCTCTGGCCTCGTGCTCTGGTGACAAGCAGAGGTTACACACCTCATGCAGATCGGTGTGGGGAAACTTCGACCCACATTGAGGACACTTCTTGAATGGCATCCTTTCCATGAACTAGATGCTAAGGCCCAGATAGGCCCGAAGACCTTCGTCGACGACCGGAATCGAAGACTTCGACTAGGAGAGATGCGCGACGAGAAGGGTTCGCGATCAAGACAATACCGTAGAAAGGGTGAAGGATTGCACGTCGAAATGGAATCTGTAACGGTTACGAAGTGGAGCGCGAGAAACACAATCTGAGGATGGAGCCGATGCCCATGCGCACTATGATCCAAAGGAGGAGTCACCTACCTCGTGGCTTCCAAAGACTTTCCAGGACAAAAACAAGTGCAAACATCCGGGCCCAACACCAGATGGCGATCTATGCTAAGTGTGTGATCTGCAGCTCATATGCCTCGAACACATTGTTATAAATATTGACCAGGAGGACATCCCATCCATCCTTGCAGTGCAACCACAGTATCTGTGAGTTGTCTCCTATTTTGATATCTCTTAACTACCACGGGGAGTTTGACAGAAGAATTAGCAACCCACCTTTTGCTCTATCTACAGGAGAGGGTGATGCCGGCAAATCATAAGAGGTAAACGCTTCAAAATGTACTTGGTCCGTGCTTCATGTTTCTTGCATACAGATTATGTCATGTTTATTAATAAAATCTATCCAACCCAGTGAATCGTCTTTACTTGCCGGTCCGGCTATATTCCATGTGACAATTGTATAGCCATTGACTGGCAGGTTCCTTGTATTATCATCAAGGTTGTATATGGGGGCACTAGTGGTAGGCTTATTATATTTGAGGGGGAATTAGGCATGGTTATTGACAAATTATCAGCATTTAAAGCTCTGAACTTATCAGCATTTAAAGCTCTGTCTCCCTTCACCCCATCTCCCGTCAGCTCTTCTCCATCGCGTCTAACCTCCGTACCGGGTAGACGGGGAATACTATGTCAATCATTTTCTTGAAGTGTGTTTAGGGCTTGGAATCTGTTAGACACCGATAGGGCGTATAGTGGATGAGCGGGCACTGCAGGATTCACCCTAGGAGGCCCCCGATCACCTCCCCTGTTATAGATAGGCCTAAGGTGTCTGTATAAAAAGCCAAGGGGTAATAAGGACACATTGTGGTCATGGTATGATGGTACAGCCGCTCTTTCCAAAGTGTTCCTTGCCCAATTAGGGCTTCTAAAATGGATGATAATAGGGTCTCCTTGAAAATTCTTATCTAGGGGGCCAATCCAGCTTACTCTTCTAGTTAAGAGTATCTGGTTTGCACAGCTGACTGGTTAACTACAGTTCTTAATTAGCCAATGAACCACTTTGTTTTTAAAAGTATGGTCCGATTCCCTGTGGCCCGGCTTTAGCTGAGGCGCGTTACCATAACGGCCACATATGAACAGCATTCAGGAGGTAAATTTATAGAGATGTCTGTTCTTCCCTCATGAGCCTTCAGCTCTCCTAGCGTGTCATGATTTGTGATTGTCCGAGTCCTCTCAGTCCTACCCCCTCTAGTACGGCATGGTTGATTGTTCAGGGTCTCGATTTGAGGAGGGTGAGTTAAGACCCCATTGGGACCATTTTTGCTCCCTAGGGTTGTTCTACCTTGGCCCCCACAATCCCTATTACTAATAGCAGCTAATGTGCTAGTTACCACATTGCAGGTGGTTGTTTCCTGTGGTGGTTGTTCAGTAGATCCCCCCCCCCCCAATTGTTATATTCGTCTTCTCCCTGGTATCATCAATATTCTTTAGTGTGTCACGAAGCCCAACTATTTCTCCATTCAGTTGGTCTAATTTAATAGAAAGTGATTTTAGTAATTGTACTAGCTTTTGTGCTACTAGGGCTACTATTTGTTTGGTTTGTAAATCTGTTAAGGACCCTTGGTCGGGAAGATCTTCATATACCTCGACTGTCATATTCAATATAAAAAATATACAATACACTGCACTCAGATAAAAATAAGTGCAATTGAGCTGAACCTAACCTTAAACCTCGCTACTGCAAAGTCATATGGGGATCACACAGTTTTTGAAGGCGGGCACCACGAGGAAAGAGAAAAATCGATTATACTTGTGGCTCACTGCCTTGCTGCTTAGTTCAGTGTTTGAAGATGTCATCCACCCAGAGTTCAGTCCACAGTATGGGAATTAGAATATATAATTTGGGCCAATATTCCACACCTGGGCCCTGAGTCGAGGAGCCAAGAGGGGTGGCCCTGCCTGGTCCGGCAGCGATGGGCGCAGACAGGCCCACCCTTGGGCAGGGCACACAAGCGCGCAGCGGGAGCCCAAGCCCTCTCAGTGCCTCCTGGAGCGAAAGACACTAGTTGGTACCTCCCCGGCGCGATGAGCTGTGGGGATTGGAGTCCCCCGATCGAAGTAGCGGGCGGTGGCTGCAGGCAAACAGATACGGGCTCCCAAGACATGTCAAACCCAAAAGAAAAATTGTGAAACAGTCTTTGTAAGTTAACAAGGATGATTGATCAAGCAAACCCAGTTAACTCACAGCAGAGTCTTGTCAGCTTGAGGTAACATGAAAAGTAACCAAACTTAACTCTGCCCCAAGAACAAACGTATTATCTATGGGACACCAAAACAAAAGATGCCCTGTGACTGCCAAACAACTCTTGCCAAAAAGGGAGTTGGCAGCTAAAATAGTATTCAGCTCAACCTAGGAAATGGAATAAGAGGGTTTAGATTTCCTCAACCTATCCCCAAACATGAGACAACAGCCTCTGTGAGTCTGGGTGAAGAACCCGCCTTGCCCCAGCGAGAAAATATCCATTGTGGAAAGGAGTGTATGATAAGGACACAGAGCATAGAAAATGTGTACGCCCTTCCTTCAATGAGGCTATCAAGAGGACCTGTACCCAATCCATCTGGAATCTGTATAAAAAGGATCTCTGTTGAATTATCAGTTGATGGCTCTCCTGGATGGCGTGGCACTGAGACAAGTGTTGCACCAAAATTTCTTTAGATTATATAAACTGGGTGCCGAACAATAATCTGCCCTAGCATCTAACAGTGTTCCAATCTGGGTGCGTTTGAAAGAGTGCTTGTGTGGAGTGAACTATTGGCATGGGGAATCTCCACGTTTATTACAGCATGCAGTTCAAGCTCTTCCCTGTAATACCGGATTGCAGAGTATGCGAAGTGGGAAACTTGCTATTTCTTAAAGGATCCACACAAGCCATGTCTGTAGAAGGAACTTGAAGAAAGGGTGAATTGTGGCATAATCCTCACCAAATAAATGTTGCTCAAGGTTAGCCTTTCAACCAGGTCCTTCCTGCACAAGTATTTTGTCAGGAAAATCACAGTCAGGTTACCAACGTGTGCGTAAATATCACCAGTAAGCCACAGAAAGCCACCTTCTCCCCAACTATACGGAATCAGAAAGTACCACTCACTGAAACTGAATAAAATGTAATGCTAGAAGCCATCACTAAAACTAACCCTGATCCCTAAAAATAAACACAATTTAAGAAAAGCTAAATTCAACCCCGACCCTTCTACATGTTACCTTGACAGCTTAAGCATTACAAAAGCATTGCCCCGACTGGTCAGCCAGCTTCAATAAATTAGGAATAGACAGCTATGCAAAGAAACAAAATTTAGAGCTCCACTCAGTTATGCTATCAATGAACTGTTATGCATCTAAAAGAACCTGTTAGATATAGAATGCATAAGCAGCAAAATGCTCTTGTGAAAGCTCACAGAAATTGCTATACAATCTACAGGACCATATTTTTTATCTATGGAGCTTGAGAACAACCACCAACAACTCACCTCTTCAAAAGGGCTACTGTTTGCCATTCAAAAATAAGCTGTGAATGCTAAAGAGAATCCAAGAACATGCGTTTCCAAAATAAGACTATGAGCTCACAATTAGAAAGCATTATTGATTGCACCTGTATCTTCTCTGTGATTAGGTCTTGAAGTGACTGCGCTGTAGTTAAGACTGACAGCCAGAACCAGCTGGGACCCAAGTGGATCTTGTTCTGTTCACTCTAGTGCAGTCACATACTCAAGATCTGCAAAATGAGGAAGCACTGTAGGGTAAAGTACAGATGGAAGTTGTTCACCAACAGTGTCAGAGGAGTGGTCTTTGGGTTCCTCCGACAACACACACAAGCAGAGACACTGTGCTACCCTCTCGAATATACTTTCTAATAACGCAATCTAAAATCTTGTGCGGGATAGGTTCACCTTTATTCACATCATATCAATGGAAGCTAACAAAGCATAGGCATCCTTAATAAGCTGCAGTTACTGTGTATCCGGGTTGTTTGCAGGGAGAGGGGGGCACGTTACTCATAGTATCAAGATAAAGTTGTACCATTTGCTGGCTGCCTGAGGATTACATTTCATAGTCCCTAGAGGGGTTTTAAGTCTCCTAGAGTTCTTCTTTAGAGATGTACATGCTTTAGACATAAATCAAGAGAATCCAAATTCATAGGGCAGGCTCCCCCACGGACTCATCCACTGCAGCTATAACCTCAGTCGTCCTTGGGCCCTTATTTATGCATATACAGTCTTTTATAAATGTATTTATGTTACAGCTTGCATACGTTTGTTGATTATTTCTTTAAATATACCACTGATTTTAACAGTGAAGAAACATTTGTTGTCTGGAGGACAAGGACGTTCAAAAGCTACAAGACCAAGTGGCTCATGGTTTTTGTGGACTATCTCCTTATAGGAAACGCCACGCCAAAACACCATAGTCTCCAAACCAATTTCTTAAATTATTTTTTTTCCAGGCAAAAGCTCATTTATTCAGTAAAAGCTAATCTGGAGAATGGTTCTCGGTCAAATTTAGACTGTTACATTTGAATCCTATGACTTTCGTTTGAATAGGTTTTAAAGTGTTATGCTTAACAATTTGACAAGTATAACTGTGCATAAAGGCTTTAAAAATGATTATAGTCTTCGAAGTATTAACAAAACACTAAGTTCTGTTGTTTCGTCGAATACGAAAGATCAAGGGAGGAATCTATTAATAGAACCGAGACCAGTTCGGTATTACATCAAGAGGAAAATAGCTATGCATAGATCGATATCTTCTTACACAGATTAATATAAACACTCATAGGTTGCCGGTAACCTACGTTTTACTGACATGCCCTTCATATTTCTTCGATTGACGACATTTACCCTTTTTTTTATTTTTAATGACTCACCGCATTTCTCGTTTAACTAGCCTGGAGTGGTTCACTTTTTCCAGTGTAGGAGCAACACCAAAGTTAAGAGTCTCCGCAAGACAGCCGAGAACAATTTTAGCGACAGATAGGTACAATTAGTTCTCTGCGAAAAAGCCACTTCCTCTCATAAGACCACAGAGTTTTCAAGTACTGAGATTCACCCTTTTGAGCAGACAAAGTTTATCCATTTAGAAGATGGAATCAGACAGCAAGTGATTATAGTGTGAGCAGGGGACAGTGATGGATCAAAACCAGTTTTATTATTAAAACTCATTATGGAGTTGATCGATTATTGAATTTATTAGACTAATTTGGTGCACCATATGAAAAGAAGAAGCGCTTAATTACCGAGTAGCAGAAGGGAAAACATGATGTTAAAAAGATTACGCTTTTATCAGTGCCACTTGCCAAGCCAAAATATAAAAATAATGTTCTTAATTTTACAGCTTGCATGTTTACAGAACTGTGTTTGAAGAATTGAGCGCGCAAAATTTTCTCTACTATGTATTCATTTTGACCTAGGGCTAGTTTGGAAACCGATGTTCTTGACCAGGGCAAAAGCTTGAATATTCGATGAGGCCAACATTTTCCAAAGAATGTTCCATTAAGTGCGTGAGAGGCCATGAATAAATGTGTATAAAAATAAAATAGTCTTAAAAACACCATTTAATTTGATAAAAATGCATGTGTGAACACACAACATGGAAAAAATAAGTTGGTGAGACAGACCATGTAGTGTTCAAGGAAAGTTTTTTATTTGGATATTGGAGCCCTCACACAACCATCAGCCGTTAGGTGAGGTGGGAGTGTGGGGCTCTTTAGTGATGTAGATGAATGAAGGAAGATGCTAAAATAGGGGGGGGGGGGGGTGTGGGGAGGGGTGCTCTCTCAATCAATTTATTAGGGAGCCTCCTCGCCTAATTAAAAACTGTGAGGTTGAGTGTTGGTAACTTAGGTTAATGGTCTAGGTTATATACACTGCCTCATTGGGGTCAACATGTTTCTCGCTCTAATGGAGGAATACTCTAGCGATTCTTCAGGACCAAATTATATTCTATCTACATTTGAATCCAAACTGTATATCCTAATTAACAGTGAGCATTCTCAAAAGTAGCTGGTATTTTACCTGCAGCTCGGTCTACCCTATAAACTCCATAGGATAGTACACTGCAGTTCCTGGTAGGCTACGCAAGGAGTTCCTCGCGTTAGACACGCCGAGTCCGTGTCTCCAGCAGACCTACCCCGCTCTACCAGGACTGGTAGAGCGGGGTAGGTCTGCTGGAGACACGGACTCGGCGTGTAATACCAAAAATACCAAAATACCAGCTACTTTTGAGAATGCTCACTGTTAATTAGGATATACATGTGGCCTGATATGGTGAATCATATTAGCAAACAATTAAGATACAATATTGAATTGGACATGCAGTTCAAACCGAGACTCAGCACACCAACTGGTTCAACATCTAGGTTCTGAAATTATAGTGACAGCCACTGGAGTGGAGAAGAAGTGGTACAACATATCAATCAGACTTTGGAACTACAGGTAAATTTGCCAGCTACATTTTGGCCAAAACATATTTGGCACTGTTCCCATCCCTCCTGCTAGGGAGACAAGAAAGCTAGCATTGAGGAAGCAGTCAGAGACTGGACCTCAACCTACCTCATTGATGGATCAAGAGCTACCGGTTTAATGCACCTCATTTCAGCGCCAACTAGTGTCAGACAAATAAGTCCTCTTCAACAGCTACCTCCAACACTACTAGAGCACACGTTCTTCAAACTAACATGGTACGGCTATGCTGATGACTCCAAGATCATTCTAAACTTAAATGCCAAATGGCATGGACATATCAAAACTAGCCCACTGCCTCCAAGTTTTAGACCATGCTTTCTGACCCAAAAAGCCAAAGTACTAGAGTCATAATGTTCTTTGTCCATGGCACCAATCAGCATGGCTTCCTTCTTTCGCTTTCATTAGCTACGTGATCCACTGAAGAGACGGTCACTGGATAGTTTGTCAGATAAAACCTATTACACACCATAGGTCTATATTTCCATAAATTTAAAAATTCCGTCCTCTGGGATTGTTTTTTATCTCCACAACCAAACCAGACTGCATACAAACAACACCCACTCATAAAAGTCACCGTTAAAACTGGTGGCACAGTGTATTGGCACAAAAACTTGTAGTTCATGAAAACAGGATTGTAATTTATAAAACAGTTTATTGTTTTTTAAAATTAAAAACAGTTTTTTTTTGCTCAGTTGAAACCATTTACATCCAAAAAATCATCTTGGAAATGATATTACAATATTAAAAACAATTGATCACAATAACAATAATTAAAAAATCGTAACGCAAGAGTTAAAACAGACAGTAATCTTGGTCCTAAATCGCCATAACCCAGAGTTAAACTTGTACACAAACAACCTGATGCCTTGTAGATCATCAACATCTAGGGCGATGTTCGTACAGATGGATTTGTGGCAACAAAAAAGGGCGTTGACGCGTTTCGAAGGCTTTTTCTCATACCACCTTTATCAAGACAGTAGTATTATGTACTCCCGTTCATTAAGAATTTATAGGCAGACACAAAATGTGTCACTCTGTTATGCAAACATTCTTAGTAACTGGGCACTCCCCTCCCTTACACAAGGCTTGATATTTTCTTAATTCATTTGAATCTCTCCTAAATGGGGATCGAGCCTGCTGTTGTACGATAAACCGGTCCCAACTTTAGGATCCCATCAGTCGCATCATATTTAGTCAGAGCTCATTTACAACCAATAATACCTCATTTAAAACCAATAATATATCTCAGCCTGTGTTCAAGTTTCCACTATTTTTATTGGCTGATGTCGGGGTTGCTTTTCCTTTTAAAAGCGTGTTCCTCAATAGGGATTCCTTTAATCCTTTTGAAATTAGAGCATATTGTATCTAGCTCTTTCTCGGTAACAAAACCGGCGGCCCCTCAGTATGTTCATCCTGGTTGTTTGTAAGAGTCTATATTTCCATAACACTATTGTGACAGGGGGAGAGGTATTAAAGTGTTCTTCTCCCATAGTGCTGCAGTTGGATTCTTAAAACCTTCTTCTAGGGTCACCAGGAGACTCCTGTGACTGGAAACTTGATAAGATTACACTTGCTTCAGCATCTCTTGCTCTATAAATTTATCCTGATCAACTAGGGGGACGCATGAGCCTTTTGGGATTTCGAAACGTGTGTGTTTCAAAATTAGGAAATTTCATTTAAAGCAATGACCACTTCTGGATAAAAAGTAATAGCCACAGTTATTTAAAGAAATTACCTGTAAGAAAAGGCCTTTGGGAGGTCCGAATTGAATGGACAATGTGCAAAGAATCTTAGATCACAAGAGGTGTCCTTTACTATGGATTTTTGATTGGAAGGGTAGCGGTCACAGGAAGAACTCCTAAACTAACTGTTTAGAATTTGTTCACAGTAAGGTACAACAGAAAAATTAAGAGGTATGAGATCCAAGATGCCAGAGCTGGCCAACAAGTTTCAGAAACACTACCTGGAGCACTAGAGTTCTATGCAAGTGGAGTTTAACTTGCTTTAACTACCAAACAAGAGTGTGGACCAGAACATTAGCCATCTCATAAATGAGAGCAACTGGATAGTGAGGTTGGTAATCCTTCAGTTTCTAATTAAAAGCTGTGCTCAACCCTCCCCTAAACAAGGTTCTGTGTCTTTGAAACAGCCAAATCACAGTTCAATGGGCTTACAGATAAGTGTGCTTGGACGGCCTTGAGGAATGAACAACAAGCTTAAAATACATTTTCACGTCCTCTCTGTGAGGATTATGAGGGTAAAGTTCACAGTCAAAAGACAGAGGCAGTCCTTGATGTTGATTTTACCATCCTACATAACACTAGTGTGGTTTCCAGCAATGCTTGAATTTTTTTCAGGATGCTCTTCTTTGATTCAATTGACGATCAACAACCCAACTAATTAATGGAGGTTACCTGCAATTTGCCAGCTTGGATAGTATTGATGAACGAAGAACCATTAAATACTTATTGGTGTAAGGTGCTAGACTCTCCAGAAAGTATTGGCCTTAAGGAACAAAGTGCTAGAGAGCAATCTGTGGGATTGGGCTCACATATATTTGAAGCAGGATGTTCATAGATCTTGCTTCAGTGGATGTACAGCCTTGACAATTGTCCTCACCATAGAATTAGCTCAAGGCTGTGAGAGCATTTAATTATTAAAAAATTATGCTTAAATGTGCTTAGGTAGCTTAGGCTAACATGACTCCAGCCTAGTCAGCCTGCACAGAAATGTATTTAACAGTGAGACAGAGCATTGTGCTTTTAAATTGTATGAACAAGCTTTCTATGTGCATTTTCTTTCCATTTCAGAACATAAGCTAAATAGAATTCATTTCACAATGCTTTTTACTTGTCGAGCTGAAATATATTAATTTGTGTTCCTCAAGAAGGAAGCCATGTACAGACTTTCTGTATTTGTAACACATTCAATGTTCTTTACAAGAGTCTAAGAAGCATTTATTAGTTGACTTGTTTGTTTTTTATTTGTTGCACATATGTCATGTTATTGCTTTCATTTCTAAACATGCCTGAATTATAATTATTCATGAAAGCAGGTGTTCCTAAAGATTTCTTATTTGATAGATCATAACTTCTTGAAAAGCTATTGGCTTATGCAACTTTAGTAGCACAGCGTTATCCAGTCAGATGTGGCCGGGCATAGTGTGAGGCTTTCAGTGCCTTAAAATCTATTAAATGAGCCATTGTTGGGAAAGCTGCCAGATCTAGTTTGCCTTTCTGAGCAGACTCTGCGTTAGTCTGCTTATTTCTTAATATTTAAACTAAGTTAGAAGATTTTAAGTCAGTCCTCTTGCCGAATTCAACTTAGATTCTGGCTATTTATTTGCTTTGGATACGACCTTATGTTGATCCTGTAGCTATTTTATCCGATGCATTATTGATGTTCATTTGAATTTGACTGACTAGCTACTTTTTGCCTTCTGTAATGATTCTTAAATTTAAATAAACCTTATGGTTTTGAATTGAAATTTGTCCTGCGAAGGTTTTTTTATTTGCACAAGAACCATCGTCTTATGAGATTCAGACAACCCCAGTCCTGAGCCTCAACTTTTTTGATTTATTATTTAAAGGTTTTCACAAGGTTGAGATGGTTGAGCTCTCTACTCAAAAGCCAAGTGGAGAGTATATTTATTTGCCAAAACGAATGTTCCTTTTAACTTCTAGAAATGTAGCCCTTGAGAGAATTCCAAGTGCTGATAAAGAACTGTACCACTGTATGGATGAAAAGTGCTGGGACGGAGAAGTTCTCCGCATGGAAATAGACGTGCACCCCTGCCCTGAGTGCTAAGCTGTACAGATGTCAAAATACGTAATGCTGAATATTGTTGTCATAGGCAAACACTGATCATGCGTGTGCGTCATGACATAGGCCTTACTCACGAATTGCAGTCTTGTTGGACTGAGAAGAGCGCCCAAAGCGTTACCCTCATAGTGGTGGAGGGCTACTGCCTTCACCAGGAGTTCACCTGGAATTAGGCAGCAGGAGCACCGTGGTTTCAGCATATGGTCTAGTGATCAGTAAGAGTGAACAGGTTCTTTTTAACCAGTGTCACTGGAGTGAGGCATGCAGCCTCACTCATTTTAAAATTTCCGCTGGTGTATGCCTAACTCACCCTTGGCCTACATCGGTTTGGTGTCTAGTGCTGCGCAGCACGAGTAGTGTATCTGCGCTAAGTATGTGTGCCTGGGAAAGGTACAATACAGGAATAATGCAGTACTTTGCAGTGTGTCCATGTACAGGAAGGATTCAGTGCTGTACAGTGGGTGTATACTGTATACATGTACTGCGTGTATGTGTGCCTGTGGATGGTGCAATACATGGAGGACCCTGGGTTTTATTTTGGAAGACCCAGGCCTGCATGGTGAAACATGAGAGGAGGTAGAGGAATAGCCCTCAAGAAAGATTTTTAGATTGCTGCATTCCAGCAAGCTAGGCGGGACACACCCTGCAGAAGTGAGAGCCAGGCTTCCCCTGCAGACTTCAAAGAGAGTTCCATGATTCTGTGAGCGGTCACAGAGAAAGGGCTTGGGCACATCTCAGGAAGGAAATGGGGCCAATAAGAGAACCATAAAGAATAAGGCTGGGACCCTGCTCTAACCTTTTGATACACATCACTGTGGCTGACATCTAGGTGTGATCTCCATGGCCTGTGTTGTGCGGCTATTAACGTTTGAGACGCTCCTACTGTGACAGACCGCTTTCAAGAGGGCAGAAGAGTGGGCACTTCAAATCAAACAAAGCAGATCCCAAAAATGAACATCAAAGACCATGACCTTAAATAACACTTGGTGTCTGGAATTAGACTATAAGAAGGGGAGCTTGGCAGCACAAAAATTGTCATCTATAAAGCAACCAGACAGGCTGTGTGAGGAGAGGAAGCGCTGTAAGACTTAAGCCTGAGACCAAGAGTGGGGGCCAAGGCATTCTAGTCTCCCTGCTGGGTGAGGGGCCAACGTCCAGGGAATCCAAGCCCTGCAGGCTGGAGCACCATCATCTACCTGCTTACCAAGACCAGTGTGCCCTGTGAGGATTCAGTGGGGAATCCTGTTGAGTGGACTCCCGTAGCGAGGTGTGAGGAAACGGCTGCGGCACCAATCATAACACTATTTTAGTAAGTTCTGATTTTACTCAGGCAATAGTTGTAAAAGTTGTATTGCAGATAACAATTTGCATTTGTTTACTGCATGCATGACTGAGTTGAAGCTTTGGAAAAGCAGAGGTTGACAGGGCTAGTGTGCAAACATTCATACATCTGCTAAGAAGCTCTGTAACACGTGTTCTACCCATAGCCAGCTCTGGTTTAGAAGCCAAATGTTAAACCCTAAGTCAGTTGTGGTTTATAAGCCCAAAAAGATTTACGTGTAGAAACTTTAGAGCCCATACTTTTAACAGAACAAAGACAAACTTCCATGCCCCAGAAGGAAGGGAGCAGACGTTCCTTGTAGTCTGTCAAATAAACGACACAGCCACTCAATTTTAATAACTTAAAACAGTTGAGTTCTGAAGTCACTAAGCCTGCTGCCAGACCCAGCAGCCAAGTGGAATGGCAGGGCACAGAGCATAATTAAAGCTGTGCTTATAAAACGAAAATTAAACATGGGTTCTACTGTTTTTCTAGATGAACAATGGTAAACAGAAAAAATATATTTATGGCAACAAGTTTATTTCTTACACGCTTTATGTAGCTTTAGGAAAGATGGAATCTCTCTACATGTTTCTACACATTTGAAGCTACAACATCTTTTAGATCAGACTCATCAACCAGATTACATATGTTTGCAACAACCATCTGCTCTTAGAGACCCTAATGTTCTTTGATCTTTCATATGAAAGAGCAGTACACCAAGGATTTGTTTGTGGAAAGGGTTACATTGTGACCACATATGAGGACTAAAGTCCCCTCTGCTGTTCCATGGCCTTATAAAAGAGCTGTGGCTTCAGCCTCATTCCTCTATATGGGCACGGACCTCTGACTTGCAATGTCCTTATACTGTACAGCAGGGGCCATTTTATCCCCTATATTAGCAGGGACTTAGCTACACATCATGAATGCAGCAGACTGATCATGGGAATTCTGCTTTGAGAAGTTTTAATTCAAACACTGTGCTTGAGTACCTTTGGTACCTCTAAACTCTGTAGAAAATGTACAGCTATATACAGTCTACTTTACAATGCCCAAAAATTAGAGCACCAACATTAAAGCACAACTGTGCATAGCTTTCTTTACCCTAAATATGTTATAGTGGCGTACAACACAGACATAACCACATATAAGAAACAGACGAACATGCTGAACTACTTATTGGCAGATATACAACAACAAAAAGTGAAAAGACTAGTTTTTAAATTGTACACATTTTTAATGATTTAATAAGAAAAATGCAGTTCTTTTAAGTCACGTTGTGGTCTATAAAATAGTTCAACTTTCATGACAAAAGGAAAATCTTTCCACTAAGCTTTAAGCTACATTAAAGGTACAAAAATAACCTATGGTTAATGTTCATTTTAAAGCATTTAAAAGATATGCTTCCTCACATTTCATACCAAATATACATAACAAATGTAAGTATACAAAATTTTACGTCATTAAAATATTGTAGTAGAAGCTGCAGACATTTTATACAAAATTAGACTAGTACGGTAAGCAGCATAGCACAGGAATGTGATCTGCTCCATTTCGGATTCACAATCGAGACAAAAGGTTAGCGCATCATGGTTCCTGAAGCTAAGTGCTAAGATGTGAAACTATTTCCACCGTGGCATATCAATGCATGTGTTTGCCGTGTGAAAATGCCAGGTGTGCCCCATGACCTGGCGCACACTGCCTGTGGCAAACCACAACACACACTTCTTCTCCAATGTGCTCTTGATGCACCTGCTGCGTATGAAAATTACAATTTCCACATATATTCAGTCAAAGCAAATAACACTTCTTTTAACGTGCTTCACAATTAGGATGCAGAAAAACATAAAATGTAAGTCATATCTTTATAGATTAAAGTTTGGTTTAAATAAAACTCAAAATAGAGGGCAGCAATATTCAGAACAGAACGGAATTACAAACCAGACGAAGTTGAGAAATAAATTAAAAAAGCACCAACTTTACTCAAGTGATGCCCACAATTTAGTTTTTTGCGAGTTCCAGAGTACAGGAATGGTGTAAAACAAGACCTATCACCACACTCGTTGCTTTGCCACCATCTAGTCAATTCATGAGTTGAGGTTCAGGTAAAAAGCACAGTATATATATCAAGCACTAGCAAAACCAACAGGTCGCATCTTCTTCACCTACTGGCTTTGCTGATGCTTTTTGCCGATGCTGTGAAGAGGGAGAAGGGGAATAAAAAAATCAAATACAAAAAAGGGGTGACACAATGACAGCCAAGCACCTACGGAGTCACGCAGATACCTTTTTTTGTTTTTTTATTTACTGATCCATGTTGTAGGGTACCCTTCGGATGGGTAAATTAAAATATGGCATTATAGTTACAAAAAAGTACTATTAGCAGTGCAGAGCAACTTGTCAGCAAATGTTAGTGGTCTGGCCCTATGAAAAAAATGAAACGGGGAAAAAATATGGGCAGCAAGGGGTCATGAAGCAATGGAAGAGCAGGTAGGTGGAAGCAACGCAAAGTGAGAAGGGGCAATGGACGCACATGAGGCTTGTCATGGGGCCAACAAAAAGAAAAGATGGGGTTGTGAGTGATGAGGCAGCACACGAGAGCTTGAAAACACATGTGCTCTCATGGAGTACAACAAGAAAAAAAGTAGTTCCTGAATGTGGGCAGTGGAAAAATACAAGTCATCCAATCAAAAGGATCATACAGCGGCTATGCTTCAGGGGAGGGTCAAAACAAGAAGAGGAAGGGAAGTCATAAATTAAGAATCAAGTAAATGAGAGCAACAATAAAGCCAATCAATGGTAAACAATGAGTGGGCTCTAAGACCACCGCAAGTTTTGAGTATGGTCCACAAGAGGTATTTCACAGACAAAGCTCTCCGGGAGGTGAGACCTACACGTTTTAAACATTTCTGCCTATACGAAGGACAGTTGAAATCCAGATCAGAAAATGCAGTCTAAAGACAGAGAAGTACTCATGCCTATATAAGCTAATTTCGCTATAGAAAACAAAAATAAATCCAAACTTTCTCTACTCCTGAATACGACTAACAATTTCTGCTTAAATTATTATTCTAAAGTTTCTAATGTTACTGAACTAAATAACTACAAAGCTACCTTCAGTGATACTTTCAGACAACCTAGACATTTTACTCAAAAGCACTTTCCATTCTGTAAAACTGTAGCTATAAAGGGAAATTTGAGACCGGTCTGACAACGTAGAGGTGCTGGCCAAAAAGCCGGGACTGGCTTAAAGTGCGACTCTAAACTACAGCCCACTTGACAGCACTGCAGCAACTTATTCAACCAGAGCCTCATCAACTGTGTTCACCTGAGATAAAAGTTGGAAACCCCAGAGGGTTTGCCTTTTTTATTTAAAAAATCTTGTGTTCGCTCTCTTTTTTGCAGTCTTGCTACATACGGTGGGAGCTTTCACAGGAGACCGCACTGTACACCACATTCCACTGAGGCAGACCGTGCTCAAGACTGGATGGTTTTCGTGTCTGTCTCGGTTGCCTTGCTCCTATTTGTTGCTTCCCTCCCTTTCTGTGTTGAAATCACCAAGAGGAGCTTTTTGGTTTCACCTTGGTTGATTTGCTGTTGTTCCTGCTCCAAACACAGCATTGCAAACAGAGGCACATTTAGATAACACCAGTTTGCTGCTGGCTAGTGGTCACTGGAAAAACTGCATCAGGAGTGTGAACGATTGAACACCCATCTTGGCAGGCTAATAGAAGCAAGCACAGGCAATACCAATCAGTCTCCTGTATATAAAAGTAAGCGCGACCAACTGGCATTGTCAATGCTTGTTTTAATATTGTCTTTGAGATAGTGTGTGTAGTGTGCATTCACAATGTGTACCTCATAAGAACATGCATTTTTGAAGAGGACACTAAAAATGTAGGCAATCAGTGACCTGAAAGTCCAAATTACGTAAAAGACATGAATACTTTATTCACAAACCCATCATTGACTGTAACCAAAGATCAAATATATACTATGGAGACCACAAAAACAGATGTGCTGTCTTGCTCCAAAGCTAAGACAAAGGGGCAGATTTACAAGCCCCTTGCGCCACCTGCGCGTCACTTTGTGACGTACCGGTGGCGCATTTTACTGCTCCATATTTACAAGGACGGGAGAAGCCACCCTGTGTAACTTTTCCAGTCC
The DNA here is from genome assembly GCF_964204655.1 of Triturus cristatus. Lineage (NCBI taxonomy): Eukaryota > Metazoa > Chordata > Amphibia > Caudata > Salamandridae > Triturus > Triturus cristatus. The sequence goes on along the minus strand of NC_140589.1, from coordinate 930,154,393 downwards.
TTGTAAATATGGCCCCTCTGCACCGCACTTTGCGTGAAAGGGGTGCTCCATGGGTGTTGCTGCTCCCCGGGGGAGGCGTAACGAGGAGAAATGTATTCATTTCTCCTCATTTTTCCCCTCTTTCTATGCATGCTGCATTCTGCAGCACATATAGAAAGAGGAAATCACCTCTAATGACTGTTTATGTGCAAGAAGTGACATCTTCCTGCACATAAACAATCATTGAAACAATGACTTTTTCAACTTCTATGTGTGCTAATGCAGCACACATAGAAGTTGAAAAACGGCATTTCAGATTGTTTTTGTGCAGGAAGGGAACCCTTCCTGAACAAAAACAATCTCCCCATGACACTGGCATCCTTGCACCATGGTGCAAGGGTGCCTGCGCATGGCAGCAGTTTGTGCGCCAGCGCAGGGCGAAGCACAGAGATGCGACATATTGTTGTAAGTATGTCACATCCCTGTGCTTTGAAAGGGACTCAGTGCAGCACAGCCAAATGGCTTGCAGCACAGACCGAGTCACTTTCTTGTAAATCTGCCCCAAAATATATTGTCCCAATACATGCTGTTGCGCAAGATACCTTTTATTAACAACAAAAAGGAACAGACATCTACTTTTGCCTCTAAGACTATTGGGAATGCATAAGCCCTGCTTCACATAAAATAAGTGTGCAAAGATAGACCGGTGAGTGTGTGGATCAAAACCTAAACACACAGCAGACACACTCACGCCCTTTGGATTCATTTAGCTGGTCCAATAGCAGAGCTTTCAATTATCAACTTAGTATCCTTTCAGAAACCACACTGAGGAAAGCAACCTTTCTCATTAAATGATGTACTAGACATGCAGGCATTTAAGAGGCTTGGAAATGATGGCAACAGAGGTATCACAGAAGGAGGTACATGAAGCATAAACTATATGCTTGGGGAGGTACCACTAGAAGAGTTCTAAATGGGCAAGGCATGCTAACAGTGGAGCTATTACGATGGCAGAGGCAGAATGGCAGCTGCAACACTACTTAAGTGCACAACGGCAGTGGCATGGTGGCAGAAGAAGCTACGGCGGAGAATTAAAAACAGACATAACAGCAGTGGAATTGTCATTGGTGTGATGCAGAGGGCTGAAAGAAGACAGCATTGACAGGGTGGTGCTACGCAACGGTCACAATTCAGAGATGAAGCAGCCTACAAGTGAATTTTGTATAACAAACGGAAATGTTCAGCAGAGATTTAACAGACAGTTATTTCGAGAATAGAAGCGGAACCTGTGAAAAAAATATTCTACTTTGGTGTGGCTAGATTGGGGAACTTCACAGGAACGTTTGGAATTGAGATATCTTTGACACCCAAAATTACTGGGGTTATCGGCAACAGATTAATAGTGGTGGTAGAGTCAGGGCAGTACTGGTGAAAAGGCACTCTGGGTTGAACAGTAGGCACTCAGCAAGGTACTGCACATGGTGTGGAGATCTATGTATCCCAAAAAAATCATTAAGTGGAATAATGTTCCTACTCTAGAATTTTGACAGCAGTCTACAAGTCATAGATCTGAATCTCAGTAAGAAAGCTCAGTGGGTTCAAGCTCTTGCAGCAGATCTGTGTGCCTAATGCTGGTAACAATCCAAAATCAATCATATAGCTTGCTCATCTAATGCGACTGTTGCATAGAGCAATGAATAACCTGCAGGTAACCATTTTAGTAAGTTGGTTAAAAAAAGGCTTAACTATCTGCCGCAAAGATGTGAGAGAAATCTGCATTTAACTAGCTGGATCCCTGGTAAACATTTCTTTTTCTGTACCTTCTAGAAACGTGGTCACAAAGTACAGCCGAATAGGTGTGTAGGAAGTAAAAACATTTATTCGATTGAAGTAGCTTATCATGCTGAAATGTAGTGCAGTGTAGCAAAAACGTCAACTATCACTGGACTCTGAAGAATGATTTGAATGAAGAGATGTTACACGGACTTTCTAAAACATATAGAGGATTTGCAGCTCAATGCAAGATGACAAATTCACTAAATAAAGGTGGATGGAAACAGGATTTAAGTCATTTGTAGACCCTCTCCAAAAAAAAGTGTGGGCCTTTTTAAGTATGCAGCACAGTCCAAACATTGGATGATTAAATTTCAATCAATGTAATGAGGGCATCAGTTTCACGATTGCCCATCAAGCCTGATAAACAAGTGATTCCGTCCCAAATTACATTTATTCCTCAGCATGTCGACCTGCACGACAGACAAAACCATATCCCAAAGTCTTCTTTCCTTTTTTAGGTTAGACCGTGCTGCCTGAACGGGATGTCGTCACATCAGGGTTTCTAACATCGCAATTCTTATGCTAATAAAATAGTGCAGTAGCTTATCCACTCACCGCGGAGAGCGGCCTTTCACTTGCAAGCCACAAATCTGAACCTCAGAAAACAAAGACTCACTCAGCCCATTGTTTTCTGGTCTCTCGCGCCCCCTAAAACAAGAGTGAAATTAACTACGATCCTTTAGCGGAAGCAGGTGTTCTAATGTGATGATAGAAGATAGTCATGGGATGGCAGCTGTGCCTTGCGCGAAGATAGCTCACCAAAGCTAAAAAAAAAAAAAAAAAAACTTACAAAAAAACACCTCATAAGTTAAGCTGTATCCGCCAGAAACACTAAGTGCCTACCACTGAGCAGTCGTAGAACAGCTGTTCCGTCCTCGTCAGTCTTCAAAGCACTGAAAGACAACGTGCTGCTCAGCACAAGACTCAATGCCTTCCTGTGCTTGTCTCCCAAGGTGCGTCTTATGTGGCATGTAATACCACAATCCTTCCAGCCTACCTAGCTCTTTGGGGGGGTAATGGAGAACTACGAATATTAAGAAGATAAAAGGGAGATATGGAAAAAAAATTGATTGAGCAGCAAGATAAACTGTTTGTGGGGACAATACCAAGTTCTCATCCAGGTCAGAAACCAGCCTGAAGAACTGGAGACTAGACAAAAAGGAAGTCTGGTCCGGGGTAAACCTTAGTCACGGGCTTCCACGCTTGCTCTTTCTAGGAGAGCGACTCAAAAATACACACAGCGAGACAAAAGTTGATCCAGCTCTCACAAACCGATCCAGGATGCACAAATTTCTCCTCACCCTCTCACTTACCTCAGTTCTTCCGAAACTCCTGACCCTCTACATTAAGCCCCCATTCCACGGCATGATTGTAGTCTGCTCAACACAGGAAAGCAGAGAACAGTGTGCAACTTGAAGCAATTAATATTCCTCCTCTGTACCAACGATGCCAGTGTTCTACTAAATCTTCTATAGCAATACTGACATTAAAGTGTAAAGTGGATAGATTGTTATGTGTATAAAACAGCTGACAATAAAAGCACTCGCACTTCATACAATTTCACTACAGTACAAGATGCAAATTGTGACAGTGTCCAAGCTTAGACGCAAGTTATGACAATGTCCATGCTTAAAGCAAATCAGCAGTTCAGATAAGGTTTAATGGTCCAAAGATACAGCACGTGCAGCCCAAAGGTCACCATGTTTGAACATTAGGCCTGATATAATCTATGAAATGTAGGAGTAGAGATGCACCCTATTTATGTTTTGAACATTCAGAACAAATGTTAATGTGCAACGACTGTAAAGCACAGCAGATACCAATGGTGGTGGGGACTGGTACACAGCCATCAGGACAAATACTATAACCAAGCTGACATGTAGTTTGAACAACATTACAATCTTCAACATTCAAAGTCTTGTGTAACGAAGCTGCACGTTTATCTCTACTGTGCTTAGT